>NC_134245.1:16636491-17238991 GCF_965152275.1 Natator depressus | reverse complement strand
CCCCACTCCAAGTAATGCAGTTTTGGGGTATTTCTAGGGAGGATGCCTTTAGGTGCAAGTAAGATGCCTTTAGGTGCATGCATTGTCTTGTCATTCAACCCAATGGAGAGAGGAAACATTGACTTCAAAATTGCAGAAATTTAGCTACAAAAAAGGAGAAGGAAAGTGAAGAAGACTGGTTTTGGAAATCTACTGTTAAGCATGGAAAAGTCACTCAGCATGCAATCATACAAGCATAGTAAATAAATAATAAACAATAATTAATAATCAAATAGATATTGTTTCTCTACAGCGGTTTTATCAAAGAACTTTACAAAGATTAAACCTCATCACATTCCAGTGAAGTGATTTTATAGATGGGTAAACTGCGGTTCAATTCATTTAAGTGGCTTTCCCCGGGTCACACACTGAATAAGTGAAAGAGCCAGAAGTAGGACTCAGAAGTCCTGACTCCCAGCCCCGCCCCTAACCACCAAACTTCACTGCCTCCTGGTCTATGTAGTTTGTATTATTGAACAGCTCAATATTACACATTGTCACACTGCATCATATTATACATGGCTACGTTTCATTATCTCAGAGTCTACATATTAGCAGCTGACATAGCTCTAAAGGTGCACTTCAACTTACATCCTGTCATCTTTAAACCACCCGTTCTTTAGAGAGAGAGATCTTAGGGCAACCTGGAAAATGTGATAATTAAATGGCAGAGTTTGAGGGTTTGCTTTCTTTACAGCTACTATGAAATTAAATATATATTTAATTCCCCCCCCCAGAAATTAGAAGAGAACTAGCAGTGGCTAAAAATCTCAAAAGTACCATGGTAGCAACACTACCTTCTGGCATCACATCCCATGTGCACCATCACACTGACTCTGATTGTTTCAGCACTAGTATGTGACTAGCCATCCTGCTCTTGTTTCAGCACTGTGCAGGTGAATGAGTACTGTGACACCACAGTAGCACTATCTACAGTCTATCTGCCCCTCCGTACAGGCATACTGAGCCAATGGTACTGTGGGGTTGGGAGTCAAGTAGTCTTAGTTTTTATGTGGAGGATCCAGGTTCTTCTTCTGCTTTTCATTACACTAATAAACTTTCACAGCTTTATGAACTACTTCTGTCGGTGGGAGAGGGCAAGTCACTTTTAAAGCACAGATACAGTTATCATGGTGGTGTCATATGTACACAAAGTGGAGAAGAAGGGGGCAGCGTCCAGACTAAGGACTAGCATCACAAGCAAACTGCGTATGAAATTATGATAGCACAGTCGGCACTACTTTGATTTTAGACACAACCAAACAAAAACTGACATTGAAATATGAACGATCTGGCAAACCACAAAAGAAAGTAAACTCAAAATAAAGTGTGAAACACTGATCGTGAACACAAATTAGGAAGTGTTGTTTAGATTGACATCATTCCTATGCATCAATATTAAAAATGAAGCAAAAACCAGTAGACTGTGTAGTACACATCTGCCCTTGCATGTTACACACCTCATATAATTTCCTGGGAAATAAAAAAGCACATTTAAATTATGTATCCAAGATGGCAGCCTGACCACTGGAAACACTGCAACAGAAAAAGGAGTCCAAATGCCACCAAGGAAACAATGCACAAACATGCCGCATTTTTCACAATTTATACACAACGAAATACCAAAGAGTTCCATGTGGAAAGATCCCTGTGCCCATGGAGGAATCAACTGAAATCAACAGCAATCTACCCCAACAAAGCTCAACACAGGAATGGTACTACAGTTCTTTGCTGATAGGAATTTTGTTATGACTTAATCTAATGTCATCTATAACAGCATTCTGTGCAACTGAGCCTACCAGTTGTTCTGGATATATTGCCTCAGTATATTCTCTTATTTTCACGACAAGCAAGAATACATAGCAAGCAGCATTAAAGCAGTGAAAAAAACAATTATGTTCACAATTTAGATGTACTCTCTGGTAGAGTCATATTGTTCTAATCATGAACTGTCCTTTAATTCTGCCCCCAAAAAATCATTTGACCAGGTGTAACATCTGTGTATTGATACCTATTTCTAGCTGTATCTTCCAAACATTTAAGAAGATGCTGGAATGTTACAGAAGGTCAGTAAGAGCTACTCATCCGAGTAACGAGTGTAGGATCAGGAACGTTAACACGTTTTCTTACCAGTTCTGTTATGAAATGAGAAAGAAACAACCTGTGAATCAAGGTGCTTACGTAGGAATCCTCCCTAAAAGGTGATTTCAGGTATTGAAAATTGTATGATTTCCTATATATATTATGACAGACACAGACCAGTGGGGTACAGGAGTCTGGTAGAAGGCAAATATACTGGCCACTGGATGAATAGTTTTCTGTTCCCTGAGTGACCAGAGCAGGGGCTGCACTAGAGCAATCAGGAACCTGCTAGAACCAAGTAAGACAGGCAAGCTAATTAAGACACCTGGAGCCAATTAAGAACATACTAGAATCAACTATGGCAGGCAGACTAATCTGGACACCTGGTTTAAAAAAAGGACCTCCCATGAGTTAGTGGAGGGCGTGTAAGGAGCAGGGAGTGAGAAGGCATGCTGCTGGAGGACTGAGGAGTACAAGTGTGATCAGGTTTCAGGAGGAAGATCCTGCAGTGAGGATAAAGAAGGTGCTGGGGGGAGGCCATGGGAAAGTAGCCCAGGGAGTTGTAGTTGTAGCTGTTACGCAGCTGATACAGGAGACGTAGAAAACTGCTATCCACAGGGCCCTGGGCTGGACCCCGGTGTAGAGGGTGGGCCCAGGTTCCCTCCATCCCCCAACTCCTGATCGGACACAGGAGGAGTTGACCTGGTCTGTGAGCAACACCAGAAGGGAAGGTCTAATTTGGAAAGGGATCTGCCTGTCCCCGACCCACTAGGTGGGACAACAGAGACTGTGGAGATTGTTCTCCATTTTCCCCCATGCTGGCCAGTGATGCGGTTAGCTGAGTGTACGGCAGGTCTGAGCCTCTAGCAGAAGCGGCCAAACTGAGAGCTGCCGTGAACCTCTGAGGTGAGCAAATCTGCCAAATCTGCCAAAAAGCGCAGGACCCACCAAGGCAGAGGAGGAACTTTGTCACAATATGTATAGGAGATCATACAATTTTCACTTCCGGAAATCTATATCTATATATAACGGCTCTGAAGACTTGGGCCAAAATTTTCTAAAATAGGAGCCTAAAGTTAGGCTCTCAATCCCATATTTAGGCACAGGATTTTCAAAATGGCTGCGCACCCACAAATCCCATTGAAAATCTTGACCGTGGGGTTACCTAACTGGATTTCTTTCTCAGCAAGTAAAATACTTTGGAGCTCATTTTCAGAAGTGTGGCATGCCCATAACTCCAGTTGACTTGCTGGAGTTCTGGGCACTAAGCATTTCTGAAAAATCAAGCCCCAAATGAATTATACAGCACTAGTAAGAATAAAAATATAGCAAGGCCTTTATTAGAATGGGCAGAATATCATAGGAACCAAACTCCCTTATCTGTCAGCCCAGATATTTGGAAATATCAAAGGAACACCATACAATTAAGTATTAGGAGCAAGTGGAATTGCAAGAGTCTTGAACAAAAAGTAGTATGCAGATTAGCCACTACACACTTATCTGGTAATTCTTAGAAACACTGCAGAGGTGACTGTCACATAGATTTCACCACAGACACCTCTAGCTTTTCCAGAGGAACGGCAGCCATAGCTATTCTGAAAGGTTTTCTAAGAAATATATTTTTCTGCTTTAGCCAAGTATGACTCACTGTTCTTTATAGAACAAACAGCCAAAAGATACAGAAGCTTAAGGGTCAGAAAATGCTTAACTATCTCTAAGAGAGCTGTTTCCAGTGAGAGATTCAGAACAGCTTTGAGAACCACACTCATGTTCAAAAACAATGCTAGAGAATGGGGCTGTGTGATGTTCAGCAGTACAGTTTCAATGGAAGAGGTAGGGAGGTTAGTTTTGGCTTATGTGAGATACACCACCCCGTATTTTCCTTTGAATGTGGGGTTTTAATGAATCTGAAAAACTGAAAGTGAGACTCAGCTGCAAACATCAAATTTTATCTGGGTTTAGTCAAAACCAAATGAAATGTGAGTTTTATATATTTTGTGGTTGAAGCTACTGAAGGACACCACCCTCTCCACAAGGGATCCTCTACTTTTAGTTCTTTTCCAAAGAGGAAGAGGCCCAGAGTCCTGCAACTCCCTCTCACGCATAATACATGTGCACAAGTGCAACAATTATGTGGTAGAGGAAGGGGTGGCTGGTGGGCCCACCCCACCCACCTTGTATCATTGGGGAGCAGACATGTTGGCCCACTCCCTCTGTACCCTCCATTGACATCTGCAGAAGAGCAGTCATTCATCCTACACACCTGTTTAGCAGCAACAAAATAAAAAAAGCTGCTCTTCAACTTTGAACTTAAAGATGCCCCAGGAGGCACAGTGGGAACAGAATCACAAAGCCCCTGCCATCTACCATGGTGAATTTTGGAAGTCTCTAGCCCCAGAATAAGTGGGATGGAAAGGTAGTAGCTGGACCAGAGAAGTGTTTGTGTGGGCATGTCTACAAAAAACATTTAGTTTGTGGCAACCTGGGGTGTGAATCTACCAGATAACTAGCCTGCCACATGCTAAGTGTCCATGTGGACCCTACTGACATGCAAAAAAAGTTCCTTAGTGCCCTTTGATCTAGTCCTGTTTCTCCAGACCCTCTTCCACACAGAAGAGGACTAAAGTTTCCCATTCTGAAAAATCTAACCATGTCTGAGCAACAGGGACTAGTGACATTTACTTAATTTTTCTCATTTCCTATAAAACTAGAGACACACACTTAACTTTCCTCTTCCTCAAGAAATGCTTCAAATGTACAACACTGGGCAGGAGGGTTTTTAATACCAATAACTGAAAATGTGTATTTTATAAAAGACAATTGGTATGGCATATCCATAGTCCTGCTACATAGTATCTACTCTATCAGAACATCCTTTGTTCTATAGCCCCATCCTATCACCTGGCAACTCAAAGGTGAAAAGCACTGAGACATGCTCCTTCACAGGAGGGCTTTTCTCAAAAGACTCCCAAAGGGAAGAGTGACCATGGTTATACTAGATTCGCTACTGGGTGAAGTGGCAGGGGAATTTTTACCCTTGTAGTCAACCTTGTCATGAATTTATGGAAATTGTCCCCAATCTCATCTCCTCTCCATTTACAGAGTGATAACAAGGCACCATTCTCTGTCCAGCTTTAATCTGGGATGCAGGTGACTCATTTATTCCAAAACCTCTGTACCCATTTTTTCCCCTCTCTCAAACATTTTGCAGCCTGTCATGACCCATGGCTCTTGAATCCAGGTTCACAGGGTTCATGGAAGCGGCCATGCTCCAACCCTCCACCTGGCAGCCTGCTGACAACTGCTTACCTGGGACCCATGAAGCCCAGCCCCAGAGTGAGGTTCTGCCTCTGCGATCCAATTAGTGGAGTCCTAGAGCACTTGATCAGCCCTCTGGCCCTACTTAAGCCAGCAGCAGGAACAGGAAGCTATCTGAACAACTGAGCTCCACCCTGCTCTGGACCATGTGCCATGTGCTTCCCACTCCCCCAGCTTGATTTCCTGCCACCCCAATTTGGCATGACTCCTGGCATCTGATTTGTGGCTCTGATCTTCAGTTTGTCTCTTGCCTCTGACCCTCTGGTATCCTGACCCAGCCTGACTCTGGTTCCTGACTCATAAGAACATAAGAACAGCCATATGGGTCAGACCAAAGGTCCATCTAGCCCAGTATCCTGTCTTCCGACAGTGACCAATGCCTGGTGCCCCAGAGGGAATGAACAGAACAGGTAATCATCAAGTGATCCATCCCCTGTCGCCCATTCCCAGCTTCTGGCAAACAGAGGCTAGGAACACCATCCCTGCCCATCCTGGCTACTAGGCATTGATGGACCTATCCTCCATGAACTTATCTAGTTCTTTTTTTGAACCCTGTTATCATAGGCGCCGAGTTTCTAATCTGCCTGGGGGGTGCTCCCTCCAACCCCCAGCTCTGCCCAGGCCCTGCCCACACTCCACTCCCACCTCACCCAGTTCCACCCACTCCCCCAAGCACGCTGCACCCTCCCCCCCCAGCGCTTCCTGACACAACAAAACAGCTGATCCACCGCAGGCAGGAGGCAGTGGGAAGGTGCGGGAGGTGCTTGCCCGCCAGCAGGCAGGAGGCGCTGTGGGGCGGGGGAGGTTCTGGTACGGGGGCTACCGGTGGGTGCTCAGCACCCACCATCTTTTTCCTGTGCGTGCTCCAGCCCCAGAGCACCCACGGAGTTGGTGCCTATGCCTGTTATAGTCTTGACCTTCACAACATCCTCTGGCAAGGAGTTCCATAGGTTGTCTGTGGTTGTGGGAAGAAATACTTCCTTTTGTTTGTTTTAAACCTGCTGCCTATTAATTTCATTTGGTGACCCCTAGTTTGTGTATGTGTTATGAGAAGGAGTAAATAACACTTCCTTATTTACTTTCTCCACACCAGTCATGATTTTATAGACCTCTACCATATCCCCCCTCAGTCATCTCTTTTCCAAGATGAAAAGTCCCAGTCTTATTAATCTCTCCTCATACGGAAGCCATCCCATACCCCTAAACATTTTTGTTGCCCTTTTCTGAACCTTTTCCAAGTCCAATATATCTTTTTTGAGATGGGGCGACCACATCTGCATGCAGTATTCAAGATGTGGGCATACCATGGATTTATATAGAGGCAATATGATATTTTCTCTCTTATTAACCATCCCCTTCTTAATGTTTCCCAACATTCTGTTCATTTTTTTGACTGCCGCTTCACACTGAGTGGATGTTTTCAGAGAACTAGCCACAATGACTATATGATCTCTTTCTTGAATGGTAACAACTAATTTAGACCCCATCATTTTATATGTATAATTGGGATTATGTTTTCCAATGTGCATTACTTTGCATTTATCAACATTGAATTTCATCTGCCATTTTGTTGCCCAGTCACCCAGTTTTGAGAGATCCTTCTGTAGCTCTTCGTAGTCTGCCTGGGACGTAACTATCTTGAGTAGTTTTGTACCATCTGCAAATTTTGCCACCTCACTGTTTACCCCGTTTTCCAGATCATTTATGAATATGTTGAATAGGACTGGGCCCAGTGCAGACTCTTAGGGGACACCGCTATTTACCTCTCTCCATTCTGAAAACTGACCATTTATTCCTACCCTTTGTTTTCTATCTTTTAGCCAATTACGAATCCATGAGAGGACCTTCCCTCTTATCCCATAACAGCTTACTTTGCTTAAGAGCCTGTGGTAAAGGACCTTGTCAAAGGCTTTCTGAAAATCTAAGTACACTATATCCACTGGATTCCCCCTTGTCCACATGCTTGTTGACCCCCTCAAACAAGTCTAGTAGATTGGTGAGGCATGATTTCTCTTTACAAAAACCATGAGACTCTTCCCCAACAAGTTATGTTCATCTATGTGTCTGACAATTTTTTTCCACCAGTTTCCCCGGTACTGAAGTCAAGCTTACTGGGCTGTAATTGCCAGGATCACCTCTGAAGCCCTTTTTAAAAATTGGTGTCACATTAGCTATCTTCCAATCATTTGATACAGGAGCTGATTTAAATGATAGGTTACAGACGACAGTTAGTAGTTCACATTTCACATTTGAGTTCCTTTGGAACTCTTGGGTGAATACCCATCTGGTCCTAGTGACTTATTCCTGTTTAGTTTATCAATTTGTTCCAAAATCCCTTCTAATGACACCTCAATCTGGGACAGTTCCTCAGATGTGTCACCTAAAAAGAATGGCTCAGGTTTAGGAATCTCCCTCACATCCTCAACCATGAAGACCAATGCAAAGAATTCATTTAATTTCTCCACAATGGCCTTATCATCCTTGAGTGCTCCTTTAGCATCTCGATCGTCCAGTGGCCCCCTGGTTGTTTAGCAGGCTTCCTGCTTCTGAGGTACTTTAAAAAAATCTTGCTATTACTTTTTGAGTAAGAATCATAGAATCATTGAGTAAGAACACATAGAATCATAGGATTGGAAGGGTCCTCAAGAGGTCTTCTAGTCCAGTCTCCTGCACTCATGGAAGGACTAAGTATTATCTAGATCATCCCTGACAGGTGTTTATCTAACCTGCTCTTAAAAAAATATCCAAATGATGGAGATTCCACAACCTCCCTGAGCAATTTATTCTAGTGCTTAATCACCCTAACAGGAAGTTTTTCCTAATGTCCAACCTAAACTGCCCTTGCTGTAATTTAAGCCCATTTCTTCTTGTCCTATCCTCAGAGGTTAAGGAGAACAATTTTTCTCCCTCCTCCTTGTAACAACCTTTTATGTACTTGAAAGCTGTTATATCCCCTCAGTCTTTTCTTCTCCAGACTAAACAAACCCAATTTTTCAATCTTCCTTCAGAGGTCATGTTTTCTAGAACTTTAATCATTTCTGTTGCTCTTGTCTGGACTGTCTCCAATTTGTCCTCATCTTTCCTGAAATGTGGCACCCAGAACTTGACACAATACTCCAGTTGAGGCCTAATCAGCGCCGAATAGGTTAGAAGAATTACTTCTCATGTCTTAGAATCATAGAATCTCAGAGTTGGAAGGGGCCACAGGAGGTCATCTAGTCCAACCCCCTGCTCAAAGCAGGACCAATCCCCAATTTTTGCCCCAGATCCCTAAATGGCCCCAGCACTCCTGCTAATACTGCTTTTTTTGCAAGTGTTACACTCCTGACTCATATTTAGCTTGTGATCCACTATGACCCCCAGATCCCTTTTTGCAGTACTCCTTCCTACGCAGTCATTTCCCGTTTTGTATGTGTGTAACTGATTATTTCCTTCCCAAGGGGAGTACTTTGCATTTGTCCTTATTGAATTTCATCCTCGGTTCTTTGGACCATTCTCCAGTTTGTCCAGATCATTTTGAATTTTAATCCTATCCTCCAAAGCATTTGCAACACTTCCCAGATTGATATTGTCCACAAACTTTATCAGTGTACTCGCTATGCATTATCTAAATCATTAACGAAGGTACAACAGAACTGGACCCAGAACTGATCCCTGTGGAATCCCACTCAATATGCCCTTCCAGTTTGACTGTGAACGACTGATAACTACTCTCTGGGAACGCTTTTCCAACCAGTTTTGCACCCACCTTATAGTAGCTCCATCTAGGTTGTATTTGCCTAGTTTGTTTATGAGAAGGTCATGTAAAACAGTATCAAAAGCCTTACTAAAGTCAAGATATACCATATCTACCACTTCCCCCCATCCACAAGGCTTGTTACCCTGTCAAAGAAAGCTATTAGGTTGGTCTGACATGCTTTGTTCTTGACAAATCCATGCTGACTGTTACTTATCATCTTATTTATTTTCCAGGTATTTGCAAACTGATTGCTTAATTATTTGCTTCATTATCTTTCCAGGTACTGAAGTTAAGATGACAGGTCTGTAATTCCCTAGGTTGTCCTTATTTCCCTTTTTATAAATGGGCACTATATTTGCCCTTTTCCAGTCCTCTGGAATCTCTCCCGTCTTCCATGACTATCTCCAGTTTGTCTCCTGCTGTCTGACTTTCCAGTATCCTTCCAGACAACTCTTGACTCCTCTCTCATGATTGCGGATTCTGACTACTAGGTCTGGCCACGCATGACCTGGCCATGACAATTCCTCACAATATACAGTCAAGATCACAGTGTCAATACTAAAAAACTGCCACTGAGCCCAACTTGTAGGCACTGCTAGAAAACACCAAATTAAATGTACATCACGTTAACATTTGCTCACATACATTGTAAATCCTCTGGTTTGTTATTAAAACACTCTCTCCCTGTGTCATGTATCAAACTGTATTAAAGTCATTGAAGACTCCTTCTCTTAAAGACTTGGTCTTTCAGTCCCAGATCTCTTAGGAGGTCCTATTGAGGTCACTCCTACGGTTATTTCCTCAGACTAGACTTAACAAGCCAGTTAACCATATATGAGAAACTACTGGCTTCTTTAAAAAGGAAGGCTGCTTACAAAGCTACAATATGATTTTCATGAACAACTAGGAAGCATTTGACAAATAAAAAGAGCTCTCTTCTGGAAATACTACTCCAGTAAGATTGCAAGATTAGAATCTCAGGTGAGTTACATGAGATAGGTACCTACCAGATGTATCCTATAAATGTATTCAACAGAAACATTCTTCTCTATCCACTGCCCAAGCTACTCATTTCTAAAAAGTGCCCATCCTGAAAGGAGGATCTCTAAAAAAAACTTGGCGAAGCTGTACAGATCTGAATCAGAGATAATGCCCTAGATTCTGTAGGACCACAAGACACACTAGGTCCACCCATGTTCTTATTGCATTTAGTGATTCTACAGTGTTTTTATGAATTTGTAACAGATGTTTCTAAGTACTCTTGACCATTTTTCTCTCCTGAGGAATTTTGCAGTGGGATAACTCCAGATAATAACACAAACAAAGCTGTAACAGGCACTCTGGGATAAATCTTTAGACACTACATCTAAATATCCTCCAAAGACTTACAATCTGGAATGACCCTGCCTGCAGATGTTTTTGAGCTTACCAGGGCCATACTGAAAAGCAAGACTGCTTATAGAAAACTGCAAAGCTCCTTCTGAAAAAGACTGAGAGAAGAGTGAGATTCAAGCTGCAAGGCATGAAACCTAGGATGCCATGGAGCAGGATAATAGAGAGAATGGTGTGCGACAGCATGGCTCTGACTGTATGCAGAACTCAAAGACACTGAGAAAGGTTTTAGTGTGGGTTATGGCAGTGTTTCGCAGATATGGGATAATCCTAGAAGAGTGAGCACATAGGGCTTGATTGTGGCATGCAGACAGGCCTCTGAGCTGATTTAGTCTCAACTTTCAATTTCTTTAAAAAGTCTCTAGCTTTCATGGTTGCAAATAAAATCTTCAAAATGAGAAGCAAGAGACATCTGCTTGAATTTGCAGAGAGCCTGAAACAATAGCTCTGAGGTGGGAACTGCTGTGTTCATTTCAGTGGCTGCTAACTCAGATGCCAATGACTGCTACTTTGATCTAATATTTTTCAAAAATCCTATTTATAGCACACAAGCCAAAGAGGGAAAAAGCCTTTTCCGTGCTGGAAACAGAAAACAACCAAAGAGCACAGTGCCAGCAACAAGGAGGGGGGAGCATTATATATTCTGCTTTTTTCCTATCCCTTAAATGCTGGTCAAGAAGCAGCACTGAGGTCTCTGAGGAGACTGACTGCCCTCCTAGCCTCAGGGCAAATACTGTGACTGTTGCTGCTTTGGTAAATATAACAGAATGGGTAGGAGAGACTGATCAAAATGAAGGTGTGAGTGAAAACCCTGTCAGTGAATGCTCATGTGGGCATGTGCCCCCCCCCCCCCCCCACACACACACACTTCACCTACTTCCTAAGGTAGAAAGAGACGTGTGTGTGCATAGGACATGTGTTTCAGCCTTGTCCAGCTTTGCAGAGCAGCCCAGGACAGCAGCTGTGACATTCACAGAAATACAAACACACAGGCCCCAACACATCCAAAAACCCAGCCTAACTTCACATATCATCATAAAAGGAAGGGCAAGGGATATGAGTGTCTTCTTTGTCATCTTCCTTCTGGACATTTCTATTAACCCTTTTGTAGCATGGTTTGACTTTGCTTCACAAGTTCTCATTCTGAGGTACACTTGCTAAATATTGGCCCTGTTCCTGAGTAGGAGAGATCTATAGCTGAAGCATGCTCACCTAGTACAGACACAAAACAAAATAGCTTGGTAGTTCTAGCACAAAAGCTCTACTTAGCTTCATAAACTCATCCTCAGTGGGCAATGTAGGTAACAGACTGGACACCACAAGCAATATAAATATATAATAGAACTTTTAAATGTGCAAAAAGACTAAACAAAAAAGATCTTTGACCTTCTTGCTTTCCCTTGAGCTCATGTATACCATTATGGCCAGTAAGACAGCAAATGGAATGACATTGAAAGCGATAGCTATCCTGTAACAATTTTGGAAGCCAATTTGTACAGTAGTTGAGCAGTTAATAGTGTTAAACAGAATGATAACCTGTTAAAGTCTACACTTATGCAAATAACATTTTGGCAGATCACACATACTTTAACACCAAAACCGGCCAAGAGAAAATCTAAATGTCTTACAAATTTGCTGCTCTATTTTAATAATCTGTAAAATAATAGCATAAGACTATACCAATGATTGTTGGCACATCTGAATACAAAACATACTTGCATAAAAAAAAGTTAGTCAAAAATTAATCTTGGTCTTCTCAAACAGATAAATGAACAATTTGTTCAACGCTTAACTTTTACAAAGTAAGGATTAATCTCTACAGCTAAATCCAATCTGTGGCTTTATCTTTTTAACAAGAACTTGGCATTTCTTACAGACCTTCCTAAAACAGGCAACATTTGCAGAACAAGGAAAACAGCAGAAACCTCAAACTGTCCATGTTACTGAAAGTAACATATGTAAAATAAAAACAGAAGACAATCATTTATTGATAAGACAAGGCCCATGCTGGATGAGAAAAAACTGCAGTTTGGGATGAAAAGAATTTAGGATGGTTTTGATTTTGTAAAATCTCAAACGGAAAGCATTTGCTTTACAAAAGAAAGGATCAGACATCCTTTGGATCTAGGCCCCATTTAAGCTGAACCATCAGAATTAGGCGAAAGAAACAGAGGTTTGGGTGAATGGTCATCAATTGTGGTTTAAATGTCTTTCTAGATGCAGTAAAAATATCAAGATGTGCTTGTACTCTTAATTTGAACTCTGTTGATACACAGAATGCCATCATTAAATTTGCCATTAGATGTTCTACTGCATCTTTGGAAAAATAAGGTGTGAATATGTACTCCCAGCCTCAGGCTGCAGTGGAAAAAAGGGATCTTCAAATATTCAAAAGATTCAGACTGGTATAACTCTTTTCATTAAGCAAAATTTTCATTAAGCAATATCAGCCTGTCCCTGAATTTCGCAAATCAATAAAGTTTTATGCACATGGACTTTAAATTCTGTTAACATGTTGGTGTATATATAAACATATACACATCTAGGTAAATTTTTGTTCTTTAGACATTTTTCCTTCAGATACAAATTTATTTTTTTAATGAATATGCAGGTGTCCTGTTCTCATATAAAGCTTTCAGTATAAAATACTGTCATTGACTAATTCCAAGTTTAATAAAAACAAAATATTTTGGATCACAAACACATTTTTTTGTAGTGCTTCTCCCTTCTTCTGATAGCAAATCTTTACCTTCTCATGATTCCCATCCATTAAGAGGGGAAAAGATTTTTTTAAAATATAGAAGTCCGAAGTTTTACAGCAACTCTTTTTCCTGGAGTCAACATAAGCAAGCACTGAAGCCTCTGCAGTGAAAACAGGATTCTCCCCTCCTCCCTCTGCATTTTCTCCCTACTGAATGCCATGGCCTTCACTCAACGAAAGGAAATGAAAGACACACTGAGACAACAGCATCACGTGGGTGAAGGTCAGATTGCTTTTCAGCTGTGTGATGCAGTTTTATCACCCTCAGGACAAAAGTTAAGCCCTTCCTCTCTTTTTTTTTTTAATTTTTTTAATTTCATGTCTGTTTTAACAAAGCAACTTATTTTTCCGTGAAATTTTGGTTAGGATCCATTCCTCCAAAATCGTCAAATATGCAGGAAAGTGAACTAATTCAAAACATTTGTGGGTGTCTTCCTCAACAGAGTAAAAGCCAAAGTCCAGACACTAATATTTTTATCAACAGCCTTCCACTATTCCCTGCATACGTATACTGGCGCCTTTAAAGGACAGAGGTGTCCACAGTGACATTCCCTGACAGCAAAACACACTTGGATACAGCGGCAGGCTGCTCATCAACTATCCTGGTCACTGGGAGAGGAGCATTTGCTCTCTCAAATGGGGCAAGTTCACAAATCCACTTCCATTTCCCACCCACCCTGTTCTCAGAGTGGTCAAGCACTCTGCGAATTGAACCCGCTGCCTGTCACTTTATGATCCAGATATTCACAGCCACTTACTGTGGCAGCAATTGTCAAACCAGTCAGCATTGTTCAGACCCGAACTGCATTTTTCTCAACTGCAGTAGGACTCGCAAACACACCCTCCCAATTTTCTGTGCAGACAGACTGTCTTCATTTTTCTTCTTGGCTGATGCCCCTCCCCACAAAATAATAATGTCATTTTCAATGCAGCCAACTTTATCCAGTTAACGCTATGAAATAACTGTTCAATGCTACATGAATCATTTTATCATCTGTGATTTTTTTCCTGATGCTGGCATTTGTGGAGTTTAAACTATTGGCCAGAAAACTCAAGCAATATTTTTCCTTAAGCTAGTACACAAGTTAAGATATAACTTCTACTAGCTTCCTTCTCCAATCAGGATCAGAATCTTAGTGTGCTAGGTGCTGTTCAAATACCTAGAGCGAAACAATCCCTACCCTGGGGATCTCAGAATCTAACTTGATACAGGACACATGTGTAACAAAAAAAAAAAAAAGAAAAGAAAAGAAAAAGAAAGGGGGGGGTGGAGTAAAGATAATTGTGATAAGATCAAGTGGGTTAGCTCTGTGCATGGCTTGATGTTTCAGAATCATTCGACAATATGTTTGATTTTTAAAACAAGCAAATTCAATAATACCAGGTATCTCTAACTCCTCTCAACCCAGCCAAGCCAGCTGACAATCTAGCCACCATTTGTTGGCTGATTCCTTGCAAGCATCTTGAGGAAGGTTTTGAAAGAGGAGATGGTGGTGGATTTGTGGATCAGTTCAAGATTAGGGTTGCCAACCCTCCAGGATTGTCCTAGAGTCTCCAGGAATTAAAGATTAATCTTTAATTAAAGATAATGTCATGTGATGAAACCTCCAGGATTTCATCCAACCAAAGTTGGCAACTCTATCTCAAGATTCATAGAAGGTGCTCCAGTCACACAGAGCATCGTGGAAGAAAGCTCAGAGACAAACATGGAAGAAGACAACGAATGGGTATTCAAGGCCTTCATCACTGGCAGAGTGAAAAGGAAAGGGGCAACACAATAAGAGACAAGAGCAGATGTATAGAGTAGGGAGGGAGAAAGCTTTGAGGAGCCTTGAAAGCCAAAAAGCTTGCATGTAATTAGGTAGTCAGAATGATGGGCAAGGAAGACAAGATAGGGAAAGCAATTGTGTTTCATGTGGACTGGACAGGAGGCATGTGATAACAGGGTGGCCAGAGGAGAGGAAGCTACAGTAAGCAAGAACTGAGATAATGACAGCCTTGAGAAAAGCAAGGAGGTGGACATCAAAGAGAGAGAGTCCCTTGCTGGAATTACAAAGACAATAAGAGGGAGCAGGTGGACCAGCCAAAGACAGCACTCAAGGAATGCACTGAGAGAGCCAGGAGAACTCAGTAGTACAAAAGCCAAGGTCAGACAAGATGTTGACAAAGAGATAAGTTTGAGGATCATCATAAATGAATATTAGGAAAAAAAGTGAGGTAGGCACTTCATAAACTACTTTTTATCTCATATTAACATACCAGAGCAACATGATAAAGGGTTTTGTTGTTGTTTTAATGCATGCAGATATGACATTGATTGGTACAATTCAAATTTCCAAATAAATTCCTTTCAATTGCAATAAATCACCTGTATTCAAGTCAATGAAATGTGGATGCCTAACTCCTTTAGAAAATCCATCTGCTAAAAGAGTGGTCCTTCTAAAAGGAATGATGGTCCAGTGTATAGGACCATGCTCCTAGACGAGGACATCAAGACCAGGGATCAAATCCCTGCTCCACCAAAGACTTCCTGTGTGACCCTGGACAACTCATTAACTGTGTGCCTCAGTTTCCTCTCTATAAAATGGGTATAATAGTACTTCCCTACCTTACAGGGGTGTAGTCAGGATCAATACACTGAAGATTGTGAGGTGCTCAAATTCTACAGGGGGCCATACAAGTGTTTAGAATAGACTGAAAATGCCAACCTGCATTTTTTCATTAACTACGGCAAAAGAAAGTATGTAGTAATAAACTAGTAATCTCCATAACCCTGTCTGTCTTGCAATTGTCTTTTATTATTATTGTTAATTTCATAAGTATATTGTTGCTTCCACTTAAGAGGTTCTCAACCACAGTGATTTTAAAAACAAGAGAGACTCAGTACAGTCATTGCTAGGAAAAGGAATGACTCCTGAAAATGCACTGTCATGCTATACAAGAGAGCTGAAATGGGATCTGAAAACAAGATTGGATGGTTAAGCAGAAGGTGGAAATGCGGTCTAGAGCCTTTCACCACCAGATTACCAGTTCAAATCCAGCCCAAATTGCCTGAATGTTGTTACTATAAAATAGATGAGTTTGATGGTCTCAGACTAGTCCCAATGGACATAAGTTCATACTTAGAACAAGGTACAACTACTCTAACTGGTACCCTAGTTGACAGAAGCCAGATGTGGCTCCCCTCTACAGGCAGTCCCTTCAGGTGAGGGACTGAGGCACAGTGATCAGCCACACCATCAAAAGGGCTCGTTCACCTGCACATCTACCAATGTGATATATGCAGTCATGTGCCAGCAATGCCCCTCTGCCATGCACATTGGCCAAACGGGACAGTCTCTATGCAAAAGAATAAATGGACACAAATCTAACATCAAGAATTATAACATTCAAAAACCAGTAGGAGAACACTTCAATCTCCCTGGTCAATCAATAGCAGACTTAAAAGTGGCAATTCTTCAACAAAAAAAACTTCAAAAACAGACTCCACGAGAAACTGCAGAACTGGAATTAATTTGCAAACGGACACCATCAAATTAGGCCTGAATAAAGACTGGGAGTCGATGGGTCACTGCAAAAACTAATTTCCCCCTGCTGATACTCACATCTTCTTGTCAACTGTTTGAAATGGACCACCTTGATTATATTGGCCTCATTAGCACTACAAAAGTGATTTCCACCCCTTCTTGTGAACTGTCTAGAATAGCCCACTTCCACCTTAATTGAATTGGCTTGTTAGCACCAACCCCCAACTTGGTAAGGCAACTCCCATCTTTTCATATGCTGTGTATTTATACCTCCCTTCTGTATATTCCACTCCATGCATCTGATGGAGTGGGTTTTAGCCCACGAAAGCTTATGCACAAATAAATTTGTTAGTCTCTAAGGTGCCACAAGGACTCCTCATTGTTTTTGCTGATACAGACTCACACGGCTACCCCTCTGAAATCGGTGATGGGAGAGTTTGTACTATTGCAGCCTATGCTGAAATGATTCTCTCAGTAGGGAGAAGAATCCAGTCTTCGGGGGTGTCAGTCCAGCACCTCCCACCAATATTAGATTCACATAAAAAGAGTTTTTAAAAAGTAAAAAAATTCCTGGTTGTAAAAGAAGGTGGTTCAATGGAAGTAAAAGACGAGAAATAGGTAAAAAAGTAATAAAAACGGTAATAAGGGCTTGTCTACACTACTCCAGTTTGGACACTGGGGCATGAACAGCAGTGTGCACTGAAGTGCTGCACTGTAACTCCCCCGTGTGGATGCTGTGGGCACAGATTAAAAGGTTCCTAGTTTGCATTAATGTAATCCTATTTGAAGAGGATTATATTTATGCAAACTAGGAACCTTTTAATCTGTGCCCACATTGACCACACGGGAGAGTAGCAGTGCAGCATTTTGGTGCACACTGCTATTCATGCCTCCATAGAGCAGAGCAATGTAGACAAGCCCAGAGACAGTTAGGGAACACGAAAAGAAATGAAAGGCACAGAGAAGACTGAGGAGGTATTTGTTATGGGGCACACATAGGAAATGAAACTGCAGAGCCCAAGTCTTCCTCAGTCTTCTCCAGCTGGGCTGCTTCATTCCATTCCCACTGACTTTGAAATACTTCTGCCTCTTATACACCCCATCAAAAAGACAGGAGGCAGCAGAGGTTTCCTCAAAGCAGGGTGCAGTGAAGAGCAGGCTGTCAGCTTGCAAAAAAAAAAAAACGTATCAGCCAGCCCCTAAAGGCTAGCATCAAGGGCAGGCTGAGCTCTGAGTTCCTTAAACTCAGAAGTCACTAAAGAGGATGCCCTAGCTAACCACCTGAAAGCTGGGCATCTGAAGAAGACCAAGCCAGGCTGGCTAGTTTCCCTTAAGCCAGCCGGCACTGGGGGGAGGCTGCATTCTGGCTTCCCCATGCCTGGAGCACAGTGAACAACATGCCAGCTGTGTCTGTAGACAAGCCAAGTTTAATGAGGCTACAACAAAAGCATTCACGTGTCTACTACCGAGTATCTATGCTTTTTGCTACAGTTAGTCAAAAAACAGGAGACAAATTTTTGAAAACATTCATACATTTCCTCCCCCATTTTTTACTGAAATTTCTATGTTGAAAAATTTTCTGACCATTTCTACTTTTTAAACTCAAAGACATGAACCTGAGAGAGGCTTTTTTCCCTCAGCATTTTTGATGAAAAAACTGTGCTCAGTGATGAATGCGTGAAATACACTACTCGTTGCTTTTCTTCTTCGTAAATACTGAAGACTTAATTGTGACTCCTGCTGTGAAGACAGAGAGAACCTTTCTGTGTCCATCCTCCCCCCCCCCCACAGTGCTCCCACTTAGAGGAAGGTATAATCCATCTCCCACTAGTGGGGAGATGGCCATAGCCCTGCCACTTCCCCCATGCTAGGACAGACATGCTAGGGTTTACTGCTGGTCTGGTATAAAGAGGATATATTTTATCTGCTCGCTGTTTTACCGACAATGTCAACTGGCAGTAACCCATAACAGTTCTCTATTTATAACATGTCTCAAGTCTCCTTCTCTTTTTTGCTGGGAACAGGGGGAGAACTGTAAAGAAGGATTGCGACAAGACAACCCTCAGATCAGATCTGCTTGAACTCAGCCAATCTGGTTTCTGCACAGAAACTGCACTAACTGCACTGATTAGTGATTTCCTGGTGATGGGTGCAGATCAAGTGGCCATGCGGATTTCTTTAGCTCTGTCAGGTACCTTCAATACCATATATTACGAGCTATTGTTTACACGTCCGCAGTCCCTAGGAGGAATAGATGGAGTTGCTCCAATTCTTTCTTTCTGAGAGTAAAAGTAGTAGAGGGCAGCTGCTCAGAGCTGTCTCACATGGTTCAGTCTAGCCATTCACATTGTCAGAAGAGTATATGAGGCCGTTAGGAGATGGGATAAGATGCCTTCAGAATGCTGAAGACAAGCAGATCTATATCTCAATTTCATTGCTCTGCTCTGGTTGAGACAGGGGGTTGGATATGGGCAATCTACCTGAAGCTGAATCCAGACAAGACTGACGGACAGTCAGAAGGTTGGAGAAAGAAATTAGAAAAAAATATTGAACACTCTATTCGCTCCCTTGGTTGGGAGGGTACACCTGCCATTCTTTACTCACGTTTGCATTTTGAAGATTGTGTAAGACCACAACAGATTTAGATTATCAGGGAGCAGTTATGGCCAAAACTGGTTTCTCCCATCTGCACTTGACAAGAAAGGCACAGCCTTTACTTTGGGATGTGAACCCTGCTATAGTAATCCAGCTTTTGTCAATTTGAAATTAGGCAACTGCCATGTGCACTCCATGGAGCTAAGAGAACAGAGTTTAGGATCACTTTAAAACATAAGTTAGCGCAGAAAATAGCTTCTGTTGGTTCAAATGGCTTCCACTGGAAGCATGGTTGTCTGTACACAGTCCTGACTGACTTATTTTCTGACTTGAGCTTTAAAGTATCAGTTGTTATCAGTGAATGGTTTGGACCCTGTCTACCTGAAAGACATCCACTACTCTCTGCAAGAGATATTCTGACACAGCTGCAATCAGTGATTCTGGAACTCACTCCCTCTCTCTTATTCCCAAATATTTATTATTCATTTAAGTGTATAAAACAACCAAAACTAATCACTTGATGATTACCTGTTCTGTTCATTCCTTCTGGGGCACTTGGCATTGGCAAATGTCAGCAGACAGGATACTGGGCTAGATGGACCTTTGATCTGACCTAGTATGGCTGTTCTTATGTTATATTCTAATGTGCCCCCAACTCAGGCTTAGGTAGGGTGACCAAATATCCCGATATTATCGGAACTGTCCGGATCCTAGGGGCTTTGTCTTATATACGCAACTATTACTGGCCTGTCCCCTGGGGAAAAAAATTGTCCCGATTTTTCACATTTACTATCTGGTCACCGTGGTCTTAGGGCACCATCCCCTCCCATAATGTCATTAACAATCAACAAAGCAGATAACAGACTATATAAAAATAAAAATTCCCCAGCCAGTGTTAAATCTTTAAACGTCTCCCATGGGGGGTTGGGGGGAGGAACCTCACAAAAGGCCTCTCATAGCATTAAACAACCGCCCCTCCAGCCCTTCCCAAGGTGCTCTGGAGAAAAGCTGGGCCCAGCAGTATGTTCACAAAGTAAAGAGATCAGGGCTCTAGCCGAGCTCGGTGGGGAAGTGATTTCCAGAGTCAATGGGCCTTCACAAAGAACACCCTGCCAGTAGTTCCCTTTCATTAATATTGAGAAAGCTCCGGTTCAAGTGATTCTGCTGATCGCAACGGCAGAAGCACGACCTGAGGACAGACGTGGTCTTTTGGGTAGCCTGGTATCAAACCATTGAGAGCTTTGAAGATCAAACCCAATACCCATCTACAAACTCACAGGCAACCAGTGCAGTCCCCAGAACACCAGAGGTATGTGCTCTCTGAGTGAAACCTTGTTTAATAGGTGCATTCTGCACCCATCTTCATTCTGGTTGATTGCTTTGTATTTGTGGGTTGAGGTCATTGGTGCGGATGGGTTGGTTGTGATATTTTATCTATATCCTTTTAAATGTATGCACCACTGCCTAGAGTTATGGACAGGCAATTTTTTAAATTAATAAATAAATAAATAAATCAGTATTAAAAAATAAATAATTCCTTATTGAAGTTCCACACAATCAAGCTAACACATCCTACCATTATTTCTAGCTCAAATGACTGTCCCTCATTGGGCCCTTTGATGAAAAAACAAGGTAAAAGGACTTTGCTTGTGTGAAAATGAGCTACAGCACATTCAAGTGTGGTGAAGACATTATCATCCCAAAGAAGAGTTTGAGTAGCCACGCCATCCACCTAGCCAGGCCATCACCAGTTATTTCTGGCTCTTCGGGGGTTGACGGGAGTAGTAGACGTGGCTCATTATTCCCCCTCCTTGTATGGAACCATGCAGGCCACACAACTCTTTATTTGTGAGAACAATACCACCATTCTTCCTCCTGCCCCAGCATGTTCACCTGGAGAGACCCACCACAGAGATCCCATCTGCAATGCACTGTGTGGTGGGCATGAAACGCTCTTGTATGGGCTCTCCCCTGCTTTGCTGCCCGCACACCTGTGCGGCAGGAGGCATTATTTCTGCTGCCTTTGACCCTTTATGCCTGAGTAAGCGGTCCTAGAATTTGATGCTTCACGGTGAACAATCCTAATTTTACATTCAAATGTATCCCCCTCCCACCCTGGTACGGTCAATTGGCAGCACTGCTACAGACCCAGAAAACCAATATTACAGAAAATGCCAAAGAAACAATTTCTACATCATTTTAGCATTTAGCATTTTAGCATCCTCCACTACTCCCTTTCCTATGCAACAGCCCGCAGTTTGAGTCTACATCCCAGACCTGGACCCAGGCAGACTCTATGGTAATGCCACCTACCTTCAACTGCAGAAAGGTTCTCGGGACTGCTGGAAAGCAACACTGTCAGGAATCATGACATTTTGCAAAGCTTTTATAAACATTCCTAATTCATTAAATACTACACCAGGACAACCTTCGGATTGAGAGATTCCCATATGGGCACATACATATACTCTGAAACACGCCCCCCACCCCCCATTCCCCATCCTTAAACAGAACCACACCACATGTCCCTCTGGCACACTGAATGAGTGAAAATCTTACAAGTTCTAGTTTGAATATACTTAAGCAGCAGCTCAAGAAATATATTTCACAGAAAGCTCAACTAAACTGCTGATACTTCAAAGGTTAGCATATGCGTTATTTATCATCAGATTTGTAACTGAGTTTCAGTTCCAGCTGCAGATTCAGACATTGCAATACATTTTATGTAATGTAGTAAAGAATATTAAAGAGATGGTTACATTTCACTGTGGATTTAAACAGGAAGCTGGAGGGGGCTGGTACCACATTGGCAGAGTAACCTACTGATGTGCTTTTTATAGGAGTCCTGAAAAGAACTTCTTCAAAGTCTGAATGAAAACCAGCCCCATACACTTAAATAATATCTGTGTAACAGGAATCCGCTATGCTAGACCCTCAGACATTCCAGCCAGAACTCAGCCTAAGAATATCTTGGCACTTCAAGTGAGAAGTGGAGCCCCCTCAACACTGACTTCTCAGAATCTCACAGGATGAGGCTCCTTTCATCCCTGCAGTGGTAGTGTGAAAAGTCAATCAGACTGTATTTTGTATTCATTCCAGTGACTGCATATACAGAATACAGGGCCAAAATCAAAATGCCTAGTCATCAAGGACAGCAGAGGCTGCCCCAGCACGTTATTATCTTCCCTGTACATCTCATCTGGAGGTGTTATTACCTGCAACACAAAAAGTTTGTGCTAACAGCCCTTCAAGCAACATGATGATAAACATTTAACTGTCCCAGTGCCCACTTTCACATCCTTATGCTGAGAAATGAGCACTCTAAGGGAAGACGTTTGTTTCTACACTGTTTGGCAATGTTACCAGGGCTTTTCTGGTGCCAATTTTAATATGCTCCTGTGGAAAGCAGGAAAAATGACTTTCAGCACCACACACATACACAAAGGAAATCTATTACCTTTTACTTTAAAACACTAGCCAGGTTAACAGAAAGCGACTGGGTTCTGGGAAAGGAAAGAGCACTCAGACTGAATCACAACATAGTAATTAGGGCCAGTAGGTCATTAAAGCCACAGCTGTATAAACTAGGGCTGTAATTAACTTTCTATACTGCTTTTACACAACAGCATTTCAGTTTCTTCTGTGAAGGGGGGGGGGAATCAGTAATATTAAAAAAGAAAAGAAAAATAAACCCTGAAATGCCAATCAAGTGCAGCAAACTATTGTATATTTTGCAGGGGGGAGGGAAGCATGTAAGAAGTGTGTTTTTGTAAGTGTGAAATACAAAGTACTACATAAGAATTATATTCATGAGATGTAGTCTGAAGGTTTGCAAGCTGCCATATAGTGGCTGTTGGGTGAGCTTCCTGTATATACAGTTGCAAGTCAATTACTGTTCTCTGTAGGTGAATACAAGAAAATGAAAAATTATACACTAGCATGAAAGAGTTACAATACCTCATTTAAAATGTAAGCCTAGTGAACAAGTTACAGGGCATTAAAAGGAGCAACGGCAAGACTTTAATTATAAACTAGTTCCTACCGTACAGTAGTTTAGAAAAATCAGCCACTTCCAAGCTGGCAATTTCCATATATAGCTCTGCTGCTGTTTGAAACAGACAACCTGTAAAGTTATCAACAACAGAAGAGGACCTCATGAAATGCTCAAGGACCCCAATGTAACCTACTACTGTCCAGTTCATTGATGTGCTAATGTGCTAAAAAAACACTCCATATTCAGTTGAGAAATTGAAAAGAGAGAGAGTAATTTACAAATAGACACTGACCATGGGGGAGGGCAGCGCGGGAGGGGAACATGGGTGAAGGAGGCAAAAATACAGGGAAGCTGGAGCTGTATTTTTAGTCTGAGAAAAGTGCTAAAATCCTGAAGGGAAAATCATGCATGCGGATAAACAACAACAGAATCACGCATAGCAAAGCTTGGGCCTTCTCAGCCACTGTTCATCAGATAAGAAATAACAGCATCAGCCAAAAACACAAATACACTGCTGAATAGTTGCTTGAAGCATGCGGCTTTTGCTGCTGGCCAGAGGGGACATGATGATTTGTAAATCCAGGTTTGAATTATATTATTGTCAACAATCCAAAGTATAACAGCCATGGTCAAAAAATATTTGTTTTCTAAAAAAGGAGTGGCAAGTCTGTCATGGGTGCCAATTCTTGGTTCTCTCTAAGTAAGAGGAAGGGGAGGTAATTTCAAAAACTCAAGACATCTAATGTATATGCCCAGCAGTCTCATTCATTTTGGAAGGCATTTTTAGAACTACCTTGTAATTGGCTTAAGGATCATTTCCAAGGTCTGACTTCTTAATTGGTTTTTTGGAGGGAGGAAAAGAAGGAACATGATGCCACCTCTCTGGAAGTTGCCCCCACTTAAACCCATTTCAGAATCCCAATAGAAACTTCGAATCTATAACCTACAATCTCAGACATCAGGCAAGAGTAATAGACATAAAAGGCACCTAATTCTGTCAGAAAGAGAACATCTACTTGTCACTGACATCAAAAAGAAAACCACACATTTATGTTACAAGAGATGTCTACATTTCAATGATGCTTTGTCCTGAAAGAAACAAGCTTGAAGTACATGAAAAGGCAAAGGGGGAAAATGGCTGTTTGCTACTTCCTTCCATGTCAGAGAAGGTGCTTTCAAAGTGTATTATAACTTTAGTGTACTGTAATGAATTTCTAAGGGATTCCAGTGAAATAGATGGATTTTCCTATTCTTTGGAGTGATCTTGTCTAATCTTGCAATACTCCTGAGTTGCAAGGTCTTCCTAACTTCAGTATCCCATAGGAAGTCATTAGTTATGTTCTATTACCACCTTTGTAGTATTATCAGCACAAATATTGCCTGTATTGATCTGGACCCACATATACTATTGAAAACATTGCTTCAGATTAAGATATGAAATCCTTACTTGACAAGAGATAGACACTACCTTACAATCTTGTATGTCAGGCACTACAAATAAAAGAAGTGGAGTATATGAAAGAACACTATCATGTAGCTTATTTTATAGGGTAATATTTTTAACACGTCTTATTTTCTAATGCTGAAAGATTTTTACCCTGATCTTTTTCTGTTGAACTTAGCATAGATTTGTTTTCCCTGTGCTTTAAATGAAACATTTTTACTTTTGTCAAACAACTTAGGACACGTCTACACTTGAAATTTGGTTCTGATTAAGACAGAATACAAATTTAAAGTGTGATAGCTATTCCTGAAGATTAGCATAACTTCCAGAATAAGAGTGTCCACTCATGGAGTTAATCAAGAACAGTTAATCAGGAACAATTCCATGTGTCCTTATACAATGCCTTTTGATGCCAAAATGTCTTCCCTTTTGTACCAGCGTCATGGACGAAGACAGTACAGTCATGAATAGTATTAACTGCAATTCAAAAATCAGGAGTTGGAGCCTGATATACAGTGTCATGGTAGGTCCCACAAAAATACAGAATTTATTTTTATTCTCACTAATGTAATTGTAAATTTTTGAATAAATTAAAATTGGGCCCTGAAAATACTGACACTAAACAACGTCATTTTCTTTTTATATATTTTGGCACACCTTTTTAAGCCCATTTTTATGAACAAAGGAATATGCTCCCCTTCAAGTGGCTGCTTTTGCACTTAGACACTGGGTGACTGCCTGCTCTAACAGAACTTTACACATGCACAGCATCTTTAAACATTTGCCTGTCTTCATGTTGAGTGTACAAATGGCTGTACCAGCTGTGCGCCTCTGCCTTCCTTTTCGGAAGTTGTGGCCTTCGACAATGTTTATGTAGTTTTTGGCTACTCCTTCAGGCAGTCAGGTATGAACAAACAATGTCATCCACAGACTATCAATGCTTCAGTGCATGTAAGAATCTCTGCATCACTACTACCATGGCTATCAGCCTGTGGGTAGTAACCTTGAGGTAGATCGTCTGAAGGTTTTGATGGGGCCTCAGGTTTGCTCCCTCGCCTCTGCCCAGTACTTGCAGAACAAGAACTGCGCCGATTCTAGGAGGCATATTCAGGAGGCAGGGCAGGAAGCAGAGGAACCAGTACTTGACATATTTAAGATTGCAATCCCTGTCCACCTGCAGCACAGAAGAGAACTTACCATCCCTCCCAGCAGGCAGAAATGGGTAAAAGAGGGAACTCACATCTCCAACCAGCCATAAGAGGGCAAGGAAGAGAGCTACAGGCCTGGGTTCAAGACAGCCCAACCATGAGCCCCATGAAGTGTCAAAGGAACAAAGGGCAGACTAAACCAGCATATCTGGGAAGCTGCAGGTATCTCAACCTATCTGATACATTTCCTGTAGCATAATTTTTAGTTGTGCCCAGCTAGGGGGCGGGAGGGAGGAGAAGACACGAAACAAACTATTTATCAGACAAATGAAGGAGGCCAGGGGAGGAAGATGCACTTGAGAGGAAGATGACTGAAGGTCTGAGGATCGATCTGAAGGAGAGAGAAAGCTTCCTTCTGTGGCTGAAGACCTAGCCAGTCTCCACACAGAAGAACTGGCACAAAAGATCTTGGATGTGACTTGTGGGAAAAAGTGATGGCTGAATATTGCATTCTGGGAAGGATAAGGATGGAGACCTCTAGTCTCATGAACATGCTCTGTCTCGCTCGCCTAATATCTTTTTTTACATCTTTGGTTAGACCTGCAAAGATATTTACCGTAGGCAGTAAATCAGTTTAACATGATCTGTAGAATACCTGCTGGTTTCCCTGTCATAGAAAGTGCCATGTAAGAGCAATATATGTTGCAATTGTTCACATCAATGCTCTGAGCTCATTCTCTCTTTTCAGAAAATAAAATCAAGATCAGTTTGTGATGACACCCATCACCATCTCCTTAAACTTCAAAAGGAAATGCAGTAATGACCCATTAAGCGGTAGTATGACCCTTGTTTAGTGTGGGATTACAAATCTCATCCTAAAACTTAATCTCAGAAATTGTCATGTCCACTTACTGGGTTCAGAGGACTTTAGTGTCTCTCTTCCCTAGAATTTTGCACACTTAAATCATTTAACTTTGAACTAACCAACCTTCCTCCATTTGAAGGGGAAAAAAAAACAGTCTAAAACTTTTGGCGCTAATAAAAAAACGACAACATTTTTATCTAGCATAATTACTGACAAATTCCAATTGGAAAGCTGTTGCTTTTATTTTAATTTTATTAAAGAAGTGAACAAAGGCTACCCAAGGCACCACAATAAAATTACATTAACTGTAAAATTACATTATTAATTCTTTAATCTCACTTGAGGCCTCAAGCTGTTGCTATGTCCAATTACCCAGCTAACCACCTGTCAGAATTGTAAAGCTAGTTTAACATTACCTCCAGGACAGTGGTGTGCCCTATGTTCAGTCAGGTCTGCCAGTGAATCGAAGTCCTGCTGACAGTTATCGCAGGTGTAAATTGACTCATCCTCCATGTCTTCATCTTCCTCATTTCTCTCTTCCTGACTCGTCACACTGTTCCTCTCTTCCAGGGCCCGGCTGTCTTTCACCTCATTCTCCAGCTCTCCTCCTAGGCCTCCTGCCAACAGGAAGAATATACTCCACTTTAAGTTTTAGGGGTCTGAGGAAAAAAATTTAAAGAAATGGTCTTGCATCTATTAGATATTTAATTACCCTAGCTCTCACTTCACATTATTCCTGACACCTCTCATTATATTAATGTTTTTTTGTATCATGCAGTTTAACAACTTTCAATTGTATTCTTTAATATTTGGTGTGAATCCTCCAAAGATACTTTCTTCTAATCTTCTTTAGTGTGTGTATGGTAGGAACCTCTAGGTCTCCATCATACCAACCTGTTAGCATTTCATTATTTGAAGCAGATTCACAGCACGTTACAAACTGGCAAGGTTAATTATTGACTGTTAAGAAAAGTTAAGTGCTGGATTTTAATTCTTTATTTCCCGTGGCTCCCCGCCCCAAAAAAACCCCAATCTTCAAGCATCACCAAGAAAAAATTATCTGTTTTAAGGCCCCCATATCTCTTTAACTTCTGGTATGTGAGTAGTTCCACTAGACCTGAGCTAACCTAAGTCAATTTGCTAGGCAGACATGCTTTGAATTCCAGTTGTCGGGTTAACATTCTACTATTTGATATTCAGATTTCTTAGATATTCTTTATAAACTACAAAAAGAAGAGGAGGACTTGTGGCACCTTAGAGACTAACAAATTAAGTCCTCCTTTTCTTTTTGCGGATACAGACTAACACAGCTGCTACTCTGAAACCTTTATTTTAAACTGTGATCCAAATTTAGGAAAATGGAAATTTAAAGGGAAAGGAATAAACTGCAAGTTTAAAACAGAGATATAATTAAGGACCTGCTTCTCTTTTCACTTACACCAACGTAAGTCAGGATTAAATCCATTGCCCTCAATGGAAATAACCCAGTGTAAAACTGGTCTAATGGAGGTAAGAATCAGGCTCTCTACCTACATAGTGTATGCAGTATGCAAAGAGCATATTCAAATCATGCTATTAGACTGGTTTGCCTATTTTGCCTCCTTCCATTCATCTTAAACTCTGTTTTAATAAAGTGTGTGGACTGTAAAGAATCATCATAAAACTGAACCTGAAGCACAAACTGCAATAAAAAATTGAATTCACAGAATCTTCTGTTAGAAGTTCCAAGTTGTTCATTGTCTGAATTTATACGATGGAAGCTAGTTTGTTAAACAGGACTGAGGGTATCTCTTCTTGATCCAAATTTTTAATGAGATATTATAAAGTTGTTGGGTTGTTTGTTTTTTAAATTATGAAGGAAACACCAGTGATTATACAGATCAATCATTTCTCATATGGGATTGGATCCAAAGAGATTAATGCCAACAAATACTGAAAAAATGAAACTAAACTGAGAAATACAATTTATTCAAGATGAAAGCTAGGAACTATAAGCACTTCAATTCATATATATAAAGTTAGTAGGGTTCTATTACTGCCATCCATTGAAAACACACATTTTCAAACATCTGCACTGAACACAATAGCGTAAATCAACAGGTGTAAACTGTTCTGCAGTTTTCCACGGAGCACTCATAGCATGACATACCCTTCAGACTGCAATGGAAATATTAAAAATCAATGCTTTTGCTTGTGGTGTATGTAGCATCTCTCAACAATTAAATGATCTACACATTTTCAGGTTCTTTTACTGTCAGTTTATACAGATATTTTCAATAGAAAATATTCATTAAAAGCTACCTATTATATTCATCTAAAGAAAAGAGATCTACCACTAGTACAGTGGCAATGAATTTAAGGGTTTGGTAACAAGAAAAATTATTCAGTAAGCTCTCTACATTGTAAGTCATTGTTTGGACTATGTTTATTCAGTTTATACTGTTCTCTGAATCTCATGATTTTCAGCCTCTTCCTTTAGTAACAATGTATTGTAGGAAAAAAAACATAATTCTGGTTCTCTCTGAACTGGTACCTACCCAAATAATAAGTTACATTTAAGGCT
This sequence comes from Natator depressus, assembly GCF_965152275.1. Classification (NCBI taxonomy): domain Eukaryota; kingdom Metazoa; phylum Chordata; order Testudines; family Cheloniidae; genus Natator; species Natator depressus. Next base: position 17,209,524 of record NC_134245.1, on the reverse strand, counting down.
ATGATAGCTTTGCTTTACTTAACACATAATTTAATGTATATTTTCAAATTATCGTTTTCATTTTGTCATATTTACTTAACACATCTTTTTACAATCTCTCATCCCAGACTTGAATCACAAACATTACAGCTCATTCAATCTCTGTAAAGCCTGTATGTCTTGTAGAGTTGATAGTTAATAAATCAGAATGTCAACTCTCCTAGTTTTATAAGACAGAAACCTATAAAAATAGTCCAAGTATATAAATCCAATTTAAAGAACTGACACATAATTCTGTTCTGACTGCTAATGGCAAACTTAGAGAAAGGCTTTCTAAAACTGGCCTTTCCAATGCCAAAAAAATAAAAAGGGCTCGGGCAGATTAGTGGAGGTTCCAGGGACCTATACAACACAGCAGAATAGAAATGTTTCCTTTTGACGATCAGCTGATCTGGTAAACATACTGCCACAAATTCATCTTTAGTATGACTCCAATAACTACATGACTGCACCAGGGATGAATTTGCTCATCTGTATCCAACAACAACAAATAATTTAGCATACTGCTTTCGGAAAAATAATTTGTATTGAGGTAAGACAACAGATTTACATCTGCAATGCAACAATTTATAAAAAATCTTTTTATTTCCTATTAAAACAGGAGATTTGCTTCACCAAAAGCAACCTTCCAAAGTTTCATTACTCGACATATGTATGTGTAACAGCACAGAAACGAATCCTGTATAAAATGAGTTATTTAGCAGAGGAAAAATTGCTCTAAATTGAGATTCTGTACTCAAAGAATTGTACTTGTGCATGATTCTCTCCATCTTATTGTCAATCTCCTTTGAATGTTATCTTTATTAGACTCTTCTTCTTGATTCTTGCTTTATAAAGCAGGATCTATAGCAAGCACGATGGACAAGAAAAGCATGTTGTCTATTTTTTGAGTTAATTTCATTTACATTGAATATGAATATCAGCACGGAGGACCTCACTATCACTGACAGCTTACTTTTTTTCTTTTAAAGTAAATTTAGTGCCTGTGAAAGGTGCCGGGCTGACAGACTTTGAGGCTTTTCTTTGGAAAGAGGTCTTCAGTGAGCGGCAAAGCAAGGTAAGCCAAGTACAGCGGTAGCACACGTTGCCTTATCAATGTGTCACAACCAAGAACTAAAGAACATACATATTAGGAGTGTGATAGTTACTCCTGCCTCTTAAGTCTTTGTGCCTCTGCAGAAATTGCCAACAAGGCTGTCATTGGTGATGCTTTAGGTTGCTGTGTATTTGGGATTTGGCCACATAACCGTAGGAAAATGGACTGAGAGCATCAACTCATTTCATAAAAGTAAGCAGTCATCAAATGTGGTTTTTTGGTCACTAACCAATGTGGGCTGATCCAAATAGGTAAGCTAATAATTAAAAGCTTTGCATCCTCCTCCATGTAGCCATACTGTTAACTCATTCTTTAAGAATGAGTTTTCTAAAGACTTTGGCTGAGTTTCTTATGAGTTTATAGTATAACATGCCTAATCTCAAGGATTGTTACATGGATCCTAATGGAACGAATTTCAGAAGAGAGACACCACATGTTCCATTTTGACTATTAAAACTAAGAAAAGTTGCCAAACAAAAACAAAACAAAAAAAACTTACAAAAAAGATTGTAAGTCACCATAAGTAAAAATTATGCCAACCTAATGGTTACCATCTGTGACCCAGAACTGGGAGCAGGCTCTAATTCTTACTCATCAAGCTGGTAGTGCTAAGGAGGCATTGTCTTCAAAGGGATCAAATCTGCACAACACTAACGTGTCTCTTCAAGGCTAGAAATATACAATAGAAAAGGCTATTTGTACAACGCTTTTGTAGAGCCTGGGTAACACCTGCACTCGGGAATGGAACATACCAGGAAAAAAGAGGGGGTGGAAACCTAAAAGAGTCTCACAAATGGCCATAGAGACCATTCTGCTTACCTGGGAGAAGGCTCAGTTCCCCAGTAGATACGGAGGAGACAGCATGAACTAGTGGTTTGATCAGCAGGCATCAGAAGACCTATCCTGCCACTGATTCTCTGTCTGCCTTAGGCCTGTCATTTAACCTCTCCATGCCTGTTTTTCAATCTATAACATGAAGACAAGCACTTATCCACCTTTCTAAAGGTGGTTTGAGATCAGTGAATAAAACATGCTATCAATTGCAAATTTTATTGTTTGCCTGAGCAGTAAATATTTACGATGCCCTTAGAGCTAGGATTGCTTAATCTGATTAGCATAAATAATAGTTTCTTATTGTACATACTGCAAAAAAAAAATCACACTTACTGACATATCCAGGAATTCCCACAAGGTACATATTATTGAGAGGGTAGCATATTAACACTGACATACTGTTACCAAGCAACACCAGGACAAATCTGTATGTAGCACAGAGGTTATGTGGAAAAGTCAACACAAGAAAACTGCTGGCACTGGTTTGTTTAAATAAATGACTGCTAATTAATTCTAATAAAAAAATCTTTGTGTTTCACAGATGTGCATGATCTGTACAGCTGGCATACTTGAGCTGCAAGTATATAGGCTATTCAAAAAACTCACAATCACTCATACTCAACAGTGTCTCCAACAAGATACTGAACAGACTATTGAACGTCCAAAGGATAGCAACCATTTCTAATTGTTGCTTTCAATGTATTTAATCACTTGGCTGCATGACTGAAGTGGAGGCTTCAATTTGAATGATCAGCCTTGAAAATATAACTTACGATGCCTAAAGTTACAGAAAACAGCCAGTTTGTATTGCATCAGGTTTAAAATGTTTGCTGTGCATCAACACACAAATATTTTACCCTACTATCTTAATGACAGTCGGGACAATAGTGTTAATAAAATGTTATTTTATTTGCCACTACGGTTAGTGTTTTCAGTGAGTCTTAATCATTTTTCTTTGTAAGCGATGGGTTTATTTTCTAGAAATAAGGTAGTTCTTCAAAAATAGAAAAGGCCAAAATAGATCAGTGTTACTAAGTGGCATGCTGACCTAAGAAATACACCAAGGAGAGGAATTCATTAAATTTGGCTTATTTGGAAGTTAGAATCAATGGCCTGCTAAACCCAGGGTTGTGAGTTCAATCCTTGAGGGGGCCATTTGGGATCTGGGGCAAAAATTGGGGATTGGTCCTGCTTTGAGCAGGGGGTTGGACTAGATGACCTCCTGAGGTCCCTTCCAACCCTGATATTCTATTCTAGTCCATATAATTAATATAGTGGTGTATAGCATGTGAACTGTTCATGAATTTCTCTATTACGGAAACCATACAATTTTTTAAACTGACACTTTTAAAATAAATTACTCACACAGGGTGAAATCTTGCCCCCATTGAAATCAATGGCCAAACTCTATTTGACTTCAATGGGGCCAGGATTTCACCCATTATATTTTGTATGTTAAAAGATCACCTTTTTCTTCTGTGTTTGTACAGAGCCTAGCATAATAGGGTCCCGATCCTTGAGTAGGGATCTTAGGCACTATGGTAATACAAATAATAATAAATAAAAATAAAATTTATCGGCATCAACTGGCAGCATACAATTAGAGACACAAAATGTTGGGTCTAAATCCCAAGAGGTTATGACCACCTGCAATTCCCATTGATTTGCAGTTGGGAGATGCAAGTGCACATTGCCTCTCAGGATTTGGTCTATAGAAATTAGTGATGGAAAGAACCTTTTAGGCAATTTCAGAATTGCAAAGAGACAGGGGCAAGTAAAACATGGCTCTTTTTCCTATCATCATGGCAAAAGGCAAGCAAGTTCATTTTGTGCTTGTTCTGATATATTTTCAGTACAATTTTGCAAGGCAAGTGCAGGATTATTCCCTGTAGCAGGTATTCTCAATCTTTTTTTTCTGAGCCCTCTCCCCCCACCCTCCCATATGCTATAAAAACTCTACGGCCCACCTGTGCCACAACAACCAGTTTTCTGCATATAAAAGCCAGGGCTGGCGTTAGGGGGTAGCAAGCAAGGCAATTGCATGAGGCCACATGGTACGGGGGCCCCACAAAACTAAGTTGTTCAGGCTCCGCCTTCAGCCCTAGGTGGCAGGGCTCAGGGCCCTGGTCTTCAGCCCCATGCGGTGCAGCTCCAACTTTCTACCCTGGGCTCCAGCAAGTCTAATTCTGGCCCTGCTTGGCGGCCTCCCTGGTTGAGAACCACTGCCCTATAGCATATTATCTAGTACTAAGTCCAATCTAGTTATAAATTCCTCAAGTTGTGGGGCTTCTATCAAAAGTATGTCTCATTATAGTTGATACTACATTCACCTTCTAATTGTGCAACAGTTCTTTTGTAAGTAGTTTAACCAGACACAGGTAGAACAGTAATTCATAAAGGAAATGCTTACACTTGACAAGTTACAACAGCTATACATGTAAACATATGCATACCACGGAAGTCACATTGGTCACTTTTGAAAACGTAAAGAAAAACAAAAAAAAGGCCAAGACACTGACATCTCTAGCTCATCAACACCTTAGCAGAGCAGTCGCACTGTGATAAAACAGTCATCACCCTCTTAAGCCAACCCGCACAGGGACACAGCTTCCTCCTGGACTTGTCAGAAGAGAGGACCAGAGTCACGTGCACTGAATGGAGGACATGCCCCTTATGAAGGAGAATCTTAGTATCTTGGGGCTCCCAACAGCAGACGAGAAAGATCCGGTCCTGCAGAATTTCTTTGTAAAAGAGTTCCAAAACTCCCCCACCATCCCAATATATGCAGTAGTACTTTAGGACGCACCTTCAAAACCCACCATAAGGTGACTACCCAGAGGGCACATTCACAGCAACATATTCATACCCATTTGATAAAGACAGTATCTTAGTAGCAGCAAAAAAAAAAAAAAAAGGGGGGGGGCAAAATATGGCCTTACAAAGGTTTAAAATATTTCCTGAATGTTTGTCCAGAGATGCAGACCAGGTGGTTGAAGCAAAAGTCACAGATGAAAAGGTTTATAGCCTAAGGGATGGAAGCTTTGGTGTTATAACCAGCCAAACTGATGGAGCTAAATTAATCCCTGATGTAACTCCACTGACTTCAGTGGTATTACACCAGAAACAAATCTGTCCCATGTTTTACCAACAAGGCATAACGTTCCTGTGTTGTGATTTCATGTCGGCCAGTGAACTCCTAAATGCAGGAAGAAACTTCACGTACAATTAAAAAATGTGGACAAAAGAAAAACTAAGGGTAAAAAGCCTAATCTAAAATGTTATTAATAAGTGTTTTTCTACTGTTAAATGTCAGTTCAGTGTCTGTGTTTGAATTAACTGTATTAAGTTTGTTAACATTTAAAAGTGGTCTCTGATATTATGAGATAACAGAGATGACCAAATTTATCGGCAGGTTATAGTCCAAGAACAATAAATTTGGGCAAAAATTTATTAATATTGTCCAGTTAGAAAGAGCAAACAAATCTGAGGGTAAAGAGTGTAGGCAGAGAAGTTTCTCATTTGCTGTATATTCCCAGTGAAGCATGTTTTTGTAGCTTAAGATCTTCTTTAAAAATCCTTTTAAAATATTCAAATCTTTATCATGTGCATGCTTGTGTTGTACCTTACAATTGTATGTATACACAGCACAAAAGCAGCAGTGAATGTAATTGTTAGTAGTTCTACTTTGCTATGTTACAAAATAAAACTATTTCAAACACACAAAAAGAAGCCAATGTGTTGGTTCACAAGACCAAGTTATGTCAAAAAATAAAAGTTCAATCTGAGCACTAGGTTGAGGCAAAGGCACTCTGTTCATCTCTAGTACATGCTAAGGGGATCAAAAGCAAGCATGTTTAAAACTCTGAAGTGCACAGCAGCCTAAGTCTTTCACACTCAGTGTCAATACACCATAAAAAAAAAGAAAGAAACAGGAAAATGGTTGAAAAAACAAATGAAGACCACAGAAAGGACAGCACATGCAATACTGCGGTAAATTGCAGGTATCGTCAAATTGTATGGGACCTGTATATGAAAGACGTCGAAGCAACCGAAATTCAGGTTGCTATGCAATCCACTCACTGCTCAAACAAACACTTCTTACAGACTTAGAATTCTGTGCATCAGTTCCTCTCCTCTCTCAACAAGAGGAAAAAACAATCATAATACAAAAAAAATTATTTGATCCAGCATGTAGTTAATGGTGTTGGCCTCCTAAGACGTAAAACTTAATAAAATTGATCTCACCACAGTGCTGTAATGAAGAACAGTAGGATAAGGCTACCCTTGAACCATGAAAATTGTATATTGTTACCTCCTTGTGACCTCCTAGGGCTATGGCCATTCCAACTTCTCCAAGCTGTCATTTGTTCGATTCTGACAACAGACTGTACAGGCAAGCAAGAATGGTGCTATGGAAGTTTTTTTTGGAAGGGCAGGGATGAGGACAGGCTGCTTAGTGCTAGATAACTCTTTCAAACAACAATAAATTGAATTAGTAATGCAGAATTCCACACGCTAACCCAACTTAAAACTACTATATGAAGTGAGTTAGGAATAAAATATTAATATGTGTAGTACTCAAAAGTCAGTGTCTTTCAGGTGATGTGTATTGTATCAATGCTACAGCATTTCACATCATAATAGTAATCACCACAATATGGGTTCTGAATTAACATTTTAAATATATAAACTTTTCCTGGTGTTTTTCTTTAACTTCGTAGTGGGGGAAGAAATGCACATTGGGTTCACGGGTAAAGAGTAATCACCACTTGTGTGTTTAGTGGAAAAGAATGTGTTTTAAAAGGACTAATTGAGCATTAAATTATGAAGAGGAAGGTGGCTGTTTATGTCTCATGCTCTACAATCTGACAACTAAACAATTTCTACCACTGTACTTTTTGCAAAATTCTTAGATATGAGGTCTCCCTGCTCTTTGTGATAACCTAAATGTAACAATATTTTGAGGGCATGACCTTAAACTTAACTATCTTATTTATAAAATATCTAATTAATAACTTGCAGTATTAAGAAAAAGCCTGCAAAATGGCTATTTTTAGGCAAACGGCAAAGTGGAGGTTCTCCAAAACACAAAGTATGTCTGGTGGGATTTTTTTTCACCACCAATACTCAGCTAGTTCTACACTAAATATTTGTTTTTCCTATGTATGCTCGTCTTCTGTTGTACAAAATAAAGAAAAGAAACTTTGGTTTCATTCTTGCCTTAACTCACTTTGATTTGAGAATATAGGTTTCTAAAATTCTAACTGCTATTTCCAAAAGATAATTCCTGTTTGAACTAGAGCATATTTTGGGTAAGTTCTATGGCCTGTGTTACACAGAAAGTCACACTAGTGATCATCACAGTGGTTACTCCTAGCTGTAGAGTACTGTATATAAATCTCTGGCCAGGAGTTACTTGATATATAGAATATAATGTAACCAAAAAACTTAAAACACTGAAAATACACAAAAGTAATGTTTGAAAGTCTTAGATGACCTTTCTGTTTCCTAGGGAGTTCTGAGTTGTCTGTATATTTCAACAGTACACCTCTTGGGACAAGTACAATGGGTGAAATTCCCACTGACTTCACTCAACATCTTCATATATTTGCAAGCACTCTCAGTGTTTAAGTACCAGAATTTGCATTTGTGAATACTTCTTTGGACCTTAGCTCATTTTTGGGTTTACTGATTTTGGTACATGTACATACAGATACTAGGTCTGAGCTAAAGCCCTCTGGAGTCAATGGGATTCTTTCCACTGACTTCAGTGAGTTTAGAATTAGGTCCTATGGGCAAACACACACACAAAATAACTTCCTGGAACTTTGGCTTTCTTGGATTTCAGGCTATCCACGATATTCTTTAGTCAAGATGTAGTAGAAACTTTTTATTAAATGATGCTAATTTTTTATTGTTCAAACTGTCATTTCATTTTCCATTATAGCAGAAATCTCCTATAGGAGCACTCAGATTAAGTTTCTTTATTCTGTCTCAAGTAATGTGTCACATTTAATCAGTTTTTAGTTTCATTATCACTTAAAAATTAGAAACCAGTTTCTTTGCATCTTTATTGCATTTTTTTTACTTTACTTACTGATAGGTTATTAAACTTGGATATTTTAGACATGCATAACATACGAAACAAATTCCTCACTGTCTCTAACCAACTTTAGCATTAGCTTTTTTATAGTTTTTAGGTTTATTTTCACTGAAAGACTGCTCGTAATTATTGCTCATGTTCTCCCCAAACACTTATGTTACTAAAGTGTGAAATGTCTTCTAACACAAAGACAGATCTCTGGGAAGTAATTACAAAAATGCATTCAGGGGCAATAATTCTATATTAACTGTCAGCTGCATACATCTCCTGAAAAGGCACTTGTTATGAAGGAATTATTTGTGTGGCATTTAAAGACACTGAAGGCAAGAGAAAACTGCAATACATTAAACCAGAAACTCCAACTCCCTCATCAAGGGTCAATTTATTTTTAAATCATTATCCTGAAGTCAAACCAACACCTACCTGAGTGTTTATTGTAAAGACAATTTCAATACACGAACAGCCTGGATGCAATTTCCCATTTACAGTGTGGTACAATTAACATCCCCTTTTTTAAAGAGTTCTCTGAGTAGCCTGTCAAAACAGGTATATCCAATAATTCAAGGCTTCTATTAACTGCTGGCTGATGTCACCAAAAAGACTTGTTAATGATTTATGAATACTAAAACTGCCTCACAACTGACCCCGCACATTAAACAGGTACCTGAGTCATTATCAAGAAAAGTGTGAGAAAATGTGTTAAGACACATTGAGCAGAACTGTTATCCTTTAGGCCAATCCTGCAATCCTTAGCGAGGCAAATGCCCCATGAAATTAAAGCGTGTTTTATATGAGTAAGGAAGACAGGATCTGGTACTCAGAGTTACTGAGATAGCTCCACGTTTCAGTGAAAGGGTAAAATGAACCACCAGATAACAACATGATCACAAAATATACCTAAAGATGGTCACTTAGTGTTAACCAAACCTGTGGGGAATTATTAAAACAAAACAAAACAAACAATAGGATTAGCTCGAGCTTTTCTAATGCTTGTTCTGGAGCTATTTACATTTTATTATATTATGCTACAATGCATTCCTGAACAAAGACAACAAAAAAGCATCTGAATTATTATTTATTTGTACAGCACTAACAATGTGCTGGTACTTTGCAAAGTGAAGCAGGGCACACATCTTATCAGTTGTTCAATATTTCGTTGGTTAGTTGGATATATATGGAGATGTGAGTGCTTCCCTGCCAGGAGAAATACTGTTTATGGAATTGTTGGAAGAGAATTTTTAAAAACTGGAACAGTGGGAGGAGGGCAAGGCTGACTGGGTCGTGCTAAATGTTTAACTGTTATGCATTATCCTGCTTTAGATTGTCCCCAGATTAAGGGTTCCGTTTCCTTTGTGCAGGAAAAAACTGCGTAAAGTGAGCAGAAACTCTGCAAGTTTGATGCATGGCGCTTCTACCACTTCTCTATCCCTTCATGGAAGCAGCTCAGGATTCTGTCCCCGTAATCCATGGATCCAGAAAAGGCAAGGGAGATCTAACCACAAGCCCCTTTGTCGCCCAGCTCCACCAGCTCCTGACTGCCCTTGTAAGCATGCCTCCAATTCAACTACTATTCACTCCCCCCTATCAAGGCCGGGTGTGATTCTACAGCCTGCAGTGCAAAGAGGCCTTAGGTTGCATTAACCAGTGCTGCGTTCCTCAGCCAGTTCTCCTACCGTCCCGTAACTGCAGGGCTAGAACCACTACCAAGGTGCTTCTGCCGAGCATGAGGAAAAGGAGAGAATCATCCCACTGGCAAAACTTCCCCCTTCAGTGAGTAAAGAGTTAGAGTAAGGCACTCCATGTTATCTAATCCTAAAATGTTATGGCACTTCTTCACATCAACCTGTCCAAAGCCCATTGCATTAATGGGCTCTGAATCAGCACCCCATCTGTGTAACTCCATGAGAGTTATACGCAGTTCAGTAAAGAAAAACGCAAACTTTGGAATATATTTCAATGAAAATACCTGTAAAGTTCTTGCTCCTCTGGTGTCAGCCTAAAGAAAGATTTCCAGCTCCAAGAATGCCCTATCGTGAAGACAATTCCATCACAACTTTTTTCATGATATCACTACCACAAAGGAGTTATTCTAATGCCAAATAGCAATTTGCTCAAAACCTCACAGATCATCAATGGTATTCAAAATAATGAATAATAAATTTGTACTTATTTGTAAAAACTGCTCAAACTATCACATGCATGAAACTCTCAATTCATTTTCTAGAGGTATTTGATAGCTGGGCAACAGATTATAAAGCTAGTGTTCCATCCTTCTGCAGAGTTTCACATGCATTATTGTGCACAACTGTAATTAACGATTTTTTTTTTTTACTTTAAGGTGGAGCCAGATATCTACATGGTTTAAATCTATAGTGCCCTGAACAGATAGAAAATTCAAATGATTTAATAAAATTCACATGTGGCTTGTTTTAGCAGCTGCATATCAAATGGAAAAATAAGATATTGACCAGTTCTCCTTAGAATACCATCTGTTAGTAACTGCTCATTATAACAAATCCGTTGATTAAAAAAAAAAATTATAGGTTTCAGAGTAGCAGCCGTGTTAGTCTGTATTCGCAAAAAGAAAAGGAGTACTTGTGGCACAAACAAATAAAAAAAATTATAGATAGTGTAATTTATCATTACAGACAAAACATGACTGCGTACATAAGTGTCTTCAAATCCCCTTATGCATATCCAAAATGTTGGTTCTATATTTAAATCTTTTTCCTATGTCAGGTCTAAAAAAGGAAATTGCTCTTTTGGTCTCTGGATTTGGGCTAGAATTTTGCCTTCTGATCTGTAAAAGGGCACTTATTGTAAACCAAGCCCTTAGGAGTCTCTTAGCAACAAACTTAGTAAGTAAGGCCCTGATTCAGAAACACTCTTAAGCATGTGCTTATTCAGGATGGCATTTAAGCACATGCTTAAGTATACGTTTAAAAGCTATCATGAAAAGGCATGCATTTCTCAATCAAAACCTACATGATTTTTGCGTCTGTTTGTTAATTTTTATCTATAATTTATATTTGAGTTTTAAAGAGTCAGTAAATGCAACCATAAAATGATATGCACGGTAATGAAAGAGCTATCATATTCAGTAAAATGTGAACAAAACTAAGTTATACAATTAATATTAAGGAAAAAGAGAAAAGGAACAATAGAAGGAATGAAGCCTAGAAGCTGCCTAGATCATTCTCTACTGACAATGACAAATGTGCAACTGCATGTGTATGGAATAGACTCTGCCTCTTCAGTATTATTATGATGAATGGAGGTTCTTCAGACTTTGAGAACAGATATCCAAAATGTATCCATGGCACCCTATTTTCCCCTATAGTCTCAAGTAAGACTCCTATTGATGTCAATGAGAACCTTGCCTGACTATGGAGAGCCTCAGCATGTGCACCTGTGGTCTGATCCAGCTCCCACCAAAAACAATGGATAACTCCCATTGACTACAAAGGGGGTTGGATCAGGAGAAAAACCTGCTTGGCCTTCTCACTGCAGTACTGTGTGGTTAGACTAAAGTTAAAATTTTCAGAAGTGTCTAAATGAGTTAGAAGCCTAAGTCTCTTTTTTGAAAGTTACTTTGCTGCTTAGGAGTCTACGGCCTGGTCTACACCTAAAATTTAGGTCTACATAGCTACGGCACTCAGAGGTATGAAAACGCATACCCCAAGCGCTGTAGCTATGTCAGCCTAACCCCTGGTGTAGACGCAGGTAGGCCAGTGGAAGAATGCTTCTGTCAACCTCGCTGCTGTTGCTCTGGCAGGTGATGTTCCTATAGTGACAGACAAACCCCTTCCATTGCTGTAGGCTGTGTCTACACTACTGGGTTATGCTGGCACAGCTACAGCACTGTAGCTATACCACTATAGCCCCCTTAGTGTAGACAGGACCTAAGGCCCATTGAAAGTCAATGAACAGTAGCAGAATAATATGTATCTGAAAGTCAATGGGATTTAAACTCCTACGCACCTACATGGTTTTTGAAAATGGGACTTAGACACTTGAAAATTTTACCTAGCTCTCATGAAGCATGTGTATTACCTGAGTTGATTCAGATACGATTTCTTTAGGTTGGTATTTAGAGCATGGTACAAGAGTTCAGTTGGCTCTTTTTTCATATTCATTAACTTGCTTAGTAAGATTTTTATTTCAACTAGCAGAGAGCAAGGAAAGATTGTGCATCTCTTCTTATGTAGGTTAGAAAAGCATTTAAAAACAGGAAGCCACGCTATCAGAAAAGCCTCACTTTTGCAAAAAGCATTACAGCCCCAGTAATTCTGGTCAAACTTCCTTATGTAAGGAAGAGTAATGTCCATTTCTCCCTTGCCCAGCTACTCTTATGACAGCCATGTTACAAACCAGTGCAGAAATCAAATTAGCAGAAAGTCCCAATGAATTTCCTGTCATTTATTGTTCCTCCCCAGCCTTTTCCTAAGTTTTAAATACAACGTATTTTTAGGTTACGGATTGAGCTTTATTTCCATTTTTTAACAGGCTTTCAAATAAAAATTAATCTTCCTCAACTTTCTCTTCTAATTTCTTTCCTTCATAACAAAAATCAAAAGTACTAAGTGTTTCACTTGACAAAGCCATTAATTCTGCAATTTCAGATAATTAAATTGAGCAAAGCTAAGAATTTAAATATGAACTAAGTGAAATATATTTATGCGTGGCTCATGCTGTTAGAATTCTGCTGCACGATATTCCGGTACTGTTCATTTATTAATATGGTAAACCTGATTTGCGACACTAGTGAATAAGGAATGTACTGTTTTTAATAAAAATAAAAAAGTTTCACTAAGGATTGTGAATGAAGCCGCAAATGAAATAAACTAATCCCTCTGAATGAGCCCTCAGCAGTGCACTTCCTGTATCCAGTTGAAACGTGCACTCAGGATTCATACTTTCTTTGTGTTAACTAATTTCTGACTAGAGGCTTTCAGCTATGTATTTCTAGGATAATAAGTTAGCTGCAACAGTCCTCTAGTGTGGTGATCTTTTTAGCAGTGACAACACTTCTTCTTAACGTGTTCCTTGGTTCTTTTTCCTAACGGTATGTGGTAAAGGAAGTGTGAAAAGGTATTTAAAAGAGTTAAAACTAAGACATTAAAGCCCTGTCTCCCTTCAGCTCCTCCTCTAATATTTCAGGTCTTGAATGCTAAAACAGTAGACTGAAGTGCAGTATATAACATGAAGTAATTGGCAGAGTGCTAAGAACCTGTGCAAGGGGGCTTTTTATTGTTAAAAATAAATACATAAATAAAATACTTAAGTATGAATGTTTTAGGGCAAAACTGACAATGGGTAAAAAAATGGAGCAGCCAAAAATCCAAACAGGGGAAATACTTTACATAATTAACCAAAGTCTCTCCAGAATTTTCATTAGATTTTTTTTTTACTATTATTATTTGTACTCATGCCTTCTGCTTCTCATGTTTCTTGCAAACCACCTTAATTGGGCTCTACAGTATATGCCGAAAGTTCCTCGAGTTCTTCCGCAGTCTCAAAGGACACCTATGAAAGGTGGTACCTGAGACTGCTCATAATAACTGTTACCAGACAGAGCTAATAATGACCCTCTTTCACTAATGAAAAAAAAAACATTGTTGCTGCTATAATTAAGCTTGTGAAGAGTTTAGTTGAAGAGAAATTAGATTTATTTACATGCTGTTCTGTTGCTGATGAAGCACCAGCTATTTGGGAGGACTTCTAATTAACCCTAATTTAGTTGATGTGCTCTTTTGCAGTCCCATTCCCTGTGTACTCTGTACAAGGTAAAATGTAATAATAATAATAAATTAGCCATTTTAAAAGAGTAGGTTTCTTTGCAGGGGACCAGCCCCAGATTTAGTCCTTAAATTATTAAATTTGCATTTTAGCATTTTAGATGCTGACAATTAAGAAACCCACACTTGAGAACTTAATTCTACAAAGCAGCAGATTCTACACTGAAACCCTATGAGAGAAGGGATTACATGGTAAAAAAAGGCCTTTTCTTTCACCTGCATCCTACATGTAAAGTGTTGCACATGTTGTGTTCTTGGCCTTTCCTATACCTACTGTCTTTCTGAAGGAAGGCACTAGTGCTTCCTTTTGTGTTACATCATTCACCTACCCTAAAGAACACACGAGGGGAGCAAAGTTAAGCAGAAAACTCCATAAGGAATACTCAAGTGTCTCGTCGCATTGAAGGGATGGGGTTTGCTGGTTTGCAGAGAGCACAAGAAGCCTCTCTCTCATACTACATGGATCTCCATAGGATTTTTGCACTGATCTCAGGGGATCTCAGCCCTTCCCCACTGTTTACCAGGTCCCCACTCCTGCTTGATGCCACAGCTTCTTTACCCTTTCTTCTCACTTCTGCCCCCCACATGTCATCAATAGATAAAAGAATGTACAGGGTGGGACTAGGGAGAAGGTAATCTGAATGGTAAGTATGAACTTCCCTCCTGGAGATCGATACTGTATAGAGCAACTCTCCCCGAGCCCCACTAACCCTGTGGGATCCAGATCATGTGGGGTTTCTGGATGTAGATTCATGGAATGAGGCAGTATTATGCCACATTGGTTCCCTTCTCTTAAGAGGTTTAAAGCCAAAGGGGAGAGATTTCTCATCCTCCCACCCTGTTCACAATACACAGTGAGGAGCCTAGATTTAAAATCACTTCTACTTCCTATGTCTTCAATAAATTATATACTCTGATCACAAAGTTCATTAACCAGATACAGATTTAAAATATGACTACAGTGTCAAGCTAAAATCACTTAACTCGTAGGACATTTTTTCTCATCTAACATTTTGTTAATGGTTCTGTAACACGTACAGTATGTATGCAGCAGTTGCATAATCAAAAGCACTTAAAATACAAACAGGTTTATAACTTCAGTGTACAAAAAAGCCCAGATGTTCACCACTCTCTTTTTAATTGTTTTGGAGGAACATCCTTGCTAATGACAATTCTTATTTCAGAATACACCATAAATACTGAACAACCCACACAATGTGCTCTGATCTCTTTTTTGGAGGGATGGGCATAAACGGCAAATAGAGACTATAGGATGATTCTGCAATGAAGGCAGTACCTTAAACATAAATGCAGATATGCAGAAAATGGCATCTATAGAGATGACGTTGCTGGTGTCTTCAACATTACAGCTGCGCGAAACACTTAAAGCAAAACCCTAAGGAAAATTAGGGATTTTACTATTTTTCATCCAGAGTAAATTTTGCCAATTTGGCCATTAGCTAACTGGTGTTTCAGAAAATGCTCAACAATAGCACGTACATCCCAGTGGATGGGGAAGCTAAAAATGAATGATGAAATATAATTTGCATTTCTATTTGGTCTTCATCTATTCCTCCACTAAATAGCATGTGTGAATAGTACTCTAATGAAAGTAAGGAACTAACAGTAGTGGGTAAAGCCAAGTACAAAGCAAACAGCCAGGGACAAAATGACATCTCGTGTAACACCACTGACTTGCTGACTTCCATGGGATTTAACCAGGAAGGAGTTAACACTATTGTACGGGCTTCCCCATGTGGGTCTGCCAAGCATCTCCATTTTGACCTGCAAAACCTGTGCCCTTCCTGCCTGTAATGCTCCTCCCATTCATAACCGATGAATCCACGAATTCATTTTCTTTTGTGATCTTAAAATGGGTTTTTAAGGCAGGTTTCTGGAGGTAGAAGCATTTTTTCGTAAAAGGCATCCATTTTATTAATCAGGATGTTTACCTCTTCCTTTCTCTGAGTTACCTGCTCCTCTGAAAAACACAAAAACTAGACAGAGAGGAAAGAGATGTAGCAGTACAGTACTCAGTACACTCCAGATGTTACAAGACACAAATACAGGGATCCCTTTCATATAGTTGTCTCACAAGCTCCTAAACTGTGGTACAGGTTACAGGAGAAACTACCAGGAATGTCAATTCTCCACAACAAAAATTAGCAAAAAAAAAATGTATCCTCAGTCAATATAAAGTCTTGTCCATGAAAGTTAAGAAAGTTGTTTTACCAAGTAAAATCAATTGCTTTTGTGGCACTGTGGGCCAAATGATGTTCTCACTTATAGCTACGTAACCCTATTGACTTTGAATATGGTTCATGGATATGACAGAGAAATATGCAAATTCATTTACTTTGTTTAATATGATCAAGCTTTGAAAGCCCAATGATTTTACATGAAACATTTCTTTAATAGGATAAATGGTCACCTGTTTTAGAATGTATATTCTAAAGAAGAGCCTGATACAAAGCTGTAATTAAATAAGTTATGTACAGAGGGTGTTCGTGTGTGCGCATGTGTCTACACACACACACACAGTTATTTTGTAAAATTGGCATTATTCTATTAGTTTAAATCAAAGATGCAGAACTGAAGACATCGCCACTTCAGTTGAAATTAAAATGAAGAAGAGAACATATATTTTAGCTGTCTATGTTATTGTTCAGAGCTTTTGGAGGAAGATAGGAATTGTCACATCGGAATTTATCAACAGTCCACGTAGTCCAGTATCCTATCTCCAAAACTGGCCAATACCAGATGCTGGCAAATTTGTGCCAGTAAACACACAGAAGGAAATTATGGAATAATCTTCCTATTGTGAACCTTTGATCTGTTGTTCCCAGTAGAGGTCAACTCCAAACCAAATCTATGTATTTCCCTTCTCATTTTTATCTAATACCATAAATGGAATCAATTAAAATTTTAGAGATGGAGCAAAACTGGTACCTCAAATCAAAACTCCTTCAAATTTTGGAAAGGTCAGAATATAACTCTTTGGATCAGAAACACTTCTATGATTTTCTTTGAGCTTGACCCAAAAGGAGACTACATTCCCATCTGAATTCAAATGAAATCTCATAAAAACAGACCATGAGATTTCAGCGCCATATAATCCAGATTTGAGCCCTACCCCTAAACCAGCCTAACCATGAACTCTAGTCTCCACCTAATCTGATTTCATATTTGAACCTATCCTAAATTAAATTAGGGGAATAGAAAAAAAAACCCACCATTTAGCTAGTGAAAGTATTCTTACATCATTTGCCTCTTTCTCCTCTTTTGTGTTTGTGTTTTTAGAATTTAGATTAACAGGTAATAAACCAGCCACATAACTACAGTCCTTCATGTGATTATATCATCTCTGCACCAAAATGTTCTTTGTAGTTAAGATAAAATGTACAGAGCTAGAGCTACAAACCTAATTGTGGAGCACTGTCCTCAAGTAGTTCCCTATGCCAAGATGTTTTAGTCAAACCCTTCCTTGTGATACATATCCAGTGGTGTGCATATGTGCACCAATATTTCTTTCAAATTGAAAATTCTCTCTAGCTGTGGTTCAAACAACAGCTAGAGGCTTAAAATATATACACATACTACACAGAGAGCATCTCAGTGGCCGTGGTTTTCTTGATCCAAATGAAAGCTTCCAACTGAGAGGTAAGAAATTTGCCTACAAGTCCCTCCATTTTATGCTAGCAAACAACTCGCTAAAGAAATGCTGTACCTTTCAGCATTAAGACATTAGGAGAGGGGAAAGCGTGGGAAGGGATGAGAAGTGGCCACCACAAGGAAAAACTCTGCTAAAGTTACCTGACTTTTCCTTCCAGCCTTTTTATGAGTTTAACAGAAGTAAATGTAACAGAGTTTGTTTGCTAACAAAACAGCAGTTTCAGTGACTGTCAAGAATTTAAGAAAACACAGATTTGCTTTAGTTATAATGATGTTCACAGTGCAATAATGTTTCACAGACCTCAAAAACACCTTCTGGGTTTTGCACAAAATGTTACACTGAACTTCATTTTATATGTAAAGTTTAAAGTTCTCCAGTTTAAAGGAAACAGGAATACCACAGTTTTGAGTTTTGGTACTTCTCTCTTCTAAACAGAGACAAATGCTTTCTCCACAAATACTGTGTAAAAGTTTTACACCAGCAATGAATGTGCTAAACTTTGTGTGCTTAGAAAATTAAATACAAACAAAAACCCAAACACTTGCATGCGTTCACTTCCAGTGTATCAAAACTTCCAGCAAAAGTGTATTTTGCAGCCAAAGTACTTTACGGCTGCTTAAATATCAATGAACTGAAGTAGTCCGTCTTTCTCAGTCACAACGGTACTTAAGGAAACGTGAAGCTGCAGCAAACATGTCTAAATCTGCACGCTGTGCAGTAATATTCAGCTTTAATGTCAGTTTTACTTTTGTATTCCTATTTTTTTTATTGCTAATTAATTTGTTCCTTTTGAAGCAAATGTCTTTAAAATGAGGCTTACATTTGTTCCTCCCTTACCCATGCACTTCAATTTCATTACAACAGAAGCTGTGTTGCCAAAAGGAGACAATTCCTCATTTTTGGTACTGTGCCCTTGAAGGCATCTTATTAGAAAAGACCATTTCTTAATTAACATTTTTGATCTTTAATCCATTACACATTCCTTTAATCCCACATGGAGGAGCTTTTGGCCCACTTCCTTACAGTGACTGTGGGATGCAATAGGCTAGCAATTTGTGCTGAGGGCTCTCTCGCAGCTGGACTCCAGAAAAACTGAGTGTAGGTCTGACTGGTCAAGCAGTATAGATTTTCATCTATGATTTTTATATAGAACACATTTAGACAACCACGACTCAGGGTTAAAAAATAACACCCGGAAGTCCAGGTTTACAGATGAGATCATACTATTAACTTCTATGGAGGGCTTTTAATCTTTTTTAAAATGAGTAGCAAAATTCTAAGTGGAAGATTTAGCAGATCACCAACATGTAAAGTGTACGAAAAATACAATGCACATAATTACAGCAGTTATTATGTGCTAACAGAAAATTAACATTACAGGCTTCACAACTCACTATGATTTTTTTTTAAATACAATGTATGTAGCCTTAAGTAAATTGGTCATTTGGTTGTCCGATGAAGTGAGCTGTAGCTCACGAAAGCTCATGCTCAGATAAATTGGTTAGTCTCTAAGGTGCCACAAGTACTCCTTTTCTTTTTGATTGGTGGGTATATGAGGTAATGGTTACACATTAGATCAGCAGATCTAAGAACAAAATTGTCCACAAGCCAGATAATTCAGTTAGAGGTTTGATCTTGTCAAAACTTTGTGAAATACAGACAACATTTCCAAGCAAAATATGTGGTTTTTCATTTCTCTGTTCTGTATTCTGTAGGTATTCCGTCTAATAACTCACACGATGAGTGCCAAAACCATCCAAAAGGCATGTGTGTTAGAAACAAGACATGGCTAGTAAAACATGCAAATAAGCAAGCAGTTGATCACAAACTTGATGTATAGTTGCATCAAAATTCGAACTTATTTTACCTTTTGTACAGCAGTATGTACACTCCCAGTGCTGTAGAATAATAAAATGAGGGAAAGGGCTAAAAGCTGAAAAAGTGAGTTACAACATATGGGCTGGATCCTTCTCCCACTGAAATAAATTTTTACTAACAAATTTACTGGGAGCAGGATTGGGGCTTATGCATTTGTCAGTTCTTTTCTATGGCTCCACTTTGGTTCTTCTGGAATCAGCAAGTCATTTAATAATATGGCCTTGCTGAAGATATACCCAGAAAAGGGTGGGTCACACGAGTATTCCAATACAAAGAGATAAGCATGCTGAGCACGTGCCCCACCCATAGTACAATCCAATGGTAGGTTTCTGCACAAATCTTTTAAACCTTCCTCTCTGCTGCTATTCTGCCTCTAAAAGTACAACAGCCATTTGTCTCAGAGTGAGAGACACAAGGCATGTCCAGCCTTTGAACAGTTTTCCCATTTAAAAAAAAACAAAAACAAAAGATTATAAAATAAATCCAGGGCATAATTTACTTGGATCCTTGGCTCTAGGTAAGCGCAAAAGCTTTTCTCTCTCACCGCAGTAGTTGGGCCAATAAAAGATATTACCTCACCCACCTGGTCTCTCCAAGTCAGTTTATATTAGTTTTTAAAATAAGGGAGGGAATTGGCTATGGTAGCTCCTAACTCTGGTTCTCCCAGTTGCACTATAAACCCTTTGAAGTGGGTGCTACCTTCATATTTACTGTCTTCTACAGCACTAAGCACAGTGTCTCTGCTTAATATGTTAAAAATAAATGATTGTTCATATCCACTTAGCGCTTATGGTCATGTCGAGTAAGACCCACTAGAGGTCCCTTCCAACCTAAATGACTCTAGAATTCTGTAGCGATAAGCAAAGACTGTTTGGGCAAGGAACTGGGAGTTCCATATAGCTCACCACTGCAGAGGGATTAATGTCAAATATCCTCATTCAACTTGGAAAAACAGTGGTGTTTATTTATTCCATTTGCATATTTCCTTCAGTCTTTTGTTTAAAATTCCCGCTCTTGTCGCTAGCATAATTTACCTTCATCTCAGCTATCAATCATCTACTGTGAAATGTATATTGATTTTTTTTCTTAGAAAACGCCAGACCAGTTTAATATGTTCTGTTACTTTTATTTTAGACCCATTCAATCTGGAAGTCTTTAAGTACTAGCTACCCCTACAATGTCTTCCAGCATTCCGCAAGATAGAAACTTGTGTAACAGCTGAAGAAATTGTTCATTATGGGAGTTTTATTTAGCCTCTCCTGATTTCTACGTCTACAAATATTAATGGAAAAACCACTGCAGCCGCCTCTTGCCGATTCTCAGCTCTGTTGTATGACATCCTTCTTCTCTCTCCCCTCCCACCAGATCCAAGTTTGGAAATGGAAAGCCACTGACCTACAGAAACTACTCAACAACCTGGATCAGCAAGCTGCTGTCAGTCCAAAAGAATAAGCCCCCTCAGACAATGGACTGAGCAAGAGCTCCACTCAGTATGCAGTGGGATCATTCTGGTCTACTGCAAGATGGGAGAGACACTGGAGGCCATGGTACCAGGCCCTGTGTAAAATAATAGCTAGAACATGATGAACTTCTGAAGAGGCATAGTAGGAGTTTAGTGTTAGGGATACAGCTTTTGTACTGCCTGTTATGAAAGGAGAAAAAGAGATATCTGGGGGAGGGGAGGGGCTGTGGGAGTGAGGGAAGGGCTGTTAAAGGAAGAAGGCAGCATTTCTTTTAAACTTCTAGGCACCAATATAGGATTGTCAAGGGCTAGAGAAAAAGAAATAAGGGATGTGGGGCAGAGAGACACACATTCCATCAAGAACAATGAAACTTAAAGTGCTTTGAAATCCCCATAAAAATGAATAAAGTAAAGTATGATTTGCCTGGTCATTTAGTCTTCTTTTGTCACAAAATCTACAGGAGGTTAGCAAATCCAGAGCACTGTAGAATCTGATAAATTAGAGATGAGAAAGACCTAATAGGTCATTTTATCCATCCCACTGCCAATGGGAGATAGTTCCTACAGTGTATTTTCAAATGCTTTGTCCAGTCCAGTCTGAAAATGACCTAAGTGATAGGAGATTATCCCACACACTATTAGATCTCACTATTGGAAAATGTTTCCTGATATTCGGCCTAAGATTTCCTTTGTTTAATTCATCCCATTACTGCTAGTTCTACCCCCTTGGGCCATTCTAAACATTAGATCTAATTCTGATCTAAAAACACAGACATTTTTCATCTTAATTCCTTCCTTTGCTTGGGCAGCAGGAAAGTGACAAAGCACCATAAAAGAAAAAACCATAGAAACAAACTGCAGTCAGCATAAAGAAGATGAGAAGCCATTACCTCTTGTCTACCTCTGGCAAATCCCCCTAGCACAGTGGTTCTCAAACTGTGGGTCGGCACCCCAAAGTGGGTCGTGACCCCATTTTAATGGCTTAGATTTGCTGGGGCCCAGGGCCAAAGCCGAAGCCAGAGCCCCACCGCCTGGGGCCGAAACCAAAGTGGCAGGGCTCAGGTTACAGGCCTCCTGCCTGAGGCTGAAGCCCTTAGGCTTCTGCTTTGAGCCCCTAGCTCAGGGCACTGGGGCTCAAGTTTTGGCTCCCCCATCTGGGGCAGTGGGGCTTAGCTTTGGCCCCGTTACTGTGGGCAGGAGGGCGTGGCAGGCTCAGACTTCAGTCCCCCCTCCTGGAATCCTGTGGTAATTTTTTTTGTCAGAAGGGGGTTGCAGTGCAATGAAGTTTGAGAACCCTTGCTCCAGCAGATATGGCAACACCTGACCCAGAAGGAACAGCAACCCTCCTGGGGAGGGGATTTTGATAACACAAGGCCTTTGAGAGAAAGGAAATTAAAATGGAAAAAATACAGCAGATGAAAGCCCAGGATTCTGAGGTTTGGAAGACCCATCTCTGAAGGGACAAGGAATTGAAAAGATATAGGTAAACAAGACATCCACTCCCAGCAGTTAAAACACCATTTTGAGAAATGGGTATGTAAGTTTTGTTACATATGTGCTGCAAACCATACAAGGCACAAATTATTTCAATTCTACATTGACAGTCTTGCAGAGCTAAGAAAACAATAGCTGGAGTCCAGGAAGAATAAAACGCATGCATATACCCCTACCTGGACTGGACTTTCAGAATTAAGGCTGTCTAAAGCCCTTTGTTGTCAATTTTTGCCAATTTTTACCAAAATATTCCCTGGTTTTACAAAACCTTTTTTTTTTTTTAAACTGATTTTCACCCCAATTTTGGACCACTCAAGTACATGGAAATACTTGATTATGTTAAGAAAATATAATACATTAGACAGATTAATTTATTATTCACATAAACACATCTAAGTGTAAATGAGAGGCTGCCTGTTAAAGTAAGACAATGTAGCGGAATATACACACGTGCATATACATACGTACTGTTGATGTATAGTTCATGAAATACACCAGAGCATTAAAATGCTTTCACTTTCAATACTCTTACTTTTCTCTATTTGTTGCTATTTTCTGTTCTCCCATCCCCCAATATTAACCCCTATATTTACCCTCCAAAAAAAAACTGTAGTTAATTTTTGTATCAGTTTTCACTAGTTTTTGTTTTAAATTTTTGTAATAAACACTGACAAACTCCTGGAAAGTTCTAAGCAAAATAAAAACCAAAAACGGAGGGCCCTGAGGATGTCACAGCACTGTTAACTTGCTGACGTGCACTGGGCCTACTGGTTGGCAAATATGACTTTAAAAAACTACATTTGGAACAAGAGAGGGAAAACTCAAAATGATAGTAGACCCACCCCCAAAAAAGTTTTCCCCCTAAATGTGGTGAAAGATTCACTGCTAGGGTGACACAGTGTGCATAATGTTTCAGTTCAGATGGCAATTTTTTTTTAATAAAGGAGAGATGCCTCCCACAATAGCACTGACAATGGAAACACCACCTTACTCTTAATCACAGTGGTTAATAACAGTAGAATACACTACTATAATAAGTGGACTTCAGTTGAGTTCAACCCAAAAGACCTCATTGAGATATGGTAGATTTGATCTTGTCTCAGACATGGATAATACACTGTAGTACTGTATATAACTTAGAAAGAATGACAAATATCTCTGGTAGTACAGAGATATGCAATACAATGCAGTGCATTATACCGTACGATGGTGTCCCAACTCTTCCCCAGCTAACCTATCCAGGTAAGCACATAGCCCAAGTAGTTCAATTTGTTGGGATCCAGAAGTCTACACTGCTGCAGATGTCAGCTGTGCCATTTGGGGGAACTGTCCTTAACCACTGAGTGGCATGATAGTATTAAGAATGCACCATGTTTCTTTGGCTTTATTTAAGTAGCTTTGTGACTTTGCTTTCAAATAAAATTATTTTTAAAAAGGAGGGAAGGGTGATTGATCTTGATAACTGATTTTTAAATTATCTTTTATTTCCTGCCCTCTCTACCCCAGGAAATTAGTTTGCCTCCTAAATGCTGTAGCTATGATCTTCCCAATTAACATTTGTAATAATAAGTATTTTCCAGATAATGCCATAATACTCTAACAGGTGATACTCACACAGGTGTGTGCATGTAAATTAAATACTGACACACATGCTGTACACACATCAGATTTTTCATTCTTGTAGGAGATTCCCTTCATAAACAAAATGAGAATACCTATAGCATCACACCATCAGAGACATCTGAGAAGATTTATAGGGCAACATCTGTTTCCATGAGAGATGTGTGTGTCAACGCAGCATTACACAGCGCACGGCAATGGCTTCTGAAGGAACTGCTTCTGGAAGAATTTAATTTTTTATAGTTCTCCTTTTTGTTAAAGTGATACGGCCACAGGATGTCAGTCAAACAGAACGCAGAAAGCATGGGTTCTTCTGTCACTCCAGCTAACTTACTGTTCAAAGAAACATTCCGATTTCTGCTGGGTTTGTGTAACTATGGACTGAATTTCATTCACAGGAAGTAATTTCCCTTATAGACAAAGGCAAAGTTTCCTCAGGGGCCCCTACAGCTTGTAGTAAGATGTGACGGGATTATGATATTTTTAATTGCCACTTTTTAGAATATAACTGGCCCCCCAAAATTTTATCTATCTATATTAGATGCTTATAGTATCTGAGCCTCTCAAAATGTTTCGTGTATTTAACCTCACACACCCCTGTGAGGAAGGGAAGTACAGTCACAATTACCTTTCTGTTTTACAAAAAATTAGATATATGTAAAATAAAAGATAAAGATAAAACTTAAATTTTCCACAGTATAGCAATGAAAGGTGACTCAAAAGCATGTCCTCTTCTGAGAGGATGTACAGTATTAGTATATTACACCTAAACGATCAAAGAAACCTCAGCAATAGAAAACAAACAAAGTATCCAAAACAAAAAATGCTATTAGTCCTTTAGGGAATCAAGTATTAACCTCGTTATATACTTAAGGCTCGTCTATACAGAGACTTAGTCCATGGCAAGCCAGGATGTGAAAGTACAGAGCACTAACTTTCTGCACACTTAAGTTCCCATGTGGCCACTGTTTCAAACAGCAATATGTCAAAGCCCACTATGGATCTTTTAACGAGCAGCAGCAGAGTCCAGGCAGCCAGTTAGCATGCAGCAGACTAGAGTGCTGTAGATCCACATCCCAATTTGCCGCACACACAGATCTGGTCTACACTACACAGTTAGGTCGATATAAGGCACATTACATCAACCTAATTATGTCAGTGTGCACACTACAGCCTTGTCCCGCCGATTTAAGTGCCCTACTACACCAACGTATTAACTCCACCACCACGAGAGGCATAGGGCTCAGGTCGGTGTAGTTAGGGCAACGCAGTGTCTGCACAGACACTGCATTACTTACATTGGCTGTTGGCTGTCCTGTCAATTTCACGGAACCTCACTCAGGGAGGTGAGAAGCCCAGGCAGCTGCCATCCCCCACTCGGAGCAGGGAGGAGAGACGCTCGGTCAGCTGGCTCCCTCTCCCAACTGGGAGCGTGAATCCAAGAGCGTGGGGGGCGGGGGGCAGCTGGGCTCTTGGCAGGGAGCTGCAAGGAGGGCGGTCAGCCCCCCCATAGCCCCAACCGCCCCTCTTCAATCAGTGGAAGCACTTCTGGTGAGGACACACACCACCAACAGGAAGAGGGTAGTGCAAAAATAGGACTTAATGATGGTTGACTTAGGGGGGTAGTGTAGACATGCCCTAAGTCTCCATTGAGACAAACCCTTAACCGGTATGTTTACCCTGCAATTAAACACCCGCGGCTGGCCCGTGTCAGCCGACTTGGGCTTACGGGGCTCGGGCTACGGGACAGTTTAATTGCAGTGTAGATGTTCAAGCTCAGGCGGAGGCTCAGGCTTTGGGACCCCCATGAGGGAAAGGGTCCCCGAGCACAAATCATCTACACTGCAATGAAACAACCCTGTAGCCCGAGGCCAAAAAGCCCAAGTCAGCTGACGCAGGCTAGCCACAGGTGTTTAATTGCAGTGTAGACATAACCAACATGGTCAGGAAGATGGGAAGCAGAATGACAGTTAGTAATTGTGACAAATAAGCATGGCTGGCTCGGGGACCCAACTTCCAAATTGAGAGGAGGCCTTCTCAGGAAAGCAGAAGGCAAAAAGGAGAGGGACAAGTCACATGATTTTCCTCATGACGTTTTCCCTATAACTGTTCCAATGGTGGGTGGTGCAGAATAGGCTATTTGGCCAACCCAGCCTTCCCCCACCCCTTGCCCCCAAGATCATCACAGGCTAGATGATCAGCAGAAGACATGAGTCATCCGCTCAGAAGCCTGTACCCCCAGGGACATGCTGACAGGATTCCCACAGGGGACAGCTGCCACTGGGGGTGCTGGGACAGAAAGGTAATACAGGAATACTATCTTTCCAGAACAAACTCTGAAGGATTAGTGTGGGGAGGATACATATCTCCTCCTGCATTCCCGCTAAGGCATGCTCCTGCATGGCCACACAGGAGCCCATCAAGGGCCGCACACCTGATCAGGAGAGCCATGCAGGCACACAGCCCCAGGGCCTGGAGAGGAGAGAGATGTAGGGTGAGGTGGGGAATAGGGGGTGGAGAGCTTGGGGCGTGCAGGGCTGCAGCAAGGAGACGCCTCTCCCCCAGCCCCAGAGCTGTTGCAGCAGGGAGAGGCACCTCTCCCTGGGCCATGGGGCTGCTGCAGCGGGGAGTCCTCTCTCCCTGCCAGCCCCAGGGAAGCCTGCACCCCAAACCCCACCCCAGAGCCCTCATCTCCAGCCGGAGCCCTCACCCCCCGCACACCTCAACCCTCTGCCCCAGTATCGTTCACTTATATAATCAAAGACATCGAAATCCAAGAAGAGGTTATCACAGGATTAACAATGTTCCACACTCCATCGATAAAGTTCTCAAGTCTTCCATTTCTTGGAGAACACCTGCTGTGTCTGGAAGGATCAGATTTTACAATCCCTCAGGCCAAAACTTTAGCCAGAATCTTATTCATCTTGATTTACTAACAAAATTATCGTTTTTAATAACAGAGATGCCTTAGTTTGGCTGCAGCCCTGGGGAGGGGTGATTTCTGAGTTTCTGGAGGTTTTTAATACTCACTCAACTTACCTTAAAATTGTTCTGATATGGAGGAACCTATCCAGGAATTATTTTTCATTCTACCACTTAAAAGTTAAATAAGCAATAGCTACTACCTAAAAAAACAAAACAAAACAAAAAACACTGTTTCCACGTCACGGGGTGAGCTGGCCTTTTAAGGGGTTGGGGGCTCAACCTCATCTGTGCCATGTTTAACCCATCTCCCCACATGGAAGGAATGAATACCAGGGCCACGTGATGGGGAGCATGTGACTAATAATGGGGCTTGCTTGTGGAATATAAATTCAGTCCGAGGAGCGACACCTGAGAAAGCAGACCTAGGAATGAGAACTAAGAACCACTGGACTAAGAACAGTCAGAAAAGGGCCAGTAAGGAGGCCTAGGCTGAGTAACTCTCCAGAGCTGCTAGGTAAAAGATCTGAGAGAGAGAACTGCAGGGAGCAGGAACTGCTAGGAGGAAAGTCTAAGTAGGGCTCAGACTAAGAACCCTATGAGTGTGAGCTAGCCAGGTGGGCTGGGGGAAAATGTGGGTTGCTTTGAACTTTAAATTAATAAATCAGACTCCAAAAAGGGGAAAGTGACTGAGAAAACACTTGCAATGTAATGTCTGATTAACTGGGGAAGAAGAGGAAAATTAAGGCAGTGTCAGGGCCTAATGCCAGAATGGGTAAGTCCTTCCTACACTTCCAAAAAAACAGTGCTTTCTTCTCTAATGCTCTTTTTGCAACAGAAATTTGAACCTATTCCCACAGCAGAGCATGTAAATGATTCAATGCCATGTTCGCTTACTCTCCACTGGAAACTCAGGTAGTCCAAGGGCTGGGGGTGTTAAGAAACAAAGCAGGGTTTGGCAAATGGAAAAGGAAGAAACATGTAGGTAGAGAAGCTTCCAAGATGGCAAGAAAAACAGAAAGTAAAATATCCCCCCTTAAAAATACCTGCCCATTTTAATGTACTTGACAGCGCTGAGTTAGATCCAAGTAATGGAAAGATGTTGTTCCTCTTCTGCAACAGTTGAAGAGAGAGTTACAAATCAAAATACTTGGGAGGCACTGCACAAAGGTACAGGAGGAAAAAAGAAGTGACCACAGTCTGTATTTTGGGGTCTCAAAACAGAATCTGCACAAGGCTCTGGGTGGCAGGGCGGCGAGCTCTTGCCGGGCGGGCAGCACAGCTGCAGAGCCGCAGCCTGACCTGGTGCTCTGTGCTGCACGGTGGCATGGCTGGCTCCAGCCGGACACCATGGCTGCCTGTCCTGGTGCTCTGGGTGGCACAGCTGTAGCGCCGCCAGTCACCGGTGCTCCAGGCAGCGCAGAAAGGGGGCAGGGAGCAGGGGGGGTTGGATAGAGAGCAGGGGAATTCGGGGTGGTGGTCAGGGGTGCTGGGAACAGGGGGGTTGAATGGGGACAGAGGTCTGGGGGGGGGCAGTCAGGAAGGAGGCAGGGGTTGGATGGGGCAGCGGGGGACAGTCAAGGGCAGGGGTTCCGGGGGCAGTTAGGGGACAGGGAGCAGGGGGAGTGGATGGGGCAGGGGTCCCGGAGGGGCCGTCAGGGGACAGGGAACATGGGGGGTTGGATGGGGCAGGAGTCCTGGAGGGCCATCAGGGGGCGAGAAGCGGGGGGGGGGGGGGGGGCCACGTCTGGCTGTTTGGGGAGGCACAGCCTCCCCTAACCGGCCCTCCATACAATTTCAGAAACCCAGTGTAGCCCTCAGACCAAACAGTTTGCCTGCCCCTGGACTAGATGGTACAACAGCATATGCCAAGGCCAATACAGCAGAGGACGCAGCACAAACACAGCCGGGTGCTATCCTCTTCTCCTTCTTCATCTCCCCATTGCCACCTCTTCTGCAACTCCCTAACCAGTGACCACTGCAGCAGAATAGCCTGAAAACCTACAGGTTCTGAGCCACCTACACCCCAGAAGCTGATGGAGAAGAGTACCTCAGCAGATGAAATAAGGAGAGATTAGAACCCCCAAATCCTGCATGTAGATGTGGAGAGAAAAACATGCCTGCCTGCAACTTGAGTCCAGAGAGACTGAACAAGCAGTGTGATTTGAGAGGATTTGGGAAGGAAGAAGGAAAACACAAGCGAGAGACAATAATTGATACACAAGTTGAAAACAGTATAAAGCTTAATGTATGTGCTGAACTACAGCATCTGCACAGGCCAGCACCCAGTGAATAAAGCACTGAGTGCTTTAGAAATGAATGTAATAACTGCCTACAACCATTCCTGCCAGTCACACTACTTCATTTCAAGGGGTTTGTTCCAGCATGACTGGTTTATGACACAGTATTTTTAACGTTTTGACTTTATTTATTGGCACTGATGGCACGCTGTCCTAAAGCAAACAAATTCTGAAAAGACACTTCTGTAAACATATCTATTACACACCACTGAACACTGTTATACTAACCACCGACAGTATAACACAACACACCCCACCAATTTCCAAGTGCAATAGTTCAGGCTGACATTCCATCCCTAATTTGTGCTACTGGACCATGATTTTGTGTTCCCCAACTTCTCCGTTTGTGTCACAACCCAAAGGCTACTGAAGCCTACTTTTGTGTTTAAGTATAATTTAAGTATAGCAAAAAGGCAGTCTGGAGTTACGTGTATCTCAGGAACTGACAAAAAGTGCAAGCCTTCTAGTTCACTGAGTTCCTGGGAAGAACACAAAATCTTACTCTGGTTGCCCCAGACAATTTAGCTTGGCTCCCCCAAGGCCTCCCAGCCTAGCTAACGAGAAATTCCCCAGAAAACCCCATATAAAAATGCTTTTTATACCTCTTTAAAAATGCCTTAGATTCTCTATATATTTGGTAAGACTTTTTACTTCTTTAAAATGTCCCTTGTTGCTCCTCTAGATAATGCTCCAGTGATGTATTACAACAGTAATACAGGACTGCAAAGCAATGGGCTACCCAGACAAATATTAAATCTTATTTTCCTCTTCGCTTAGAAGAAGCAGAAAACCCTTTGGCAAACCAGAGCTCTTGATGCTTCTCTGTCCTCCCACTGGAAACCCTGCCCAACCTACCCTATATCTGAGATGCTTTCTGTGTTAGATGTGAGGGCAGCAGTGCAAGCTTGCAAGTGTGGCAGTCACTGTTAACAGAGAGAAGTAGGGTGAATGAGCATTCTACCTCTCTTGTCCTCTGGGACAGAACACATACCTGTCTATTAAACAACAAAACATTACTGATCTGCTAACTAAGACCCTGAGAGAGAGAGAGAGATTCTTGTTCTTTAAATTTAAGTTCAGAAACAATTATGCAAAATTGAAGAACCGGGAATGTTCTTACACATACCCTTTGCTAGCTCACAGACTAATACCAAGAGATTATTTTTCATATTATCCGAGCAACCTCTCTCTCATAATTAGGCTAGGAAGGATTAGATTTTTATCAGTAAATAACAGTAAACATCAATTTCACAGTACACACACAAACCGATGAAGAATATTTCCATCTACAATAACTGAAATGTACAGAGAGGTGAAGTAAGAAAAATGCGGCTTAAGAATTTATTAGAGTTTGATTTAAGGATGTTTTATTTTGTATACTTTAACATGTGATCTTGACAATTTGTGTTTTAACGGTTATAAAACTTTTACTTTTTTAATCTCAGTGTAATATCATTTAATATCATTAAATAATTGTCAACACCCCCAATAATTTCCCAAAACTGTGAAAATTTTAATCCATAAAAATTGGGAAAAAATGCTTAAAGTCCATGATTTTGCACAACTGAAAATTAAAAAAAAAATCTTAAAATCATAAAAATATAAAAATATAACTCTTCCAAGCTTACTTATAATGTATTCTATTGATTCTAAAAATTAATACACACAGCTTAAATTATGATAGAAAACTGTCATTTACAAAACTAGTTCAAGTCACATTTAAAGAAGCTGAACTGATTCCCCAATAGTAAGAAGGCTTGGACTTCTGTAAAACCTTTGAACTGGACAGATAACTGGGAGAAGAGCTTTTAATCTCCAGTCTAGGTAGAGGTTAAAATTTTAAATAAAGAAAAGAAAACCAACTGAACTAAAAAGGCAAAATCCTTGCAGTAAATAATCAATGTGATGCATAAAAACATAGCCACATGAATTCCACTGACAACATGCACATTGATAAATCTCCACATGTTGCATTAAATATCGCCTGCAAATCAATGATTTGTAAGCATCCTCCATTGTTCAGAACCTCACTGAAACTTTGACAGTGAAGTGCTATTTTTGGAAAAACTGAAGTAGCCACTTTAACGAAGTTCGAGCATTTGTGGTACTTTGAAAGCTACAACACCTCAACAAGAGTTCTATTTCCATCATTCCAAAATACTTCTAATTTACAAGTTACAATAATCAGGAAAGCCAGTCCAGCAAACACTGAAGTCAACAATCACATGCTTTCAAACCTACTGAAATAGCTCTTACAGTTGTAGGAAGTTCACTGGCTCTGCATTTCCTGTCTTGCAGAGATCATAACGCCAAAGGACTGGAGCTTGTAAACTCTGCAGCCCTCAGCTGAACAAGGGCTCTGCTTCAGCACAGTTTAAATACTGTGTACAACTAGAGCTTCAGTCACACCTCAGGGGACATATTCAGCATTGGCATGACAGAGAGATTTTGTTAACTGCGGTTCAGATAACTTAATACCCTCTACAATAAAATATTTTTGGAAATTAATTTTTTGGAAGAATCAAAAAAATTCTAGTTGACTACCTACTGCTTTGAAAATGCCTCTTCAACCCTAGGATTTGGATAAAATTAACCCTAATATTTTTTACAAATTAAGATTTAGTTTAAAAAAATCCATTTTCTATGCAAATCTAAGCAAGAGAGGCTGGGTTGTTTTTGCTCAGGCAACAACATACATTCTCAACTATTTTAGTGTTGTATGGTAAGGCCATCATTAGAAACAGAACTTAGTTTAAGGCTTGCAATGTAAGTGTCCTGCTATGCAACTAAATAAGGCCACGTCTGCACTAGAAAGGCGTGTCAGTACAAGTATACCCTCCTAGTGCAGACACAGCTTATACCAGCAAAAAATTGCTGTTTTAGCTTATACTCAGGGAGCAAAGTAAGTTATATCAGCAAAAGCATTTTTATGCCAGTATAATGGTTTAATCGAGCTTTTGCCAATACAGAAATTCTATTTAAAAAAAAAAAGTCATACATCTAACCAACATTGCGGTAGTAGCTAAAGTTACTACCGTAGACCTGGCCTAAGAAGCTTTATTAGCTCAGGAAAGACAGTGGTTGTGCACACAAGCCAGAAGATAATTCCTCAGAAGTCACAGTGGATCTGTTTACATCCACACACAGATGTGCACAACACCTGAGAAGAAGAGTGAGGAACATGTTAATTTAAAACATCTGGCAAATGGTTCACCCTTAACAAGTCCAGTTTTTGGACTTTTGTTTTTTCAAGGGGAAAAGGTATATTGTTGATTTGGGCTGGGGAATCTAGGGGCATGAAATGAGAAGCTGAAGCATGTTTTCCCCCCTTTATTGAAGTTCTACATCACACTACTAGAGTTAATGCAAACAGGAAGATCATAAAAGAACATAATGAAAGTCTTGCACACTGGGACTAAGGGACTGGTTTCAGTTACTGAATATAGCTTTGGAGGCACACCACACAACAGTGAGTAACTCCACAGTATTACACCACTATATATTATGGCTTCTTAATGCTTTTTCTGTATAGCTCTTCAGCCTTATTCCAGGCTGCTGCCTCATGCCTCCTGTATCGTATCCTATCCAATATAAAGGTTTATAAGATTAAAATTCACCTCTACAAAGTGTGTCAACATGCATTTCCTTAAATTAGATGTAAAATAGATCACACACACAATACACAATTGTAATGTATCATTCCAAGGGTCTAGAGTTAGAATTACTCGTATTTCCAACTAGTAACAGGACACCCTGTTGCCCATTATCTCAGCTTTGTGAGAAAAGGGGAGCAGAAACAGCTAATTTGTGAAAACTCTTTCACAAGCTCTTCTTATACCTCCAATATATCCACTAACCTCACTCAGAAAACCCAAATGCACTCCATCCTACTGACGTGTATAGATATATTTTTTGTACCTCAGATTTAATATAATTCAGGATTTTTGATAGATAACATTGGTTACTCCACTCCACTGCTGTTTGAAACTAAGGTCAAGCAAGAAAGACTGAGAGTGCTCTTTTCATGCACTGTTAGCTCCAGGCACAAAGGGGCCTTCTGCATCACAGTCAGGGGTTTTCAGCAGCAGGAATATTTTGCTATCAAAGAACAGTGAAAATACAAATCGTTCAAAGCAGCCATAGTGGAAAAGATGCTGTACCCAGAACAACATACACTATGCTTTGTACAAAATGGAATGCCACAAGTACCATGGCAAAGACAAATTTGTCTTAAAGACCAGCCAGATACTGACTATGGTGAGAAAAATCCCTTGTGAGCTTGTTTCCCAATCAGTCTTATAATATCCACACTGAATGGGGATTTATTACCATTGTTTATTTTCATATTACTGTTTAGCATCTATTTAAATTGTGAATTCTTGTGGTCTACCACTGCTATAATACCACAATGTGTTTCTATATTAAGACAGTATTGAAGCAGAGTTAATGTTAACCATTTTATCACCTTAAAATCAAAAGAAATTATATACAAATTTGCCTTCTGAGAATTCCATAGATATTACATGGACAAAATATGTATTCCAAATCAAAATAGCATTATATACATCAGATTGGGTAAATAACTTGCAACCAACCATACACCTAGACTAATCTGACATTCTAACTTGCTTAATCTACTTTAGTTTCTGAGTCCCTTTTTATTCAGATGTTCAGTGTAATATAGGTTTACAGGTTCTAGACATACGTCAGATTTACACAGAGACTGGTAAATATATTAGATCTTTCCAAACTTATGTTCACCTGGTCTAAGAGTGCTTTGTAATTTCTTCCAAGAAGAGCAATACACACATTCCAATTGAGATTGAGTTTAAAATTCCTATTAGAGTAGTTTTTATGTAATTAGATTGGAATGAATGTGCAACAGTGCCATTGCAGAAAACTTCAAAGCAGTTATACTGGAGAAATCACAACCCATTTCTGTGTGCCCACAAGAAGAAAGAATGGCTCTCTGGAGGATAAGAGTATATTAGTCTCTGTATGTAATAGATTTTATTGACCATATGGAACTGATATAAAAATTGTGTTGCAGTGGGTAGTCTTGGATTTGAGACAGGAATGTGACACAAAATACAGTTTCTGTAAAATGCCTGGCTGCTTTCTGGCAGCCTTTGCAATCAGAAAAACCTAGAACATTTACCTGATTGAGTCACTGATGAGTCCCAGTTCAAAGCAAAATCTGAAGATTCACCCTCTTCGACTGAAAGAGAACAAAATACAGTTTGTGATTTCTAAACAAAACAGGAAGCACGAGATAATTAGAGCCCCATATACTATTAAAGTGTTACAACAGATTTCTGCACCAGTGAAGAAAAGATTATTTTCCATAAAATAATTTTAGGGTGATAATTTAGTAAAGTTTCTGTCCAAACATTTTCAACTTGGCTACTAAATCTGTGCCTGAATATTTTTTCCCCATATACAAATTACCAAATTTGCACATGCAGATGTAAGTGAGGTTTAATTACCACAATGTATTGCGGATGTGCAGATTTAGGGGGTTGGTGCACACAAAAACTGCAAATTTGTGGCTGCAAAGAGACTGTTTTGAAAATTTCACTCTAACATATCACACCAAGGATATGTTCTATGAAAACAATATTGATGGACGTCATTAAACAATATGAAGAACTACAAAATTTATGATGTTTTAAAAAGTTTGGTATCCAAAACACTATATGTTATGTATGGACACATTTTGTAATATTGCAGTCACATACGCACTTTTTCTTTAAATATTTATATTGTAATTTAAGGCCTGATCATGTGAAGACAATGGGGGTAGGATGCTCAGTATCTTTCAGAATTAAACACTTATCTAGCACTTGGGAAAGAAGTAAACACAACATTTTATCTTTAGCTGTTCAAATTTTGTTTAGCCAACCTTGTGCCCCTTAGAAACAGCCAAGAGACCAGCTGCCAACTAGGAGCCCAATTCTATTCCCACTTCAGTCAATAGTAGTTTTACTATTGTCAAATTGTGTGCATTTGAAAGTCAGAGGTGCAGAGATTGTCAACATGCCCCTTTATAATCATATACAACAGTGTCCTTATTTCTCCCTCAAAAATATAGTTTGGATATTGGACCTTTATTCTCTGACATACACCATTTTACTGTACACTCAACACTACTACCCGCCCTTATCCACACCTCACTTCATCTAAAAAATGGACATCTACAGGATTCTGCAGCTGAAGTCAATGTACCACTCTAAATTCACATTCCATAGCTCCCATTGACCACACTGGTGGTTGTATGCCCAGACCTAAGAGCTAGGTTTACAGCCCTTAGATTCAATTATTATTACCTGGAAGCCTCATTTTTTTTCCAACAGGCTCTAATATCCTTGATGCAGTTCTAGCAAGTTGACGTAGGTGGTTTTAAAAAGAAATTGGAAATAGAAAAGATAGCTAAATGGGTAATATAAAAATTTTTTTTGATGCACTGTAATCTAATGTGGAGATCGCACAACAAATGTACATTCCATAGAAGGCTACAACTACAGTAGTGCTATTGTATAATTTTATTACTTCAACAAAGATTGGCCACTTCAGTTGATGCTGATGATCCCTTAAAATTAGCTGTAGTCTTTTAAACAAACCTACATGAACACAAAAGCACATTTCACAAAATATTATATTTGGAATGATGGAAAACAAAGTATAAAATGTGAAAATCAGTAACAAAACTCCCATTTATTTTTGACACAAGTAGGATTGGGCCAAACATTTGCTCTAGTAAAAGGTTCACCCACCATTTTGTATCTCTGAGACCACCATCTTGTTTCATTTTTGTGACAAGTACTAAAATGCAAAAGGAATATTCTGGACATAATGAGGCTAAATATTGCTTCAGCTCTTAGAACAGATATGTTTGTGTTTCAACAATAAAATTACATGTACATTGGGAGAAGATATTTTTCCCCCAACATGTCAATTAAGCTAACTTTATACTGCATGTCTTATTCAAAAAGGATCAGCAGAACGTTTTTATTTGATTATGGAAAAAAAATTTTTAAATCACTTTTCTAATGGATAAGAGAATAAAACTTACTAAATCTGCTTAAAAAATATGGCAAGGCCTTAACTTCAATAACAGTTAAATAAGAAATATATGGAACCACTGTTGGTCATCTGTAATTTTAACAACAGACTAACTCACATTTTGGCTAAACACAGGAGACTGCTACAGTCCTTGATTTCACTTGATTTCAACAGTACAACAACACTATACTTTTAGGAATCCCTTAAATGAGGCCAAAGGTTAAATGCTTAAAAGGTTAAATGAATGCCTTTACTGGCATTAATTTGTTTTGCTCTGCTGAGTGGATGACGGAGGGAGACCACTACATTTTTATATTTAAATGAAGATGACAACACTTACATTCATTGAATATTATTGTCATGATTTCAGGTTCTTCCCCACACACTCATGCAAACACATCACCTTATCTAACATTTTCATGCAGCAAGGGAGTCGATTGCCTCACTAGTTTAGACATAAATGCATTTTAGCTGTTGTTGCTCATCCCACTAATTTTTCCTCTCTCTTTTTCCTTTTTTCTTCCACTCTCTCTCTCTCTCTCTCTCTCTCTCTCTCTCTCTCTTTTTTCTTTTAATAAACACACTATCTTTATAGGCTCAAGGATGAGAAAAAGTAATAGCAAACCCCCTTGGAGGTATTGTTACATCTGACTACTGTGCAACTGAACAGGTTTTCTTTATCCAGCCGAACAGGAGTTCAAATTGGTCTCTTCAACAATAAGGTAACTGGCAGGAGCGATAGGAAAAAAAGAAGCCAGATCACTTCACACTGTTCAAGATGGGTGCTTGCTGTGGAAGCAGGAGCACATAAGGTAGCAAGTGGTACAAAAAGGCTGGCATGGTTAGTCTTGTACTTCCCTGAAATGGGATTCTTACTATAGAAATTATTATTATTCTACAGCACCATAACAATGCATGGGGCCTAAGGGAGAATTAGAAAGACAGACTAGTCTCTTTGGACAAGGGACCTAAGCGGGGCCTGCAAACACTCAGGTACTCATGTGCCCAACTGTTTGCAAGACCAGACCCTAAATTAGACATCAGGCACCAAGGGATGTCAAACACAGTATGAGAATCAGTGATATAAGGAAAGCCTTTAACATAAAAATATTCATTCTGCACACCAATATGATTAACAAGCCACAGCTATTTAACTATCTGTTCCATTAATATCCTGTCCTGTGCACTTTGACAGGTAGGGAGGGAAGGATGGCCCCATGATTAAAAAATCTGGGTTAATTTTCCCCAGCTCTGTTATAGACTTCTAGTGTAATCTTAAATTACCTAACCAGCATATACCTCTCTATTAAAAGAGGATAATACCTCACAGAGGTGTTATGAGGCTTTTCTCACTGGCATATCTAAATCATTTGGACATAAGCACACATTATATAAGCACACATATTTGAAGTGGGGGGGGGGGGTATATCTGCTGAGACAGTAAATATCCAAGCATTAAAAAAGTTGACAGAACAGGACAGCATTACCTTAAACTAAAAACTTTAATACTTGACCATCAAGGGCTAAATTCTGCCCTCTGGTGCATGAGTCCTCTGTTGATTTCATTTGGAAGGTCAGGATACATATGTTAGAAGTTTCCTGTGTTGGTAAAGGAAGGGCTGTGTAAAGGCTTTGTCCAAACTGGAGGTGAAGTCCCTGCTCATCCAGTGAGTGGAATAAAGGTTGAATATTTTGCTTACAGGCTCAGCAGGTCCTCCCAAGGAGCAAACAGCAGGTCAGAGTGGGGTTTGACTGCTGAGGTTACATAGGCATCTCCAATTCTCACCACTGAGAACAGTGAGTCAGAAAAACCTTGTTCATAATTTTAATTTTAGTTAGGGAGATGTTTACTTTAGTTTGCTTTCCCTGTCTGTCCTTACGTGTTATCTCTTTTATTATTTTCTGACATGATTTGAAGCCTGGTTCAATTTCCCTTCTCTATTTTATATATTTGTTTATAGCAGTAGTACTAGACTTTGTAAATAAATTACACCTTTTTATCTCTGTTTCCCCCTACCTTGTGGAGACTGGTTTATTTAAAACAATAATAGTAATAGGTGCAGCAGAAGGGAATAGAATCTAAGGGGACCACTTTCAAGATATGCTACTCAGTAATATACGGGATCTAGGGAGACCATTCTTAACCAAAAAATGGTAAACGCTAAAAAGAACACTACACTGGTGGTACTGAAAACCTGTTTATTGTGTAAATCCTCTACCAGAAAGTTCCACCCAACTGTGTCGTGCAGATGGCTAACTGGTTTAAAGATTGTCACAAATGATAAATGAATTATGCCAAGAATATAATGCCTAGAACTGGTCTGTTGCTAAATAGGCTCGTGCCACGTTCAAATTGATGGTAGCCCTTATGAAGTCCAGAGACTATGTGGGGTCTAGGATCGATTTCGACGCTGACTCTGAGCGACAAAAGAAATTGGAGCAACATGGAGGTTGATGCATGGGCTTCTTGCCTGGACAGCACAGCTAGAAGCCAATTGTTGAGACAAGGAAACACGAGGACACCATAACAACATCTGACACAAGCTTCTACGATGAAAAACACCTTGGTGAAGACCTGGGGAGCAGCAGCTATTCCAAAGGTGAGCACTCTGTACTGGAAATAGTGAACGCCCACTGTGAATCTCAGGAAACGTCTGTGGGCTCCATGGATATCCATGTGAAAATAAGCATCCTTCATATCGAGAGCCATAAACCACATGCCCTTCTCTGACAAAGGATAATCGCTGCCAGCATGACCATACGAAACTTGAGCTTGTGAAAGAAGCGATTAAGGTGCCGAAGATCGAGGACTGATCTCCATCTGCCTATCTTCTTGGGTATCAGTAAGTAAGCTGAGTAGAACCCTGTTCTATCACTTCATCCAGAGATAAGGAGGGAAATCTAGCTGGTTGTGGAGCCACTGTCGGGACCGGACTAAGGGATTCTTCCTCTACTATAGTATCCGAACACCTGCTGGAAGGATCCCTTAGGGGGAGGCAGGTGAAGATTCCCTTGTGGACTAGGCTGGGGGGAGGTATAGGGACAAGATTCCCCAGTATGGCCAATAGGCTGGATCCCAGGGAGGTTGTGGTGGTCTCCACGGCATGGGGTACCAATGGCTCAGAGATAATTGAGGTGGTAGATGCTCCCATGGACATGGCAGTCTCCGTGAAGGTGCGTAGTGGTGATAAGATGTGGTCGGTTCCTCTCCCAGTTCCGATTTATCGGAGAAGGAAAAGATTTACTCAGGTTCCAAAGCCAGTACCATTGGAGCCAGTGGAAGGGTGTAAATTATCAGAGCAGATGGTGCGGGATCCCGTACCTCAGGCATATCCTGTGGTAGAGAAATTATCTCTCCAGAAGTGGAGGGGCATGATAGATGGGGTGACTCCGGGTTTGGCAAGGTGAACACATCCTGGGACGTGGCTCTGGCTCCAGATCTCCCCGCTGTAAAAGGCACCCTCTCCTTCTGGGTATCAGTGCTGGCACCATGGACTTTCCTGGAACAGGACAATCCCACATCCTTTGGGATGCCAGTGATAACAATACCAATGGACCAGTGCTCAGAACAGCCAGATTCCATTGCTTGTGTGACTTCTTCTCAGGTCTATGGAACTTAGCACATGATCTGTCGCCATGTCTCGAACTCATGGAAGGAGTGTTCGCTTTCTTCGATTTTGAGGAAGACTTAGTCCCATGCTTATAGGTATGCTTCCTTACCTCATGACTAGGCCCCACTATGGGGTCCGTGGGGGTGGTTCCGACAGCACCAGATTTGGACGCAGTAGCAGGAGACAGCTCCTCACTAATTCAGTCCAATGTATGTGAGGGTTCCCTGGCCTGGGTCCAAGTGAGGTCTCGAGGAGAACTCCATGAGGCGCTTCCAGAGGCAGAAAGCCTGCCCTTCTCAGATGTAGCTGGGGAAGGATAGGCAAATACTGCACCTGGACACACAGGAGCTTCTCCCAAGCAGGACAGACAGCGTTGGTGTTCGTTGCTGACCAAGAAGGAACGCAGGCAAGAGGTGCAGAGTTTGAAGCCC
The DNA here is from genome assembly GCF_965152275.1 of Natator depressus. NCBI lineage: Eukaryota > Metazoa > Chordata > Testudines > Cheloniidae > Natator > Natator depressus. The sequence continues at coordinate 17,169,201 of NC_134245.1, read as the reverse complement.
GGAGTCCAGGGCATAGTCCAATACCCGCGTGCCAGTACAGGGGAGGAGGGAGGAGGGATTGGCGAAGAAGACAAACAAAAAAATAAACCCAAATCTAGACCAAGTACTAAAACTACAATAAAAGTACAATAAACTGGTAAAACTAATCTAAAAACTGGCAAACTATGTACACTGTCTTATTTCAAAGTGCGTCAGTGACGAGGACACTGAAAGTTCTGACCCAGACCACCTGGCCATGAGAAGGAACTGCGGATGCAGTCGGTCTGCCCCGCCCTTTATCGGATGAAAGCACAAGGTGAGCCAGGGCTCAAGCAAGGAGCAACAGACACTATTTTCAAATTCTCTGACTCTGGGAACATAGCAAACATGCATAACCCTCACTGGAATACAATAGGGACCCTCATTCAAAGAAGAATAAATGTTTTCTGAGAAACAAGGGACAAAACCATAATTAACCAAAATCAAGGATTAGACCCTTCCATAGGTGCCATTTAATCACTTTGATGATGCAAACACAGAAATCTAAACTACTATTGTGCAGCAACAGCAGAACACAGCTACTGCTAAACCACTGAGAGAGAGGTGCTGACTTTGTGATTTCCTGGGGGGATGCTCGACTCCTGCTCCACCCCAGGCCCCACCCCCATTCCACCCCTTCCCCCAGCTCCCACCTCACCTCTTCCTGCCCCCACTCCAGTCCCGGAGCACCCACGGAGCCAGCGCCTATGCACTGAGACTGAGACTGATAGAAAGATGCAGAAGTATTCGAAACATTCTCCTTCGGAAGTACAGCATGGAAATATTAAAGGAAAGAGAGGTGAAGTTTAAGGATGTAAGCCAAGATTTTAAAAAGCAGCTAGTGATTTTGCCTAAACTTGAGACACTTTAAAGGGGCCTGTTTTCTTGAGAGCAATGCTCAGCACTTCATAAAAAAACAGTGCCCTCTAAGGTATTTCACACTGGACTGAAACATTTTAGAATCTTGGCTACCTCTACATTTAAATTCCAATTATTCTTGTCAGTTACACACACCCTCCTTTCCCCCACTTTTCTCCGAACTATGAAAGGTGTTTGTGCATTCAGGTATGGTTGTAGTGAGAAACAACGGCGATGTAAAAGGTTCATACTATATCTGCTCTCTCTGAGTCATTGTTTTGAAATGTCTTAAAAAAAATTTCACTCCTATTAGTAATGCAGAGCCAATATAGCTAGAGAACAGCAACCTGAATTGTATTCTGCTTCATGCATCATCAACAAAAGTGTCAGTCATGTTCCAAGTACAGTATATTATTGGTGATTATGTCAATTTTCAGATCTCAGGTTGAATTCATAGTCAATTTTTAAAAAGGAATTAAAAGTAGTTTCAAAGTACTAAAATCTTCTCTGAGTTCGTTTATCAGTGTTTGTGGCCTTACCCTTATTTTTGTTTATTGTTAAAAAGTTTCTCTCTCCCCTGTTGCTGTGTAAATGACCTACATAAACCACAGTGGAGATAAACTGACTGACTGAACAGACGAAAAGGGGAAACAAACTGTGCACCCAAATTGTCATCCAGTGCACGAAGTGAACAAACTGGAAACAAGGAGAGAGGCGCTCTTTTAGTCTAATTCTTCAAGTACAGTAATCTTGGTGCTTCTAGTAACTATGGTCATAAAGAACTTTCACAGTTTCTAAATTGACAGTATCCTTTTAATGCAGTTTCTCTGGGAAGCAACTATGAAGTTGAACCCTCTAGGAAAAAAAACGTCTTGGAATGAATTTCCATGCAAAGAGCTTTGAAAATGTCCTTGGGCTAGCACATACAGAAAATCTTCTTGTGATAAACTCAAAGGGCCAGATTCTCCAGTTCACTAAGGCCACTTTGTGCTGTGCAAGTAGAGAATTTCCCATGTGCAGGGGGAATTTCTGCTGGCATAGAGCTGCCAGAGGAGGCACAGCACCTTCATACACCAGTTGCCGCCTCATGCTGACATAAAAAAGAAGAGGGAGCAGGTCAGGGATGGGCTTGCTAAAGAAATGTTGGGGGGTGTGGCAGAGGTGGATTCCACTGTTATACCCAGTTCTCCACGGGCGTAAGGGACCTTAAGCCAGCAATGCCAGCAGCATTAGAACAAGAGGCCTTTCTGCTCTAATTTATGACAGGAGTAGGCAGCCCTGAATCAGAGAGCCACAACCAGATCCCTCTGGCCACCACTCTTCACTACAACCGAGCACAGCTCAGATACAGTAGGGAACTGTGGGCAGATATTCCATTCATTAAACAGTATTACACAAATCCAAATGTTTATATTTTGCCAGCTTATCTTAGATGTTCTCAGAGGATATTTATTTAATTGCTAGGTCACTGGTGCTGGAGACTAAAAGGTTTCGGTCCTCTGCGCTCAAAGAAACGTCAGAAAGAATTCAGCATCCATTCCCGCATGAATCTGAAAATCTATTTATGGGTGTGCCATTACCTGAACTCCATTCATAGTACAGTGCTTATTTAACACTTGATCACTCCCAGGAAAGAAGTTAACCTTATCAAACCAAGGCACTTCTGAGCCACATGTTGATTTCTAGATGCAATCAAACCTTACAAATGAGCAACAGCCCCTTAACAGCTCAGATTCTATATGCATACTTCTTATCCATAGCCTTCAAGGGGTGAAGGGAACTATTGACATGATAGGATTGTACTAATATTTGCCTTAGAATAAAAATGCTACAGTGTTCTATCCTAAGAGTCAAAAACAATGGCATAATATTATTGGCCCCAATTTGGAAACGTACTTAACCACATGTTTAACTTTCCGTGCCCTGTCTAAATAGGGAATCAGGTGACTTTCCTGAATCAGAGCTATTGTGTTTTGGACCGTTATGGTAGAGTACTCTCACCATTTTGTTACATCAGATAACCTCTCTGAAGAGGATGATGAAATGGTCTGAGTGCAGAAAATGGCCATGTTGCATTTTAGTTGGTTGGGTGTTAGATTATGTTATTCTAAATAGGATGGGTTTATTTCTCACAAACTACTACAAGTTGTATCAATATTGTCTGTATATTAGCCTGCAGTGTGTGCGTCCAAACTCTCATATTTCCCTCTGGATATGTTTTGTAATAAGACCCTTTATTATTAATCAAATCATACAATAAATACATATTTTCCCAGACCTAGACATAGATACATTTAAGCTAGAGCTCAGTGATTGCCACTTCCCTGAAACATCAGTTCTCATATACTTTTCACACTTGTTTACAGCCGCCACCCTCAGATACATATCCTTTCAATGCGCTTAGCTTTCATATTGTCTCCCATCTATCCACAACCCCTTTCTCAAAGTTTTCCTTTCTGCCTCTAAAAAGGGATCATATGAAATTATAAGCCTCCAAACCAATGAACAACCACACAGACGCCTTGTCTGCACTACAGAGTTTTGTCAACACAAGTTACACCAACAATCAAAAACCCATATAATTACATCGCTTGTGCATGCTCACACAATGCTGCTTCTGTTCACCAGAGAGCATCCATAGTTGGTACTCTAGCACTGACAGAGAGAGCAGTGCACTGTGGGTAGCTATGCTCATAGTGATCCTGGGAGACCCAGCATACCCCTTACTCCCATGGCTCATGAAGCCTTACACGGAAAACCTGAACAGCAGCAAGGAGCGCTTCAACAATAGCTGAGCGTGTGCAGAACAACTGTAGAATGTGCCTTTGGCAGATTAAAGGCTCACTGACACTGCCTTTTTGGCAGGTTAGACCTAAAAGAGGAAAATATTCCCATGGTCATAGCAGCCTGCTGTGCGCTCCATAATATTTGTGAGGCTAAGGGTGATAAGTTTCTCCCACTGTGGAGCGCAGAGGCAGATCGCCTGGCGGCTGATTTTGAGCAGCCAGATACCAGGGCTATTACAGGAGCACAACTGGGGCTACTTGAATCACAGAGGCTTTGAGGCACCATTTTGACAATGAGCTCCAGTAATGTGTCTTTCTATACAGCACTCTGCCTTGCTTTGTTGACTTGCATGAAAATTTTGATGATTCCCGACCATGATTTGTACTCAGCAAATGATCAAATTGCCACTGTGTATTAATTCCAGCAGCAACCACCATGTGTAGGAGACAAAGATTGGTTATCTTTCAGAGAGTATGTTTTTATTAAATACAAATTAACAACAAACACACAAAAGGCTTGGTGGGAAGAGAGATAACAATGAAGGGCAGTGTAGGTTCTTATGGCTGTGTGTAACTCTGAAGGGGTGAAGTGAATGAGGTACCAAGATGGGCCAGGAAGTTGCAATGAATGTGTGGGAGGAATTTGAGGAGGGTATGGAAAGCAGTTCTGTATCAGCTGCTGGTGGGGGGGGGGGAGGGAGCAGGCGGAGGGGGGGCGGGGTGTTGCGCACACCTGAATTCAGCCTGCAGCATGATTAGGGACTTCAACATTTCCATTTGTTCCTCTACCATTTTTATCATCCGCTCCTGGCTCTCCTTTCTGTCCTGCCTATCTATTTTATAATTTTCTTTTAAAGTCTCTCTCCACGCCCTGCCTTCTCTTTTTTCGGCCTCTGAGGATTGGAGCACCTCTCGAAATGTGGCCTCCTTGGTCACTTCTTTATCTCGCGGAGGTGCTCCGCCAGTGTGTATGGGGTTCCCCTGAAGGCCACATCTGCAGAAGCACAAGAAACAAGAAACAGAAGCATGATTCTTAGTGCATGCATCAAATCAACATCGTAAAATGCACTTTTTTAAAAAACACAAATCAGTTTCTCACTCTCCCTTGGCAAGCACCCAGTGCAGCGAATGCCCTAAACATGACGAGTTTGCCCCAGGGGGGAGGGAAAGGGGCTCAAGATGGGGCAAAGAATCTCACGGTCTTTTAAGGGGATCACTGCAGATGACTCAGGAAAATATTGTAAATTCTACCACCATTTTCCACAGGCGGGGGTGAATGAGGCGGATATCTCATTCCTGAGGGTAATCAAGGATGCATGAGTGCATCTCTCCTGCATGTGTGCGGCATCAGACCAAGTCCCTATGCTGCTCGCCTGTGTGCCGTGGTGGTCCCTGCATAAGTGATTGCCAATTGCCGCAGACAAGTTTCCTACAATGGGGGAAGGAACAAAGCAACTTTGCCAAGGAACCTTCGGCAGAGGATTGGTGAGTACCTCCCGGAAAGTTTCCTAGAGATCTCTCTGGAGGATTCCCGTGAAATCTCGGTGCACATTAACAGTGTTCTGCCGCACTTAGCTGCACAGGGGAATGTGACGCACACACAAACACAGCTAGTCTGGTACATTTCTATCCTTCACCCACTTCTAGAATATACAAAGCAAAGGACAGCTCTACCTCATATAACCAAACAGCATCTACTCAGAAAGACCACTTACCAGGGCTCTCCTCTCCTGCATGATGCTTGCCAGAGACGAACTGCTGGGACTGGCTAGACGCCTCCAGAGTGGAAAAGAGGTCCTGACTCACAGCGGGCAACCCTGCCGTACGCTCCACATCATCCTCCAACTCGACCTCCTCGTCCACAACTTCATCCTCAGGGTTGAGTCTGCTGTCCGCTGTCTCTAGCCCCGCTGACGTATCTACGAGGCTCTTGGCGGTGGAGGTGGGGTCCTGCGGAGGATGGCATCCAGCTCCTTATAGAAGTGGCAGGTCTTCGGCACAGCACCAGAGCGACGGTTAGACTCCCTTGCCTTCTGCTAGGCTTGTTTCAGCTCCTTTATCTTTGCACAGCACTGCTGCGTGTCCCATTCATAGCCCTTATCAAACATGCCATGAGAAATCAGACTGTAGGTATTGAAGTTCCTACAGCTGGAACTGTACTCTCCCCACAGTGCCAGCAGATCCAACAACTCAGGTGTGCTCCAAATGGGAAGCGTTTGCTGCGTGGAGCCACCATGGTCAGCTGGGAAGATGTGATGTGAGCTGTCCATGTCAAGCAAACAGAAAGTGGAATTTCAAAAATTCCCAGGCTTTTAAAGAAGGCAAAGCAGAAGCCTGTGTACTTAGGTGCAGTGCAGCAGATTTCAAACTGCTGACCAGAGCAGTCAGGATGGTGATTGTGGGGAGGCCATTTACAGCAACATAACCAAGCACGAAGTCTATACTGACACTTTGTCGATATAACTTTGTCGCAAAAGCTCTACACCTCTCATCGAGGAGAGTTTTATTGGTGGAAGGAGCAGTGTAGTGTGTATACCTCCACTCTTTTGTCAACGAAAGCTGACTTTTGTGAACAAAACTCTGTAATGTAGTACACAAAGCCAAAGATGTTCATCCCAGCACCATTCATCCTCCAACAGCCTGACACAGAGCAGCCTCAGTATACAATACCTTACGTTGGTCATGATCCCATCAGGTGCTGAGCACCATCAATTTCCATTAAGTCAAAGGGAAATGCAGATGTTCAGGATTTAGCAGGATCAGGACCCTAAGGAAACAGTTTAAAACTAGCCTTGCAGGAGCACAAGGCAGATTAAAAATCTTTAAAGTTTAGCTACATGACCCAAGTGTAAAAGGATGCGGTATTGTCTCTCTGGCGTATGTCTACACTAAAAAAAAAAAGGGGGGGGAGGAGAGTTGTATCTCCCCAAAAGTTAAAATAGCAGTGAAGACAAAGCTTCTAACTTGGGTTAGCAGCTTGAGTTCAACCCCAGACTCCCCTATGGGGTTTTATTTGAGCTACTAACGCAAGTTAAAACCTGAGTTGCCATGTCCTGACTGCTATTTTAACCTGAGTTAGCTAACCCAGGTTTGCTACCCTAAATCAGCGGTGCCCAAACTTTTCCTCTCGTGCCCCCACTTACCAGTAATGGAATGCATCCGCACCCCCATCTCCCTCCATGGGCGGGGTGTGGCGTTGTAGCCGGGCCGGGGGCTGCAGCCCAGGAGCGGAGCCACAGCCAGGGGCTGGCAGCAGAGAGCAGGGGCTGGGAGTGGGAGCCAGGGGTGAGTTGTGGCTGGGAACGGGGGCCAGGCCGTGGCTGGGAGCAGGGGCAGCTGTGACCAGGGGCAAGGAGGCACTCCCACTCCACCCCCTTGTGGGGGCTGGCCCAGGCCCCGCCGCGTCCCCTACCCCGGACATTCCTCCATGCCCCCCCTGAGAGGGGCACACCCCACAGTTTGGGGACCACTGACAAATTAAGAACACACCTTTTTGCAATGTACACATACCCTGAAGTCTGCAGAGAGCCTGAAACAATTGCTCTGATAGGTGTAAACAGGCCCATTCATCTTAATGGGTTAACTCAGAAACCTGAAGATGACAATATAAAGGGCAACATTATTAACTATTTCACTGATGATCCCTTTAACAGAAAGCTCCAGCTGACATGCTAATCTTGAACTGCCTCCAGTGCCTCCTCAAAGGTTCCAAAAGCTTATCTGCCCCCCATCCAGCAGCCAGAATATCTATCGTCCCGCCTATCAACTTCTATCATGCAGCTCAGTGATGTTGATACCAAAAACTGACAAAATTATTGAAAGAGGAAAAGGTGGGAGCAGCATAAAATACACTGAATTTGGGGTTTTTGTTGTTGTTTTTTTAATTAAATGAAACTGCTAGAGAGTTCCATTCTGCTGCACTGGAGTGCTGCAGAATTCAGGGACCTTGCCACAAAAACTAGCTTCCACATACAGTGGAGCACATAGCGGCTTGACTGTATTGGGAAGAACTTTACACTGCGATGACAGCAAAGGTGCATGGAAGAAAATTCCAATTCAAATGTAAATGATAAAATTTTGTGGGGATTTAGCAATTTAATGAGAAAACACATATAAGAATCATTATGAATTCATCTGGTTATTCAGCAAGATCACCTGGACTTTTGTCTATAGGGTAAGACAAGTAAACTCATCTGCTGATTCAACAGTTACATTTAAGGGAAGTAGAAAAGATTCCAAGTTAGACAACCAGGGATGCTTTGCACCAGTAATTTGAGCCAGTTCATCCACACTGAAACAACTACTGCACCACACTACTGCTGTCATCTCCAACTACAACTTTCAGTTTACTAGACATTTTGCTTGTTTGCACTGACTTTTGCCATCTTGCATAAGTCATAAATCGTCTTCTTTCAGCGTTAGATGGAAGCTGGCATTTTGAAACAAAATCCCATCTAGCTGGTTGACAGTATAGTCCTTGCTCAAGTCCCAGCACACATGATCCTATGCAGAACATTTGAAAAGCTACAAGTTCTCCGAGTTTTTTCTAAACACAATTGCTTTCAGCTTTCTGAGTGGATCAGCAGAGCAGCATTCTTGTTCTCCTAACCTCCATACAGGATTCAGTGAGTGATGGCCTTTGGCCAGGATTTTTTTCTATCCTAAATAGGACTATTATATATTTGTCCTTTCATGGGCCAGCAGGCCACAGAATAAGACAAGAGGGTTTACTGACATGGCTTATTTAGATAGTTCAGAGCCTAAATTCTCATTAGTTCTCTAGCTGCTTTTTTCCAAAGTCAGTAACAGGGCTTGGCAGAGTGTGTGGTTTTTGCTGGCAAAGTCAGCCTTTCTGTGGGATACCCAGACTGCTATGCTCTTTAGGTCAAGGAAAAAAAGGAAGAAAGAACGAAAAAAAACGTAGACTGAATTCTAAAGAAAAACAAGGAAAACACACAGAAACAGAGAAAGAAGTGAAGACAATTAAGGACGAAAAGACAAACAACAAAATAATATAGCACTAGCAGGTTTATGCAAAGAAGATCTACTTATGGGTGACTAAATCCTCCAAGACATTAATATTCCAGCGTAATGTGCCTAGTTTCCTCCTTTCCAGACATGGCAGGGAGGAAATGAGAATCACTTAGACACACTGTTTAATGAGCAAATGATGGACGATCACCAAACACAGCCTGCCTGATAAGTATCCATTAGCTTAAACTTCTACTGTAAATCTTCACACAGCTAACAGGCTCTGGTCTTAAAATACTACAATGAAACTTAATGTAACCATGTTACGATAAAAGGGACATTCCAAAGAAAAATATCACATCTAAAACAGGAGAAAGGCTATGGGCCATTTGTAAAGGCTAATCATACCCCATGACACAGACTCCATGCCTGAATCACAAGCTATAGCACATTTATTCCCAGGGCTCATATTTAGTCTTTGTATTTCTAATTCACAATCTCCACTGGAGATGCACATTTCCCATCAAAATCCACTATGTATAAATATACATTATAATAAAATACATTCAATATTTCTGTTTGCGCTCAGAATCAACATTTCATACAGAGAGTGCAATTAAAAACCTCAATGCTTAGAACTGGACCTATGTATGTACAAACTCCATATTTGTGGAGGAGGTCTATTCACGTGATTTTTGAAAAATCTGACCATAATGGATGAAATATTTTTGGATTGGAAAGTTAACCCTATGGACTAGGGATTTTTAAAATAAGATACTTGGGGTTTAACCTGACAATTCCAGTTCCTTAGTTCTGGTGATGGAACAGGATGGTGTACATCAGTGCCTATTTCCTCATATTGTTTCATTTAGGGTCTGACACAACAAGTGCAACTGGACAAGGAGCCTTATATTTCAGAGTGGCACGAAACAGCAGAGGACCCTGGACCAAACAAGGGAAACTCTTTTTCACAAGTGCCAATGAGGAGCGGAAGTTCTGGTGATACTGCCCTAATGATGATGCATATATGGGGACGTCTGAGATTAGTTTGCATTGGGTTTACTCCTTAGTACCCTGTCCCTTCCATTATGTCGCAGAGAGCAGTCCAAGTCTTCCTGAGTGTCCTCCACTTATTTGCGCCATAGAATCATAAAATATCATGGTTGGAAGGGACCTTAGGAGATCATCTAGTCCAACCCCCTGCTCAAAGCAGGACCAATCCCCAATTTTTGCCCCAGATACCTAAATGGCCCCCTAAAGAATTGAACTCAAAACCCTGGGTTTAGCAGGCCAATGCTCAAACCACTGAGCTATCCTTCCCCCATGCTGCTATGCCCCCTCCCCCTTTTATATGATACTAGTTGTCTGTCATGTGTGACATCTGCCCCCCACATACTGCAGTTGCTTGGGATTTTATGAACTCCACTTGGGGCTGGGGATCAGAAATGACCTTTCAGGCTGCTCCCCATCATTACCTTGTATCGCGCTAAGCAAAAACCTGAGGGGCCCCCCTCTCCATTTACGTTGGTTGGGAAAGAATTAAACCTGTTCTCTGAAACAAGTGAAACCCCAGCTCTTCAATAGCTGGGGGGGGGGGGGGAAGAGCCGAGGACCCCGTCTAAGCCCACTCAGCTTCCCTGCTTGTGCAGCCGTTGATGGAGCAGCTGCAATATAGCAGAGGGAATATGAGGTCTTGTGTCCCCTCCCCCAGAGTTCAATCAACCAGCAACCATCCACAGAACCAGGGCGTCCCACTCAGCAGTACTTCCACACCCCGGGGATGATTTTAAGGCTGTGCAATCCCTGCGACGGTATAGCAAATTTAAAGCCCCAAGTCTGTAACCCTGCAGTCTATTTCTTTAAGTCTGTTTGGAGCCTTTGCCATACACCCAGTTCAGTGGTTCCCAATTTTTTTATTTTTTTTTGGAAACCCCTTTGTGATTGCTGGCAGATGGGCCATCGTCTCTTCATGCCATGTCCTGGCACAAGTGCTGCCTTCTCTTGTATTTCTCCCCCTGCCTTCTGTGTCTCTCTCTTCAGGCATTTCTGCTTGTTTTCTTTTTCTCCTTCACCTTGATTTTACCCTTGTCTGGTTTTTACCCTCTTTTCTCCCCCTTCTGTATTTTATTATTTTCTAGTCTCTCCCTCTCTTTTGTTCTCTCCTCCCCACAGCTTGAGGTGAGGCGGGGCTTCAGTGCTTGGCTCCAGGGGGCCTAGCACATGCACTCTCCTTTAATGCCCAGAAGCAGCAGAGAAACAGGGGGGAGCAGGCTGCTGCCTTAGCCTGCAGCCATGAGCTGATGCTATTAAGAGCCACTGCAGGAGCAGGGAGAGGAGACAGGCACCTTATCTTCACATCCAGCCACAAGAGCGTATTTGTGGGAGAGAAGAGAGGAGATTGGGGGTCATGTAGCTATCCTTGTTCCAAATGTCTCTCTCCTCTGTCCCATACCCTAGACTAGTCTTGCAGAAATACCCCCCTCCTCTCTGGGGAACCCATCCCATAGACAGGAAAACAGTGCCTTTGCTGTTTGGCATAGAGCTTACTCACTGAAACAAAGTGCATCCCAGGAGACATCATCTTCAACTTGTTTCAATTGGAAATTAATCCCCTTCATTTGAGGGTGGAGCGTTTTAGAGGTACCATGCTACTCAGATTCCCTAGTGAATGGACGGACAGACGGACGAACACACACACACACACAGAGCAAACCACACTGCTCAGGCAGGGGATGGTGTTCAGAATGCAGTTCAGAGAGATAAGGACTAGGGAGTAAAACATACTTCTTTAAAAGTAGCCAGGTTGAAAAAGCAATAAGTTCATCTGTAGAGAGAGACATGTAATCTAGGATAGCTATACAAAGACTCAAACCATATCATTATTATACGAATTCCTAAGGCAACTGTCCCCATAGTATCTGAGCACTTTACATAAATGGTACTATGAGTAAACAGATGTTTTAAGGGTCAAGTGAAACAAGGCAGCCAAAAGTGACTTTTCTCGCATTGTTCATAAAACCACACATTATTGCGTTTCAGAAACAAAAAGTTTAAATATTTTTGCTGCATTCAAATGATAATGGATAATAAAGAAAATGTAAGTGTTGAAATTGTAGTGATACATTCACAAGAAAAAGAAGAAAAGGCCATTCAGAACAGAATTTTAACTCCACAGGACAAATTCAGAGGTGTTGTAAAAGTATCTTACTAGCCTAAGGGACCCCAAGTGGGTGTAATTTACACAAAGAGCTAGAAGAAGGGAGGAAGAGAAGGAAACACAACTGACAGGAGGGTGTAAGAAGACACATGCAGTCCCACACTACGCACACATGCTAACTTAAAACTTCTTACACCTTCTTCTGGACTTTAGCCTGCAAGTTACAAACTTAGCCTGCCTACTACCCGCTCACTGACATGTGGCTCACTCCATCTCATACATCACTCTGAATTTGACCTCACATCTTCCTTATGATGTCCTGAAACTATCACTAACAATAGCACAGTCATACCATGGCAAGCAAATAACCCAAAAATGCATGCTATATTTAAGGCTATGTTTTAGTCAGGAGTATTTTTAGTAAAAGTCATGGACAGGTCACGGGCAGTAAACAAAAATTCACGGCCCATGACCTGTCCATGACTTTTACTACATACCCCTAACTAAAACTAGCATGGGGGGGCATGGGTGCTGGGCAGGGGGAGACAGCCTGGGGGTGCCGCAGGTGCTGGAGAGGGTGGCCCAGTACCCCCACTGGTGCTGGGGGGAGGGGAGGGGGCAGAAAGCAGCATGCAGCCCGGGACCCCCACTGGTGCCACAAGCTCTGGCTCTGCAGTTCCCATTGGCCGGGAACCGCATGGAGAGTTTGGTCTTTCGAGAAAAATTCACCCTGAGGTAAACGCCGCCCCGCACCCCAACCCCCTGCCCCCAGCCCTGAGCCCCCTCCCACACACCCAAACCCAGGCTTGGGCAGCCCCATAGCCAGCACCGGCCTCTGCAGAAGTCATGGAGGTCACAGAAAGTCACGGAATCCGTAACTTCCAGGACAGACACACAGCCTTAGCTATACTGGGTTGAGGATTCCATCCTAGCACTGCTACTCAACAGTACCATGTTTTCTGCCTTACTTAGGAAGACAAAGGAACTGACCCCATGTGATTTTGGAGTAAAAACTCAAAGAAGAGAGTTCAGTGCTTGACATGGTCTGGTCAATACCCTACATCCCTCCCCCGCATCCTATTTTCAGTAGACTGTAAATATTCTTTTCTTCTCTTTCGTTACAGAAAACTGACTTTGGATATATTTGCCAGTGCTTCGTGTTATCCCCATAAGTCTTTTCTTCTGATGCCACTTTTCCCATTATGGGCCTGCTCCAAAGCATGTAGAAGTCAAATAAATCCACTGACTTTGGATCAGGCTCTATATTAACTTAAGCCTGATCTTGTTTATGATGGCAGGGAAACCAGAATTGTCTGCTTCTCCCCACTCTGACATTGGAGTCCAGCAACTCAAATACTTCAGCACTTCTGGCCACCTACTGCCACAACCATTCTGGACCATCAAAATGGCTACACCCCCCCCTTTTCCCTCCCCCTGCCCCAAATTTCCTCATTACAAAACTTGCAATTTTACATGGAGAGTTTGGTCTTTTGGGAAAAATTCACACAGGAAGACTGATAAATAGGATAGAAATCCATCCATTCATTCATTTAATCAGTGGCAATGATCCTGGAGAGGTTTATAAAGTGACACCACACATAGAAAATGTATTCTTACAAAGGTTTTATTATTTTACTTGGTAATTCTGACCAGGGGGATTCACTGTATTCTGTTTTAAAAGTCCATACATGCTAAAGTGAGTTTCAGCAGAAGGCAGCGTTTGCCACCCCGAGCAAAAAGGCAAGTTCACCTTTTATAAATATCTCATTCATCATTGAAAGCTATTAATCATCCCGGGGGGTGGGGGGGGAGGGGGGGAAGAAATGTTCAGCCAGATTTCTACACTTCTGCCTAAAAAAATACACTGAGTTTTGCTGCTAGTCCTTCAAACTTAGAAATTTTTTAAGTGGCCAGCTATTTTTCCGGAATGAGTAGCACAGAACAAGAAAAAGAGAAAAGGTTTTTCCTGACAAGCCATTTTAATTACAGCTATGAGAGCTTAGAAAAACCCACCTGGTGAGTGAAGTTATTTCTTCCAGCTTCCCTCCCTCTTAAAACTGGTCTCTCTAAGAAAAAAACAAAAATCTCCAAATGCATAAATATGCAGAGATTTCAGAGCTGCTTTGCTCTAATCACAGGGACTGGCCCTGCTCCCCTTGAAGTTGGCAGATTTGTTCAATGGGAACAAGAGCAGGCCCTTAATGGTTGAACAGCACAGTTTTCACAAGCTTTTCTGAGTGAGTACAGGTTGTAGAGGATTGTTCACAGGAGTTCACTTCTCTGGCAAACAGCTTGCTATGGCACTTTTTGTGTGGTGGGGGGATAATACTCCCCAAGCTCTCTCTCCGTTTAATAGTGCTTTCTCCCCAGATAAAAGTATATGTATTGTTAAGAAAACATGTGCATTTATGATCATTTCTGGTTCATAAGTCCTATTGTAATAATAAAACAATACACGATTTGGTACTGGCTCTTACATACCAATAGAAAGGTTTTGTCTTGCTTATATACAAGCCAATATATTTTGGCAAGGAAATAGAAAAATGGTATTAAATATATAATATGAGAGTCAAATATACATGAAAGGACGAGTAAAAGTAGGACTTAAGGATAGCAGAACACACATTAGGAAGCTGGCACCTAATCCTGCATCCTTATTCATGTGAATAGCTCTGTATAATTCTATGAAACTATGTATGTGAGCAAGAGCTACAGGCCTCATCATGAGTAAATGGTACACACTTTACCATAACATTTCTTATTTGGGTCAAGAGAAATTCCCCAATAGAGGATTTTTTTTCTGGTCTTGAAAGGTAGGGTTTGTTAGCTGCATTAAAGTGAAACTAAAATGAAGGAGAGAAAATTTTATATACACAATTTACTCCCCTTCCCTGCTCTAATGTCAAATTTAATTTGAGGAAAAACCAACCCTGCCACCATAAAGTGGAAACTAATAATTTTTATTACCCTTTAATAACCTGTCCTCAGTGCTAACATACTGTAAATAAATTTCAACATCTTGTTATACACATAGTTCATTTTAAACAAGGCTAAAAGGGGAACACGATTCTCATTGAAAACTGGCATATATACAAAAAAAAAGGCAAGGTGGGGAGAGGGGAAGAGCTGGCTTTTAAAACCTTATTCCAAAGCCCAATTTTTTTATTCATATTAAACGTCCAACCTTTCCACTGAAATAAAACAGAGAGACGGTTTCCAAAAATGTTATAACTCTGAATGGATTTCCCCAGTGTAGAAGTAATAATATTTTTACATTTAAAAGATCCACTGCTTTAATAAGCGTGATTTGTGTATTTAGAAAATTCATTAGAGCAAACATTTCCAGACATTTCTGGATTTATTTATTTAAATTTATTTATTTATTTATCCTAATTTGGGTATACTACTTCAAAAGAATGCTTAGAGCTTCCCAGCTCCTTAGTCACACACTAATAACATCTAATAATTAATAAAGACATGTAAATTCTTAACTCCCAGAACTATTTCAAACTTACTAGCTGTACACTAAATGTCATGTCTCACTTACAGATATCTGCATTACTTTGTTTCATAAAACACTGAAGTCCTTATCTTGCTCTTCTACCATGAAGTGAAATTCATCCCTTCTGTAACTAACCAAAATCAAAACTAAATTGATGCACTAGCAAAGAATCTCTTCCATAAGATTTGAGAGGTTGGGGGGGCTGTAGTGGGGCCACATTTTTGGTCAGTTTAGATGCACAAGCTTTGTGCCAAATTTGTTGGAATGAATGCCTCAATTGCACATCCAAGTCAGGTAACTGGACCTGTAAATGCATCTATAACTGCCATTTATGCAAGCATTTTTGCATACAACTGAAACTGCATCTGCATTTTGCAAATCTAAATGGTTTAAAAATCTAACAATGCACCTTTACAAATATTTAAAAGATAGGAAAGACTGAAAATCAAAATCGAAGTTGTGGAATGGAGGCAAAAGGTTCAGTTTATGCATGAATGTAATGCTTGGGAAAGTGAGACTAATCGTACTAGCACAGAACTATCAGACACTGGGAAAACATCCTCACTCAACCCCTGCTTTCTGCCAAACACATCTTAATCTGGCCTTCAGTGCACCCCATAACCTCTTCCTGTACTGCTCAAGGACAGGGACTGCAAGTGAGTCAGTGCTATCTGAAAGGGTTTAATCAATCCTTGCAACCAACTTTTGTTGGAAGCGATACAGCCTGCTGTGCATTGTGAAGGATCCACTCTGAAAAGTTCCTTTTTCAGTTTTCCTCATGTTCTGTGATATTTCTCAGTCATGTTTATTTGCTACTTTTGAATTCTTGTTTTCTGTGGAGAGAGGAGATTCCAAAAGAAAGTACAGTTGTTTGAAACTAATGTTAGACCTAGAAAACTCTACATAGAGCCAAACAACACATTAAGGGTGTATCAAACTAACTTCCCCCCCCAAAAAAATCATCACTATTTCCAAAATACAAGAAATCAGCCATCCAAGTTGGTATGTACCAGGTAAGTGTTCTGAACTAGATTCAGAATAAATTTTCCACATCAGAAGCATACACAGAAGCAAGCTCTCCCTCTTGCTAAAACAGATTATAAATTGTGTTAGGCAATTTGACTATTAAGACAGGTCACTCAGTTTAGAACTAGCTCTAACTGGAATTCCTGCAATCTGCAATATTCTCTTCCTCAAAGCCTAACTGGAAGTCAGAAAAAAGGAGAAAAAATTCCTACCTTTCAGAATGAAGAATTTTTTTCCAATCTGATCTTACAACCAAAAGCTACACTATGCATGCTATACTTTTATGCATGAGGCAAACATGGATAACATGTAGGTAATGTCTTTTTGAAATTAATTTTTACCTATAGCTGATGGGTCACTAAAATAGAATTCCTCTATAATTCTGTAATGAAACCTGAAGAGATTTCAGATACACGCTATCTGTTCCATAGCAATAGGATTTATTTGTTGCTTTCCTATTTTCTGATAGATTTACATCATGTTATTGTTAAGATATTATGGTAATAGAAAGTTATACTCTACTATCTAGCACAGGTATACATTAGCTAAATAAAAGCAATGAACCAGGAGAAACAGAGATCCAGGAATTGTTCTAACACTGATATTTTAGTGACAGGATTCACTATCTCCACTCTTTTTGTGAGAGTTAGGGACAGTGTGGTGTTCTAGTAACCATCAGTTTATATTAGCACTGACTGCTTTTAAGTACTGACTGCTTAAGTGAACTGGTCAATCAAGTGTGTATCTTCCTATTGATTAGAATGTTGACCTGTAATCAGCGTAGGAGGCAAACATCCTTCCTCCCCTGTGATGTCTTTTCTTTGTATAAACATGTGAAATGGCTGCTTTTCATTAGAAGCAGGATTTCGTGACAAGCCTTATATGTCTGTACAGTGAGAAGCACAATTTTAGGGTGATGTATAAATAAATAAAAATTAATAATAATTGTACAGCACAACTTTACAGGCAGGTGTGAGGTTACGGTTAACTGCATGCTTGTTCCTGTGTTAACCTTTTTGCAAGGTTCTTTATTGGCAAGGTTGAAGGCCTTCCTTTTGCATTTTCTAATGTTCTATCTTCTTTGAACTCCGCACAATCACACTAGATACTATTATAGGTGCTGACAGGTGAGTCCATAAATCCCTTATATTCTGAAAGGCCGGGGGGAAAATAACACAGTTACCTCCCTGTAACTGCTGTTCTTCGAGATGTGATGCAGACATGTATTCTGTTTGGGTGTGTGCGTCCTATGCACCAGAGCCAGGAACTTTGCCTATCAATAAGCATAGGAGTGACACTCAGGCCCTGAGACAGTAGCCTCTTCCCTGGCCCATGTAAGGGCAGCACTGCCCCCAATTCCCTCAGTTGCTTTACACCGAACACCAGAAGTGCGGACTCTAATGCAGAGAGGACGGAGGGTGGGTTGTGGAATACACATCTGCATCACATCTCAAAGAACAACCGTTACAGGTAGATGCAGTTGTGTATTCTAGGTCTATTCTAAGATGTGTGAAGATGTATTTGCAGGATGTGAGGCTTACAGTCTACATAAAGAAGGACTGCAGGATTGCCTTCCCAAAGTTTGCATGTGATCTGAATGCAGCCATAGTGGAATAGTGACTTTAAAAAGTATGCACAGAGGATGAAGTGGCCATGGTGAAAATGTCCAATATAGGAAAGTCATTTACAAATGCTGTTGATATTATATGAACTCTCATGGAATGAGATACCTTCTAAGGAGGCATAGCCTAGGCTACTTCATATACTATCATGATATGGAAAAAGTTATCCACCTGGAGATTTGTCTGCAAAGAGATCACTTAACCGGTCATTTGGTCTGCATATGGAACAAACAGACATGGTGAGGAACAGAAAAGTTTAGTTCTGTCCAGATAAAAAGCTAGACATCGGCTGACATACAAAATGTGAGATGGGGTTGAATGTGGCTTAGGGAAGAACACCTGTAGATATACAACTTGGTTCAAATGAAACTGGGAAACCATCTTAGATAAAAACTTAGGGTGTGGCCACAGGGTTACTTTGTCTTTGGAAAATTGCGTGTAAGGAGGCTTTGCCATCAAAAACTGCAAATCGCAAACTCTCCTTGTGGACGATATCACCACAAGGCAGGCAGTGTTCTGACATAAAAGGGAGAAAGAAGTTGCCAGAGGCTCTCATGAAAATCCCGTAAGAGTCACTAAAACAGTATTAAGGTCCCACAAAGGAACCAGCTCTTTAATTGGTGGGTGGAGATGAGTGACTCCTTTCAAGAACCTCACCACCATGGGGCTTGAAAACCCTGACTTCCCATGGATAGGTGGATAAAATGCGAAAATCATCACCAGGTGGATTCTCAATTAACTAAGTGCAAGGCCAGAAGACTGAAGGTGTAAACATTACTCCAAGATGTCCTCCTGGACATAACCCCACACTGATTGAACTCCATGGGCTAATGATTCATACGGAGAACCCCTTCCACTAGACCAAATAGGCCACCCTGGTGGAGGGCCCCCTGCTGTTAAGCAATGCCTGCTGGACTGCCTCCGAACATTGTTCCTCCTCTAATCCTGGCCAAGGCATCCATCACATCCAGGGCTGCCTGCAGTGATACTGTGGTCACCAAACAGCACTCCAAAATGAACACGTTGAACTCTGCCCTAGAGGTTTAAAACAACTTGACCATGAATTTAGATATGGCTGCCCAACTGACAAAAATCATATTTTAAGAGCAACGCTGGCTGGTTTGCAACATTCATCTGCAGGGAAGAGGAGGTAAAAATATTTCTCCCCATCAAGTCGATTCTCTTGGACTCTGTCTTTGCGTGTAGATGTACATCTTTCCTGCCGAGCCCAGTCATTTGCTGCCGTCACCACCAGGGAGTTAGAGGCCAGGTGGGAACAGAAATGCTCAAACCCTTGTGTGGGAACAAAGTATCATTTCTCGGATGCTTCACCATAGTGAGCAACAATGCTTGGGGTATTCCAGATGGTCTTTGTATACTCCAGAAGAGTCTCATTTATTGGGAGGACTACTCTCCCTGTTGCTCATGGTTGAAGAATGTGTGTATTCTCCTGGAGGAATTCTGCCTGGATACCCAAGCCAACGGCCATACACCTCAGGAAGTCCTGATACACCTTAAACTCCAATAAAGATGAAGATTCTGACACAGAAGAATTATCTGGGGAGGAGGAGACAGCGGCGGCAGCGGTATTTAGTTGCGTCAACATCGGATAATGTTCTTGTACCACAGGATGCGGTCGGAAGGGCCCCACAGAACCAGAGGGAACAGACTCAGCAGTCATGGGAGCCACGCTCAGGAGCAATGATCTTGCTCTAGAGCAGGTTGAAGAGTAGGACCTCAAGGACTGAGGAGTGTCCCAGCGATTCCAAGGAGGCCATGTAGGCCAAAGTCCCAGTCCCCTGTGGGACAGATGCCAGTTTGGTTCCGAGAGCCAGCCCTGATGGAGCAAACAACCAGCCAGATTCGGTTGAAGCCCAATAAAGAGGAAGCACTGGTGCTGAAGAGGAGTGGGGAATCAGCACCACCAGCACCAAGTGAGATATAGTCCCACTTGCCACTGGGGGAGGCACTGGCACCAAGGCCAGTACCAAACTTGATGATGGGATCTGCTGCCAAAACAATGACGGTGCTGAAGGATGCCCCAGCATTTAAGGGGGCCTTTGGTGCTGGGCCTGGCCTCGACTCCATAGTCTGTGGCCCAAGAATCCGGGATTGAGAGGCAAAGCAGGTCTGATGCTGCCTGATATGCCATCAGCGTGGAGACGGTTGGCACTGGTGCCGATATTGGTGGTACTCAGATGCCCTATGGCCAGAGTCAACAGTACGGGCCCTCACTGCTTTAAGCATGGAACTGGAGAGCGCTTAGATAGATCTGCTTCAACTCGCATGCTGGAGGGAATATGGTGCCGGTCAGCACTCCTCTTACAAGAGGAGAGGGACTCTCCCTGAGCACTGGAATGGTTCCAGTTTGTTTTAGGAGACCTTTTCCTCACCACACCAAAGGGAGGTGAATGGGGGTGGAGGGACAACAGAGCCTGAATGTGGAGCAGCATCACTTACTGGGTCCAAAGGCGACTGCTGATCAGACAAGGGCTCAGTGCCGAAGTGAGTCTCATGGCCTCCTCCAGAAGGTACTGTTTCAAACCACAAATCTCTCACCACCTCTCATCTTTGTGAACGAGCTGCAGATGGAGCACCTCTCTAATGTGTCCCTCACAGAGGCACAGCAAGCACTTCATGTGGGGCTTGCTGTAAGGGATGTCTTCCCCCCTGCACTCCACCCCCCCACTACATGACAGACAATACTGGAACCCCGGTGAGGGCATCATACGGGGCAGCCAACTACTCTAGCTAATACTAAACTCAACACTTAACTAAATCTAAGGTATTACCACTACAACGTACAAGAAAAAGTTCTCACAAACTGAGACAAAATTGTGAGGTGAAGACAACACACAGAACTCCAACTCTAGGCCACGGGCAGTAAGATGGAACTGAGGGATCAGGGCTTATACAGTCAAGGGAGGGGCTACAGCCGCAGGGCATGAGCACCACCCCTATGGGTACTGCTAGGCAAAATTCTCTGGCTCCAGTGTGTGAGGCACTGTCCCCCCACACAGAATACATGGCTGCATCTACTCAAAGAACAACTCTTTTATTCCAAATTCAATTTGTTTTTCTTCTGTACCTTTAAGTATGGGGCTTGTCTGAGATTCTGGTTTTTAGACAAATAGTCTCTATTTTATATTAAGTTTTGAAATTCTTCTTGCTCACTAGGGGTCCAATCCCACATTATGAATAAGGACTTCAACTCCCATTGACTTGAATTTGTGATAAACTTTTCACTGCAATAGCTTATGAGCGTGCTTAAAAAACATCCCCACACCCACCCTCCCAGTATTAGTGGAATAAGCAATGGGTAAATATAAAATATTGTAGTAAACTTGTACTGAGGTTAATGAACTAACGTTTGACTTCTCATTGAGAAAAGTGAATGCCCTATAAAAAGTAAATGTTTGATTAAATAATCGCTGCAGCAAGCAGGAGGTGCTGAACTCCCACTTTCTTCCTCTCACACAACGTCATACAGGGCACAACTCATCGATCTCTCTCTTTAGAAAGTAAACACCAATCCTCCATTCTCTATGCCAAGTCATTGCTTGCAATCTTATTTCCTGAACAGATAAGCCAGATAACAAAATTTGTACCCAAAATTAAAAACCCTACTCCTACTATATTAAGCATGCCCAGTGGTGAAGGGAGAATTTTTCAGTATGTCCAAAGAATAAACATCTCTATTGTAAAACCCTTATTCTTCCTCACCAAAAACACGCAATGTGTGCAAGAATAGTAGGCTTGGAAACAATGTACTCAGCAATTTATAATGTATCTTTCCTTAAATCTTATTTAAGGGTGTGACCTGATTTTTGGCAAATATAGATATTTATGTTCCAGAATAAGAAATTTAAGTAGATTCCTATGGAAGCAGTAACTACAGCACACACTGCACTCACGTTAAAACAGTTTTTTAGTCTCTTTCTTGTATCGTAGCACACCTGGAAGAGCTGGTGTATGGTCTAGTGTCCTTAAAATATGAAAATAAGCACACATTGTAAAATATCTTTTACAAACACTCAGAAGCTTTAGTTGTCCAAAACTCATTTATTTGTGATATAAATATTTTAACGTGCCTTCTCCTAAAAGTCAATTAACAAAAAAGGCAATTAAAATGAATGATTTTCATACACTTAGTTGGGCTCTGTTTAAAGCCAGCTTCTGTTTAAAGCCACAAGTTCATTCCAATAAAGCACCATATTTGCTGACATTGGGTCCCACCCTGAAGTCCTTTTAAGGGTTTGAGCATACATAACTGGAGTCAATGGGAATTTGGTCCGAGTAAGGAATTCTGTTTTAACTAAATTCATCAATGACTTAAATGGTAGTTTAAGTGGGTCATAAAACAAATGTAAATGGTAACAATTTAACCTGCACAACCTGACATTTAGTGAGGGTAACATGAAAGTATACCTTTCATGTTGAGGAGACGAAAAAAAGACTAACAGAAAAAGCAACTAACAGGAGACACTGAAATAACGCAGTCCCTTTTTTATTTTAATCTTAGCACTTTCCTGTTCTACGATCCACCCATATGTAATTTGCAACACTGCAATTCACTGATGAATTTGGCCACAGACTTCCAGAGGATGAAATTTTTGTCCTATATATTTATTCCCTTCTCTACCACACGTTTCCCATGTGACTTTGGGCAAGTCATTTAGCCTTTCTGTGTCTCAGTTCCCCATCAGTAAAATAGGGATAGCAGCACTGACCTACCTCACAGGGGAGTTCTGAGGAGAAATACATTCAAGATTGGGAAGCACTTTGTGATCTATTGATGAAAAGCATTACATAAGAAAAAGGTATCATCATCATTATTATATTCAACAGAGCCATCTTTTCTCTCACGTAAAAAGTAGCCAGCCATGAAGTACCAGCCATGTTCAGCTTGAATGCTGAAGTCAAAAGAATAATGTCCTACTAGTTTTATATTTTAAGATGACCTTAGGCCTAATTGTTTAAGAAACCCCACAAATCACTAAGGCCCGGTCTATACACAGTTTTTGCCCTGATTTAATTATTTTGGATGGGAACGTGATTTAAAAAACAAAAAAAAGCATCCTAAATCAGTGGTTCTCAACCAGGGGTACATGAGCTCAAGTCTTAAAGAGCTACATGTACCCCTGGAGGTATGCAGAGGTCTTCCAGGGTACACATCAACTCATCTAGCTATTTCCCAAGTTTTACAACAGGCTACATAAAAAGCACAAGCAAAGTCAATACAAACTACAATTTCATACAATGACTTATTTATACTGCTCTATATACACTATACACTGAAATGTAAGTACAATATTTATATTCCAATTGATTTATAACTATATGGTAAAAATGAGAACATAAGCCTTTTTTCAGTAATAGTGTGCTGTGACACTTCTGTATTTTTATGTCTGATTTTGAAAGCAAGTCGTTTTTAAGTGAGGTGAAACTAGGGGGGTACGCAAGACAAATCAGACTCCTGAAAGGGGTACAGTAGTCTGGAAAGGTTGAGAGCCACTGCCCTGAATCAGAAGATGCAGTCAAATCAGTATAAAGGTGCCTTACACCAGCCAAGCTTATTCACCTTCCCATATGGGAATAAGCTATACTGATAAAAGGCACCTTTCTATCCGTATAACTGCGTCCACACTCGGGAACTGTTTTGCTTTAACTATACCAGTATCAAGCAGATATGGTTAAAGCAGTGCAAAAACTGTGATTACACAAGACCTAAATGAGAGAAAAGGGCCATTTAAAAGTGCTTTCCACTTGCACAGGTTTCAAGCTGGTATCCCAAACCAAATCCTGTAAAAGTAGTACAATTTTTTTTCAGCTGCAGTCACATCTATAAAAAGACAAACACTATTTAAAGAGATATAGGGTGGGATTTTAAATAGCAACTAAGTGATTTAAAGAGCTCAAGTCTTAAAGAGCCACAAAGTCAATACACCCTAACTCACACAGGCACTTTTGAAAATCAAACCCACAGTTCGCTGTGTTCAGTAACAATTCTAAATGTTGTTAGCTGCAGAAATTTACTTTTCTGGAATAGTTACCAGGTGTTTGTTACATCTGGGGGGCAGGGTAGTTTGGTTAGGGTTTCTTATTATTTCAACACTTGCAAAACAGTTTGGTAAAAATATTTTGTCAACATTCACTGGAAGGAACACAAATGAACCTCACTTCCTTTCTACTGTGGCTGTGTTGTCATCAAAATACCAGTTGACAGCTTGGGGGTTTAATATCATCATTTTCAAACTTGTGACAGAAAATATTTTCAAAACTAAAATCAAAATAAATAAGGCAAATTTTAATAAAGGAAAAAAATACCCACAACAAAATGTCTAGTGAGCTTGTTTTGAACATCAACTTTTGTTCCTACATTTTTACAATATAATATTTGTCTCTCTGTTAAGAAATCATATTCTTAATAACCTGAACATATACATGTTCCTTCTCTTATTAAATAAGATTCAAGAATACCCCCCTGGAAGGGAGGGAGGAAAGGGGAGAGGCAAATGAAAGAGAAATTTAACAAGACCGACCAAAAACAAAAAAAACAAAACAAAACAAAAAAACCCTTAAAACTCCTGCAATAATAGAAGGAGAATTTCATTTGACTGTTAACAAAAACTGAACTAGAATCATCTGGTTCTATCCTAGCTATTAACACTAATTCTTTATTTATAGTGCACAGCTTTGATCAAGCTATAGGCTCCATACACTACCAAACGTTTCATTTAAAATATGTGGCATTAAATTGGTCTCCAACTGCTTATGCCATAGTCTCCTGCCATTCTACATTTTCTTAAACCTTGGAGTCCAATTCACAAATGAAGTCTGATTATTTTATTCTTAATATAATATAGATTGGATGTGATTTATTTCAAATCTGCCAAAAAGAGATGGTTTCAAAGCAGTCTTGTACATGTTTATAGTCTTATATAAGAACAAAAATGTAAATTTAATAAAATCTGAGAGCTTGAAAAATGAAATCATTTAGCAGCAAGGCTAAGAACAGCTTACATGTATACTGAGAAACTATTCTGAAAAAGCCCCAAAGGGCAGACAAGAAAAATTAGAGCCCACCTGCTCGCCAAATTTTTATTCTGTAACTGTTCATAGAAAAAACATGGATTTTGTGTCCATCCACTTAACTGAAGGAGGGGTTTGAAGAAAAGTCTGCTCCCAAATTAGGATATAGGGATAGAAACTCTTTTGTTGGAACTGTGAACTAGCTTTGTCCACTACACAGAAAAGAATTCACGAGTGGACTCTTGATTGCTCATGATAATTAACTTAATGCATGTTTTTAACAAAGTCAGTTAAAAAAATTCTAACATTAGAATGAGCAGTGCTTTTCTTTAATCTTCTGTGCCCCTGAACAGCACAGATATGTTGGTTGTTTCTTTCTGGGGTAAAGGCCACTAGCACACTAGATACAAATTCTGTCTCTATGTTCTCCAAGTAAGGGAGACACACATTTTTAATTGCAGTGGTTTGTGTAACTGTAATAAAAGAAGTTCTTGAGTTTATATGTTCCTAAAAGTAGACAGGCCTAGCTCTCCAGCCACTCAGTAGGACTCATTACAAATATTTTTTAAATCTCAATATAATCTACTCGTAACGGGAACAATTGTTCTCTGTGCTGGATATTAAAGAACAGGTTACAGGTGAAAATAAAAGATTTTGAAAGAGTAAATTCATCCAAACAAACCATTCTATTTTAACGAGGAAGTGAGCACAACAATAGCTATAAATACTAAGATACTAGTCTTTATATTCCTCTCATTTTCTTCAGAATAAGTTAATGCCAACATTTTAATTTGAGATTCACAGGCTGCTTCATAATAAATGTGATTCTGGGGTTTTGTTGGTTGAAGTCAGGCATTTGGTTATAGAACTCAGATGGGAAATTCTAGTGACAAAATGAATACATTGCCCATGCAAACCTTCTATGTTTATCCATAGTACTGTATCTACAACATGAAAATGAAAGACTAGACATAAAAAGAAGTGGAATTGATTGGATGGGCGTAAAGCAGTTAATGAAAAGAAAGAAGCAGAAATACTTACAGTATCTAACAGTTACATATACAGCCCAATTAGAGTTTAAGACCACCAGAGTAATCAATGGTTGGTAAGTGTTCAAGAGACTACTTTAAACAAGTAGAAGCTGATAAGGAGACTGACATCACAGAACAGTAAAGTAAGTGAGCTTTAGTAAGAAGGTGAGCGGTTCCTCCATTCCTCATGCACCCAAAATTCTCACTGTTTGCATCACACCCATATTATTCAAAAAGATAAGTCCAAGTTTTCATGAGGTTTGGTCTTTGTTCCTAGATTTGTCCAATACATTAATAAACATAACACACACGAAGTACGGTACATGAAGACACGCACAAATATATAATTATGGAGGTGCCTAGTAACAAATCCGGTTAGGGTTGTGCTCTAAAATGGGGCATAAATTCCTGTTTAACTATAAAAGTAGTGTCCAAACAGTGTGACATTTCTCACAGGTTCATTTTTATGTTCTGAATTTTCTCAACAGTTTTTGTTTGGCTTCTCTTCATACATTTTTAACAGAAAGTCTTTAAGTTTAAGCTTTGACTGATTTTATTCCTTGGAAATCCTTTTCTTTGTTGACTGGCATCTCTTTTAAAAAAATTATCTACCTAAACAAAATGTTAGATCCTGAATGCAATGGGGAAGCTTTGGGGGATTTTTTTTTTTTTAAAAAAAAATGCTGGATGTAGCATCATTTGTAGCCATTATTTATGTTACAACTGAAATGTTGTGCCCTGCACTCACAAGGCTGATTGGATCATTTGGGCTGGGCACACATAGGATATCTGATAGTAGCTCCACTTCTTTATCAGATTTTATTCAACAACAGAGAAAGATTCAAGAGCAAAAATATTCTCCATCAGCAGCTGCACTTTTGCCCTCCCACAGATTGAAACCCCCATCCCCATCCAACCCTTTCATTCAATTAAGCACTAAAAAAAACCCTACAAAATTAGCACACAAATATTTTCATTGTTTAGCAATAAGGGTAGGCGTGCGCACACATGACAGAAGCCCACGAAACACATGCATTGCAACCTCAAATCTGCCCTCCTTTAATTGCCCTCCCTTCTGCCTACACTTTACTATACTAAACCAAACCTCTACTCTCATAGGGAAAACAATATGGTAAAGGGGGGAGAGGAGAGGTAAGAAAGGAAGATGGGGCAGAGGTAAGGGTGCAGTGCATGGTACGTGGTATACTGAATTTGTTTTAATAGTAAGGTATATGCCTCTGGGCTCAGGAGTAGAAGGTGTGATCTGTTCAGTGGCTTAGCTTTTCATTTTCTTGGTTTTGTGTCAGTCATGTTGTGTGTGTAGCAACCCTGACTGTCTTTGTGCTCTCTGGCTTAAAAGTACACTACAGCTTTAACAGGCAACATACAATAGAAAAAAATAAAACAGAACTTCCAGCATTCCAGAGGCATTACACATACATCTTTTCTAATGCATTCCATTTTAAAAGCTTGTAAATTAACTCAAGAAAGGATGTCTTATTCACCTTTATTATTTTGTAGCCAAGCTTAATGAAGACAGGAGCAAATCACCTGCACTGTTGTGGGCAAGGTTAAATTAACTTCATAGTGTTTTTCCTTTTTTGTAACACCGGATTCACCCAGTGATGCTGAACAGGCATATGTATTTCCATATTCATATATAAATGCTATGGCAAAAGTCATCACACCAAACTACTGGAATGCAGAGACAAACTAATGAGTTAGTAAAATATCACAAGTTGAGTAAAACTTACTCCCCCTACCCCAAAATTGTTTAAAATCAATCCCAGGAAGCCAGGCCTTCAGTTTCATGTTCTCAGCTGTGTCCAGGCAATCGATCATTACATACATTGTCATCCTACCACAAATTTACACACACCTCCCCACACACCTCCCAAAAACCAATAATGAGAATAGGGCTGTACTGATCTGGGCCCTTTGACCTGCTCTGGGGCATACGAAGAGCCAATTATTGGCTGTATCTGGCCACCTAAGAAGTCCACTGGTGCGGGGGAGCTCTAGCATAAAGTTGATACGTAGCTGACTCCTATCCTGCCCGTTGTCGTCCCCACCTGGTAGAGGGAGCATGCCAGTGGCTGGAGGGGACTGGCTACAGTGTTCACCAATTCTCAGCTAGTTGATGGCGCTGACATAGGTCTCCCTGGGGAGCAGGCCAGCTCATATACATTAGAAAAATCCCTACAAAATTTTAACACCTCCCAAAGCTGGACTCGAGCTGGGCAGAGCGTACAATTAGGGAGCCATAACCCAGTTCCCTAATGATCAATTCCCTTCTCCTACACCAGACAGAAATTTGGTCCAACGGGACTAAATTCTGCCCCAATTTACACCCCTTACAGCCCTTTTGAAGCAACAGAAGGAAAGTCAAAGCTGAATTCATCTCAACAGTTTTAGAGAAAACTTTAAGAAGATTGAAAGGGCCATGCTGTTAGAAGACTTGCATAAAATTTTGCCAGCATCCCAAATGACTACACTTGTCTCCTCACCTTGACTGTCAGGCAGCCTCACTACATTGTAATACAGGGACACATGGGTAGGCACATTGTTTTTTTCAGATCCATAATATTCATTTCCAGCATGCAATACAAAAACATAAAAATCACAGCATTCTAAAAGCACAGCACTGTCACATTTTATGCTGCTGATCTGCAGTACAGTACATGCGTCCCACCCAACTGCCCCAGGTTAGTAGCCACTAATCCTATCATTTAGTAGCTCATCGGCAACAATTGAAAAGGAGTTACCAGATTAGTATGTGACCACTTTGTGAAGTTTTGGTCACTTTAAAAACATAAAAGTTTGTCCATTTGTGGTGAAAGGTCTTTATCATGCCAAAAGAAAATTGTGACTCACCCTACATAGCAGTATGGGGTCTTAAAATGTCTCTTTACTTCTCTGTGGGCAGGGGGATAGAAATTGGAGGGAGGAAGCAGGTTCCTTAGGGCATCTTCTGTTCCTCTGGCCCCTGCACAGGTAGAGTGGAAGTGGGCAGAGAGGAGTGGGCAGACCCTTGGCACCACTCCCTCCAACGTGCTGGCTTAAACAGAAGAGGAGGTAATCGGTGTGTAGTAAAGGGCTGCTGCAGTTTACTGTTCCACTGTAGCAAGAGAGAAGGAACTCGGACCCCAGGGAACAAATTGTGACTCTTGAGCAGGTCCTCGGGCAGCACACTTACATACCATCTCTTACACAGGCCAAGATACAAAGGCAAAAATTTCCAAAAGTGACTAGTGATTTTGGATGCCTTATTTCTGGGGTGCTGAACTGAAGACAAGGGCCCAATTTTTCAGAGGGCCGTGTACAGCACTTTCTAAAAATCAGGCTCTTTAATGGGACTCAAGTTGGCCACCCAAAAAAATGAGGCACCCAAAATCACTAGCCTCTTCTGAAAAATCTTGGCCAAACTTCAATCTTGCCAAAAAATTATAAACCAGATTGTTGACAGGCTTTCTTCCTTACAATCAGACTACATCACAAAGCAAATTCAGACTTATAGCAAAAAAAAAAAAAAAAAAAAAAAAGATGAATGAATTAATAGAAGTGGGAAATTGAAATAATTTCAAGCATTTCTTAAAATAAATCTTACATACTAATCTAAAATTACTAAAATCAAATCGTTGTTAAGTAGATGTCCTTTGTGCTTTCTCCAGACAATAAATTTAATTAACCTTATTGTTCTCCTGGTTATAGTGCTTAGATTTGCATTTTATCATCAGAAAATCACTTCTGCATTACTACATGATTTTCACTGGGTAAATACATTTGTATGTGGATTGGATTCTATTCCCTTGGCTGAGATTCTGATCATTTAACAGCAAGACTGTTGCTATGGCACACAGGATGTCACTCAGGATATGACCATTTCCTTTGGTTTCAAACTACTTTAAGAAAAAAAATACTTTGTCAATATAGAAGCAAAGTACCGTTTTTGATCCACAGTAGTGGAAACTGTTATGAACACTGGGCCCAATCCTGCTCCCACTGAAGTAAATGTAGTTTTGCCTTTGATTTCAATGGAAGCAGGATTAGTCCTTAAAAACACAATACCTAAAGAATACTTTGGTAAAACATTTGCATCATTTCCTCACTGACTTCCTGTGTCCCTGCCATGACATCCTCACCCATCTGAGTAAGGTACCTCTGAATAACTGTAGGCTGCTCAGAAAAGACAGCCCTGCAACACCAATCTACTATATTAATGTGCCTAAAATTTTTTTTTTTTAAATATACTCAGGTTTCCAATCAGCAAAGCAACAGAAATGTAGCATTCTTAAAAAGCTTCAGGTTTTGTTGCTGAAGAAAGCATTGCCAACATAAATATCTTATAAATAATGAGACAATATTTATAAATAAACATCGTATAAGTACTTAGAATTCATATCATGCTGCATGCTTACCATTCTAACGTCCAAAAACATACCACTAAAAAGGTTTTACTCAAGATGTACCAGTTTATTAATGTTTTAGTAGACCAGATATACAAACAATACAATTATTTAAAAAATGAGTTATTCATAACTGTGCAAACGAACCAGACAAGTATGAGTAGAAAAAGACTTTTTACTGATACACATCATCCTGTTTGTACAAAAATACAGATACCCGAAGCATTTAGTTGTAGAAATTTTTGTTAGAGTTTGTTAGTAAGCTTCCCCTTCCTGACTTTAATTCATATTTATTTAGAAATATCATTAACTAAATCTGTATAACCCAAAGCACACAGAAAAACAGCACAACAGACTTATAAAGGCCAAAAACTAAACTTTATAATGAACATTTGAAAACCTTAAGATAACGTACATTTTTCATAAGGTTTCAAGGACAATTTTACAGATGGATCCTAAATCAGTTGTGCCATCCACAACCTATACAGCCATAACTTGATTTAAGAGGGTCACATCCCTTATTGCTTAACTTATCCTTGACATTCTATATTTGTCTTGGTTGAACTTTGCCTGAATAACCCATTTTTTGGGCTAACAACATTTTACTTGGCTTGCAGGCAACATCCTGGTAAATGTGCATTTCCCATTTCACTTTTTGATCATTTTCTTCTCCAGGCAGTTAATTGGATTTACATAGACATGTTTTGCAGAAGTTACATGAGACATAGTTAGAGCTTTCAAAAATACATACAATTACTCACACCTACAATTTCTATTGAAAAAATAGAGCTACATAAGTAAAATCCTAAAGGAAACAGCAGGATATTTGCAAAGTTTCTATTAAAGATAAATGGCTACATATCTGGAGCTTATAGCAGATAGAAAAACATTCACAAAATCCAACAACCTAACAGTTTACACATTAGTATCATCATTTAGCTAACTAATTCCAGTACAATGCTATAGTGAGTGAAACTATCAAACTGTATGGAGCAAGAATCTGATGCAAACCTTGTTACTAGAAGGTGAACCTTAACTTGTCCTAATAGAAACCTTGACACAACTGTAGAAATATGGTTCATCCCTCACACACGATGGAACAGGAAGCAATACCATGAGCAAAATATCAGACTGAAGTCAGCTGTGTGGAATATCGAAGCCTCTGCAGAGTGCATGTCTGTGTGGAAATCCCATCAATAGTTATGGAATAAATCCCTGAAACTGCCTGCTTAGAATTCAGCTACAAACAAGAAAACCAGCAATACTGTTCATAAGGGATGAGCTGACATGCTTAAAGGTAATTTTGAAGAAGGGTCTCGCTTAATGAAAAAAATCCTGAAAGATCAAGTTTCGACATTAAGTTTAAATACCACAGAAACTCATGTAAAATAGGAGGGTAGCACATCTTAATTTTGTGTAATAATGTGACAGATTTGAAACCTAACTTCTTCATACCATTCAGTCCATTATAGCAGAGTTCTGGCTTTCCTATGGGTTATAGTGGAAAGGTTAAAAATTGCAGCAATGGTGGAGGAAAGTAGTTGCTGGATCAAAGACCGTGTGCTTAGCCCAGGCAGGCTGAAGGATGGCAGCAGGAAAGTAACAGTGAAGGGGAAAACAACAGAGAGAAGCCAGGAGTAACAAGAGCTATGTCTGCTCAGCCAGTATCATTGCAACCTGTAAACGACAGAAAGTTGTGGATCACATGCCAGCAGTCAGGAGGAGAGAGGTCCTGGTGCACAGAGTGCAGGAAGGAGGAGTGTGCTATAAACCACCAAAAAAACAAGAAACTACAAGAAAGCGCAATTCCCCCTCTTCTACGGAGATTAATGTGTGATGCTAAATTAAGAAGTGTTCCTTAGGAAGTGAAGAAATCTTCAATTGTCTCCGTGGACCATTACTATGAATCTGTAAGTGCCAATAATATACTCAGCTCTGGACAAAAAGCAAAGGAAGACACAAATACTGCACCATGGATCTTATAATGGAACTTAAGAGCTAAAAACTGCCTTGGATGTCCAAGGAAGGGGAAAGTTATCAAAGCACTGCAAGTTTGTGTTTGTTTTTTGTTTCTAATTGGGTCAATAAACATCTCTTCTAACTCAAGTGGATCAACAAGGTTAGGATTATATCTTTTATTGGACCAACTTCCCTTGGTAAGAGAGAAGCTTTCCACCTACACAGAAGAGCTTTGTGTAGCTCGAAAGCTTCTCTCCCACCAATAGAAGTTGGTCCAATAAAAGATATTACCTCATCCGCCTGGTGTCTCTAACACCTAACACTTGGTGTCTGTAAGCTCCTGGGACGGACATGGCATACTGCATACAAGGTTAAGATTGGCAGAAGTAAAGTGTTGGTAGTCATTTGAGCAAAGAGGACGGGAGAAGGTAAAGTGCAGCGTGGGTGAAATAATGGGATGAGGGGAGGGGAAGGATATGTAGTGGGGAAAGGTGGGAGGCTACAGACAGGCAGAACAGCATGAGATGGGGAGAATCAGTCTGACCCCCTTCTAATTAGCTAGTCCCTTGAGAATACACTTGCCAGCAGCCACTATAAATAGAAAACATGTCAATAAGGAATATAAAGATATTCTGTCTCTATTTAACAAGACCCTCAAAGGTAGAGCATAATAAAGCTGGAAGGTGCCAGGCAAGTAAACATTACAGAAACAGCAAAAACAACTGCCAGGTGGACATCTCATCAGCTTTCCCCATCAATAACTCTGTGGTTCCATTTGGGGAGGGAGAGAGTGACAGAAACAATCTGAAAATATATAATACATTATTTTAGATCTTTGGGCTTGTGTGCATGGAACATCAGTGCCATTTGTGGAAGCAGTGGCTCAGGTATGTTTTAGCAATTTAAGTGGAGCCTAGCAGGAGATTTCTGCAGGGACTGAGAGGCTGCAATGAACAGCTGAGGCAGGAAAGGATTATGCCAATCAGGATCTCCTCATTTCAACAGGTAGTGCCATTAGAGTCCTAAATTAAACAACCTCTGGTGCATAGGAAAGAAATGAGGACAGTTATATTCTGTGATTACCCTACCACTCATTCAGGTGTCTGTGTAAGTAGTATTGTTCTGGGTTCATTGATCTCTTGCACCAGATTACCAGATACCTTAAACTGGTGGCTGGGGAAAATAAAATAAAATAAAAATAAAGCACAACACACACAAAAAGTAACACAGGCAGAGAAATCTCAGGATCACTTCAGTGGGGCTACAAATAGAAGGCTCCACTGGCTGCAAAAGTAACCAGCTGATGCAATTATTATAGCAGTCGCCAATAGACCATCTGCCCAATTCCCTGGGCTGCTGTTGTTGCAGGCTCAGCAGGGATCACTCCCCTAAGAGACAGGCCCCCACTGTTTGGAGGAAGACCATCTGCCTGATTCCCCAGGCTGTTTGTTATTGCAAGCTCTGCAGGGGCCAGTCCCTAAGAGACAGACCCACACCCAGGGGCAGCAACCACAGGACAGAGTCTAAGGGTGCCAACCATTTGTGGAAACTGGAATGGGCAGCTGCATTATGTTTCCTGTTCTGTTTACTCTCTTCCCTTCCTCCAATAATAGCAGTTGTGTTTATGGAGCATCTTCCTGTCTGATTGGATTTATGGTTTGCTTTTGTTTTGTTAATTTTTATATTGGGAGTCTATGCTGAGAGTACAGTCTTTTGTGGAAGGGGAATGAAGAATTAGTGACCTTCTTATTTTCTGACTGTTCCCCCACTTTTGTTTATTTGAAACGTATGAGGAATGAGCAATTAGCTGAGATGCAAGGGGATCAGATTTTTCCCTCTCCCTGACCTCCCCTCGCATACCACACAGAAAAAAAAAACAACACTTTCCCTCTTCTTGTTTGTGTTTTTGTGATGTGTGTGTCTCTTTGACTTGGGGATACGGAACGAGGACAACAACTTCATTTTAAGCTTAGTGTTAACATGTTAAGCATCTGATGGGGAGGACACAGGATGAGTGAACCAGATGAATTAGCAGGTTTGAAGATACCAGTGAAGTTAACAGTAGAAGGTTCTGGTTTTAAAGTTCCTTTGGAAAATCCCTTTAGCTTCTATTTCAGATAAACACCTGTGATCAAGATGGAACAGATACATTTGATTCCTCTGGACATGAAATTCGTGTTTGGTAACACCCCATCTATTGTGAATAAATCCAACAGGCTATAGAGTTGTATGGTGGATCACTACCAAGATCTGGCTTGTACCACCAATACCTCCACTGGATAAGGTAGACTTGATAGGTCCATCTCCACAAGTACTGTGCTAGAAATTCTCTCTTATTCCAAGTTCACACAGAATGAAGAGGGCAAGAAGGGTTGTGATTCTTTAAAATCCTCCTTGAGTCACATGAACTCTCCAATCACAAAGATTAGTTTAATTTGAGCAGGGGCAATCTCTTGTGCCTCTCAGAGCAGGGATCATTTCAAACAGGAGATCTCAAACTACAGGTTCATCTTTAATTAATTTAATTTCAGGCCATTTCACTTCCCAGAAATTCTATTTTTCACATTGAAAACATTCACTTATTTTCAATGTTAGTTCATTTTCAAACATATAAGTTTCCAATTTCAAAAATCTTACAATTTTCCATTCAAAAATAAGAAGGAATGAGGTAAACAGGACCCTGGGTAGGGGCAAATTTACACATACCAATTTCAGGGGCAACAGTGTTCTCCCACATGCTGACAAGATGCTGGGTCACTGGAGTGTGAACACAGCAAAACTGGGTGACAGTTGGTGAGATAAAGT
Organism: Natator depressus; assembly: GCF_965152275.1. NCBI lineage: Eukaryota > Metazoa > Chordata > Testudines > Cheloniidae > Natator > Natator depressus. Next base: position 17,134,028 of record NC_134245.1, on the reverse strand, counting down.
TTTACAGGCACAAAGAAAAGCGACTACAGTAAGGTCCAATACCTGATCCACTCAGTGATTAATAAATATGAGATACCTACAAGCTTGCAGAAGACAGACTGGTAATTTCATGAGGGTTCTCAAAGAGTTGGTCTACTTGTACTTCAGCTCCAAAGCAAAAGGATAATTCAGCCTACTTATTAAAGGCTTTCATGTACTATCGATGAATGACTAAGACACTACTAAGATGACCCTGGCTTGTGGAACTCAATTCCCCTCTATGTGTGTTTCAGCCTATCCATTCCAGTATTTCTTTTTCTCCCCCCCCCCCTTAAGCACCTGTCTTGACAGGGATGAGGGGACCTTTATAAATAATTGCTTACTTAGCTCATTGGAGGCAATATTTACATTTTGAATTGAATTTACTCAATGCCTGGAAAACAAAGTTATTAAAAGGGACAGTTAAGCTGTTTAACTCCAAAATATCAATACATTTAAAATGAGTTCTGATCTAGTTGGAAATATTCCTGGCATTCTAAATATTTAGAATTTAAAAATTCCTTCTTGCCATGAAGCAAAAACACAGAAAGAGCTATTTGTGTGATCACAGCTTGAGACTACATGCATACTCTATGCCTGAGTGACCCCAGGGCTCTATGCTCCTATTAAAACTAAACACTCATTTTAATAAAATAAAAAACAGTGTGCAAATTAAATTATTCGGGCTATTATTAGGCCAGATTTTCCCCACCCCCAGATCCAGACACAGAGAAGACCCTCTATGCTTTTGCATGGAAAGGGATATGGGCTACTCCACAAGTACTATTCCATCACCACCTCTATCCCAAAACCTCCAGAGGTCTGTCCACTTGTCCTAGAGCCAATACAAAAGAAGAGAATGAAGAATGGGCAGGCCAGCAGTGACTTTCCCTCTGCACTCCCCAAGGACATTAGTCAAAAAAAATATAATACATTCTGGGTCTGTATTATCCTTGAGATACAGAACACTTCTTTGCCCCTACTCAACTCCAAGGTTCAAAGGCAACCCCTAGTAGCCAGAGAAGCACTGAAGGCCAGAGCCAATATGAAGCTACAAGGCCTCCATTTGGATTGCCCTGACCTCCAGCAGACCCCTCCACATTCATCAGGTTTTGGGCAGCTTGGCAGCCTTTTCTGCAGGTGTGAGGAGGATCCTGCTTGTCAGGATGATGTAAAAGAATCTCTGTGGGATCCTTATGGAGATGTCCTCCTACTGTGACCTCCCCCACAGGTTCTCCCAGAGGAGGGGATGACCTGGTCCATGAAGTATTTCATTTTTTAAATGTACTTTTATCAAAAGCCAGAGTGAAGATGTGGTTGCATGGAGAACTATAGGAGAGCTGCCTCATTCTCTGCTCATCTTCTATATAAATTCACTCAGTCCAGTGCTCAAAGCGTACCACAGGGCACCAGATGATGTTACACAGGTACAGCTCAAGTCATAGAATATTGTACAGGTTTTTTTTCCTATTACCTGAATAGTGTGTGGCCATATAACTAAGGACCAACGTGAGAGGCAAACCTAAACCAGCCCGTGTTGGTGTAGCTTACATCTTCTCCTGATCCCTCAACCTGTGTGTTATACAAACTCCCTTCCCTAGATTCATACTACGTGTGTGTGTGTGTGTGTGTGTGTGTGTGTGTATTTACAAACACCTCAGTCAGAAACAGAACACCTCTGATTCAGACTCATTGGACAGAAGGGAGTCTAAGATAGTAAGCTCAAAAAACGGAGGGGCCAAAAGACAGGAGCACAACAAGAGAAGTAACTAGCACCCTATTTTAACTTACCCAGTCTTACACGTTATTGACTCACCAATCTAAGAGTCTAATTTTAAGGGTGTCTGGGTGAAAGGAAATTTAAGTTACATCAATTCTGAATATGGCCCAAACACCATAATGTAATGCATACAACCCAAGGGAACCCAGGAAGGATTTACCATTTAAATCTTAATGGGGCATTTTCTGACTTCTGAGTGGTTAGCTGTGCACACTGAATCATCTTTTAACATAAAGGTTTTTGGTTTGCTTCCTTGAGTTGTTTTTGTTTTTTTAATGGACTAGAATAAAAACTGTAGCTTTCAAATTTCCTATAGCAATGTGAGATGGGGTAAGGAGAGCATATAAAATAGACAAGAAAATCCAGAACAACAAGGAAACAACAGTGCTAATGCAATAGAAAAATTGTGAATTCAGTTCATTCTTCCCTACAGGAAGGGGATCATTTCAGACCTATATTGGCACCAGGAGGATATTCCCTACTTGTGAAAAATCAACATCCTTCCAACCAGGAAGTACTGGATAAGATTCTGTGCAGTGGAGTCACCACTGATTTTTATTCATCTGTAGTACTGAGGGTTGAACACACTGGCCCAGATCCTTAAATGTTTCTTTTAAGTCCCTAACTCCTACTGATTTTAAAGGGAGTTAGGTGCCTAAACACCTCTGTGGATCTGGACCACTGTCTCTTCAGCACTCCCAGATCAGAGAGTTTCAGAGATCATGATTTATTTCATACTACAAAATGGAATAAAAAGCTATTGTGAGATTTTTTCATATGCTTTCAAATAACACTCTCATTGGTGTAGTTACCAAGTGTAAACAAAATAAATAAGAACTATGTAATTTTAAATACACAGTAGTTATGGTTGCAAATGGGGGGAGGGAATGTAAAAATCAAAACAAACTTGTATATTTCTTGTGGGAGCTGAACTACAGACTAAATGCAAAGCAAGACTCAAACTCCCCAGAGAGTCTTTTTTCAAATGGGAGAATAGAATAATAATAGTAATAATAATACACTAATAATAAGCACTTATATAGCGCTTTACATTTCCAAAACGCTGTGAAAACATCAACTAATGGGACACACTAGAATAAGTAATGTCTAAAATGAGTTTATATACTGCATTATATTCTTCTACAAAACTGGCTACGACTGTTTTCAAAAATTAAAATTTCCCCACATATTGATACCAGTGCAAATGGAAGAATTAAAAAAAAAAAGATGCAGACTCTTTCCCATCAAAGTACAATGTTTCTCCACAACCTACATAGTTCCAAACTCTGGTTCAAAGTAAGTAATTTATAGGACTTCATAAATAGAAAACTGATATTTTGTTTCTTAAGAACAATAAATATGCAGATGAAGTCCTCAGGATAATACATGTGGGTAGTTATAGACAATTGCCAATTTTTATGAAAAGAAACTCTGGCTCATTCAAATGTAAGACCAACAAAGTATTTAAGCAAAGGAAATGTTTAACTAAGTAAATTAGGCACATAATAGAAGTTTTTCTTGTTTCAATCTTACAAACAAAAATACATTCCTTATTCAGCAAGACATTGCTGTTCAAATGAAAAGATTTCTTAAGGACAGGCAAATGTCCTTATTCTACAATTACTGAAAGTAAGCACTTCTTAAATTTCAAATTCTTAGTGGGGCAGCCTGACATTTTTTTTTTGGCAGAGTGGGGTTGGGAAATCATGTAAGTAATACTTCACAGTTGCATCACTTCATATTTATTCATCCCAGGATCTCAAAGTAATTTACAAACACAGATCCCTCTAAGGCAGCAGAAATGCTGTTCCCATTTTGCACGCGGATAGACTGAGCAAAAGAGAAATTAAGTCACATATCCATAGTCACAGAGAGTCAGTGGCAAACCCATAAACAAAAACTCAGAAATCCTGACTCCCAGTCCTGTTCGAACCCCAGGCCGTATTACCTCATTATTTCATGCTAGGGTTTCCATTATTTTTTATTGTTATTTGAACTGCAGTAGCACCTCGGAGGCCCAGCATGGACCGGGAGCCCATCGTGCACATCTAGCTTTAAGCACGCACTTAACAGCAAGTATGTGAGAATAGTCTCAGTGACTTCAGCTTGGGGGTTTCTAATGGTTGTACAGTTTTCATAACTATAGAAAAACCCTGACTATCCAAACCTCCCTTTCCAACAAACTGCCAGTGTGACTCCCTGTTGTGCCAGGTCAAGATTATCTGAACATATTTGGTATCACCCAAGCAGTTCTGATACTGAAGATTCTGCCGAACTTTCTATCAGCTCAGCCTTAAGGATTCTGCATAAGGGAGTGGCAAAAGAACAGGCCATACACACCACATGTTGCAAAACAGAGAGACAGAAAAAAAATGCAAGTTTTTTTAAAATACGTCTGCTACATGGGCCAGATCATAACCCAACCAACACTGCTGCGTAGTTACATTAGGGATGAGGTTCTTACTCCTCCTTAAGCCGAGATTCTTACTCCTCCTTAAGCCCTTTCACAGCCTCCCCAGGTCTTGGGTACTGGGAGTAAGAAAGCTATACACAATCCTTCCCAAGCAAACCCTTGGCTCCATCCACACAATACACCAGGCAGTACAGCTGAGCCAGCATTGTAGTAGTAATCTGTTACTGGTGAAGGCCAACAGCGAAGAGTGGGCAGGGAAGCAGCTGAAACTCTAAAGCAAAATTTACTCCCTGTGCTGCTCCCAGGGCAGTGCAGCTACACTCACCCCCTACAAAGGGCAAGTTGTATCTGCTCTGTCTAGTCACATGTTAGTAGTTAACAACAATGGTGAGTGCAGAATCAATTCAGAGAGAAGGACAATTGGGCATCATAATTTGTAGAGTTATATTGATATTAATGCAGCTAAAACTAAATTCACATCACGATGCATTAAAAATATGCACCTTAAAAAAACCCTCTTATTTAAAGCACAGACATGGAAGACGCTGTGGATCCACCACTTAGCATCTCAAGAGATCAAGCATATTGAACAGTTTTTAAATTCTTTTACACCACTACATATAAACCAAATAAAGATACAAACACAGTAAACAATAAGCTACAACAAAACCTGTTTTCCTATTCGAGACATTATCTGTGTTAACACGAGACCCGAAGCTTCTACCAAAAGCAATCAGGACCCATAATTACGAGGAAATCAAAGAAGCAAAGGGATGATGCACACCAGCCAGGTACGTGTATTGGCAAATACCCAATTCTTTCATTTTCTTCAACTGAAAAACAAACAAAACATTGCCCTTTCACAGCATGAAAAAATTGCCACCTCAAAGATACTCTAAATAAAAGACTGAACAACTCAAACATATTACTGTAATAATAAAAGGTCATGACAGCCGACAGTTGTGTTAGGGCCAAAGAAGCTGTTATTTTGGACAAAAGAGGCCCTAATCCTTAACAAAAACCATAACTACTTTGAAATCGCTAAAATGTAAGAAAGCCTCGTAAACCAGCTTAGAAGAGGAAGTGACATTTGAGTCAATCATAGTCAAAATTCCCCTACAGGAGAAATTAAGTACAAAATTGCACTGACAGAACAGTGATACAGAACACAGGAAAATTTGATACTACAGAAAATTGTTTCACCAATCTCTGTGTGAACAGTGATTCAGCATCACAATTTGCCTTCCAGGCTATGAGTGTACAGCACAACCTTATGTTAACACACCAAAAACTTAAATTTGAATGCAGAGGGTCAAACAAACAGCCAGTTGGTTGGGTGAGATCATGTTCTGTTATGCACAACCTACAATACACAGACAAGAGTGAAAGTTAAAAATATAGCAACAGTTTTAAACCTCTTTTCTTGACATTTGTCAGCCAGACTTATTACTCATGTTGCTTTGGGTGTGCTCAGTCAGACAAAAAAGATTGTTCTTCACTAAAACTTGCTTGCTTTAGCACAAAGATTTCTATCGGGCTCGCTGTCTGTAACTTGCATACAAAATGTAAAGATGGAGTACAGGAGTTCCAAGTAATACCTGTATCACCTTTGAACTCTGGATAACATCTCTGCTCCCCAAGTATTTGAGACTTTTCTCTTGTTTACACTACTTTCAATGTCACCTTGTCTGGACCACTGAGATTACAAGCAACAAAAAGATTGCGGTCTCTAACCCAGAAACTACATGCACAGTCTCTATGGGTATGTCTACACTTGCAATAAAACACCCATGGCTGGCATGTGTCAGCAAACTCAGGCTTTTGGGGCTCTGGCTGCAAGGCTACAAAATTGCAGTGTAGACATTCAGACTTGGGCTAGAGGCTGGATTCCTGCCCAAGTCTGAATGTCTACACTCCAGTTATTTAGCCCTGCAGCCTGAGCCCCACTAGCTCAAGTCAGCTAACATGGGCCAGATGCGGATGTTCCATTGGAATGTAGACATACCTTACATGTCTTCCACTTCAACCACCACAGCAGCCCTGGAATTGGAGCTCTAATGCCCCACATGGTAGCATGGATGAAACATCTTATCCAACCCTTATAGGTTAAGAAAATTAGGAGCAATGGAGACAGGAAAGAGGAGTATAAGAAATTAAATTTGAATTCAGCCCTTACATAACCGCTTCAACCTATGTGTGATGGTTCTGATGACATACATATAACCAGCTATGTTGCCTATCTGGGAAATTCACACTGAAACAACTTGTGACCATGATAAGTAAGACATTTCTAGTACCTCTGCATTTTGAATAAGTAGTTGGACCCTGTTTCAACTGTTGATTGGTAATTTCTCATATAGAGACTTAATCAATAGAAGTTTGATGTTGACTTCAACAGGAACAGGATTAAGGTAGGTTTCAGAGTACTGACTTTCAATGGGACTTGTGCACTTAAGTCATTTCAGGACTTCTGACAATCCCTTTCTTAATGCTGATCTTACCATTGTATGGTTAGATAGAAGTTCAGAACGAGTCACAGACATTAGCTTCACAAGGCTTGTCCATTTCAGTTCCAATTAATTTTGACAAACTTTACAGTTTCAGCTCACATGGTTTTGCAGTTTAAGTTTCAGCATTTATTTCAATCCAATATAATGAAAGTGATCATCAAAACAAAAGTGCCTAGTTTCACTAGGCTCCATATATGGGGCATGAGTTCACTCTACCCAGAAACCAACCACATGGCCAGTACAAGTTTCATTATAAAAGTAAGATGAAACCAGGAAACTGTTTACTAAAAACGTATGTGCATCCAGGGGTGCCAAAAAGTTCTGCTTTCGGTTTCAACTTCAGGGTTGCAGGGGCTCTGAAAGAATTAAGTGAAACCCTGCTTGTTTCATGCTTGATCCCAAAAAGTTCATAGCTTCATGTGATTTCAGATTTGTAGAAAGTTCACACCGCTCTAGTACAAACACTAAAATTGCTCAATTAAAGATACATGGATGGGACTCACCTCTGTGCACAGAGCCTAAGCAAGGATCTCTGCACCATATAAATCCTACATAAACCCCTATTTTACCCTGGTGCAAAGACCTTCTCCCAAGAGAATTTCAGTGATAACATGAATAGATTCAACACTGACCAGGAATAGCAAAACAACACCTGGGCAACTCATTCACCCGCATCCCAATCCACAAACAAACAAAGCAAGTTTGGAAACCAGATTCCTCTGACGTGTGTGCAAGTCCATCTCATAACTCAAGGACTTTGTTTCAGTGTCAAAATTAAACAATTTTCAGCAAAGAAACAGATTTCAGATTTGAGCTTACAAAAAGGGGTAATAAAGGTGGAGGAAAAAATAAAGCCTTTCAAAATAAAAGCACTGACATTCTTCAAATTCACAAAGCATAGGGAAATAAATTTACTATCAGGGAGAAGAAGTGACATAGGTGAAGCAAAATGGTGCTGCTACAAGACAGCAAATAAACAGAACCAAAGAGACAAGACCACAAAAAGGATAGTTTGCCATTTTTATTTGTATAAAACAGTACAAAGGTATTATCTTCAGTAACTTCCTCATTTTGTTCATGCTTTGTTCACTGGAACAACACAGTTACTACTGCTAGGTATGCCATTGCAATGAGTTCCAAACCAGATAAATATCCACACGCTAGATGGCAGAGGTAATGTATACTGAAGTGCTTACACTAACACAGTAGGCATAGCAAAAGACTATCTAATGCAAGTATTCCCTGGGCACTGGAAAGATATAGGGAATAAACCTTTGAAGCAAGCCATCCAGGTGTCTGGAACTGTTCAAAATCAGTCATGTTGACTGAGACTTGATGAGAATCAATACATTGTGGTGGGGGTAGTCTGCAGTTTTGCAATGTGCCTCACATTCATTTTCCTACAAACCCAAAAATAAAATGCCAAACACACACACAAAATAAATCAGATTTTGTTTCCTCTTCAACACATTTGAGCTTTGACAGTTTTACTATGACAGTGGCAAGTTGTCAGTGTAATAGCCAGTGTCTGAGAACTGGTTGGTTTTGGAGATCCTTTCATCATATCTTCTATTTTTGCTGTTCTAAACTAACAGAATAAGTGACTGTTTTGTTTCCAAACACATACAGCCGCGTGGAAACACTACTCAGCAGAGTTCAAACGCTGTGTTTTGTCTACAGATCAAAAACAAGGGGAAAAATCCAGACAAAGGGCCTGATATTGTAAGGTGCTGCTGATCACCAATTAAAAGGTATTCACTATCCTCAATTCCTATTAAAACTAAAGGGAGTTCCTCCACACATTCAGAGATTGGGCCCAGAGCAAGTAACAAAACACAAAATCACAATGCTTTTACCATTAAGCCAATTCCCAAGACCTTCTCTAAATGGGTTACCAATATGTAAGGTTAGCACGTGGTTCTTTTCCACCTATTTTGCTTTCTTCTGAGACAGGATTCCACCTCACAACCACAATACCTGGCTCCATGATAAGCTCTCATATTCCATCTCCAGCTAAACACTAAATGGACAAAAGTTTAGTACGTATTTTTTAAATATCTTCCCAAAGCAGAGTTTTCACCTTTCAGCTCACCCTATAGTCAGACAATGTATATATTTTTTTTAATTGTTCTTTCCATTGCAAGGTACCTCGAATACACATCAATCAGTAATTTAAAACAGTGTATTAGGGAACAAGCTGTGTGGTCTGTTTTCTTCTTCCTATTCAAATTCATGCTGGATTTGTTCCACAGTCAAATCAATGGCTACATCAGTCTATAGGTCACTTCCTGTTTTACAGGTGTGCGTGCAGCTATACCATGTTAATTTAGAAATGCTTACTCTATACAGTTTTAATCCCACCTAAATACAAGTTCTGATATCAAGATTTTTTGTAACATCCTTCAAGGGCTGTGGTCAGATTTCCCATTTACCTAAAGAGCAAGAGCAGAGAAAACTCACTGGAGTAGCAGCAGCCAGGTAGACTAACATTAAATTCCACAGGCTACAAATACTAGAAAGAAAATATCAGAAAAGAAAAAGAGGAAAAAAAACATTGTTATGTGGATATTTATATAATATTTATATACATTACATTAGTTTTTAAATAAGATACATTGGGGCTTATTTTTCTTATTATTTTTTCAAGATTCCTAGGTGATTTTAGCACTCCGATATGATGATAGACACTGTAGAAAACCCATAATAAATTAGACAGATATAACACACACAAGTATACCAATAGTTTATCAGCTACTTGTTTGTCAGCACCTGTTGTCATAGTAGCTGGATAGGGACACACATGCACACACACACACTCATGGGCCTGTCCAACAGAAGCCAAAAAAACTGAATAATATCCCATATTGACTAACGGTAAATGCATTGTTAAATCATAACTTTGAACAGCAAATTATCATTCTCCCATATGCAAAAAGGAACTACAGAATTATTAATTTTAGATTAAAGAAAACAACCAAAACAATTAACACAAGTCAGATCTCTATTAGAGAACACAATGTGGGTCTCCCTACAACATGCTTCATCAATTCTACCTCACAAAATGGCAGCTTACCTCTGCAGACTCCTTAAAAATGTAGATGGGCAGTACTGGTAAAACGGAGAACAGTGATACACACCAAGTAAGGCATGCCCTACTTTATGGATCTGGCTACAGTGATGTCTACACTAGGAGCACTTTGACAGTATAGGTACACCGACTTGCAGAGTGCTCATAGTATGGATGCGTCTTTTACCAACAAAACTGCACTTAGATTATTCCAGCCCACCCATCACACCTCTGAGTTTAAAAAACTGTGCCAACAACAGTTTTGCCAGTGTAGCTGCACCTATATTTGTGGCTTTTGCCTCCACAGCTATGTTGGTTAGGGATCACACCTGACCAACATAGCTATGCTGGCAAAAGTTTAGAATGTAAAGTTGGACTACCTAATGGATGACTGCGCCATGCCTTTGCCACCATTCTCCAGTAGCTTACAAAGGCAAGGCACTGGTTAACAAATGAAGCTAAGACTGCAGGAACTACGGTACCCATCCAGCAATGTAAGGACCCCCCTAATTGAAGTGGAAAACTTATTTACATGGGAAAAATCTAAACATTAAACACAATTCGGGAAATACTTCTCTCCCATTTAAGATGATTTAAACCAGGGGTACGAAACTGTGCGAGGGCCACATCGGGGTGCAAAACTGTATGGAGGGCCGGGTAGGGAAGGCTGTGCCCCCGAAATAGCCTGGCCCCCGCCCCCAATTTGCCTCCTCCCACTTTCCACCCCCTGACTGTCATCCTCAGAACTCCCAACCCATCCAACCCCCCCTGCTCCCTGTCCCCTGACTGCTCCGACCCCTATCCACACACCCCTGACAGGCCCCCCCAGGACTCCCACACCCTATCCAACCCCCCCGTTCCCCGACTGCCCCCCCAAACCTCCGCCCCATCCAACCACCCCCTGCTCCCTGTACCCTGATTGCCCCCAGGACCCCCTACCCCAACCTCCCCCACCCCCGACTTCCCCCCCAGGACTCCCTACCCAACCCCGCATCGCCGCGCATGCCGCCCCCTTACCATACCGCTCAGAGTGGCAGAGGCTCACAGCCCCGAGGCGAGGCGAGGGGGAGCAGCAGGCGAGGGGCCGGGGACTAGCCTCCCGAGCCAGGAGCTTAGGGGCCGGGCAGGACAGTCCCACGGGCCGCATGTGGCCCACGGGCCGTAGTTTCCCACCTCTGGTTTAAAATAAAATGTAAATTTTAAACACAGTGGTCCCCAAACTGTAGGGTGTATCCCCCTAGGGGGACATGGAGGAATGTTCAGGGGGTGCATGGGACCAGGGCCAGCCCCCACAGGAAATGGGGAGGGAGTGCCACCCAGCCCCGCTCTACCCCCAGCTCCACTCCAGCTCCAGCCCCTTCCCCCAGTTCAGGTCCCGGCTTTGGCTCCCGGCCCCTGACCATGGCCCCCAACCACGGCCCTGACCGCAACCCAGCCCAGCCCATGGCCATGGCCCAGCTCCTGGTCCCAGTCCCACTCCCAGCCATGCCTCCCGCTCCCAGCTTCCAGGCCTGGCCCAATCACAGGTCTGGCCCCCGGCTCCCAGCTCCGCTCCTGGCTGCAGCTCCAACCCTACTCCTGGCCCCAACTCCCGGAGGTGTGTGGACAGGTTACATTATGGGCAAGGGGAGGGGCATGACAAAAAGTTTGGGGACCACTGTTTTAACATGACTAACTATTTCAAAATTGGTCTAATATTCCTTTGACCCCCTTCTATCTGTCCCTAAATTAAGAATTATGCTAGCAAGATTATACCTTGAAATAAACTTTCATTAGCCAATTTAACATTTGCTGGTAGAGAAAAACACATTTATTAACTGGAATATTCAACACCCCTAATAGCTCAGGCAGATACTGGATTAAAAAGGCAGCCTAATGTGCATGCAGACAAGTGAATTAATGCTCTCCAAAAATTAAAAATGTAGAATCTATATTTAAACAATGAATTTAAGTGGACTTTTAAAACAGATCTCTGAATGACAACACAAATAAGTTATTTTGCTACCCTTTTCCTCCCCTCCCCAAAATAGAAAGCCTAGAAAAGATTAATTTTTGGAGGTAACTGCTTAATCTTAAAATCTATGGAAGTAACTGCTCCTCTAACAGCCTTTTGTTTGTTTGCTTAGGTTTTTTGGTTTTGTTTAGCTTTGTATGCAACAATCAGATAATAATAGTTTTTAAACAACTGGTCTACTGTCCCCAGTTCTGCCACTAATAGCTATGAAACACAGAGCATTTCTTGGATGGATGTGCACGGGGATACAAAAAAAATCTCATTTACAATTTGGCATCTCAAGTAGGACAGGGTGGTTCAACAGCAGGTGACAAATTAAAAGCTCATTTTTCTACACATTTTCTTTAGAGCCACATTTTGAATATAGACCCACTGGCAAGAAAAACAAAAAACACTGATCAGATTATTCTTTAGAAAACGAGAATGTGGTCTCAGGTTAGCTACTAGTCAGTCTTACACACACTGCAAACCACATTGACATAACCTTGAAGTTTATGCTACAAATAGTCTCACAATTGAATTCTGCAAGTAAAAGAATATCTTTCTTCAACTTGTTTTCTTGTTTCTCCAAGGTCTCTTGAGGAGTACCTTAAATAGCAGTCAGGGAAGTCTGTATTAGAGATATCAACACTGTGGATAACATGCCAAACGAGAGTTGGCGAGAACCACAAGATTTGCACAGATCTTCCCCACCTGCTCCTGGCCTCACTTTCAGCTCCCTTGTATCATTTCTTATTGGTTGTTAAAACAGTGCTAGTACTGTATTTACTGTTCATTTAAAAATCAGAGAACAGGGAGCCACATTGTGGCTCTTTCAGGCAGGTCTTGTGGATCTTCCTCAAGACATGTATTTAATTTCACTGCTCAACAGGTTACTTGTATCCTAGAAAAGAAATTTTCTTTTTTAACACTACAGTTAAAAAAACAAAAGTAACATCAACCTAAACAAGCAAAACAGTTTTACAAAGGTTGTCATATGCCTGTTAAGAGGCAGGAAAAATTAAGTTAGGAAAGTTTTTTTAAAAAGCCCTTTCTGCACTGAAATCAAAGGAAAAGCAATGGATTTTAAACATTAGCGTCAGTTAAGTTTCAATATAAATTGAAGTTCAGGTAACCATAGTTTTGTTTTAACATGACTGGTATTGTATTTTATTGACACACAGTGTTCAGGAATTTCAGATAAAGTCTATCATAGAATCATAGGACTAGAAGAGACCTCAAGAGGGTTTCTAGAGCAGTCCCCTGCACTCATGGCAATACTAAATATTATCTAGAACTGGGGTGGGCAAACTTTTTGGCCCAAGGGCCACATTGGGGTGTGAAACGGTATGGAGGGCCGGGTAGGGAAGGCTGTGCCCCCCAAACAGCCTGGCCCCCGCCCCCTATCCACCCCCTCCCACTTCCCACCCCCGACTGCCCCCATCAGAACCCCCCCCATCCAACCCCCCCCCCCCGCTCCTTGTCCCCTGACCGCTCCCTCCCAGGACCCCCCCCATCTAACCCCCCCCGTTCCCCATCCCCTGCCCCCACTCAGAACCTCTGCCCCATCCAACTGCCCCCTGCTCCCTGTCCCCTGACTGCCCCCAGGGACCCCCTGCCCCTTCCCCAACCCCCCAACCCCTTACCATGCTGCTCAGAGCAGCATGTCTGGCAGCCGCACTGCCCAGCCAGAGCTATACACGCTACTGCTCTGCACTGCAGGAGCACGCAGCCCTGCCACCCAGAGCGCTGCCCGCGTGGCGGCAGGGGAGGGGGGACAGCAGGGGAGGGGCTGGGGGCTAGCCTCCCCAGCTAGGAGCTCAGGGGCTGGGCAGGACAGTCCTGCGGGCCGCATGCGGCCCGCGGGCCATAGTTTGCCCAGCTCTGATCTAGAAATTAGACCATCCCTGACAGGTGTTTGTCTAACCTGCTTTTAAAAATCTCCAATGACACATATTCCACAACCTCCCTAGGCAATTTATTCCAGTGCTTAACTGCCCTTACAGTTAGGAAGTGTTTTCTAAATGTCCAGCAGAACCTCCCTTCCTGCATTTTAAGCCCATTGCTTGTCTTGACTTGACTTGGGGTAAAAAAAAAAAAAAAAAGTGTTTTTATATGGAGGTAGCTGTTCCCCTCTCCACCTGGAATTGATCTCAACTCTCTACATCAGCTAAAACTGCCCATGCCGTGTCTCCACTAGGATTTTACATCAAGATAGTTACCTGAAGGTAACAATGAACTTATTTTGCAATGAAAACATAACCTAAAATAAATAACATGAGCCCTCACAGCCTCCTCCAAGAAATGGCCTATCTTCCCTGCTTCTCCGCCCCAGTGCTCTGAGACCAGAGTATTCTCCCACACTCCACATACCTTTTGGGGGAATGGTCTGGTCAGAAGTAGTGAAGGAAATTATGAAGAGCAGAGCACACCATTGCTGCAGAACTTTATCCTGCCCTCTTTCTTTTATCTGAATGTGAAACTTCTCAATCTCATCTGACAATGGAAGAAACACAAACTTCACCCCCTACCCAGTAAACCTTTCCAGGATTATTCACATGAGTAAAGGATTTGAACAAATGAATTAAGACAAAACTGCATTTACCTGTTTAAAAAAAAAAATTAAATTACAGCTATATGAAACTGAAAGTTACATATAAATTGTGTTCAAAATCCCAGGCCTTTTTCACTAATCTCCGCACAGAAACTCTGGGTTTTGGATTTGGGTTTAAAAAAAACAAAAACAAACAAACAAACAAAAAAACCAGACACACTTTCTTTGGAAGTCTTCATTGGACAAGTTCAAAACACTGCCATAATCACAAAAAAGTTGCAACTCCAGGAGTTACTGTCTTAAATAATGTGTTTGTTTACAATTTTTTGAACTAGACCTTTTTGAGGGTACACTTCATTGTACATTTTCTGGCAAGAAAATGTACTACATAAAGACTAGCCAAAAAATACTGGCAGAACGAAAAAGGAGCAAGTTTTTTTATGTAAGTGTTTTACATTAGTAGTAGTTTTTTTTATTTTTCCAGGTATGCTTACTTGTTTCCTCTTATTTTTGTGGCATTTGTTTGGATTTTCAAATGTGTTTGTTCTGGTCATTTTGAATTTAAAAAATAAAAATACATACACACACTTCCAGATGAGATAATGTAATGTTTGTGCCAAATGTCACAACTAGCCATCAGGTAGCTTTTATGTTCAGATGTCTGCAGCAGAAATAGTGTTGGGCTCAAAGCACTTTTTTCCTGTATTTTCTTAGCACTAAAGGGGAAAAAACAAGACTATCATGTCTTTAAATTTATTTTCCTTTTATTTTTCTTTTCCGAATGTTCAATATTGCATTTTTCACCAGCATGTTTTCCTCAGTGCTTCCTCTCAGTTATTTTTTTAATTTGGGTGGCATGGAGGGTGGAATAAGGCAGAATATTACTTTTAATTTCTTCATTTCACATTTTTACCTACTTTTTTAAGTGGATGTTAAATACACCTCTTGATCCCCTAAGTTTTATTCACTGCCTGTAACTCCAGAGCACCACTTTTTCCTCTAACAGCCATGTTAGTCTGTATTCGCAAAAAGAAAAGGAGTACTTGTGGCACCTTAGAGACTAACCAATTTATTTGAGCATGAGCTTTCATAGCCTTGTCTATGCTACAAAGTTTTGTCGGCAAACAGCAGCTTTTGTCGACAAAACAGTGGATGTGCACACGCCATGATGCGACTTTTAGCAGCAAAAATACCCTGTTTTGGTGACAAAATAAAACCACCCCAACGAGAAACATAAGACTTTTTGTGCAAAATTTTGGTCCACAGAGTGCCAATGGATTTTATCGCTTTAATTGGCCTCCAGGAGGTGTCCCAAAATGCCCATCATGACCGCTTTGGTCAGCAGTTTGAACTCCACTGCCCTGCAGCCAGGTAAACACCCATCTGCCCCTCCCCCTTAGAAGCCCTGGGGATTTTTGAAATTCCATTTCCTGTTTGCTCGGTGTGGAGAGGTCTCATCGCATCTTCCCAGGTGACCATGGGAGATTATCGCAGCAAACGCTCTCCCACTTGGACCACTGAGGAGCTGCTGGATCTGCTCAGTATATGGGGAGAGGAGGCAGTGCAGTCTCAGCAACACTTGAGCCGTAGGAATTTTGATACCTATGGGCAGATTTCTCAAAGCTTGTGCAAAAAAAGCTATGATCAGGACACAGTGCAGTGCAGAGTGAAGATAAAGGAGCTGAGGCAGCCGTACCAGAAGGAGAGAGAGGCAAACCATCGCTCCGGTGCTGCACCTAAGACCTGCTGGATCTATAAGGAGCTGGATGCCATCCTCAGTGGTGACCCCACCTCCACTGCCAAGAGCCCCGTGGATACTTCAGCGGACCTGGAGGCGGCAGAAAGAGGACCCAACCCAGAGGATGAAGTCATTGATGAAGAGGTGGAGTTAGATGACAATGTGGAGCTCCCAGTGGGGTTGCTCAGTGGGGCAGGCAGCCAGGAACTGTTCAACACTCCGGAGGTGTGCCAGTCTCAGCAGTTGTTCTCTGGTGAGCAAGAAGCAGGAGAGGAGATGCCGAGTAAGTGGCTGTGGTTTATGTAGCGCGGAGGTGGGTTCAGGGCATAGAAATGTACAAAGCTGGCTGCATTTCTGTGAGCTGCACATTTCCCTGTGTAACTAATCAGTACGGCAGTACAGAGTGTTGATGCACACCGAGATCTCACGGGAATCCTCCAGAGAGATCTCTAAGAAAGTTTCCAGGCGGTACTCCGTAATCCTCCGCCGAAGGTTCCTTGGTAGAGCTGCTTTGTTCCTTCCCCCACTGTAAGAAACTTCCCCGCGCCATTCGGCAAGCATCACACAGGCAAGCAGCACAGGGACCAAGACGGAAGCCACAAGCATATAGTGGATGTACCCTCGCTTCCCTACTTACCCTCAGCAATGAGCCATCTAGTACAATGACCCCCGCCTGTGGAAAAGTGTGGGAGAATTTTATTATTTTTTCCCCCTAGTTGGCTGCATCACGACCCTCACAGACTATGTGATCTTTTCCCCATGTGGAGCGCTCCCTCTTCCTTTCCCACCACGCATCTTTGGGGGTGTGTGCGCGTGCAGTTTCTTGTGCAATAAAAGCGCAGGTTTTGAATGGTAACTCACCTTTATTTGTTTCCTACAAACTGAGATAGCAAGCACTCCCAATACATGCACAGGCAGTTTAATCACTTGCTTACTGAAACGTAGGGCCCCAAATGTCATCATTGCTTCCTAGCAAAACAACATGTAACGTAACATTGCAGCACCAATCACAGAGATATACGTTACCCGTTCTCATTTTCAGGGTGTTGCCTCAAAGCCTCCCTGATTTGAATTGCCTCCCTCTGGGCCCCTCTAATAGCCCTGGTATCTGTCTGCTCAAAATCAGCAGCCAAGCAGTCTACCTCAACACTCCACCCCTGAGCAAAGCTTTCACCCTTAGCTTCACAGAGATTATGCAACGTACAACACGCGACTATGACCGTAGGAACATTATCCTCATTGAGGTCTAACTTGCCATAAAGGCATCACCAGTGTGCCTTTAATCTACCAAAGGCACATTCCATGGTCATCCGGTACCTACTCAGTCTGTTGTTGAACTGCTCCTTACTGCTGTCCAGGTTTCCTGTGTAAGGTTTCATGAGCCATGGGTGTAAGGGGTACGCCGGGTCTCCCAGGATCACTATGGGCATTTCAACACTCCCCACTGTAATCTTCTGGTATGGAAAGAAAGTCTCCACTTGTAGATGTGTGCATCATGCACTTTCCCGGACCACCCCACACTGATATCAGTGAAACGCCCACAGTGATCCACAAGTGCCTGCAACACCATGGAGAAGTACCCCTTCCTATTTATGTTCTCTGTTGCAAAGTGATCTGGTGCCAAATTGGAGTGTGTGTGCCATCTATATCCCCTCCAGTTAGGGAAACCCATTTCTGCAAAGCCATCCACTATTTCACGCACATTTCCCAGAGGCACGGTCCTTCGTAGCAGGATGCGATTAATTGCCCTGCACACTTGCATTAACGCAGCCCCAATGGTCGACTTCCTGACTCCAAATTGATTCACGACTGACTGGTAGCAATCTGGAGTCGCCAGCTTCCACATAGCGATTGCCATGCACTTCTCTACCAATAGGGCAGCTCTCATTCTGGTGTCTTTGCGCCGTAGTGCTGGGGCGAGCTCCGCACACAGTTCCAGGAAGGGGGCTTTCCGCATCCGAAAGTTCTGTAGCCACTGCTCGCCATCCCACACCTGCATGATGATACAATCCCACCATTCAGTGCTTGTTTCCCAAGCCCAAAAGCGACAGTCCATCCTCTGCAGCTGTTCCATGAATGCCAAAAGCAATCTTAAGTTGCTCCTATCCATATCATGTAGCATGGCAGGCAGCTGGGAGTCTTCTTCAGTTAGAAACTTCATGATTAACTGCACTGCCATTTGCGATGTCTTCATGACAGTTATCAGATGTCATATGTGCACAGCAAACAAGGGCCATTGAAAAATGCCACAAAAGAAAGCTTTAAGCCCATGGAATTCTGGGACAGAAAGCAAGGCATCAAGGGACATTGAGCCCGGTCACAAGATGTGCCGCGATCTGCTCAGCGTTCCCATGAAACCTAGCGGCGGAAGGTGTTGAGCTGGACCGTTGGATAGGTACCCATAATGCACTACTCACACTGTCGATGCTAGTGCCCCAAGTGTGGATGCACTCTGCTGACAGAGGGAGTGAGTGTCAACATGCAATACTGATTTTTATGATAGTGCTTTTTTAGTGTCGACATAACTTTTGTTGACAAAACTGTAGTGTAGACAAGGCCTTAGAAGTGACCTGACAAAATGGGCAGATAAAAGAAGGAAGAGATGTTCTCTGTTGTGTTGGGTGCTCAGTGAGTATTATCAATGGATATCTGAAGCTCACTTGAGCTCTCATTTTCTGATGTAAACAACACCTGAGGGTGAAAGACTGACCCCCTTGAAGTCAACAACAAAACTCTCACTGACTACAATGAGATTAAGATTTCACCCTGCAAGACTGCTAGGTCTGTTGCAGCACCATTGATGTCAATGCAACTTTTGCCATTAATTTCAACAGGAACAGGATCAGACCTTTACTATGTATTTTAGGGATCCAATCTTGCTCCAAGTGAAAGTCAAGGAGAAAACTTCCATTAACTTCAAAAAGAGCAGGAGAAGGCAATAAGTGCTTCCCAGTGCAGGGCTTCATCTTCCCCTCTCCTTTCCCCCCCCAAAGTCACTGGATTTCAAGGTATTATATAGTGATTCTATCTTAACAAGAGATCTTCCACACTCAGTTCACCAAACTGAAAGCAAGACTAATCTATCTGAACATTAACGTAGAAATCACTGATCTAAAGGCTTGTCTATACTCGAAACACTACAGCGGCACTGCTGTAGTGCTTTGTTGTAAACACTACCTACGCCAAAAGGTGGGGTTCTGCCATGGACGTAGGTAATCCATCTTCTCAAGAGGTGGTGCTGTCTACACTGGGATTCCAGTCAGCTTACCTATGCCGCTCAGGGGTGTGGATTTTTCACACTCCTGAGCAACACACCTGGGTCAACCTAACTTTTTAGTGTAGACCAGGCCTAAGACAAGTGAGGAAATCAAGAAACATGCAAAGGGTGGCATCAAGAACCAACCTAGATCAGCCCTGCTGGATTCTCTCTGGAGTATTGCCCACTGCTCTCAAAGATCTGTGGAGAAATTCTTTCACACAAGAACTAACAGCAGCTTTTGTGGATCCAATGAACTGGGTGGTTAAACCTGTGGGTATCCAACAGAGGGATATATTTTCATAGTGGAGGTGAAAACAAGGGACATTTTTATAGTCAGGGGGTTGGAGAAGGATAAGAATAATGTTCAAGGATTTTCACAAAACATGCATATTACAACAGGAACAAAAGAACTTATCTTTTTTGCCCTTTGTATTTAAACCAAAAAAAAATCTGGAAAGCAGAAGTGGGCTACATTTGACCAAACCTCTGGAAGGTGTAACATGAATCATACATGCCAAACTGTAACACAGTAACCATTTAACTTTACCTTTATAACCGTAAGAGATCATTAGTAAATTCACTAGTGAGCATTACGTTTTCCACAGCATCCATACAGTGCATTTAAACAAATTATTTTTCTCTATATAAGTATTTTTCTCTATTGTGTCTTAAAACAAATACATCTTTTGCTTTCTCTAATCAGAATTAAATCTAGTTACCCTGCTTGGAGAAATACTGACTGTTACTATTCTGAAGGAGAGCATTATTTACCAGGTTTCAGCTACAGAAAAAGGTAACAGGAGAAGTCTTTTTGTTCTATGTTTGTACAGTGCCTAGCACAATGGGGTCCTCGTCCATGACTATGGTTTCTAGGCACAACAGTTACAATAAAGAAGAAAGAATTAACTGTTCAGTTTCTGATCTAGCAAAGAGAAAATATTGGGTCTGAGAGGATCAACTCCATAAAAGTTGTCCTGTCAGAGCCTGGGAGGTAGAGTGGGTTCTAAAAGGGGCCACATACCAAGAAAAGTAAGATCAGTTAACCCTTTACAGTACTTAACAGAAATACTAGGACTACTTGGTGTTTTTCCAATAATGGAAGCTCTCTTCTATCACAAAGGCTGGGTTGCATTTCTACTTGCCGTTCTACATATGTAGCAATAGGTCCTTTATTGTTTGCACAGCTCTTAAAGTTCTGTAAAGCGTTCACCATTCACCTGTCACACAACACAAACTGATCCCTTTGAAATGAAAATCTAAAAGTAAATGTGTTAGTCAATGCCTGCCACTGAAGCAAGCAAACCCAATGACCATCTATAAGCCTTGAGGCAGGTAATTCAGTTCAACATGAGATTGGTGAACAACAGTATGTTTTATTTAATTAGGACGAACAGAAGAGATAAACCTCACAGCAGGGCGGGTAATGACAACATTTCAAAAATAATTCATGCCCAGGTAACAAAAGGGCAAATTTCAATTACATAAAAAGCTAAAAAGTTGACTTAATATATCCAAGAGGGAAAAGAAAAAATTAATAAATGCACTGCATATGATTAACAAGTGGCATTTGCAAGCACTCCACATTGTTTTGTTGCTTAGTCTGTTGATAGAAAGCAAAAAGCCTTTGTTTCTACGCAAATGCTAACAACAAAATGAAGTAGTTTAGATGCAGACTGGTACAGCAACAATATATAGAAAAGTAGTCATATAGTGGAAATCTAACAACATACACCAATTCACTGGACTGCAGCTATCTTTTTAAATATGTCCCAAATGGTATTGATGAGCTTTCAGCCACATCTAGTCCCCCATACAAATATTTTAAAAATACTACTAAAATTTCTGTAAGCTTATGCCTGCTTTGTGATTTTTTTTCATCGAAGAGACAATTTAATATCTTAATACCCTTCTTTTAGAACAGTGGTTCGCAATCAGTGGTCCAGGGCCCCCTGGGGGGCCGCAAGTAGGATTCAGGGCATCCGCCAAGCAGAACCAGTGTTAGACTCGCTGGGGCCCAGGGAAGAAAGCCTAAGCCCTGCTGTGCACGGCTGAAGCCTGGGGGCCTGAGCCCGCCACCTGGGGCTGAAGCAGAAGCCTGAGCATCTTAGCTGTGGCATGGGGCCCTGGGCAACTGCCCTGCTTGCTACCCCTTAAAGCCAGCCCTGGCTTTTATATGTAGAAAACTGTTGTTGTGGAACAGGTGGACCATGGAGTTTTTATAGTGGGGGGCTCAGAAAGAAAAAGGTTGAGAACCTCTGCTTTAGCCCACTCCATAAAACGGCTCTGGCAAACCACCACTATTCAGTACTACAAACAACATATTCAGGTGTAGACAATGAGATGTAGTCCTTAAAACTGACGTTTTTTCTTTCCTCTAAGAAGCCTACTAACCTGGTTTTCGACGTTTACAAACCAACTTCATGAAAGAAGCTGCACAAAGTACAAATGTAGCCCAAGGCTTTGGTTCTAGACTCCAAAATTATATTGAATATATTTACACAGTATAGTAGATCCTTGCTAATTCTCACTTCACTAATCCACAAACCTAAATTCTCATTAAAAAAATCCCCCCCAAAAAGGCAGTCTCACCCCATTTGTCATCCAATATTTAAAAGAAGAGAGATGTAAATAGGTCTCATATTACTAACAATTCATTACTAAAGTATATTTATTAGGATTCTATGAAACACCGGAGCAGCCATCTTTTTTGGGCATTTTTGGGAGGTAGTATTTATGAGTTGATGGGCTAGATAAAGGGGCTGATTTGGAATTCATAAGGCAGTTTAATTAGTATGGTTGGTTAATATCTTTTGTTCTGGGGGATAATTTGCTAAGAGTCTAGCCAGAATACGTAGTTTGGGATTATGCATGAGGGTAAATGTATCCAATTTTTTTAAAATCAAATAGTGGGTTTCATATTTTTAAAGTGCTATGGTGCACCAAGAGCTTGACCCTACAAACTGAAAATAAGAGATTAAACTAGTCTTGTAAAAACACCTATGTAAACACTGTATATTTATTAAAAGCAAACTAAAGGTAAACCCTAGTATATGAATAAACTATTGTCATTTACTGACCCACAAACAAGTTATGTTTTGTAAATGTTCATTGTAATTATTGATCCCTGGATGCCATCCCATGCATTTTTCATACTGAAATGACTTCAATCTAGTTACTCAAATAGCTTTAAAATAAAAGTTTTGTTGGCACTAATCAATAGATAGAGCCAAACTAAAACCCAGTCTAGGGTAAGGCAGTTTGTATTTACACAACTTTAACACATCTGCAAAACATCATCATTTTTATACCTAGTTCAGAGGATGGCATGAACATCTGCTTTCATTTCAAGACATTAATTTTCAATTATTGAAGAAAAACAAAATAAATCCTTACAAATTACTGGTAACTGTGGAATCTTTTGTTACTCTATTAGTTTATAATAGTAATTTAGAAATCCCACAATTAACATTCCCAACAAGGGCTTTCTGATGGTTATTTGTCATTTGTGGCAATTCAGTAATGAATGATGTTCTTTATGCTGCTCTGATTTTACACAAGTATATAAGTATATACACAAGAGAAGAAACAATAAGCATTCTCTGCTAGCATCTATTGCCTTGTAACATTATTTTCCAGTGGTTAAAATTAGATGAAACATGACTAAAAGCATTAGATTTCTATCTGCTGCCAATTTTTGTTTAAGCCCTTCACTTCACCCGTCCTACACTTTTCAATTTTTCCTTACATTTAAATAGTTATATCTACTAGAACCAGTGAGACCAGCTCACAATTAAAAGGTTTTTGCCATACAAGACTTGAGTTCCAATCAGTAAGCCCGTTAAACAATACGGAGATCTTCCCCGGAAACTAGACTGTGGGAGAGGGGAAAAAAAGAAAAAAGAAAGACTTTTGGAGCTCATGGGAAACCTCACTGGACTCTTATAACAAACTATACATGCAAATTTAAAAACTACTGCATAGGCTAAAATCTAAAGGTCCATGCTCAACATACTGCATGGATTCAAATGTTCTCATGGTATCAACAGCACAATGAACCAATATCATCTTCAATGATGCTAAATCCCAAAAATGCTACGCTTGGTACAGAACAATCAAGAGTGAAATCTTACTTGAGATGAGTTTTATCTATTTTAGCTGCTGCTTTCACTGTATCAATAAGAATCCACTGAAACTTGAATGAACTGTAAAATTAAAGGATAATCACACAAGTTTCTTGTATTTGGCAGTTATGATTATACTTGTCAAAATTTAATTTGAAGAATGTACTGTTCCACTACCGTCAAGTTCTTCTCTATCAGCTGGGAAAAAAAGAAAATTATATCTTTAAGACACGTATGAAAGACATTGTTACTTCCACAGTCAACTCTGTAACCGAGCTCCGACATTGTATAATTGACTTTGCAAGCAGAACAACAGCAATATAACAAAGAAAATGTCAGTGTTTTCACAGCGCTAATCTATAGCACTAGGAGGGCCTCCTGCTGTCAGCCAGAGCTGACAATACAATAGCTTTCAAAGGGATATTACCATCACGCTTTTATTCTTGACATCAATCAAGACAAAGAGAATCCTTTTCACAAGACATTAAAAATCAAACCTTTGTATGAGCGGATAGGTAAAACAGCATTCCTTTAAAGAAGATCATTCATAACAATCAACTAATTGGAGCCTAGAAAACGGCTGAAGTATTTTTATTTACTTTGCATATAATGAAGTACAGAGCAACCTTGTTTTTTTGACTGACACAAATGAGGCAGGTATGCTGTGAACCAAAAGTTTCTATCAGCATTTTTTGCCAACTGAAAGCAAAAAAATATGACAGCAATTCTGCAACTTCAAGTAGGATAACAAATCTAGACTTAATTAGTGCATCCTTTTTGCAAAACAGTTTGATTACTGACTAGCATGTTTATGAACAAAATACCATTGCAATCTGACAGCAATTTGCAGAACCGTCAAATTCAGCAACCAAAGTGCATCTGACGTTTAAAACCTTGTGCCAATATGAATGTAGTTCCCACAAACTGTATTCAAGTAATTCTTCAATTAAATTACATAGAACCTTGAACCTGTGGTTCTATTACCAGGAGCCCAGTATCTCACATGCTCTCTTATTTAATTGGTTCTCAAACATAAGTAAGCTGTATCATAAGCTATTATTTAATATAGGATTCAACAGAAACCATTAATAATTATCACTGTCAGTCAAATGGCAGCTTTAGAATACAGCACCTCTATAAAGTTTGGTAGAAGAAAAACTTCTAAAGATATTTCCTTTTAACTTATTAAAGATCACATCTATCAAAGAAATTAATGGTGCATTGTGATGTTCACAATTTCATTATGGGTCTGAGGTTCACATTCAATTGATTTGAATTAATCTGAATAACGTACATCTCCTCTTTACAAATATTAACTATAAATGTCATTGACAAAACATATTACTGACAACTTGACAAAAAAAAGATTTTGTTCACTTTTGGAGAAATTTTTTTTTGGCTGTCTGCAAGTACACAGTTAAGACAGAAAAAAAATCTTTAGGGTAGCCATGCATCTTACAACTTTGTAACTATTAACACAGCATGTAGACTATAAATGACATAATTATGTTATAAGTTGCCAAGGACTCAGCATATCACCTTCTTTTATGCTAGCCTGACCCTCTCTTAAGTCAGCTTCACTTAAATTAAGTAGAATGTTCTCTCCATCAATCAACTGTAAGGTTAGATTCTTTTAAATTTTCCCATTCAAATTAATGTTTAAAACTAATCAATGTATTTAATTTCAGATCTTAAATTCCACATCAGGTAAAATTCCACAGTTACCAATCTAAATGGATGGTTACTAATACAGTAATTATTGCAACTTTTTATTATACTGAACCAGAGACCTAGTGTTACAGAACAAGTGCAGGGTTGTTATGTCATCCAGTTGTTTTACAAACCTTCATTCTATATAATTTATAATTTAAAATTAAGAACTTGTCAACATTCGTTACCTCTGTCAAATTAGTTTGTTACTGTAATGACAAAGATTGTGCACCTTTCACTGTTAATATGCAGTCAACCTGCATTTTACGCATAAAAAACGCCCTTACATCACAGGCACAGTTATCCCATTTTAGTACTTAAGCTTTTTGCATGGAAATGGATGCACAAATCTCAACAGTGGTTACTAAATATAAAAGCTGTTATATAATGTGAAATAAATATACAGAAAAGAGAACTATTTGAAGAAGTTATAAATGCTATGCATAGATCTATATAATTTATACTTGTTTTCCTTCTAAGTTGAATTGGGAAACCTGTGACCTCACAGTGCCTTTATTTATTACATCTCAATTATTTCCATAGAAACGTGTACTGTGGCAATTTACTGGGTTGCCAACTACCTAGACTACAAGATGTATGTGATGGACTTTTTAAAAGCCAAAGATATGTATGAGTAAAAGAGAAGGAAGAATTTCTCTCTCATTCATATGAGTTAGGACCATGTGTGTGCATGTATACAGAGTTATGAATTGCAACGTACACAGATTCACACAACATTTCTACCATTAATCAAGATATTTTTCAGACTGCACATTAGTCAATTAATATTAGAAAGTGTAATTTACAGCCAGTTTATGCTGGACTGGAAAAAACATTCCTAGTCATTAGAAAGGTATGCAAAACTTAGCTTCTATAAAAACTCATTGTTGTAAATATATTTCTAGATATTTATGCTTTAGAAGGGATGGGAAATACTTTATACTGAATATTTTAATATTCAATTTAAAAAATACCATTGCAAATAATGGTGCCAACTGTACCAAGATTGAGGTCAAAATTAGCAAAGTAAAACAATAATGCCTTGTGGTGAAGACTGCCACACACAAAAAATGATGAAGTAGAAAACAAATTAAAAATAAATGGCAAATGTGTAATTTTATTAAATAAAAAGGGTTATTGTTAAATTAGCTTTTCAAACTAATATGGTTTTTCAATGCCACTTAACTATTTCCTGTACAATACATGTGGTACTTTATCACAGAACAAAATATTTTGAACTTCCAGAGGCCTATCCACCAAATGGGGTCCCCCTTTTCAAGGGAAGTCATGACCTGAGGCCTGTATGATTTTTTCATACTGTGATTCTTCTTGTTTCAAATACCATTTTCAGAACATGCACTAGAAATAGTTATACTTCTCTCCTTTTTTCCCTCCTATGGTCTGTAACACTTCATATACCAATACAGAAGAGCTGCATCTACAGGAGATTGTCCTGAATTGTGGAGGTCCACAATACCATACTGTTAAAGTGACACACAGCAGAGGCTAAAATACTGTTAGTCTGTAAGAAACACATTCCAGCTTTTTGTTTAAAGGTGGAAGTCTTACTTTTACAATAACCTAATATACAGCTGAGAGCAAGGATTATATAAAAACAAAATTGGGAGAGGATCTTAAAACAAAAGCTAATATCATGGAACAGCATTTCACATGCAGTACCTCTTAAATGCATCAAGTTATTTCACTTCTTAATTACCACTATGATTAAATGAATGTATTTTCTACATCTAAAAGTTATTAAATAATGAACACTTTAAAGTTTTTGTTCCATTAAAAAGCATCCAGACCACTCAGTTTCTGATTAAGTACTTCTACTTTGTATGAGAGAGTAAAATGTTAGCCAAATGTTATCCTAACCTTTCAATGGCTTTGACTAGCAAGTATTCTAAAATCACTGCTGCATTGTCACATCAATTTACTGAAAACTCAAAAAGAATGCAGTTCACACAAGACAGCACATAGGTATTCTGGGCCTTGGCCTTTATTTGTACATTTTGTAGACAGCTGTTTTCTTGAAGTGATAAATATCCAATTTTTAAGTAACTCTTAACTGTAAATGTTTAAATACTTTATTATGCCCTAAAGAATTACTATTTGGGATGAATTTATTTGTAAAGTTTAACCTTTCACTTCTATTTTAAAATATCACATTCTACTTCAGTGTACCCGACTCTAAATCTGACTATTGTCTCTGCAGTTCCTCATGACTTATCCATCTTAGATTTAAATTCTGTGTGACACTATTTGACTATTGAAGTAATGGATTTTAATGCTTCCTTTCTTTGATCACCCTTAAGTGTATTGTACAGTAAACAGAGGAAACAGGTGAATCATAGACTGTTCCTAATTGGACAGAAACATTAATTTCACCTACCTGCTAAGATGCTATTTTTCCCCACAAGCATAATTTTCAAACTACAAGCTCTGACACCAAGAGACAGCAAAACTGGAGTATGCTAAATGATAAACTTTTTATTCATCTTTCCAAATTATTTTGCAAGAGCACCCTCTGACATGGAAATTCTATAATAGCTTGTTAAATTAGTGAAACGTGTGTGCTTATAAAATATTTGATTGTATCTATCTTTGGTTTATTTCTCATCCATCACCATGGTAATTCTGTTTTAATATATTCTCCAATTAACATTTTCCCCAATAGTTATCTAGCTGCATCTTGATAACTTCTGGCTTCAGGTCCATAACATCATAACCACTTGTCATAAAAGGGAATATGATAATCACATGGACATGATATGACATATCTATCCACTGTATTCAAAACACTGGGAAAAATAACTTGTTAGGATATATAACATGGATTCTCAGCAATACTCAGAGCTCAAACAGTTTTCAAAAAAATATTTTAAAACAAGGAAAACTTCACCACACCCCAATTCATGCCTACTGACACTGGAGCCAACTTTGTGGATCTGTTTTCAGCCTTTTCATACCAGCCATAAAGACTCAACAAGAGACATGTGACTAAAAGGTACACAAAAATCAGAGTCACAGGAAATCCACTCTGCCATGACACACAGATTCCACGTGGGAATTCACAGATACTGTCTGAGATGCTTCCCCCGATCAACCACTTTGTTACCCTAACAGAAACCAACCTACGCCACTCTCTCTAACTATGCCTACATTCATAGACTTTAATGCCAGAAGGGACCATCATGATTGTCTAGTCTGGCCTCCTGCACACTGCAGACCATGGAACTTCACCCACAAGTCTTACATGGCAGCAATAGGGGTAAGGGGAGAAAGTGGCATAGTCTGGCAGCCATTATAGAAACAGAGCAGCAAACTGTATACTCTTGAGTGTGAGGTTACTATCTTTCTAAAAGATAAATGGGGGGGGGGGGGGAGAATTAGCCCCAAAGAGAAGGTCAGCTCTGCCATACACACGGAGCAGGCAATTGCAAAGGACTGCAAAATATTGGAGATAGCAACATGTTCACTGACCCTCTATTGTTCCAGTGGCAGTGGGCTGCAAGGGACATTCAGCTCCTAGTGTGCCAGGGCCAACTAAGCCCCTAAAATGGATGATGGAAAATCATGGAAGAACCTTTCCTCTCCACATACAGGAGAAATAATTCAGATGATCCCCTCCCCCTATTTACAGTTTCAAATAGGAAGTAAAAGGAGGTTTTCATACTGTGGGAAACCCCTTTCTCAAGTCTGAGAGCATACCCACCAGCCAGTGCAGAAACCAGTCACTAAGCTGAGGCAATGCTTCCTTACTTTAACATTAGCAGAGGATGGAAACAGAAAAGGGAGACCCCCTGTAATCCAGACCATGGGGGACCTGTGAGGGCCCTTCTCCACAAAGCCTTGCAAACTTGTCAGGAAGACTTAGCTCAGCTCAGCCACAAGACCTACTACTCACCTGAACTTTACTGGGATGGTTTATAAAAGCGGTGTTTTCCTGGCCTGCCCAAACAAACACTGCTGAGCTGTGGAAAGGGGAGTCAACGGAATTTTGCCAGGCAGCCCTGGCCTTGTGAAACGGGGCTGGGGGCACTCGGTGGCCACTTGTGAGGGGTGATCTTTGGGTTGCACGAGGATGCGATTTGCGTTAGGGGCTGGGGGGGGGGTTGCAATGATCAAGAGGACACACATGCGAAGTGTGCGCTGGGGAGGCACTTTGCTCATCCTCGGCCAGTGACAGGCGCTGAGAAACGGGGGGCGGGAGGGGGGGCGGATGCTCGCTGGGCCAGTGGGGCCAATCCCCCGCCCCAGCGCTCAGGTGTCGTCGGGCCCGGGGGGGGGCACTTCAGAGGAGGCGGCGGGCTGGAGAGCCCCCCAGCCCCGCGGGTAACTCCAGCCCTGGTGCCGACGGCGGGGACACGGCAGACGCCCGGGGGGGGGTCCTACTGGCGAGCCCCAGGCTCCGAGCCGCCCAAGCCGCCGCCCAGGCCCCAAGCCACCAGCCAGGCGGCGGCATTTTGTTGGGGGGATTCGCAATCCCCGCCAAGCTTGGCCCCAACCCCTGATTGGTCACGCGGCGGAGGCTGGCGCTGAGGCGGCCGCTTCCCGCACCCAGGCGGCGGCGGGAGCCATCAGCCGGAGCCAGCGGCGAGCGGAGCCGCTCAGCACGGCTCCACCGGGGGCCAGGGCGAGAGACGGGCGCAGGCAGAGCCTGGGCCAGGCAGCGACCGGCGCGCTTACCTTTCACCGAGCGGGGCTTGGCTTGCTTCCTTCTGGACATGTCCAGGCTCCTCGACTCGTCCTGCGGGTCTCTGCCGCCCTGCCCGCTCCCCCCTCGCTCTCGGTGCCTCTGCCCTCTCCTCGCCCCTCGAAACTTTGTCTGCTCGGCTCTACCAGGCGAAGCAGCAGCAGCAGCAAGATCGATTATTTGATTTCTGACTTCTTTGCCTGTTGCAATGCGGCAACTTCAGCTCCTCTTTCCACCCCTTGGGCACCTAGTGTCTGCCCCCTCCGCCCCCCCTCCACAAAAAATCATACGCGCAACAGTTGCAATTTTTTTCCTAAATGTGCAAATAATAAAAACACAAACCAAGCCCAGCCCGCTCCCCCACTCGGCTTTTTTTGTTCTCTTTAAAGTTTGCAAGCGCCCTGCAGTTTTTAGCCCCGTTCAGACTTTCACAATAAAAAACATTTGCACAGAGCAATTAGAGCGGATTACTGGGGGGGGGGAGGGGAAATAGGCGTTAGGAGAATTAAAGTGACTAAAAATATGAGAGGCGCTCTAGGGTGCAACCTTGTTGCAATTTTTTTTTTTAAATCCTGCCCTGACTCCAATCAGCCCCCCGCCTTTCTTTCCTTTCCTTTTTGTTTTTGTTAAATTTCCTCCTCTTCCCGGCTCTCTTGCAAATGTTTTCAAGAGAAGGACGAGGAGTCTTATTTTTAGGAGAGAGGGGAACAGATCTCTTGTCTTTCCCCTTCCACCCCAGTCCCCCCTCCCCCTTTTTAAAAGCTAATGTCGCTTGCAGGCTGGCTCCTTCCCTCTGCCTTGCAGCCGTCCGGGTTTCTGTCCGCCTCCTCCTCCTCCTGCACAAATGCACTTCTGAAAACAAGGTAAGTGTTTCTTTGCATCGATGCAGGGGCTGCTAGCTGCCTCCATGTGTTATTCGCTGGAAGGTGGCACTGCTCCTGCCTTCATTGCTGCTGCTGCTGCTGCCCTGGGTTTTTATTTTCTTTAGCTCTCGCCAGCCTCCCTCTCTTTTCTTTGTCCTGGCTCCTTTTCCTCCTCCTGATCTTGCTGCTGGGGCTGCAGTGCAGACACACATAATAAAGCCAGGCTTGGCTGGAAATGTAGCTGAGTCCCAGCAGGAGGATGTGAGGAGTGGAGTCCCGGCGGGGGAGCGCTCTGATCCCGTAGGGAGCCCCGCACAGCCTGGGCTGATCAGACGGAGAGAGAGCCAACAGCACCGAGCCATGGACAGCCCTGGAAATACAGCTCCGGTCGCCCGCAAAACCCGGACTCCGCAGGGCGGAGGGGGAGGCGGCGGATTGGAGTCGCCAGGCGAGGCGGCGACTCCGCGGAGGCAGGGGTCGCTTTAGCCTCACCAGCCGCAGAGGCTGCCGCTCGCGCTGCCCGCGCCGTCGCCTGCTCCGCTTTATTAAACTTTCCCTCTTCGTTCCCCTTTTCCTGCAGCCTCGTGGTTTCCTCTTCAGCTCGCTCGGCCCCCTTCCCCCGCGTCTGAAAGCCGATTAACCTGCCATCCCCCCTGCGCTAAACCAGACCTGGGTCCTCTTTGTCTTCCTGTCCCTTCCTGGCCAGTCCCACTTTCCCCGTACACTTTCCTTGCAGAGCGGGTGGTTTCTTTTCTTGTTCCTGGAGGGAGGATTGTGTTTGTTTGTTGGCCGACCAGATCGATTCAGTGATTTAATGCAGCTATCATTTGGCGGGGGAGGGGAGCAGAGAAACTCCCCCGAATCTGTAATTGTACCCTCCGCCCCTTGCTGGAAGGCATACGACACCCCAAAGCTAAACAGGGAAGGATCCCTGCAAAGCAACAGGAATAAAAATGAGCTCACCCACCAGGCAGAAGGCAAACTTTTTGTTCTGTGCTAAGAAGGGGTAAAGTCCTCACACTTATTTTATTTGGAGCATGGCATCCATTCACTGTACAAGTTTTCTTTTCCCTCCTGATAATATATTTATTTTTAGGTGGTGTGTATTTCAGAGCTATTGTGTGCTGCTGTGAAAGAGGACTCCAAGCCTTTGGTTGAGCTGGGACATAGATTACCTTTAGCAGCATAATACGGCATTCGGCCTGGGTCTCTGCAAAGTTTCGGCCAAACCTCTGCAGCCCTGCCAGCGGTCTCCACCATATTTTTCTTTCCCTTCCCCCAACTTCGGCTTATATGTGGCGATACTGAATACTGCATGGTTAGGACACAACAGAAATGTTATCAGTCTTTCATGATCAATAAGTTCAATCTTAAAGCCCAGAAAAGGAAAATTCATTCCCCCCTGGTTACCAATTACCCAGGGCAACCTGAAACCATAAAAAAACCTGTATCCCACTGAGATAACTTACACGATCTTCTTGCGGTGGAAACAGGTAAATATTTCTTCGATCATATTAGGGGAAGATCGGACATTAACAATGTCTGTCAATTACAGAACTGAGAAATCTTCCTGAATTCTTGGTCTAATCTAAACCTTAAAAGGTGGATTCCGGGTTCCTTATTTAATGTTGAGATCTTGTAAAATGCCCCGGAGTCAGATGCATTTATATTTTTAGTTTCCTTTGATCTATATCCAGGGAGGGAAATGACAAAATAACCTCCCAAGAATACTTATAAAGTTATTGAAAAGGATTGGCCATCATTGGGAGTTCACCTGCTCATGGTAAAGGGATTATGTGTGAACTTTCTTATGCCCTGGAAACTGGAGTTGGGAAATTTATTTTGTCTTCTTTTTTCAATATGTTAAATTTAGCAGTAACTAGAGTTTGATGAACCTTTCTGTGATAGAAAGTATTCTAGAGAAATCCTACATATGTTAATCTTATAGAGCACTTGATGCTGAGCTGAATCTATTACTGGAATTGGTAGAGAAACAATTACTGTTGAGTTTCTGTCACTATAAGTGGGGTTCTTTTCCTAACATATTTGTACAGCTTTTTAGAAGCAACACACACCTTTTTTAATTCGTTATATACTAACCTCCTTAAGAGAAACTGTGTTTTCAATCACATAATAGATTTAAGACATCATTAAAACAAGTCAAAGGAAACGTCTAGACTTCAAAAGAGCAAATATCAGTGGTGGAGTGGAACCATTAGTACAGATACTATGATGATAGGCACATAAGAAATACCTAAAAACAGGTTCTGTGGGTCTGATCCAGTGTAAGTCAGCATCACTCCATTGTTTTCAACAGAGCTAACCTATCTGGCTCAAAAATGGAAATAACACAGTGCGGTAGTTAATTTAACTAAAGGGTCTTTAAATAATATGTCTGGTAACAGTTTTCAGTTGGGAAACATCTTTTTGTGTTTTACATAAACTCACAAACGAGATCTAAAATTGTAAATTAGTTTCACTTAATAACTGAATTCCATACTTACCTATAAAGGTTTTTTAATACATCAGGTAGAATTTTAATGGACATTTAGTGGTGATTTTTTCATTTGACAAAGGCTGTGGGTTTCATTAAAAGTAGAATAAAGGCTTTACAATGCCTCTCTACGGTATTACTCCAGATTACCATCATAAAATTAAAATATAGTAAAAACATATTTCCAGTAACATTGCAATAATCAAGATATAGTTCCCCTACATCAGTATGATCAGTATTAAATAATAGGGCACAGCAGAGTAACCTGGAATGAAGATGGAAGGATTTGAAAGAGCCTGTGGTCCTGATTCTGATCCCAGTCTGAATCAAGAGTAACTTCATTGAAGTCAATGGAGATATAGCAATATAAAAACTGGTGTGAAATCAGAATCAGGCACTCTGTAGCCATATGTGGTGCAGGACAGTTGTTGACAAGACCCTAGGGTGAAATCCTGAAGTGTGATGACTAGTCAGACTACATCTCAAAACCCTTTCTTTCATTACAGTAGTTTCATACCAACTTCATGGTTGGTGTCTAAGAAGGAGTAGTCCAAAACTACTACTATTCCGTGCCAAGGTCTGTTAAAAAGTATCCAGTTCATATCTAGTGATGAAGAAATCAAAACAACAAATTTGAAGAAAAAAAAAACTTTACCCATTTTTAAAATTCTCCACCCCCCCCACCCTCCAATATTTTTATTCCCAAAAATATATATGGAAGTCTCCTACACTCTGATTCATCAGCATATCTCTGTTCAGCAACGCATTTAAACATATGTTTAAATACTTTGCTGGATTGGGGCCAAAAGTGCACAGATTTTTAGATGTGCTTGAGATATACAGGATATACATATATTCATTTATCTAAGGTCCGCAAGCAAACACACTTTGGAACAGGAGCCCTTTGAAGCCTGAGCAGCCCTACACAGTTGCAAGGGTCTACCTACACAGTTCCTTTCTGATTGCATGATAGACTTTATTGTAATATTTAAGATGAATGGATTGTAGCACTGTAGCAGGTGCATGCACTTATAGTTTAATAAAATGTTACCTATTTTGTCTCCTCATAGATGTTACCTATTTTGTCTCCTCATAGATGTCTTGCATCTTTATTCATGGGAGTTTTAATAAAAAATGCAAAGTGAAGAGCATTGTAAAGTACAGGAAATCTCTGCCCCGGGGAAGGGGGTAGGGGAATCAAGAGACTTCTTGCAGCTCTTACAGACCTTCCAGAGCTTATGGTGCCTCCTGGAATTTGGATGGCATATTCTATATTTAAAGTTCCATTTAGCTATGTATTTAGTCTTCTTCTTGTGTAGCCTAGAGCCTTTACTACTGGATCCCTGAATTATGTGAAATACCTTAACAAAAGCCATGTGCCAGACATGACAGAGGTGCAACTTCCATCATAAGTGACTGACCCTTGTGTACAGTCAGGGGAATCCAAATTTTGCAACACCATCGATCACATCACCTTGATAAGAATTTGTGGACTGCACTTAATTTACACATATGCACACAATTTTCTTCACAAAATATAATTCTAAACAACTATGCCATTTCTTTATACATGTATCTTCCTTGTTAAATGACTAGGCATTGCTTATTGTTGTGTTTACTGGTAATAAAACACCCTGCAGCTTTACCCTCACCCCATATTTTCAGGGCAATGGTGGACACAGGCCATGGTAGAACAGTTATGAGAAATATTTGGCTAGGAGGTTGCATGTGTCACTTATAGACACACTATCCAGCTGTTCTAAAGAGAAGCCAAATTCTACCCTTGGACACACAAGCACGACTCATTTAATTCAGCATGACTTGCACATGCACACAAGGGCAGAATTTGATCAGTGGAGGCTGGTGACATCTGCAAGGTCTACAGTAGGCTTTTCCTCCCTAAAATTTCTCACCAGTGTTTAAATGGTTCAAGTTTTACCTGTGGGAGCACTAGTGTAAGCAAAGTGCTGGTGTTTTACCCACAAAGCTGTCTAGTCCTTCCGTGAGCAGAGAGTTAGACATGGCAAAAACCCTAGCAGCCTGTTTGCACCAGTGTTCTCATTGTTGTCATCACAGTTGTGAAATTTTAGGACACACACTTTTCAGGTAGGCAAAACTGATATATAAAGTTGCCATTCATCAGGACTGACTCAGAATTTTGGAGTGAATTTTTTGCTTTCTTCTCCCAAATGCAATCACTGTGAACTAGTTTTATTGCACAGATCCAACTTTTGCATTTTCCAGGAAGAGACTGTACCTTAGTAAAGATGAGTTCTTCATTCTTTCCAAAGTTCTCCTGCCTTGCTAGTGTCTCCAAACTCTATTCCATCCATACCTGCCAGGGTATATCCTAACATATTAGAACTTGTCCCTTCTCACATCAGAGGAGTCACTTTGTGAACAGAAGAAGCTGCAGCTTACCCTAAAGCAGTATTATAGTGTTTTCTGGTGACTAAATGTATATAGAAAGTGATAACACAAGTCAGGTACAGCTATCTGTCAGGGTAATCCACTGTCACCCAAAATAAAACACCGGTTTGTAATAAGAATGGAAAACGTACAGTAGAACCTTTTGCAGAATTAATTCATCAATTAAATGACAACCTGGATAAATATAGGGAGATCTTGGATCATTTCTTGACCACACTACAAAATAAAATGAAGAGGAGCCCTACCACACATTTACTATTTAAGGCAGAAAACTTCTGAAATTAACTATGGGAATAATTTGGCCTACAATTACTGTGGCCTTTAAGAAATCTTAGAGTGTGCTCTAGTCAGCACAGCCATCTTCAGCTCATCACCCCCACAATCTTGACTCACAAAAGAGCATAGTTAGAACCACCCCAACCACCCCACCTTTTGCCTTCTCCTTTCTTCCCCTTTTTAAACTAAGTGCATTCTTGAAAACAGTTTGAACAGCTCATAGCTACACTTCTTGGCAAAAATCAGAGAAAAACCCCAACCAAACCACAAACCTTCAATAATAGAACAAATATCTCCATCCCATTTCTGGATAGTTATAGTAATAAATGTCATATCTAGGTCTGAGAGAGAGGTCTAACTAGAAAATTCTGCATAAATCCAGGGTGGAGGCTATTGGGGAAGTCAACTCCGACCTGTCCCTGTCCCAGTCCTCTCTCTTCCCTCTCCTAGCTTCTTGTCCCAGTCCCATTCTCCTTGCCTACCTAGTCCAAATCTCTCCTTCTTAGGCTTCTCATCCTATTCTCCTCACCTGACCAGTCCCAGTTCCTCCCTCCCAGGTCCTCATCCAATTTTTCTCTCCACTATCTCCCAGTCCTTGTCTCCCTCACTGGGCTCCTCATTCAATCTTAGACTCCTCCCCCCCACTCCTGCCTGGCTTTTTGCCCCAGTCTCCCCCTCTTTAGCTCCTTATTCCAGTCTCCTTGCCCAGCAATCCCAGTTCTTCCCCTATGCCCAATGTAATTGTCAGACCTGTCTTCCCCCCTACACCCATTCCCCCCCTTACACTGGTTCCTCTCTCTTTTTCCAGTCAGTCCTAGTCTCCCCTTCAACTCCTCAGCCAATCTCAGTATTTGCCCCATTCCCCTCTCCCTCCCCCACCCCCCAGCTAACTGGCTCCCAGGTCCCACTTCTCCCTCTTTCCCTCACCATCTCCCACTCCTAATTTCCTTCCCCTCATCCCCCAGTTCCCAGTCTCAGTCTCCTTACCAAACCAGTTCTAGCCTCCCAGTCCCAATCTCTCCTTCCAATTAGTACCAACCTCCCCACCCAGCTTCCAGTCCCATCCTCCTCCCACCACACACCTTCCAATCCCAGTCTCATCAGATTCGTTGTCCAGATCTATTCCTTTCCATCCTACCTTGTCTAACTTTTATGCCCTCTGCATTTGAATTAGATAGCTTCTTCCTCCACAGTGCCTGGGTGCCAGCAGGGAGGTCACAGAAGTGACAGATGCCCTGTTCACAATTCCGGTGCCCAGCCCCAAGCACCTGGGAGCAATCATTACTGGGAGAGTCCAGCCCTTGTAATCCTGGGCTGGAGGAAGCATGAACAGATGCTCTGTGGCATTGGCACATGTGCAGTCTGGTAGGCATTAGAAACTGTGAGGGGTTCACGCATACTCTGTGAGGATAGAATTGTGCAAGGTTTTAGCTGCTAAAATCAAAGAAGTCTCTACCGAGCATGTGCAAATAGCAATTTTTCAAAGGTTTATAATTTGGCCAGATTTAAGCATATTTCCACAGGGATAGCAGAAGTCACATTCTTGATACAAAGGCCACCCCCTGCCAAATTTCAGAGCCCTGCCGTAAAACATGAGGACACTAAAGCTGTCCAAAGAAAAGGTCACCTGAATTTTTTTAAATGGGAAGATCAACATATTTTCCCCTAGCCTCCAGTGCATGGTGTACGGCTCCACCACTTCCGCTGCAACTCTGCTGTCCTGCAAGTTGGAGGCTTCTGCCTCAGGCTGCTCTCCCAGCCGGACACAGACAAGGTAGCCCGGGTGGGGTGGGGGAGGAGGGAAGGACAAGGCCACATTGCTTATTGTAGCCATAGTAAAAATCAAACTGTTTGAATGACAGCCTTCTGTTGCTTAGGCCATCCTCTGGAGTGGAGTGGCTGGGTGCCCGGAGCCTCCCCCATTGCGTTCTTGGGCATCTGGGTGAGGAGGCTATGGAACATGGGGAGGAGGGTAGGCGGTTATCCAGTGGATGCAGCGGGGGTCTATGCTCTTGTTGGCTTTCCTGCAGCTCCAACAGATGCTTCATCGTGTCCGTTTGCTCCCCCATTAGCCTCAGTATCGCGTCCTGCCTCCGCTCTTCATGCTTACTTAATTCTTTCCTGGCCTCTGCCACTAAATGCCTCCATGCATTAAGCTGTGCCCTATCAGTGCGGGAGGACTGCATGAGCTCGGAAAACATGTAATCGCCAGTTTTATTTGCCTTCTAATCTGCGATAACCTCAGGGACGGAGATGATAGGGGGAGCGTAGAAACATTCTACACTCTACGATTCCTGGGGGACTGCATGGTCATCTGTGCTGCTGAGTTCGCCATGCTGACCAAACAGGATATGAAATTCAAAAGTTCCCGGGGCTTTTCCTGTGTACCTGGCTAGTGCATTGGAGTTCAAAGTGCTGTCCAGAGCAGTTATAATGGAGCACTCTGGGATAGCTCCTGGAGGCCAATACTGTCGATTTGCGTCCGCACTACCCCAAATTCAACCCAGCAAGGTCGATTTTAGCACTACTTCCCTCGTCGGGGAGGAGTACAGAAGTCGATTTTAAGAGCCCTTTAGGTCAACAAACAGGGTTGGTCGTGTGGACGCAGTCATTTTTATCGACCTAACACGGCTAAATTCGACCTAACCCCATAGTGTAGACCAGGGCTGAGAAACAACTTAACTATTTTGGCTGAAGTTTTCCAGACATCCAGTATGGAAAGTTTCAGTCCAAAGAGTTAAAGTTTGGCAAAATTAGAGGCAAGTGAAAACTTCTAATCAAGGTCTTCTAATCAGAAGTGTTGGACAACCTTAGAATAGGTGATGCTACCAGCTCGGCCTATATATAGATATGGTGACAACAGAGATTTTGAAAACAAAAAGAAAACATTGAATTTAACTTTTATATTTAAAAATTAACTATGAGATTTTAAAAATGGTAGAATTATATAAAAGCAAAAAAGAAAAAACCATTAAGGCTAGGATTTTCAGATGCCTAACTGAGTTAGATACCCATCTGCCCATCTGTTACTGTGAAAACCCCATCCTGAATTAAGATTTTAAACTGTTCTAGTGTCAAATGGAGGAACATTTTAAAGTACAGTAAGACAGCTGGGAATCAAACTCCACAGAGAGGCTGATCTTAATTGTGGACTGTCCAGCACCAATAACCACCTCATATTAAAATAATGTTTTATAAATAAAAGCATAGGTAAGAAATGCTGAATATTGTCTAGGAGAAATATAGGGAAATTCTTGCATCACACTGAAAGCCATCTAACACCTCTGATCAGCTTGTGTGCCAGTTAAAAGATAATGTAGAATCTAAATCAACGCCCATGCTTGAAGGAAAGACCCATGCAGATCTAATGCAAGAGTTTTAAAACATTATCCTGTTCTTTGGATTATATAAATGGTTTGGCATTTGGTAGATAATTGGTTTAAACACCCATCATTTTGAATCTGTAAACAAATACAGTCACACACTGGAAACTATTAAAGGATTGGATTAATTCCTAAAAAGAGATAATGTTTCCAAAACACATCACACAATGCACTCATTCAGCTGAGAGTCAAATGTCACTGTGGATACAGTTGCAAGACGGTGTTGCTCTTTATTTACAGTAAAATAGGGAACACAAAAGCATCATCACAATAAACATGGGACTAGACCACATAAAGGCAGGTGGCATACAGAGTACATCGAAAGACCTGAATAAAAGCATTTACAACAATACAAGTTTGGTTTCTATGGTGTTTTCAATTAATACCTCAATGTTTTACATAAATAAATAACTGGCATCGCACATTTCTGTCTTAACAGAGGTGTGTAACATAGCGTGAATTTCAGGGTACTGGGAAAGGCAGACCCAGGAAACAGGCATTTCAGTGGTAGGCACATATTGGAAGAAAATGCATTATTTGAGGATCTGTTATACCTACCATGCATGATCTCAATTTATTTAGCGTGTGCATAGTCGTCTAGCCAAGCAATGGCATCT
This sequence comes from Natator depressus, assembly GCF_965152275.1. NCBI lineage: Eukaryota > Metazoa > Chordata > Testudines > Cheloniidae > Natator > Natator depressus. The sequence continues at coordinate 17,094,103 of NC_134245.1, read as the reverse complement.
TCAGTGACGTGATGCAGTTCTTCTAGGCCTCCGCTTAACCTAGCTAGCAGGCATTCCTCGACAATGGGTGTCATCGTCTGTGTTGCACCACAGCTGCACAAAGGCTCCAGCAGTACTGGTTGGCTGCACAGAAACCTTGCCCAGTCCGGAACCTGTTCAATAAGGACCATTGGCAACAGGGCAGGTCAAAACCAAATTGTGGGATTGGTGATGAGGGACTGGTTGGGGATTATAACAAATATCCATTCCTCTCTCCAGAGTGTTTCCGCCCTAACATCCTGGCATGGCGGATGAGACCATAATGAGCAACGTGACAGCAAACGTGCAGCTGGTGGTTTAAAAAGGTCATTGTGCAGCGGCAGGCTTGTGTTGGCGCGTACTTTCTCCAGTAACTTGCCAATGGCAACCGCTCATATGATATGAGGAGGAGCAATATTGCTCAGAACTGGAAGCCATGGGAGTGGAGTCGGACACAGGGTGCCGGAGATGATGAGCATGGTGGCATGTAACTGCGTATCCACCAGTTTGGTGTGTGATGATTCACTCCAAATACCACAGAATATGAGGTGGCAAGAGCTGACATCCGCAAAGTTGGAGCACGAGCACCCCATGACGAACCTACCAGTCTGCTAAGAAGATTATTTCATGTCTTAACTTTAGCTGCTGTCTTCTTCAGGTAGGCATGGTAACTCAGTGTGCAGTCTAAGGTAACACCTAGATAGACTGATTCTACTTCATGCTTCACCTTCTGACCATTCAGATAAACATTCAGTTCTTGGGTTACACTGGCGTGATGAGGGTGGAACAAACTGGAAATTGTTTTTATGATGCTTGGCTGGAGGCGCCAAGTCTTACAGTAGTCATGTCCCTGTTTAAGGTGGCATCAAGCTTGTGAAATGTCCAGTCCTGGGTACCACAACAGAGGTAGTCTCCGGAAATGAACTTTCGTAACTCTGTTGTTGGCAGGTCATTGATGTAAAGGTTGAGGAGGGATGGTGACAGTACAGAGCCCTGGGGTAATCCATTGTTCTGTCGTCTCCAATCACTCGTCTTCTCCCCCATATGGACTCTGAACTGCCAATTGCTTTTCACTGGTATGTTAACTGGACTTGTGCCAATAATTTTTACTCTAATTCAGAGAAAGACATAATGGGCTATATTCAGCACTGGTGTAAGTGGTGCAGCTATTGACTTTGGAGGAGTAACTCTGGCGTACACCAACACTGAATTTGACCCAATAAGTATGACACATCCAACTGACAATCAGCACAGGAGTCACATAGCTGTTTTCCCAGGTACAGGCAAGCAATTGTGGAGGCACAAGGTACCCTACAAACACTGAAAGAGGCCTTGACCCCTCCACAACATATTGAGAGCCACACTCATTTTAGACTCATTTCCAAGTAGGTGTTCCAGGAAATGATGTGGGAGGGAAGTCAGCAGCCACAGGTACGACGTTATTGACATGAACTGTGACCATATAGGTCATTGTTGCAACCAAGGTCCTATAGTTGCACCAAATCTTGTACAGAGGAGGTCAAGTAAGATGTCTATCAAAAAGTTGTAATTTGCTGGTTATAATTATGCTGTCTATATGTGTGTATCATTTTTGTATTTGAAGTTATGAATATTGGCTATGTACTTGTATCTCAATGTGTTTGATTCTAAGTAGCACCAGTGAAACATCTGGCCAGCTTATTGAGAAGGGACTCTTCAGATTAAGTGCCCAATCAAGCATCATTTAACTAACAATGGACCTTGGGAGACTCCAATCCACATATGAGGAGTCTTCCTGGGAACGTTCAAGGTAGCATCTGAGCAATGGCTGCTCTACTTGTAAAGAACTGAATCATGCATGGACATGTGACTTGCCCATGTGACTCCAAACTGCACCTTGCTGGGTGATTTCCACAGTAAGAACAAAAGGGGTGTCCTTCCACGTAGCAGAAGATATAAAAGGCCCAGGAAACCCCTCCATTTTGTCTTCATTCCTGCTTCTGACCACTGGAGGAACTTTGCTAAAAACTGAAGCTCTGAACAATGGACTGAATGACCCATCCATGTTGTGGATGTACTCCAAAGACTTGATTTGAACCTGCAGTTTATTCCATCACTGCTACCAGCCTGAACCAAGAACATTGCCATTACTGCATGTAATTGATTCCGCTAACCAATTTTAACTCTCATCTATATTTCTTTCCTTTTATGAATAAACCTTCAGATTTTAGATTCTAAAGGATTGGCAACAGCATGATTTGTGGGTAAGAGCTGACTTGTATATTGACCTGGGGCTGGGGCTTGGTCCTTTGGGATCGGGAGAACCTTTCTTCTTTTACTAGGGTATTGCTTTTCATAACCATTCATCCCATAAGAAGTGGTGCTGGTGGTGATACGGGGAAACTGGAGCGTCTGAAGGAATTGCTTGTATGACTTCTGGTTAGCCAGTGGGGTAAAACCAAAGTCCCCTCTGTCTGGCTGGTTGGGGTGCCTCAGTAGTGAAGGAACCCCAGCCTTGGGCTGTAACTGCCCTACTCTAAGCAATTTGTCCTGAATTGACACTCTCAGTACTGTCCCCTCAAGAGGCTGCTTCGTTACAACAGGATATGCACTTTTTGACAGAATTCCCTTCAGGAGCTCAGCTTTTCCAGCACCATATATTTGTCTTTTGAATATTCATGTAAGAGTGACTTATAGTGCTTCATGGGTTTTGTACTTTTCATCCCAGCTTTGAGAGAGCTTCCCTTCCCTCCCCCCCTCAAGTTTTATACTGCTGCCCGTCACTGTAGCATCTGTGGCCCAGATCCTTAAAAGTATTTAGGTATCTAAGTATCTTTGAGGATCTGAGCCTGAGTGCCTTCCACATCAAATCAATAGCAATCGCAAAGTCCCTAGTGGACTTCATGGAATCTCTAGCACTTCTAAAGGCCTTGTTTACATGAATTAAAAAACCAGAGTTGTATTCTTAACTGGAGTTAACCTAACATGAGGTAAAATCCTAATGAAGACAAGGCAGTTTATGGTTTTGACATGAATTAGCCGGTCAAGGTAAACACAAGGCTCCTCCATAGTCTTTCACTTGACCTGCTAACTCATGTCAAAACTACAACCTACCTTGTGTTGGCTAAGATTTTACCTTATGTTAGTTAAACTCCAGTTAAGAATACATCTTTTTTCCTAGTAAAGATGCACCCCCATAGCTCCATGGAATGGCTCACCATATCCTTCCCTGTAATGTAGGGAGTGAAGCCCACTTCTACTTTTTTGGTAGGGGGAGGAGAAAGTAAACATAAGGAAGCCTCTTTTTTGTTTAAATTTTATCTTGGTTTCTGCACAAACAATAAATGTTGCAAACAGACCCCAAGTTCATGGGATTTGCAATTTATTTGTTTACAATGTTTCTAGTATTCCAGCCCCAAATGGACTCTGAGACCAGGACATGTACTTAAAATTGAAAACCAGTGTAAAAAATATAATTGGCAGTCAGTGAAGGGATTTTTCAGTGCAGCGTATGGAAAATAATGAAGGGATTCATACAAGTCTCTGTAAAGTGTATTGCATGGCTTTGTATGACAGATGCCATGTTCAAATATAACTGTATGATAAGTAACAATTGTAGACTAACATGAGCAGCAGTATTGCGGATGAAAGTGAAGATAGTATGGTCTCCTGCAACTTTTACTGCAGTTTATCATTAATTACTATATGCAAAAAGAAAAGGAGTACTTGTGGCACCTTAGAGACTAACCAATTTATTTGAGCATGAGCTTTCGTGAGCTACTGTACGCTGTAGCTCACGAAAGCTCATGCTCAAATAAATTGGTTAGTCTCTAAGGTGCCACAAGTACTCCTTTTCTTTTTGCGAATATAGACTAACACGGCTGTTACTCTGAAACCTGTGAATTACTATATGGTGGCTTAAAATAATTCTTTGAATTGAACCCCTAGCTCCTTTAGCATAACTAATAGAGAAGTAACTTCTCCCCTATACCAGACTGATCTAAAATTAGCACTTAGCCGTAGACTAAGAATAGTTATTTTAGCTAATTTATGGACCCACCCCAAGTGTTAAGAGTTACCCCTGTTCATCATACGTGCATGAGAGTCTTTGGGTTTGTTTTATTATGTATAGTTTGCATGTCTAGTTAGTATTCATGAGATGGCTTTGAATGAAGACTCCAGAGATGGAGGTCCTCTGTTTAGCCACAGAAGTGGTTCTGCACAGACGGTAGCAGTGCAAGCTTTCCCACACTTACCTGTCAAGAAGTCTCAGCACTGACACAGAAGTACCACTTGTAGGAGTACAAGATAGCATTTTCAGCATAGGCTGAAACAGAACTAACAAGATTGTTATTTAGTGTCATTGTGGTGGGAGGCTCTGTGATAAAGACATTTGTCCCCTGGGAACTGGACTGGGATGCTTTGATACCACATCTTAGAAATGCCATTGACAGACACCAGCAAACAGCAATCTGATGGTAACAACTTTCATACAATCCTAACCTGGGCTATATTCAAAGCAGCAGCCTAAACCATGAAAAGACTCTATAGCCAGAATCTGTTTTTTAAAGCATTCTGAAGTGGGAAACCAAAGCTAGAATGAAAACAAATAATATATTTTTCAAAGCTTACCACTGTATTATAAAACTTCCTGTAAACAGAAGAAAGGAAGCACCTGGAAATACTGGGAACAGGAATGAGGAGAGCTTGGTTCCAGTCTCTGCTGTGCCATGGATTTGATGTAGACTTGGGCAACTCACATCACTGTGCCTCCATTTCCTCAGGCAAAATGGGGACGACAACAATTATCCACCTCTGTAAAGTGCTTTGAAATCCTTGGGGAAAGTGCTAAAAGTAGCATTATTATAATAATAAAGAAAGAAGGTACCTAACAGGGGCTGTGTTCACACTGACCGTTTCCCCCCTAAAGTTTCCCACCATTGCTAACACCTGCTCAGCTCCTTCAGTAGGAGCAATAGTGAAAGTGCTAGGCAACTGCAAGTGTTTTAACTACTGTGTTGTCTAAAGCTGCTCTTATTTCCACCTGCTGGTAACAGCTTCTAAGGAGCCCTCCACCTGTTGGGGATAGCTGGAGAACAATGTGCTCTGGCCATACCTTCTCCTTGCCCTGACATGCCAGCCGCATCCGGGGGTTCATGGGGAGCAGCGCAGAAACTAGCTATGTCTGCTCCATATCCGCTAGGAACTCCAAATATTGGGAGAATCCCTAAAGGGGAAGAAGCAGCCACTGTCTGCTGTGTTTGCATTGCCAGAGTGGCTCAGAGTGAGTAAAGCAGGGTCCAACAAGACAAGACACTTGGTTTAACATGAAGCCGTTGTTTGGATGTTAGGGGTGACGAGTGCCTCTGGGTTACACTGGAAGCTTAGACTAGGCTGCTGCGGCCACATCCTCCTCCGTCTGCTTCCCTCTGTGCTGAAGAAGAGGAACCTGAAACATGAATCAAATGCTGTACTACAGAGTTCACAGTTTCCACTCACACGTCTTTCCCATTTTCCCTCTCACTGTGTAATTAAGCAATAAGGCAGGACGTACTGTTTGGTGAGGCTGATTAATATCCCCTCAGGTGCCAAGCGAGGCACCAGGCAATTGTAAAATGGACATTTTAGAAGGACGTTATTTTTAATATTAAGATATTTACGGGTCCCCCTCTGAGTTGGTGCAGTAACTTGAATGAACTTTGAAGCAGGTGGCAATTTGAGAAAATCTGGCCTTTATTCTTGGGCTATACTCTCCTTGTAGAAAAGTTCTATAGAAATTAACAGAAAATTATATCCTTGCTATTGAATTCTGTGGATGATTCCAAAAACCTAGGGAAGGATCTCATTCCTATTAAATTCCACAGGGTTTTAGAGTAGTTTCTATAGAATCTTTTTACATGTTTACAGAACCCCATTGGTTTCATCCCTGCAAATTCGGCAGGGGTTTTCTAGAAGGATAGCATTTATTTTCCTCTCATGAGGCCCAAGGATGTCCAGTTTAAAATCATCTGACTGATGATAGTATATGTGCTTTGCTCATTAGGCTTGCTCCTTACATTCCGCATAATCAGGCCTGTAGTCAGCCAAGCAAAACAGAAAAGGCTGAAGGAAATTTTGGGGAGGCTTTTTCTTTTTTTTTTTTTAAATAAGATGGAGCTGTTCCCCAGAGAAGATTAAGACTTTTTAAAAAACAAACAAAAATCTTTCTGTATTTGAAGAACTTGCCACTGTGCCAAATTTTGTTCCTTTAAAACACTAAACAGGCAGCAAAACAGCAGGCCCAAAACCCTGATGTATTTTCCAGGAGCACATAAACATCTTAAAGAGTTATAGCCAGGATCACTGTTAAGCGCACACACACACTCCCAAAAAACAAAAACAAAGATGGAACCCTACCATAACAAAACACAAGTCACTTAAGGGCCCCAATTTACACAATCATGTTATATTAAAAAAAACAAAAAGTGTGTGTATGTTATGTAACCAAACCATCTATAAAAGAATAAAATAAAAATCCAACTAGAGGAAGGATGAGTGAAGGCGTATGTGCCACTTGTGATTAGAGATAAAATATTTCTCCATTTTGTTTCCAGTTTGTTTACTTTGTTCAGTTGACAGCACTTTGTGTAGAGTTGTTTCCCCCAAATGGTGAGGTTTCCCCCCAGCTGCCTTTGTCTCTCTCTTAGTGCTGTGTGAAATATCTGTTTTAAGGTTGCAAATATTGGCTGAGGCATTCAGAAGAAAGTGTTGTACCTGAAAGTACTTCTAATTTTTTTTTAAATGATTAGCTTTCAAACTCAGGGAGTCCTTGAAAGAAACCAGTGACATTTGACAATTTGTTAGGTTTTTTTGTTTACTTTAAAAAACAAAACAAAAAACAAAGAACATATTAGTTGAAATGTGTAATTGAAAACAGAGTGGTGCTGTTTTTGTATTTAAAGCAATAGTTATCCTTGCTCTTTACCACTTGGATGGGGCAGCTTTTAATTAGTTTATTGGGAGTACAAGAGAAGACAAGAAAGAGGCAGAGGTTCAGACCTGCAGGCCTAGCAAGGAACTCAGAGCTGAAGAGGGCAGGAGGAGGAGCATAGCAACAGGAGTCAAAGGGAAGAAGATCAAGCAGCAGGAGCTGTGAGAAGGTAGGAATGTGTCGGGATGGGAGCAAGACTGGCGGCTCAGAGTAGCAGGAATAGTAAGGACATCGAGAGCAACAGAAGTGAGGAGAAGTCCAAAGCAATAGAAGGGGAGATCAGAGAAAAGGTGAACAGGAAGAGGAGGAAGAGATATGGAAGAGCAGGAGGGGAGCTGCAAGTTAACAGCATCAGTGATGAAAGGACCTCAGGAACATCAGGAGTTCAGAGGTCTGGTGAAGATCAGAGCAGCAGGAGGGGACACAGAAGTATAGAACTATGAAGACTTACACCAGTGCAAGATACAGAAAAGGGGGAGGAGGAGAGGTGTTGGTGGTCCAAAAACAACAAGGCACAAGTGGAGAGACTAGGAGGAAATGGGACAAGGTCACTTGCCCTAGTTTTACACCATTGTAACTACATTGATTTCAAATGAACTAGTTGCTCTTGATTAGGCCAGTTTAAGTGAGATTAGACTCAGACCCCCAAAGCATAAAACTTTTTATCTTAACTATAAAACACATTCTGAAATGTAGTTAAAAAAAGAAAGTGTGCATGTGCTTTTGGCATTTAAAAAATATTACTGCTACATATTTTATAAATCTCATGTAATTAGATGAAGTCCAAACCACATGATAGTGACGACTGCCACCACAGTTCCATGTTCTGTGAGTCCAGCCAAAAGGCATTAATTCCAGACTCCAGTTTATGATTATTAGTTGTACTAACTTTTCTAAATGGTGGATGACAACCCTTATAATCTTGGTATAATGTCAAAAGGGGCTTCATATGGAAGAGGACTGTACAACTCAACAAACAATATGTTCTCAGGCACTGCCTTGTACTCTGTCACAGGACAAACATTTTAAAAATCACTTAACATTGGTGATCATGTGATGGGAGCCCAAGAGCTGGTTTTCTGCTCTCCTCACAAAGTCCCAGGGCTTCTTGCCTTAGACCAAGGTTCATTATGTTTCCCCTTTCTAGGCTACCAAACTTCTACAACACTGGTTTAATGACTAGGGATTTCTAATAGCATTGCTCTCTCTGAATCATAGGGAGAAAATTCACAGGTGATGCAGTGTCTGGTTCCTGCAAACATAGGGCCTAATTCTGATCTCAGTTAAATGAGTGTGAACCAGGAGTAACTCCAGTAAGTCACTGGAGTTACATTGTTTTGAGCAGGACTAGAATCAGGCCTAGAGTCACTAAGCCTACTTTGTTATCTTAAATGATTGCACCACTAGACTTCATGTTAAATAAGATGTCTTACTGCATGCAAGTGTCATTCCTCTCTATGAAGAAAAATGTTAATCAGATAGCAGAGAAGCACTAGATGCAGTATCAAAATAGACACATTAAATATCCAGCTAGTTACTTTGTGATAAATAATTAATAAGATTAACCTATTCATCCATGCTATGCACAAGAGATATTATGAACAATCAATACTAACAAGGCATAGCATTTATATACTGCTTTACATTCTCAGAGTACAGTGTAAACAGTAATTTACCAGTAGGCAAGTATTGCTGGTATGGTAGAAACCCAGTGCAAACTTCTGAAAGTTAAGAAAGTTTTGATTACATACAGAATTCTACTTTTCATTCATGAAGACTTATTGAAATGCAGCAGAAATTTTAGGCTGTGACTAAGGAAGTCAAGTTCCAATTCTGATGGACTTTGAATGGGAAGGGGTGGTTTAATCTACATTAGGCTTTTTTGAAAAACCCAGCCTGATTCTTTGGAGGGTTGCAGCATTTTTAGTGCCAATTTTACAATATTTTTGTTTTTGCTGCTCAAGAAGTTGAAGAGAGTCTTATAATAAAAATAAATAAATAAAAATAGATCAGAGAGAGAGTGACTTTGAAAATGCAGAAGTATTGTTTAACTGTAAATCTTTTACAGTCTTTAGCATCTGTTCCAACAATTTATGGGATTAATAGGACTGATGGTTGTTAGATTTCTGCTCCTGTATCAGCTCTTAATCCAAACTTATCACAGTGCTATGATAGAATTTCAAGTGTAACAATAATGGTTTTCTTTATTTCTACTCAACGTCTGAAAAATATAGATAAAAAGCTAAATAAATTAATTAGGATGGTGCTGATACAGTGAAGTTTATGTACTACTCTGTCAGTATCAGAGAGGGAAAAATTGTCTGTCCTACCATACATAGGATTCCTAGCTTTTCATAAAGAGTAATAGAGTTAATGGTCTTTGGGGCCCTTCAATACCCAAATTAGGATCCTTCAAGCTTCCAGGCTCATCTCAGCTTTCCCCTAAAGCAAATAGACAAAGCGAGTAACCATCACCTTACCTTTCAGAGATTGCCTCAACAATGGAAGGGTTGAAATCATGACATTGATTTCCCCTCCAGGATCATGGGTTATTCATGGTTCCCATGCACAACTGTCCTTGTGAAAATCATGGCCACTGGTTCCCCATCCCCTTATCCCTATATATTATTTTCCAACTCTGTGGGGCACACCGCCACCCAGGATGCCTCAAGCTCCCTCTCAGCTGGCTGTCTACAGCTTAGTTAGCTTTTCTTCTGAGCAGCCAGCATGAGCCAGGATATCAAAACTTTATTTTTCAGGCCTTTCCAAAATACTCAAAAGGAGAGAGTTATTGGACTATTTATTATGTGGCTGAGGTTGTAATATCTCCACACTTGCATCCAGGAGTCAAGACAACAGTAAATGAGTCTATGAGAGGTGCCTTCTAGCTTTCGTACCCGAAGTGGTGAAAGGTAAAAGCAGGCAAAAGCCCAGGGAATTGGTAATGGGGTACAAAGATTTTCAGGTGGATGACTTAGGCTCACAAGCCCCATTGAATTTCACTTTTGGGTTGCTAGTTTAAATCCATTAGTATTGACCAACATTTGTTATCATTTCATGGCTCTTTTATGGTCTGTCTGAAATGAGTCTAATTCATGTTGGATGGGCGCTCTGATCACAATGTCACTACTACTCTTGGCACTAATTAGCAGCTGCAGCAGAGAGATCAAGACATGAGAATGATCTTTTGTCACTAGCAGAAGCAGTTCTTTCAGTATGGGATGTTTGCACTTCTGCTGCTCATCCTGTATTTGCCTAATGATTGCACAGTCTACCAGAACGTAAAGTAGTGCGCAGGAAGAGAGCTGGTCTAAAATTTACTTTAAAATAAATACAGGAGCTTACATTTTTAGGCATTGATATTAGTTCATGAACCATCTAACCATGGAATAATGGCATTCGTCATTTAGCTCTGCTGTTGTGGAGGAGCCAGGCTGTCTTGTGCCCGCTCAGGACTGGTGGAGTCAGCCACTGGCCAGTACATAGACACATCCTCCTATCTCTTAAGACATCTTGGAAGTAACATAATAATGCCTTTCCTTCCCTTCCCCTGACCCAGTGCAAGACAGTAATCCTGCAAGCCTAAGTCATTGTGCACATGTGCTTCCTGGCTCATTTTTAGACAATTCAGCTTCAACAGTTTTATCTGCTTTTCCACAACTTCCATTACCAGAAGAAAAAGACAAGAAATATTATCCTGTTTAATTTTTATTTTCCTTTTATACTGCACAGACAAGCCACTGAACCACAGTAAGCTTAAATCACTTGCCCAATGTCACACAAGACATTGATGGCAGAGCTAGGAACTGAACGCATGTCTTTCATAGCCCAGTCCATTGTTTTAACTACAAGCCCATCCTTCCTCTCTGGAACTAGCCCTTGTATTTTACATATCCAAAAAGACATTTCCCTCCCTTTATCTGTGTTTGCAATACATATTCAAGTCCATATCTAACTGGATCTCATCTCCATTTGTGACTTTCTTCTCCTATATTGTGGATCTCCATGATGCTGGACGCTGAATACACATAACTGAACTAAAGAATGTCAGGAGAAAGTATACAAGAGCTTTGCGAAATATATATTACATCAGAGTCCTTTGTATATAGAAAAAAATATTCCATTGTGCTAGGAGAGAAAAATTCTGTGGGCATTTCAGACAAACCTATGTTATTAATACAAACTGCTCGATTCAACATGTGAGCAAAGCCTAAAAACAAAAGAGGAAAAAGAAATACATCTGTAGCAAGCATTCTGCAGTCCCTTAGGTCACATAACCATGGATCTGTTGATTGGAGTTAGAGCTGGGCAAGGAATAATAATAATTATTATTATTATTAATTAATGTTTCCTCCAATATTTGTTTGAAATTTTAAATGAAGTCACTTCAGCCCTGCCTGTGGCTGTTTTGTATTTGATGTCCACTAGAATTCGAGTGTTAAGATTTTGGCCAACAAAACTCAGAATTAAATGGCAAGCAAATTTTAGTCATTCATGAATATTCATAGAAACTGATATTTAAATATGCATGTATGAGTGTTCACACTTGAAATACTTCTGAACTCACCCAGCCAGGGAACAGAAACTATACCATGTGATTTATGTGACCAATCACATTATGGCTCTAATATAAAATAATCAATACATAGAATCAGATTTTCTAAAAGATGTTCTGAAATCAGTTTGAACAAATAATTTGAAGGTTGTCTCAACAAAAGAGGCACTTTTTATCACATTTATTCACTGTGAATTATTTGCTCAGTTCTAATCAGAGGATTAGGAAAACAAATGTTTGATAAATGATGCTGATGAAGAATTCCTACATTAGTGGGTCAAAGTAAAACAAAAAACACAAATTATAACACCCATAAACCAGCAATAAATGAAACAAAGTGTGTCTTCAACAACAGATCAGATCTGTCAGAATGTAACTCCAATGGGCAAGTACTACCGAAATGGTCTATTTAAAAAAAATGAAAGTCCTCATTTTATTATTTCCAGCTATACTTCAGTGCAAAGATTTTGCCATGAAGCAAAGGACCAGACTGGTGCCAGGAGTGGAGACTCAGAAAAGATTGAGAGACCTATGTTATTGATTTGCTCTATAATCTTGGGCTGATGAGGTAGGGCTCAATTTTCATATCCACACACAATTACTGTAATTGCATGTGCAAATAGTTTAGTTGTGCACAATGCAATGGTAACAGTGCACGTGAAAATACCCTCACAGATATGAAAATAAGGCCCTCAGACCTCTCTGGTTCAGTTTCACAATCTATAAAATGGAAATGATAATGATGTAATTCACAGGGATGTTGTGAGCCTTAATTAGTATTTGTACTGTCAAGCTCTTAGAGATCCTTGAATGGAAAGCACTAAATTAGGGCAAAGGATTAGAATAGATATTTGTAGATATTTATGTTCCATTTATTTGTTGCTAAGCCAAACTATAAGCATTTAGCTCTTTTAATCTTTTCTTTACAACCAATCTTGATTCCAGACTTTAAATGTTTTTGCAGTTCTTCCCTGGACTCCCTATTTTTTTTTTAAATGGTGAAATGTCTAGATATGAGGTGCATTATTTCAATTGCACTCTCACCAGGGTGTATAACAAAAGGATTCCACTTCTGTATTGCCACACCACATTGCTGATTCATTAATCCTCCTTTCAGCATTCCTGCTTTTTTAGTTTCTCTGTACCATCTCAAGAGTGAAAATTCAAATACAGAAAAATGTGAAAGGAGCTTGAACTAAGAAAAGGGACAAGAGACAAAGTCAAGGCATGGAAATAGTCCTGCAATATTCCTGAAAACTTTAAGGTCAAAATTAAATTTACACTTTACAAGGTTCTAGGTCATTATTTTTTGTCAAAATTACACGAGAATCTCCTGATTTTACATGAAATTTATCACACACACCTGAAGCCACGTGTATAACAAAACATGATCAGGACAAAGAAAAAACCATAAACAATGGAGCTAGGTACTGTAGGAATGCAGGACATGTGCAGGAGTCTATGATCTGCATTATTTCTTTGCTTAAGGCCACCTAGCAACAGTGCTTAGGTTAATCCTCCATAGACTGAGCAGGCAGCATCAGCCAACAGGAAAACAAAACATCTCTGGCAGAAAAAAAAATCAGAACAAGAATTACCCATTTGTGAAGTGGTTGTAGGGAAAGGTGACAGAAAATAAGAAAATGCATGCATAAATCTCCTTTAGAAAAGGAGGAGATTTCCCTTTAAACTATTTCAGCCTTTTCTTTCAGACTCACATTAAAATGAAGGTTGTGGAGTTTGGGGTTTTTTTTTTTTAATCTGCTGTACTCTGATCATGCAAAACCACTGTGGGAGTTATAAGATCACTACTCCAAAAGGAATTTGGACAGTCTGAGTGGGGCTGTGGTCAAGGCTGGGTTGCCATTTAAGAAATATTCTTTTTATTTTCCCTTAAACTACAAATCTTTGGAAACACCTTTTGCCAGGTATTATCAGTACCATGCCCACCTAAAGAAAACAGTGCTAAAGTTAAGATGTGCAATAATCTTCTTAGCAGACTGGTAGGTTCATCATGGGGTGCTCGTGCTCCAACTCTGCGGACATCAGCTCTCGCCACCTTATATTTGGTGGGAGTACTGCGCACCAGTATGGAGCTGATCGTCACACACCAAACTGGTGGATACGCAGTTACATGCTGCCATGCGCATCATCTCCGGCACCCTGCATCCGACTCAACTCCCATGGCTCCCAGTTCTGAGCAATATTGCTCCTCTTCATGCCAGACGAGAGGCTGCCATTGGCAAGTTACTGGAGAAAGTACGCGCCAACTCAAGCCTGCCGCTGCACAATGACCTTTTTAAACCACCAGCCGTCACATTGCCTATTATGGTCTCATCTGCCACGCCAGGATGTTAGGGCGGAAACACTCTGATGAGAGGAATGGATATCTGTTATAATCCCCAAACAGTCCCTCGTTGCCAACCCCACAATTTGCCCACTGGTTTTGACCTGCCCCGTCGCCAGTGGTCCTTATTGAACAGGTTCTGGACTGGACAAGGTCTCTGTGCAGCCAACCAGTATCACTGTGGCCTTTGTGACAGGCCTTTGTGCAGCTGCGGCACGACACAGACAATGACGGACGTTGTCGAGGAATGCCTGCTGACTAGGTTCAGCGGTGGCCTAGAAGAACTGCATCACGCCACTGGAGATGCCATCGCTTGGCTAGACGATTATGCACACGCTGAATAGATCAGTACCAAGAAGTGCTAGGTTCAAATATCTAGGGGTTCCTCTTAAAATAACAGGTAAAAAATACTTCCTCTCTCACAAGCACTGAGTCTGTGTATGAATCACATGAAAATTTTATTAGGGGAAGTGAACACAAAATCAAATTGGGAAAGCACAGCAACAATGGATAAGGATTTAAACACCCACCCCTGTGGAAGGGACTTGCTGGGTCATCAAGTCCAATCCCCTGCTATCACAGGTTACCCCATCAAATAATCCCATTCATGAATTTATCAAGATCCATTTAAAACTAATTAGGTAAATAGGCCATACCTGGTCTATTCCTATTGGAAGGCCACTCAACAACCTCACTCCTCTGATGATTAGACTCCTTCTAAGCCCGGACTAAATCTATTCATGGCCAGTTTTTACCCATTTGTTCACGTGGCAACACTGTCCTTTAGCTTAAAATAGCTCTTCTCACTCCTTGGTGTTTACCCCCTCCCCAAATGTATTTGTAGAGACCAATCATATCATCTCTTCGCATTTGATTTGCTAACCTAAACAAGAGATCTTTTAGTCTCCTCTCCTGAAATAGGCTCCCCAGTTCCCTGATCATCCTAGTAGCCCTTCTCTGCACTTGTTCCAATTTGAATTCGTCTGTCTTCAACATGGGGCACCAGAACTGTACACAGTATCTCAGATGAGGTCTTCTCTAGGCCCCCATCAATGGTATTAACATTTCCCTATCACTATTGGAAATACGGTGCCGGATACAGCCTAGGATCTCATTTGACTTTTTCATAGCCCTTTCACAAAGGATAACTATGGACTGCTGCCACTGATTGACTAACACACCAGATCTTTCTCCTCCTCTGCCATTTCCAACTGATGAACCCCCAGTTTATAGCAAAAATTCTTGTTACTAGTCCCTAACTGCATGACCTTGCAGTTGACATTACTACATTTCACCCCATTTCTGTTACTCCCGTCATCAAGGTCATTCAGGGCTTCCTGTATAATATTCTGATCCTCTCTATGTATTGACTATGTCTCCCAACTTTGTATCATTGTCAAGGCCAATTCCCCACTCTGGCACGTCGAGTGCAGAAGGTGGGGCCCGCAAGGATTCTAAAACTTAATACTGGCCACTTCAGGCTTGTATTAAACTCCCAAGGTTACAGCTTTTCTCTGGCCTTGGATGGGTAGATGCTGTCATCACCCAAGTGCAAAAATCCCTTTGAAAATCAAGGAAGGCACACTTGGGAATTTCTTCCTGTGGGGTATTATCAAGCCCCTTCACTACCCCCCTCCCCGCCCTGGGAAGAGCAGAGAAAGAAAACAAAGGAAGTCAGCTGTTGCCACGAGCTAATTAAACAACATATACACAAACCTCTTAGGGACACAAAAATCCAATCCTGTTGCTAAACAATGTAAGTTTTATTAAAAACAAAAAGCCTAAATTCCAGATTTTCTTTTTGCTAGGTTAAAAAAAAACAAACAATTACAAGGATGAAGCATCAAGATGCTTCTTGAGGTCCAGTTTAAAGATTACAAGCAAAACAAAAGCATCTGGGATTAGCAGAGGTATCCACAAGTCATAAAGAAATAAAAAAGAAATAAACCTAACCACATCTTTCTAGACATTTCCTAATCTACTTACATATCTGGGGTTTTAAATGAGTAGTTTCTAGGTATGATCTGATGATTTTCCATACCTGGCCCAGAGCTTTTTACAGCATTGCTGCTCTGTCCTCCTCTTCCTGGGAGAGCAACAGACAAAGGGGAAGTTTTTGCCCCAATTTTAAAAGTTCTAGCCTTCCCATTAGCTCTTTTGATCAGGTGCCCACTCCCTTCCTTTTACCTATGGACTTTTTAACCCTTTACAGGTAAAGCAAGTAGAGAACAGCTACTAACAGGAATTTTATAGCTAGCTGGCTGGGTGTCCATAGAAGGGAGCTCTTTCCCCCCCTTCATTTATCACAATCATCAACATATTTCATTAGCACACTGGGGCCCCAGCCCTCCCCCGCCTTGGCCATAGATGTGACTGCTCACTAACACAAACAAGTTTGGGGCAGAGGCTGAGACAGGTCCACCTAGACCCTGTCTATGGCCACACTCTGAAGAGACACCCCTCACCCCAAGAGACTCCTGGTCCCTTCCTTGGGTGGGCAGTTCTGTGGCTCAGGCATTGTGTGTGGGATTATGAGCTCTGAGCCCTGCCGATGGTTTGCCCTGGTCCAGCATGGAGCGACTGAATGAGATTGGGCTACTGAGCTTCCTCTCCACCTTTGAGGGCCGCTGATCCTGCAACAGAGCTGATCCAGCATGGGGCTGAAGGGAGTTTGGGGAGATTATGGTCCCTAGAAGGGGAAGGCCCCATAGCTCTCTGCACTGGGGGGAGCTTCCATCTGTGCCCCTGCAGAAGGGGATGCCCCCATGGGTCTTTGAGCACCCCCATGCCCAGCACAGGAGGGATGCTGGTACTGCCCCAGAGACTCAGGGCACAAAATCCATCTCTGAATGAAAATTCTAGTGGAACCTTGAGGAGACTCAGACACTCTGCCCCCTAATCATATGCTTGGCCCAAGGGACGAACCCCCACCCCAAATCAGCACTCCCTGGCCCCCTCATTAGGAAAATACTGGTTGTGTCCCTGCTAGTATACTCCTATTTTCTGTACCAACGCCATTAATAAAAATATTACATATCGGTGCCAAGAATAACCCTTGAAGAACTTCACTAGTAACCTCCCTCCAGCTCAGGAGAACTCTGAGCACAACCGATTGGCTAAATGGGAGATGACAGTTCCTTACCCACCATACATACATGATTCTGGTAGTAATCACCATCTTCTCCAACACAAATTATAATTTCCCTTGTGTTACCGTAGCAAATGCTTTACTAAAGTCCAGATAAATTAGACCTACCACATTCCCTTATCTACAAGAGGAGTCATCTTATTAAAGAAGGTCTGCCACAATTTACCTTTGGTAAACCCACTGATAAACTCCATTCCTTACCTGCTGGTGTGACCAGCTGATGAACAAATGTCCCCTGAACACATCACTGTCCCCTTTTCCCCTCCCCTAAATCCCACTAATGGTTTGGTATCAGTCCCAGAGTCCATAAGTGCCCTTGGGCAGACCTGTCTACAGCCCCAAGGGGAAGAGCTATCTGGTCTAGTCCCGAAGCCCTACCACCTAAGCCAGCTATAATACTTTCAACTATGTGGGTGGCTGGATAGAGGGACCCTCAACAGTGTTCTCTCAGCTCTACTGTGGTCCTCTGCAGCTTCAGCAAAATGCTTCCTCAGCATCATCTCTGAAGGTTCAATGGTATATAGGACCCTTGAACAGAGTCCTTGCTGCCAGGGATACACTCTTTACCCTAAGGTAAGAATTTCTTTCTCCACCCTCTCTTTCAGCTCAGCCCATTACCCCACCAATTCAGAGTTCATGTACAGTTCTGCTGAGTCCCTAAAGTCTCAGAGGATTTCTAGGTAGAAAGCTTAAGCAAATGAAGCTCTCTCTGTAGCCATACTTCCCCTGTTCACCAATAGACAGTGACAGACAGCTGCTTTCCTATCTGTCTATCTGGAGTTCTGGGTAAACTGCTTAACAAGCAGCTCTTAGCTGCTCATTCTCCTGTTCACTAACAGATGATAGTAGCAAGCCCCCTACCCTCTATAGCTTCAGGGGTTGCAGGAAGCCAGACTCAAGCATGCTGCTTTTTTCAGCCAATGCCTACTGCAGCCTCTCACATCATCCATGAAAGTAACATGCACTGGCAAGCCACTGAAACTGTACAACCATGAAGGGCTGACTCACGGTGCTGTTTTACCACCAAGTGAGACTTCCACTTTGGTGAGCAAAAAATGGGGAAGAACTAATGTTTGCAATAGTCAGTGACAGCATGATGTGACTATCATGGGATTTCCTAAATAAGAAAGAGCATTTCAGTGGAATGCCTGGTGATGTCTGGAACCCTGTAATAGAAGTCAGAGGAGTGACTGTTTTCACTAACATAGTTCTTCTGCCTCCAAACCCTTTGTTTACTGCATGCTGCTCCCCTGCTGCCCAAGTCAAACTTGCCTTTAATGTTTCAATATTTTGTACCATGTTGATTTTTAAAGCAAGTCATAAGGTAAAAACCAAATATCTTCAGCATAATGTATGCTCAGTATGAGCCTCTGGCAATGGCCATTGCATTGAGTTTGTACTGTTTTCATAAGGGTGTGCAAACCAGGAAGTCTGTTAAACCAGTGCTTAGAGTTTTTCAGGAATGACACATGGGTAAAAATGCACCAACGTGTGTCATTTTCAGTGATGGGCCTTGTCATAAATATAAAGGGAAGGGTAAACACCTTTAAATTCCTCCTGGCCAGAGGAAAAACCCTTTTACCTGTAAAGGGTTAAGAAGCTAGGATAACCTTGCTGGCACCTGACCAAAATGACCAATGAGGAGACAAGATACTTTCAAAGCTGGAGGGGGGAAGAAACAAAAGTTCTCTCTGTCTGTGTGCTGCTTTTGCCGGGACCAGAGCAGGAATGCAGGTCAGAACTCCTGTAAAGGGCTAATAAGCAATCTAGTTAGATATGCTTTAGATTCTGTTTTGTTTACATGGCTGAGAAAATAAGTTGTGCTGAATGGAATGTATATTCCTGTTTTAGTGTCTTTTTGTAACTTAAGGTTTTGCCTAGAGGGATTCTCTGTGTTTTGAATCTGATTACCCTGTAAGATATTTACCATCCTGATTTTACAGAGGTGATTCTTTTACTTTTTCTTCAATTAAAATTCTTCTTTTAAGAACCTGATTGCTTTTTCATTGTTCTTAAGATCCAAGGGTTTGGGTCTGTGTTCACCTATGCAAATTGGTGAGGATTTTTATCAAGCCTTCCCCAGGAAAGGGGGTGAAGGGTTTGGGAGGAAAGACGTTTCCAAGCAGGCTCTTTCCCTGTTATATATTTGTTAGACGCTTGGTGGTGGCAGCAATAAAGTCCAGAGGCTAAAGGTAAAATAGTTTGTACCCTGGGGAAGTTTTAGCCTAAGCTGGTAAAAATAAGTTAGGGGGTTTTTTCCATGCAGGTCCCCACATCTGTACTCTAGAGTTCAGAGTGGGGAAGGAACCTTGACAGGCCTGTACCTGGATCTGGACTTGGCAGCTTTCTCCTATCTGCATTAATGCACAGAACCAACTCTGCAGATACCCACTCCAAGCAAAATTGGGAAAATTTAGGTTCAAACTGTGCAGCTGGGGCCCAGCTCTCCTTTAAGTTAACCATTCTCAAACAGCAGAGTTGTGAGTGGGGAAGTGTCCCTTTTGGGAAAATTCTTTGCCACCTCAAAGGATAAAGTCCTAGAAACATCACTGAGGAGTGCTTGCTTCAGGGCTTTAGCTCTAGGCACTGTCTATTGGCAGGGGAGTGGCAGAATCCAGAGAGGGGACATTCTCTCTTACAGTATTTGGAGGTATGGCTGCGTTGAGACTATTGGCAAGAGCAAGATCCAACCCACACAGCTTCATTCTTGCTGAGAACCTACATCCTTCAGCAGCCTGCATTCTTACTGGGCCCATCTCTCCTTGCTGTTGGTCCCCAATAGATTTCACAGGCCGAGAATCAGCCTGGGAGAGGTGATGCTTTTCAGAGCTGGGATCAGAAGGTAGAATTGGCATTGGAGACCACAGTGGCTTTGTGCACAGAGGGAGCTGGCAGCCCCCTAAAACAACTGTGGAGCATCTGCCAACTAGAGGTGAGGGGCTCACAAGGGGGGAGAGGGGGGTTCCAAGGAGTTTAACTGGTAGTGAAGGCAGGTGCATGGAAACATTTTGCCCTCAGTTACTCTGCTGGTATTTAGCCCATAGTATGGGATGAAAGTCCCAAATTGTTCCAATGAAATGCAACATGCAAATAAAAAATGTGGTTGTAAGGATTCTCTGCTTACAGGGAAGAAACCTACAACTTACTCAGTGACCTTACTCAGGCAAAATTCCTGCTGGGCTGAATTTTGATGCACCCAATTAGTCTATGGTCAAACCACCACTGCAGCCAGTTGGCATTTTGCCTAAGTAAGGACTGAGTAAGAGCGAATTAAAGACCTCAGGATTTGGCCTATAGTGAAAGTGTTCTTTAGGGGAAATAATAAATTTTATTTAGGGGCTTCCCCTAATCCTTTAAAGTGCTGTGAGATTTGCAAAAAGGTGCTATATAATCAATAACACTATTAACAAAAAGGGGACCAAACGACAGCTACCACCGATTAAAATAAAGCCCCTGGTACATTGCAGAAAAACAACAATGCAACCATTTCTCTAGTATCAGAAGCAGGTCTTTCCTAGTGCCATATAACTCATGTTAAAAATCACAGCAAAAAGGCAGGCTTCCTCGAAGCTGTTCAGAAGTCTTTGGAGGCTGCTGTTATGATTCACCTTTTTAATGCTTTATGTATTACAGCTTTATTTTCACCTGAGGCTGTGATCCTAAGCTTCCTCACAGCCTTATCTACAACTCATATTTCAAAGCCTAATTTTCTTGCCCCCAAATGTAGAATAAAATAGCTTGCAAAAATGGCTGCAAGTTCTATATTTTCACAGCCTTTCTTCATAGGTTCTATATAGGTACAATTCCTCAAGGGCCTAAAGACTTCCTAGAGAAGTAGTGTAGCTAGAAGATATTGCTTGACCTAGCGTAACACTCTGTCCACCAAAGCTGGTGGAAAGATTATGAAATTTTAATTGGTCTGAGAGCAAGATATCACTATAATTGGAGCCCATGTGTCTGAATAAGCCTGAGAGCCAGGGACCTGTTGGAATTCTGTAACACTCTGTGGTAATTCTAGTGCTAGAACCTACCTATGCCATCACAATAAGCACAATGAGAGTCCATCGCTCCCATTCACATTTCAGTCATTGACGTCTTTTCAGACTAGCTTGTTGGACTGAGAGAAGGATATTAGTCTTTACTGTTTTCAGGCCCATGCTCTTTTCTATTCCTTACCCTATTATGCAGTGAATTGTAGCACTAGGAAATAAAGTTTTAAGAATGTTCAAGACAAACACAATTAGGGCTGAAGTCTGCTATTTGATACACAAGTTTTTTGCCATACAATTAATCTGTGTTTGAGAACTATCAATGACCTCTTCACCAAAACAGTTGTTCCCCTGGGACACTATCATTCTCCCAAAACCATGATAGGCCAGACAGCTATACCTACTGCAGCTGTGACAACACATCAATGGGCACAGGGTGCCTGAAGGTGTCAAGTTTCAGGCCCACATACTAGCTATTTGTATACCACCATCTTGTGGAAAACAAGAAACATGAATAGCCTCTGACTCTGTGAAGCACAGAGTCCTTTGGATGGAAAGAGCGGCATATTATATATATGCAAAATGTTTAATTTATTATTACTGTACAAATGTAGTCAATACAGTGTCGCCTGGCTACATGCAATCTTACAAATCATTCTGCTGACTCAGATCTAAATATAGACTCCAGAGTGTGGGGATTTGTTATACACTCAGAAGGTCCTTATGTCCAGACGCTAATGCATGGATTACACTCACTCACATGAGTATCTTCTAAATCTTTGCCAGACATGACCAATGCACTGCACAGGTAAACTGTAGTCTTGATTTCACCATGAAACGTGTCCACAGTTTTCAGCAAAAACTGTGGGTCTGGCAGAGACAGTCTTTATCTAAAGGTCAAAGCAAATTTCACTTGCAAAACATGCTCTTTTTTTCCCCAGATAAGTATAGATTCTAGCTCTGAGTTAGCCAAATGTTTTCACTTCCTAGTAGCTGTCTGCTACTACAGTTGTATGCATCTCTTTTAGCTCTAGCCATCCCTGCTGCTAAGGAGTTATCACATTTCTGCTACAGTGGGAAATCTTGACTCCTGACATCAGATCTATTAAAAAAAAAAAAAAAGGCTGATGAAGCACTGTCGTTTTTAAAATGCAGCACAGCAAAAGTTTTGGCTTCTTTTCTACTGCCAGACATAGGTTCACCGCAACGCCATATAAAGTTAGCTCAATAGAAGTAGCACCCCTGCACTGAAGGAAAGAATTGGGCTCTCTGATTAATTTAATTGGAGTTATTCATGATTTACACCGGTTTGAGTGATAGGAGACTCAGACCCTCTGTGACTGCTCTGCATTTCGTTCAACATGCGTGACTGCCCATGGTCACTTCTGGAACTGGTGGTGTTAACACCCAGGCTGGCAATGGGAATGCAGACACTGATAACAGGTGCCTCTGAAGTACTGACTAGTTTGTCCAGGTCATTAATTGTGCTGAGGAGGTGGCTATTTATTGCTGACAAAACAACAAGCTGAAAAGGTAGAAGGATATTTTAAACTGGTTGCATAGGACAGGAGTTTGCCTAGTGGGGCTGTCTGCTAATGCAGCTTGCATTGTAGTTACTGTTTCCAAACATGATGGGTGAATTCCTGGCCCTATTTAAATCAATGGCCAACTCCCATGGACTTCAGAGGGGTCAGGATTTCACCTCCCTCATATGAGAGCAAAACAAAATGAAAATTCTTCTGACAAGAACAAAAGAAGAGGTTGTAGCATGTAACATGCCTCCCAGTAAAGAGATGAAAGCATGCCACAGACAGCTCTGACAGTAACTTGTCACTGCCTCAGACAGAAAACTGCTCTACAAAAAGTAAGAGGGAGCCTTATTTCTGGAAAGGCCATTCTGATGCAGTTGCAGATTGTGTAACACTTGGAATGAGGAACAGCATTTTTAAATGGCATGAAAGTCAGTCTAGCTTATAGGGTTCAAGAACGTAATTATATTGGGATTGTGGGCCTGGTCTTCTTCAGCGTCATGACAATTAAAGTGAATTTTTTTTTCCAAAATAGGAGCTTGGACTGCAGAGTGCTTTTCCCTGCCAGGGTGAAGGTCTGCTGTAGAGGCCAGACATGTGTCTTTCTTGATCCCATAAATGTTTTGTGATAGGAAGCAGGCAGACTTTGAAGAAATGCCTTTTGTGATTCTGACTAGCAGAGATCTGTTCCCTCATGGAAACTGTGATTAGTTTCGGGGTTTTTTCCCCCCTAAAAGTCACCTCCACTGAATTGTTATAACAGAATTTACATGTTGTTGAAAGTGTCCTTATTTACTGTAAGGACTGTTTCTTCTCTAGGAGGAATCCCAGTCACTGATGAAAGTAGCATGTGTGTGCCCTTCTGTAGGATGTTTTTTTCCTAAGGCCAGATGTGTAAGTCATAGAGCTCCCTACGCATAGGTGCTGCCCCAGTTTGAAGAAACATACAGCTCAGTTATCCAGTGTTTCTGTTACAGAACCAACCCTTATCAGAATGAGGAGTACCTTTGCACAAGGTGTGGAAATGGGTCTCTCACCCATCTGTATATAGGATATATTTCCACTACAGAGGGGTTCACTTTTTAAGAGTGACACGTCAAGGATAGATGTTGAGTTTGTGCCCTCTTGGCTTCTTTATGGGCTGTAGAGGACCCATCTAATTTTTATTTTGTTACTCTGGGGGGAGGCTGGGGAAGTGTGTGCAGATCTGCTTAGGGATTGTTAAGAAATTCAGGTCTTGCTTACTCTACAAGACTGTATGGGTGACTGGAGAACTAGAAGTTTATGACATCAGATATCAAGGAAGTCAAACTTGATTAACTGAAAAGGGGAGTGATTTTTATTCAGATTGTTTAAAACTCTTGAACAGATTTGTAACTAAAACGCCCTGGACAGAAAGCTCTGCTTAAGGCCCCAGTACCCATGCATCCCCTTCACAGTTAAGGGCTGAGAAAGTTCCCAATACTCAGCTGAGTCAGCCAATTGGTCCTCCAACAACAATCAAGCCTTCTCCTCGCTGCACAGACTGTTGCCAACCCTCCAGGATTGTCCTGGAGTCTCCAGGAATTAAAGATTAAACTTTAAAGATAATGTCATGTGATGAAACCTCCAGGAATTCATCCAACCAAAGTGGACAACCCTAGCTGCACACAACATGACACTTCCTGGTATTTTTTTAAGGGAGGTGGGCAGAAGCAGCAAAAAAAAAAAAAAAACCACACACACCACACAAAAACAAAAAACCCAAGACATTTTAGTTCATTATAAATGACACCACCGTTTCTCCCCTCCTCCCATTCTAGTCACCTTGGTGTGTGCTGTACATTAGTCCACAGACCCACTTTGGATGGAGAGCCCTGAAGGTGCCTTTTGCCTGTACAAAGTAAACTATTACTTCTTATGTCTCTAACACCAATGCCAGTGTTCGTGCTGCTTGAGGGAAAATTAAGCACTCTGTCTTTCATAAGATGACTTATGAAAGATGGTGCAGTAATGACACCACATGATGCTTTCACAAGCTAACGTTCCTGAAGGAATTCTGGTCTTGCCCACATCTTGTATTTTTGTCCCACATCCTCTTCAGATAGATAAACATCTCTTAAAAAATTATCATACTGGAAATGAGTCAGTGACTGACACTGCTGATATAGTCACTGCTAAATCCAAAGTATTTGTAGCAGCCTGACACAGGGCAAGTGCACCCCATCCCCCTTTGGGGGAGGGGCAAAGGCATCATAGCCTCATGGTTAAGTCTACCTAACTACCCTTATCTTCAAGGCAGTGAGGGCAAATGGCCAAAGTCTATATGATCACCCTTCCTCACATGGCTAGGTGACCTAGTGGCCATTGTCACTATGTCTGCCCTCTCCTTCAGGGCGGAATGGCCTAATGTCCAGAGCCTATGAGGCCACCCTCCTTTGCAGGGCTGTGCAGTCTAGTGGACAGTCAGAGAAGTGGACCGCTACCTAGGGGTGGGTGGCAGCCATGGTAGGGGGTCTGGGCCCTCCCTACTCCACCGAGTCTCAGCCCAGGTCTCTGGCAGTGGCACGTGTGCTTGCGCTAAGTCATCTGGGATCTGACTGAAACACGCTAATGTCACCTGGACCAAGGGCTAATCTCCCCGGGCTACTTCCTACCCTGTCCCTGATGCTGTGGTCTGGGCATCTCCAGGGTCTCTGGGTTCCTTGATCTGTGCATAGGGTTGCCAGGTGTCTGGTTTTCAACCAGACCACCTGGTCAAAAAGGGACCCTGGTGGCTCTGGTCAGCACCACTTGACCGGGCCATTAAAAGTCTGGTTCGCACGGAGCTGACAGGCTCCTTACCTGGCTCCGAGCGGCCCCTGGAAGCGGCAAATATCCCTTGGCTCTAAGGCTGAGGGATGGCCATGGGGCCTCTGTGCGCTGCCCCCGCCATGCCATGAGCACTAGCTCCACAGCTCCCATTAGCCAGGAACCGCACCCAGTGGGAGCTGCAGGGTCAGTGCCTGCAGGCAGAGATAGCACACAGAGCCTTCTGGCCACACCTCTGCCTAGGAGTGGAGAGACATGTCGCCACCTGTGGGGAGCCGCATAAGGTGAGCTCCACCCAGAGTGCATATCCCAAAATTCCTCCCATACTCCACCCCCTGCCTCAGCCCAGAGCCCCCTCCCACATCTGAACCCCTTGGCCCCACTCAGCCATAAGCACCGACTTCTGCTGGCGCCAGTGGGTGCTCAACCCCCCTCTGCCCCAACTCCATCCTTGCCCCTTCCCCATATCCCTGCCTCAGCCCTGCCTCCTTCCCTGAGCACACCATGTTCCTGCTCCTCCCCCCTCCCTCCCAGAGCTTGTTACACTGCAAAACAGCTGTTTTGCTGTGGCAAGCACTGGTAGGTAGGCAGAGAAGTGGGGACATGGCATACTCAGGGGAGGAGGCAGAGGCCAAGGTGAGTTGAGGCGGGGAGCTTGGCTGCTGGTGGGTGCAGAGCACCCACCAATTTTTCCCCATGGGTGCTCTAGCCCCAGAACACCCACAGAGTTGGCACCTATGCCCCCAGCCCCCTTCTGCACCCCCAGACCCACCCCAGAGCCTGCACCCCCAGCCAACATCCTCACCACCCCCCCACTCCAACTCCCTGCCCCAGCCTGATGAAAATGACTGAGTGAGTGTGGTGGAAGAAGCAGCAAGAGAGTGAAGGGGGAATGGAGTGAGCAGGGGCAGAGCCTCAGAGAAGGGGGGACACGGCAAGGGGGTTCAGTTTTATGCAATTAGAAAGTTGGCAACCCTATCTGTGCAGCTTCCAGCAGCTCTAACCCCTCTTGGGTGTCCATAGATACCTCAGCATCCTCTTGGGTCTAAGTGCTGCTGGCTTCCACAGTCTGGGGCTTCAGCAGCTCCCAGGCTGGAGCCTGCAAGGTGCATTCTCTCTCATTAACAGTCAGCTCAGACTGAGCTTAGTTGCTCCCTTTTATACTGGTGCTACAGTTGGAGCACACCCAGCAGGGACTGGGGGGGCGGAGCTTCCTCCACTCAGAATGTGAAGTTAACCCCTTCTTGGCCAATGCGGGGCAAGTGCACCCTGGCACACAGCCTAAGTTTTGGTGTTATTTATATATAGTACAAGTCGAAAAGAGTAGTGGTTGAGGGGGAAAAAGAGAATGAGGCATTTGGTTAGAATTGTGTTTTTTAACTTGTTCTGTTATGGCACATCAGAGTAGCTCACAATAGGCCTTGAAAGAGGGGTTAAGTCTCACTAATCCTCAGGTGGGAGGAAAGGTCATTGGCAGGATTTTAATTACAGGCTGCTGGCAGGAGGTGCAGGCTCTACCTGATCTGATATAACATTTTTCTTTCTACATGCCTACTGATGCTTCCCCTTTAAGAGGAACAAAACAAAATGTTCTTTGCACAAAAATGTCTTGATATCATACCTGGGCAAAGGAAGGCCAACCCTCTGCAGCTTGCAGGAAGTTTAGCATTAAGATGACAAAGCAACATAGCGTACTATACTAATGGTAGAGAAGCTGGGATGGAATGTCTACTAAGCCTCCAGGAAATTATAGCAAGCCATTGCTCATACTATCTATGGTACTTCTGTGGCCCCCATAGCTATCCTCAGAACACCCTTGTGAGCTAGGGAAGTACTCTTATTTACCTTTTCTTTGGAGGGGGGGAACTGTAGCATAGACACTTGCCAAAGTCACACAGGAAGTCTATAGCAAAGTATGGAATTGAATCCTGGTTTTCTATGCCCTAATCACTACCCCCATCATTCCTCCTCTCCAGTGCCATGACTACTTTAAGCTATTGCTCATACCCCTCTTTACCATATCTCCCTCCCACAACCTGCTCCCACTTATCTGCTTATCTTGCTCTTTCTTCTTGTCAGAATCCAAGATGTGAGCTCTCGGGGCATGGGCTGTCTTTATTTTACTGCAGTGAACACTGCCTATCACAACAGGATCGTGATCCTTCACCGAGGCCTCTAGTCAATACTGCAGTATAAGTAAATAATACTGAACGGAAAGGGAGGAAAATAATAAATAAATCATAAAAATATTTAGCATTTCTATAGCACCTTCCATCTGAGCAAAGTATTTTGTAAATCTAATTGAATTCAGCCTTAATCAATGAAGCCTTCATTTCTTAATTAACAAATTAAAAAAAAACACAATATTGTATATCTTACAAGTGAAGTAGTGGTGTAATAGGATATACTGAGTACATTAAATCTATTTTTTCTTTCTGTATGAGAAAAATTAATAAAAAAGGAAAATAAAAAAACTAGTTTTATATTGAGTGGGAAGAGAGGGAAACTCAGTTCCCTTTGTTGCAATAAATTATGTATATATGTACAGAACAATCTTCCAGTCATTCCATTCAGCAGAGTACTGCAAAGATTTCCATTAATTTAAGTATGGACCTTGCTATTGCTGTTAGGAAAGAAATGATTGTGCATGGGCTTCAGAGCTGACGAGTTAAGAGGTTTTCTACTGGTGTAACCTTCATGCTCTACCCAGTTTGTCGTTGTAGGTGGTGCGGATTTGTCTAAGCAATATGATGAAGCAGTCAAAACAGTAGGCGCACACCAGTTAGTTTTTCAGCATAAATGCCCAAACGGTTAGTTTCACATTCAGGAACCTTGTGACACTTAGAAAACTGAATGTTGAAGGTTCATTACTAGGGCAGGGAGAGTATGAAGTCTTTTGCAAAAGACTTCATCGACTGGAATCATCTCTTGACCTAAAAGATAAACTCTTACGAGAGCTGATAAGAAGAACTAGATTCCTGCTGGGGTTTATTGCCATTAGGTTTCATTATAACTGACTTTTTCCACATTATTTCACTCTTTAAGAAACAGTCTTTATTTTTTTAAATAAAGAGCTGTTAAATGTATTTCGTATCAACCAGGGCCTGGATAAAGCAATTCTAATAACAAAGCAAAATAGAATTGCAGATGTAAATGCTATTAATACATCCTTTCTAATTAAATTCCATCAGAAATCATACAGGGTATTTCTGGCCCCATCCTCATTCTAGTCCCATCATTTTTTGATTAACTATCCTCATGCACTAGGAATTAAGGTGTGTCTGCTAACTTTTTTGTGAACGATGTGCTGTTTTTAATATTAACAGCAACATCTTTTCACTGTTCTCTGAGCAGGGTTGGGAGGAGAAATATAATTACACACAATGGGTATATAATTCATACATTCAAAATAACATTAAAATGATAGGTAGCAAAATATAACAATAGAGCAGCCTGCCTGTCATTCTTTTATGGGTTACTGGCACCCTCCAACCCCATTACAAACAACTCTCTTGAGTGAATATGTCATGAAGATGTGAGATAGATTAAAGCCACCGGTCATCCTTTGGGAACTCAATACATAGGGAATCCTTCTGCATGAGGTTGAAAGATATCTAATTTAAGTTTATGCTGAAACTGTACTTAGGCACACTCTGTCTCTGGGGCCGAGTGGCTGGAGTCCACAGTGTGCTAGAAACAATGTGGGGAAGTGAGCACATATTTTCTGATCTTTCCCCTGTAGTCAATCCTTCTGGAAAGGTATGACAGACCAAATTTCTCAACTGTAATCTCAATGCTCCTATTGGGAGATAACATTATGCAGTTTGATGTATCTGGGGAATCAAAGGCCCAGTACATAGCTGACCTTTTGCATCCAGAAAAGTAATTCTGTTGCCCTCAATATATCCTCTTTCACCAGAAAGACAGAACTAAATTTCCTCTAGTCACCAGGAAAGCTAAGCACTCTCTTAAGTATGGAAGCGTTTAAAAAATTAGGATTCTTTGTGCACAACTGACTTATAATTACACAACCTCTCCTGCTGGCATCGAAAAGTTGAATGGGATTGCACAGGGTGTAAATCAGTGGCTAAGGTGCATATCCTGAGTCCTGTCCATTGAATCTAGTCACACAAATCAAGGTTTAGTGCTTTTTATTCCTGTTAGTCCTATGGAGCCAACACAGCTATAGGAGATAGCAAGTTGGATTCCATTCTGTCTTGTGTATCATTAGCCAAATTGTTAACAAAGTTCCAGTTGCAGAACCTTCATTACTGGTTATGATGCATGAACTAAAAAGAACCCCAGCATAACAGTCAGATGCCATCTATTTACTTGTCAACCACACAAATCTGATATGAAGTTACTGAGAACTAACAAACAAGATTATCTTTTACCTACTCAGTTTTCAGAGTTCAAAGGTTTATAACTTGGGGTAGTGGTGTAATTGAAAACAATTTGTTCACCTTTGCATGGATGGAGAAAAGTTTTAGTGATGGGCCCCTTTCTGAAATCTTGCTTCAGGCTTATAAATGGTTGGGTCTTTTTAAAAATTATTTGCATACTGCTTCATACAGGTGCATTTAAGCACAATATTTAATTCACAGATCTCATTCACTTCTTCCAGGTTCTGCCCAGAGTAAGACTTATCTAAGATTTTCATAAATCCATTACAGCAAGTTTTCTAGCTCTCATAACTTAGTGCATAATATTGGAGATGTACATTTCAGAGTAACTCAAAATCTCGGAACACAAGAAACATGAAATACCAAGGTCTGAGGATAACAATACTATTACATTTTTTCCATGTTTTATCACCTTTTCTTTAAGTATAATTTCACTTTCCATTCTCCCTCTCCCCATGTGTATGTGTTATGTGGACGTGAGTAAAAGAAAGTATGTGTAAGTGGATATATTTTCCAACTTGCAGTAGGCAGACATTCATGTATCCGTGCTCCATGGCACCCTGGAGTTCTTATTGCAATATTTTTGCATCAGCTATGTTTGTTTTGACCAAAATGGACCTTAAAATTCTGTAACACACACTTAGGACTTGATTCATTGCTCCACAGTGCAACCCTCAACCCAGAGGATCCAGCCACTGGAGGATTCTCCCTGTGTTGGGGGATCCTATGGGGGTGTACAGCAGCTGGGATCGGAGACATGGCTGGCAGAAAGAGGTTGTGCATTCTGCCGTCTTAAACTGCCTTAATAGCCTGTTGATCTCACATGAATTAGAGAAGTTTTAAGATTACTCTAGTTTATATCAGAGACCACCCTGGCATTTGGACAGCCCCAGCGCAGGGGCAGTACAAAGACAGTTTAATCCACTTTTGTACTTCTTTCTGTCTCCTGAGCTGCACTGAGTGCTTCTCAGCCATAGTCCATGACTGGGCCCTAGAGTTTTGGGATAACGACTTTTCAGTGTTGCAAGACTAATTTAATCCAATTTTATTAACAGAATATTTTAGTTTGTCTTTTTAATACTCTCTGCATTGTATAAATGTAACACATTTAATGACATCAGATGTAAGAATTTGATATGTTAATTACAATAGTTCCAGTGTTTTTACGGAGCTATATGGAATAGTGCTGATTGTAATAACCCCTGTGGAAAATAGATCATTGGAAATGAAAATGCACTATTTCAAATTGCAGCACTGAAAGCAATCAGAAAGAAATGGGTTTTCTTGAAGTCTAAAATTAACTGAAAACTTAATAATTGCCATGATGCCTGTCCCAAGTAAAAGCAACAGACTTTATATGACAGGAATTTAAATAGCTCTTAGATTTAATTTGTAATTTGCAGATAAATTAGATCCATCACACCTAAGCTATGGCTCAGCCTCACCAAAACCACAGAACCTATGTGACTTCTTCAATATCTAAGACACTGATCCTGCAAATGGACACTTATGCTCATGTGGGGTCTTGCTTTCGTTATCGGCTCTTGGAGATAAATAATACAGTAACTGGCACCTACCTAGCACTTATCTTCAAAGTGCTGTGCAAACATTAACTAAGCCTCATAAAAACCCTTTGTGATAGTCAGATGGTGCTAATAATATCTGGCTGAAGGGGAAACTGAATCACAGATGGGTTAAATGATTTGCCTGAGGTTACCCAGAAAATCAGTGGAAGAGTTGGGAGTAGAACTGCTGATACCTGGTATAAAGCTCATTCTTTTAGACCGTGCCAGCATTCCAGAAGGTCAGGGCCAAGAGTTTTAGAAGTAGGAACCTCAAGTTAGGCTCCTAATTCTATAGTTAGCACCATATCAGCATTCTGACAAAGAAGGATTAAGAAAGACTTTCATGACAATTTTTCCTTCAGTCCTATTCCACTTATCTGTGTATATAAAAATACTGCGTGCCCCTAAAAGGAAAAGTGTGTAAAACACGCTCCAGGGTAGAAATTACAGTCTGTGAGACTTATTTTCTCTCTATGCAGACTCGAGTGAAATACATTTAGCAAAACAATGGGTGAATTTCACGCCTCTGTATTTCATTGCTTTGTACATCACCAAAACTTTCATGTCAGACAGTAAATTGTGATTATTCAAACTGAACTGTCCCCATAAAAAGTACATTTGTGACTTTGTTCCAAACAGCACAACTAGATATATTCAGTTTCTAATGCATGGCACTGCAATAAATGGACTTCCCGTTAATTACTGATGGTTCATTTAAAAAAGGAAAATGTAAGGTCAAAGAATAATTGACTCTTGGAAAAATGGAGTGCTATTGGAATGTGAATACAGGTTCGATTTTGTGATTTATGGCAAGACATAGTTTCATCTGGTATTTGGGTTACACTTCATTTTCCTTGGACTATTTGTTGCTAACAGTTGATTAATTGTTAGTATGCCAAGAAGGTTAGATGAGAGAAAAGTTGGCTATGCTTTTGAACTTCTACAGGAATAGCATCAGTCTGTATTTTTAAATAAGAAAATTGTAAAATGTTTTCTGAGTTCAAGTTTACCTCCAAGTATCTGTTGTTCTTTCCCTCTCCCTCCCCCCAGATCCCCACATACAAACACTTATGGTTTCCTAAAACTTATTTAGTGTTTTCTTGTGCTACTTGAATAAAGTACTATTTAACAGCATCAAGGCAAAGGGCATGAAACCCTCTCCATTTTACCGGTTTTATGGTAATGTGACACCACTGACTTTACCTGAAGTAAACCGGCAGAAAACGGGTCTAGCAAACTGGAAACTGAGTCCCAAAGATCCCAGCATAACAGCGGGAACAAGGTCCCTGGCAATAAAGAATGAATATCTATCTGTGTAGGCAATGATATCAAAATCATCACTCTGGCATCTAGCAGTAACAGGCGGCTGACAAGTCTGCAATGCAATAATATCCATCAACTGCTTTTTTACTAGAAAAAATTACTATGATTTTTTTTAAAGTATTTGGGGACCAAATCCTGAGGTTCTGTGCTCAGTCTCCATCTGGGGAAAAAAAATACAGTGTTCTTCTTATTAGAGTAAGAACTGAAGATGGATCTCAAAGTTTATCCCAATGGAAGTTTTAGATGTATATCCTCAGCTGGTGTAAGTTGTCATAACTTCATTGACTTCAGTGTACACTACCTGAGGGTCTGCCCCTTTGTCGGAATAGGAACCTCAGGGTTTGGCCTATACAACTTGGAATAAAGTCTGTGATTTCCATATATAAGAGGCTGCTCCCTTTAAACGATCTGAAATTAAAATAATTAGAGCTATATGCTGAGCAGGTGTAAATCAAAGTTGCCTTTAAATCTGAATTTATGAAACAGCTTCCCTGTATTTATTTTATTAGCATAACTTAGTATCTTTAACTGCTCTAGGTATGCTTCAGAGAGTCAAACAGTATATGTGCATTCCAGGAAACAACAAAAGCTCAGCATAAAAACATAATGGGCCATATTTTCAGTGGCCTCAACCCAACTTCTGCATTTGCACGCACAAGGTTTGGGGGGGTGAAGGGGACTGTGCCTGGATGACAGCTACCAGACCACACAGCTGCCATTTGCACCCAGCCATCAGAGTTCTTGGGCACCCACAATTGCTTACCCATGTACTTGTGTGTGCTGTTCATGGCACGCAGATTTAGAGGTTGCTTTTGAAAGCTGGTCCAATAGGGTTGAAATGTAATATCCTGGCTAGGGCTGTACAAAGCTATTGCATGCTACTGACAAGTACAATTGTTAGGTTAAATATCTTACAGATACAATGTAAATACATTCAGGGTTTATGTGAAAGAATATGGTACTGTAGTACAAAGAATGAAAAGACCGAGGTGGATCCAGCCTGCTGGCTTTGTAGTAGCACAATGCTCTCGCTCTCCAAGGGGGGAAAAAAGATTTGTTTCACTTCTGAGCATCTCCGAGAGGCTGATTCTGATGGCATTATGTCAGACTTTGAGATGGTTTGGTTCTCTCATTTTCAGGCTCCAGGGAAGTTCAAGTCAGTATCTGCCTAGGGAGGAGGAAGGTTGAAATTCCAGCCCAAATCGTGATTTAAATTGTTCACATTTACTTCAGTGGGAGCAGGATTGGGCCTTTTAAAAGGAAATTGAGCATGGTGAGTGAAATCCTGGTCCCCCCTTAAGTCAATGGCAAAACTCCCATTGACTTCAATGTGGCCAGGGTTTCACCGGTTAGCGTGTAAAATAAAGCCCCGCTTGACTTGTCCACAGCCCCACTTGAATTCTCACTGCCTTCAGGAGGTGCTTTTGATCAGCAAAGTGGCAAAGGAAAGCTAATGCTCAGGCCCCTGAAAAAGAGCATAAGGAGAGCTTTCCACTGACTAAAATGTAAATTGGATTGGGCACTAAAAAACTGTCCACACACCCTCAGCTCCAGGAGCTCCTCCATTTGAATCTTAAGATGTACATTGTACAGCCTGTCTAGCCTGATTCTTCACCACCTTGCTTCTTGTGGAGTCACCCAGATCTGCACAAAGTGAATGTAAACAACGGCAAAGCCGAATGGCAGCACTTTAGCCCCACTTTACTCAGTGGCAAACCTTTATCCTTCAACATTTCTACACTTATCTTAACCATGACTGGGTGTGTGGCTTACTAATTCATTATCTTAACATGCACTTCCAGGAAATAATAATAATAATAAATAATAAAAAAAGAGACTCCTGGGCCAGAAGGAGGTTTCCGGCACAGTGCAACTACTTAATAGTGCAAATTCCTTTGTATTTAGGTATCTACATTTAGGAATCACCTCTCTCCATGTTTTGCCAGTTTATTCTTCTCATTCTCTTCTTTAGAGTAGAAGAGTTTATTTTTGTTAGGGTTGCTGAATAGCATGATGAACAGGAGACCAGTCATGTGCCAGCAGGTGGTTTTATCAGCAGGTTTTACAAACAGACATGGGATCAGCACAGCTCAGGAAATACTCACTACAGGTTCAAGATTGGTTTTGTGTACATACTTTGTTCTAAAAAGAAAAGGAGTACTTGTGGCACCTTAGAGACTAACAAATTTATTTGAGCATTATTTGAGTACTCCTTTTCTTTTTGCGAATACAGACTAACACGGCTGCTACTCTGAAACCTGTACTTTGTTCTGTAAATCCCCAATACATTTCTGTCTATTTAGTTGTACTGTAATAATTATAAAAGTATTTTGCTGGGATTGAATGACTCAGGGGGTTAGGAATGGGCTAGGCTGCAGAACCTTGCAATTTTGGATTGCAGGTTTAAATCCAGCCAAGGTCAGTGATGACCCAACAGCGACACCATCGGATGGCTCTTTGGTGAGCTTTGAGAAATGCGTTGGATATCCTGAATCCAGTTCCCAGCTGGCAAGTGTCCACATCACAAAATGCACCACCACAACTGACAATTTGCAGCCACCTTATTGGTAGTCCTAGCAGAGAGGCTGAAGATTTAATTGGCATAGAGCAGGTCAGGTCTGAGACACAGCAGGGCTGTATGAAGATTCTCACTGCCTACAGAAACCCTTCTAGCTAGGGATGCAAAGAGAGTCTTCTACCCACAGCGGGCAGGAAGACTGTCCCATTGGCCCATGAGCCCAGTGCTCTGCTTGCTGCATAGGCTCCATATGGATCTCAGAATCAAATTCCAAGCTTTGTTCCTGAGACTGGCACAGGTTACCTGAAGAACCTACTACCCACAACAGCTACCTTCCACTGGAACAACAGAATCTAAATCTGGGTTCTTGGCAAGGGCGCATACCACATAAAAACTCAATATGGTGTGAACATCACTTTGCTCACAGATACGTATTTGGTAACAATAAGTCTCATGGACAGACATTCATAGTAGGATGATTTTAGGAAGGAGGTTCAAGGGATGCACAGAGATACTGAGACAGAGTGAGTGGGCTGGGATTGTTAAACATCCTCAGAGACAAGTAGGCAAACAAACCAATTCAGAAAGAGAGGATAATATTTTGGTATAATCCACCTCTATATAAATCCACCTGTTTTTTCCACTCTTTCTAATAGAAGGCTACTATACATTGGCTTTCACTTACACTACCCTTTAAGGTCTTCTGTACAGGATCCTGTATTTTGAGGAGATGTATCAAACTTTGTGAGCCCAATTTTCAGAGATGATGAGCACCTGTAACTCTCTCATTGAAGTCAGTGGGAACTGCATGTGCTCAGCAGCCAGCACCTCTAAAAATCAGGCCATGGGCATGTCAGATTTGGCTACATTTCTCATAAGAAAGAGTGTAAGAGGGAGGGGGAGAAACTATGTCCAAATCTTATGGTCACATGGTCTTAAAGCCCAATAAGACACTTGTGACCTGATGGGAAAACAGTAAACCCATTGAATTGACTAATACTTCTAGGTCTTGGATTCCCACAGAGAAAATATGATGAACATATCAGAACCAAGAAATCTTGTATCTTGGGATCAATGGAGTGCTGCCTACATGGCAAAATTTCTCATGAGAAGTTACACTTTGTTTTTCAGAACGTGTTCTAGAGAATGGTATATCAAGTTGACCAGGTATGTGCCCAGATGTGCCCCCCCCCCCAGTTTCTATTAGCCACAGTAAGTATGCTGTTGCAACATATTTTCATTTACAGAATTACTTGGTGGCAAAAAATAATCATGTTTTGTGACCCCATTTCCCATGGTATTGGGAGCCAGTGATTTCTTTTATTGTTGTTCATCCACATCTTTGTCTCCACAAGAAACTACATATTAAGGGAAGAGACTATGCAGCTTCTTAGTGATACATGATCACTAATATCTTGTGCCAATTTGTGTTTTCATCTTCTTCTTTCTTAAGCTAGACTTTACTTCAAGAAAAGTGATGATCAGTTCTTGGGTATGCATTATGTAATGATATTTATGAAAGCTGATACTGACTTACCTCTTCTATGAGATCTCTTCTTTTTATTTTCTAATCCTCCCAAACTCAGTGACACAAAGCTCCAGGGCGCACTTTTGAGATACTGTTTTGACAATACCATTTAGATGTCTTTACAGAATTGGCAAAGCCACAAGAAAGTTGCTAGGAAAAGTTTGCACAATGTTCTCCATCTGATAGTGTATATATAATGGGAGCCCAAGGAGAAACCCACTACAGATGGCCAAGCAGCTAACATTTGGGTTGGACTAACCCAGGGATCCGAACTGTGTCATACATCCACATGCACAGTGCAAGGAAAATAAAACAAAGCACTTTAGTCAAGAAAATTGTTTTCTAAGCTAAGAAATTGATTCAAAACAAAGAGCAAGGGAAGAAAAAGTGGCAAGACACACTATGATTTTAACAAAATCAGTTTACAGCTCTTGTGCATGGAGACTCTTGGTGGCTACTTTTCCCCTTTTCTTCTCACAAGCCTTTGGGAAAGAGCAATTGCGATAAAGGAGATTCAGAATGCTGAGCAAACAGAAAAGTGGAGACTTGTCATCTTTCTTCTGGGGACAGTCTGATATAGTTAGGTTTCAGAATGCCTTGTAACTTTCATTCTACCTCCTCTGGGACATGAGCAACTGCAGTAGGGTGGGGTTGTGGGGCTTACCAACTTGGTGGTTGCCTGGATAGTCACCTGACTATTCTATTTAGTGTCTTGCTTATTGACGGTCTGCATTTATGAGTCTATATTATGGAAATCATGGACCGCAATAATAGGTAGCATCCTTGCCTCAGTGGCAGGAAAAGTTTTGTGAGTTTGTTCCCCTCTCATCTCTGTCTGCAGTTACCCTTCCTTGCTCTAGAATAAGAAGGTCAGCCAGACCCACACAATTAGAGGAGATTGTATAAAGTTGACCTTGTACCCTGTCAAATCCTTTCATGTGTGGGCAGTCTTTAGCAGTAGCAGCATAGAAAACAGAGTGAGAGATGTGCTTATAGGTGTGAGAATGAGATTGTTAAGAATTTTTTTCCTCACTCTCCGCAAACTAAGATAGTACCTCTGCCACTTGGGTGAACTTAGGTTATTCCCACTCATATCTAGCAGCCCATGGTTTCTTCCTTTATCTTGACTTCTGCTATTTTTGTTCTGTGATGTCTCTGCTTTTGCACTATTGGGAGTGGATTGTGTGTGGATCACTAACTTTTGGACAGGTCAGCTGTCTCAGTCTGAGCACCACTAGAAGGATACTAATAAGAGGAACCTAATACATCAAAAACAATTCTCCCTTTTTCACTCCATACCCCTCTCCCAGGCACACTGCTTTCTTCTGCTCTTGTTGTTGCTGCCCTTTCTCACTCTGCGTTTATACTCCGGTTTCTGTAGATGGTACTGTACCAAGAAGAGATGAAGATTGACGTTTTTCGGTCTGCTGGTCCTGCCTGAACAAGTCAGAGCGGAGCCTGCAATTCAAAAGGGGCAATGCAGAAAAAGATAATGGACATTACAAAATGTGCAAAATTATTTCAATATATACATTTTTTAAACACGGTTGCTGTTGGAAGAAAAGTGAAGACGCTGTAGGGAATGTACCCAGGGGATTTGAAAATGGCTCTCTGAATGTCAGATCTGATCTCTGGGGTGTTCTGGGCCTCCAGTGCAATTAAAAAGCGGTCATTGACCACTGGCTGTTGCTGAAAAGTTTGGCCTAGTAAGACAAGGAAGACCTAGGATATATAAAGTGTATCTGTTGATTCTTTGACTGAAGCTGAGGTGCAGAAACCTTGTAATGACTAACTGAGCGTGTGGAGGTAGCAGCTTCATTTTTCATGGCAGGATCACATGGAGTGCTGAGAACAGAAATCTGGGGGTGGGGTAGGGTAACCAGATGTCATGATTTTACGGGGACAGTCCCGATATTCGGGGATTTTTCTTATATAGGCACCTATTATGCCTTCCCCCCACACACACACTCTGTCCTGATTTTTCATACTTGCTATCTGGTATGGGGGTTGCTTCAATATTTTTTCATGTGGCTGGGAAATGTCTAAGACCATGCCGATATACTGGCCACACACTCTTCTCTCAACCTGCAAGTAGTTCTTGCGAACGCTTCACATTTGCTTCAGTTTATAGAAAAAGGACGGTTCAATGCAACCCAAGTCCTCGTTTTTCCATGAAATCTGTAGGGAAAAGTATCTACAGCTAAATCACATGAGTGTCACATAAAAGGAGAGGTATGTGGAGGCCATTAGGACAGGTTTGCCTGGGAGCTAAGTAATGAACCAAGCTTCTGTCTCCAGAGACCTCCAGTATCCCTGACCTGTATTGAAAAAAAGAGACTTTCATTCTACTTTCACCATAGAGGGAATTTCACGCTACCCAGGTTCACTATAAATGGCCAATTCCATACCCCCAAAATAGGCAAGACTACCAGTGAAGTCCGTGGAATTTCAATGGGAATTTCGTCTACCTGGGGATATTGGACTGGTGTCTTTGTGAGTTTTCCTTTATTGTATAGATGGTGGAACCTGATACACCATTGCTCATAAAATCCTTTGCTTATCGTATATTATCCATGCTGGTTGCATTTGTTATTCATTTATCACCATAAATTTGGGCTGGCCACATCACTCGCAGTTGGAGAGCTGCACATGTCTTAGTTGGCATAAGAGTCTCTGGGGACTGAATTTGCAGAATCTTTGTTACCAATGATGATCCATGAAAAGGAAACAGCCCATTTGGACTCTCAGAGCCCAGGCTGTGTTTACAGGGCTGGCAGTTAAAAACAAAAAAACCCAAAAACTATCCTGTTACTTGTATAAAATGAGCAATTCGATTTGGAATCAATCAGCTACCCTCAACATGGAACCCCACAATAATATTTCTACAGTCATTGTACGTTAGGGATCTGCCAGGGCAAAAAGCAAGTGTTGTGCCCATTGGAAACCTGAGAATCTCCTCTTTCCACTGGGATAAAGCTCCCACTTTTAGTCCTGATGGATTACAAGTTACCAGACCTTAAAGCTATCACTGGTCCAGCAATCAATATTGTCCATGCTGTAGCCCAAATCACTGAGATTTGGCAGAAATTAGTAAAAATTTATCTGGCAGAACGCTGTGAACAAATTAAAGAGTGGCAGTTTGAAACTACTCAGATTTTTGGTATGTTTGAAGTAGTCTTAGTGGAAATAGGTTAGTACAGAAGTTCTCAAAGTGCGGCCAAGGACCACTAGCTGTCTGCACAACTTTTGCTGATGGTCCACAGAGAGCAAGCTGCTAACATGATACTGGATCTATGTAGATGCTTTTGACTCCATCAACTTTTCCAAACAAGCAGTTGCTGTAGTTGCCCCAGG
Organism: Natator depressus; assembly: GCF_965152275.1. Lineage (NCBI taxonomy): Eukaryota > Metazoa > Chordata > Testudines > Cheloniidae > Natator > Natator depressus. The sequence continues at coordinate 17,054,087 of NC_134245.1, read as the reverse complement.
AATGTTAAGAAATCGCAATTGGGAGGAGAGGTGGTTGTGACTGGAAGGGGAGGTGGATGATAAGACAATCTTTCCACACTAAGTTCCACACTGTGGAGAAGTTTCCAGACTCTTGGTTAATGGAGAGGATGCAAGGGAAGCAGACAAATGTGCATGATAAAGTAATAGCTTTGTAGTTTGTCATGTGGATAACACCACTATATAAATGGTGTGGATTTATGGTGGAAAGATTAAACAGATACGGAGATGTTTTGTGCATACAAAACATGCAGGTAACATTTTTGGAAGCCAGATTTGAAAACTAGGTCTGGAATTTTATTTTTATTATGAAGTCCAAGCCTTCTTCAACTATTCATTTAAAAGGGCTTCACTTTATTGTGGAATATATTTTTTGTTTGGTTCACAGAAAGTGTATTCTCTTAATAAGTTTGTTTCTTTAAGTGGAATTAATATAAATGAGTCCTGTTCTACAAAGGTTTCATTTAGATATGTTGTATTTCTTATTCCTCTTTATATGTAAAATACTTGTTTGAAATTGTTTTAATGTAAGTGCTATAGACCATCACCCTCTATGTGATAAAGTATGGGCTAGTCATTCCATGAATGAAATTTTTATATGGCATCTCAATTGTCTTTTCTTTTTATGAAATAATAACTATATCCTCCATTAAGTTATAGGGCCAGCTGTTAGTTGCAGCTCTGGTTATTAATGAGTTAACAGGAATCACGGCCCATTTATTCTTAGAGAACCTGATCCAAAGCCTCTTGAAGTCAAAGGAAAGATTCATGTATTTTCGATCTAATCTATACTTACATTGTCAATGTTTCTGCAAGTCATCAGAAATGAAACAAGAAGTTGGGGCAGCTGTGGTTGTTGCATGTATAGACAGTGTGGCCTCGTGGCTAGACCATTAAACCAGGACTCAGGAAACCTGGGTTCTATTCTCGGCTCTGCTGCTAGGTGACCTTCAGCAAGTCACTAGACCTCTCTCATCTTCAGTTTCCCTATCTGTAAAATGGGGATAATGATGCTTACCTCCTTTGTAAAGTGCTTTGAGATCTATGAATGAAGGCACTATGTAAGAGCTAGATATTATCATCATTGTGGATGTTTGGAGCCAGAGTGCAGGGAGTTGTTATACTGTACTCTTTATTGAAACCAGGATCCTGACAGGCTATGTCTACACTAGAAGCAACTTGCCAGTATAGCTATACTGGCATGCTATACCTGCAAAGAGCTCGTAGTGTGGACACAGCTTACAGCAGCAAAACTGAACTTTTGTCAGCGGAGTTTATTCCAGCCCCGAACTCCTTCCCCCAAGTGAAAAAAACAAAAAAACCCCAAAACCCCACAGTTTTGCTAGGAGAGCTGCATCTACGCTCAGGACTTCTGCCAATATAGCTCTGTCGGTCTGGGATCACACCTCTTCACGTGCCTGACCGACAGAGATATATTGGCAGAGGTTTGCCGTACTCAGTCACAGTGGTGTTACCATAGCGTTGAGAGTCAGTCATTGGAATCTGTTCTGCTTTGTAGAGCTCATTCCACTTCATTATGACTACATAAGTGGCACTTGCAAGTACATTCTTCACTTTGTGTTACCGACCCATATTTTTGGTTTCAAACAGCACTGTTTCCCACGCAGTATTTCAAAGAGGAAACACTAGTCACCTCTGACACAGTTTCTTTCTAAAACCATGCACGTTTTTATCCAGGGCAACATTTTTATGCAGGGTTATGTTATTCCCCAGAGGCTGTACTGGCAAAGTGCAGTATGTTTAAATTTCTCAACATAGACTGTGGAAGGATCCTCCTGAATATTTTCTGTAAGGCTGCCTGGAAAAGTGCGGGGAGGACCTCTGGAAAATGGCTTTTAATTTTTCATCAGAATTTCAAAACCGTAGAAATTTGCTCACCAGCTGTAATTTTCTGCATTCTAGGGCATTTTCAGCCTGCAGAGGGGGAACTGGCGTGTTTTTCCAGCGCACCCGCATTCAGTAGCAAAGCAGTTACCGTGTCACCATGATGAAATGTTGCCGTTCTGCTGTTGGTACTTCAATAAGTCAATTCATTTAACCCGTCATGGTGATGGGCAGACTGGAGTCCCTGAGATGCCAAGTAAAACAACTTTCTCCTGGAAGGATGATACGTGGATGGAACAGTCTAGTGAGGGGGGTGGGAAAGTCCATTTCTGGACCTTTTGGCATGTTGAATTGTTCTATTTGTAACTTTTTGTACCAAATCTGTAGCATGGAACTGATGATTCATAGATGCAGTTGAATGAATGAATACAAATATTGGCCCAGATTGTACAGCTGTGCAGGGATACTCACATAGCAGCAGGAAGCACTGCCAGATTCTTCTTGAACCCTCATGGTGTTTTCTTTGCATTTCTCTATTGCAGGGGCGGGGGAATGGGGATTCGCTGACTTACTGGAAGAGCAAAGGATCAGATCCACAAATTCTGTGCATCTCCCAAGATCCTTGTGGGCTGCATGGACTACAAGGGGACACAGGAGCCCTGTTCCTCTGCAGCAGCTCTGGTGGCCCTGGCCCCCTGGCAACCTGAGTCCACTGTCAGTAACTTTCTCAGAAGCATCTTTCGGGGGAGTTCCAGTGTGGAGGGGCTCCCAGAGAGTGTAATATATCGGTAAGTCCCCTGCTCATTCCTGGAGTACCCTCTCCCCAAACATGGATCCCCAGGCCTTGGAAATCCCTCCTCTCAGGGGCATTGCAAGGCTCCAGAAGGCCCTGGTGCAATAATATGGTAAGGGACTCCTTCCCAGTTCTAAAAATCTAAAATTTTGCTTTCCTTTACTACCTTGGAAAATCAGAAGATAGCCTGCACATTGTGTTTATGTATTTATGGGTAAGATGGCTATCCAAAAGGTTCTACGTAGACCTTTATACAAAATGCTCACTGGCAGGGATGTAGTGCTACATCTTATAGTGCAGAAGTCCTGCAGAAATGATCTCCAGCTAGCAGGTCTGTCACATGTGAGATATTCGATAGATTTTGGAGACTGTGATGTCATCAAAAGATAAAGCACCTATATTCAAAACAACTTTTTACAAGTAAATTTTATCTAACTGAAAATCTGCACAACAGCAGTTGTAAGACTTCACCCATTAGTAATAAATACACACATCGTATCAGCATAAAACCCAAGTAACTCAGCTTTTATATGCCAACTTTCAACTAAATAGCAAGGCACATCCAAAGCACACATGTAGTTAGTCAAACAGTCCAAGGGCTTGAGTCACCATTGTATTACTCCAGTTTTGAGTTCGTGCAACTCCTCTGGGACTAAGAGAACAGGGTTACACTGCTTAAAAATAATGCAATGGAGAATCAAGCCCCAAATCTTTAAACCTGAACCCACAATTTTACCCATGGAGCAAAACTTGCAATTTGAGCACAAAGCGGCTTTGACTTGCATTCACAAATCATGTGGCTGGGCACCAAATGCAAACAAGTGTTGTCAGAAATATACAAAGCACTCTTGAAAATGTGGTGTCAGAGTCACAGAATCCAGAGTAGCAGCCGTGTTAGTCTGTATTCGCAAAAAGAAAAGGAGGACTTGTGGCACCTTAGAGACTAATAAATTTATTTGAGCATAAGCTTTCGTCAGCTACAGCTCACTTCATCCACGAAAGCTTATGCTCAAATAAATTGGTTAGTCTCTAAGGTGCCACAAGTCCTCCTTTTCTTTTTTAGAGTCACAGAAGCAGAACACAAGGATCCATACTGCCACACAACAAACAAACAAACAAACAAACAAAAACCCACCAGTCTAGTAAAACAACTACTCCCTCAGCACTTTTTCAAATATCATGATATCTAGCCCATTTAACACTGCTATCTAAATCAAGCACTTATGGTATGTCTGCTTCCATACCATAGAAATGTTAACTGACCTAGATAAAAAGCCCGCCATCACCACCAGCTGTAACATCTTCCAAGTATCTCTCAGATACACTATTCAGATAGGGTTTGATCCTACCCCGTATGGGGCAAGATTCACTACCAAGCCCCAGCTATCTTTGGGCCACTCCATAAACCCAACTAACTGGCTGATCAGACCAGGTTGATTATTGTCAAAAATGTTCCCTGGGAGCTAGAGTGCACCAGTGAACGTAGCCTTTTTCGGAGAACACATTCAACCAGTAAGGAGACAGATTCTGATCAAGGGCTGCTCGCTATCTGTCCCCTGCAATCCTCCCCTGGCTGCTGCCTCCTCTTTCACTTCATGGGGCCGGGGACCATTCACCATCTGCCCTCCACAAACCTCCTCATCCTGCACCCCAAGGGGGGGGGGGGAAACCTCCTGCCCTGTTCCCCTGGAGTTGCTCAATTCAACCACAACAGGACCCAGGAACCCCCATCCAGCCCCGTGCCTGCATGCTGCACCCCCAGCCCACATACCCCGCCAGGGCCCCCATCCTGCCCCCAACACCTGTCCAGATGAGCTCCTCCCTGTTGGAACAACGGTCATAGTGAGAGTCCCTGGTGGCAGCCAGGAGCTGCCCAGATAGCAGGGCCCTTGGGGGCTGGGCATTGCCATGAAGCCCTGGCAGGACTGGCAGTGTCTCCAGGAGCAGGCCCTAGCTGCTCAGAACCCGAGTCACAGCTGCAATCTTACCCAGGGTGGGGGTGGGGAGCAGCTGAGTTGTGGGCAGCCCAGCAGGGGGGCACTTCCTGCTCCTTGGAGCCCCATCCGCTTAGACTGTGGCATAACTGCAATGGTGCCGAAGGTAGAGAGGGCTCTGCTAGTTGGGTCCCCATATCCTCTTGGGCCCTGGTGCCACTGCACCACTTGCACTCCATCGTAGCTATGCCACTGCTTCCTCGGGGGGTGGGAGAGATCTGCAGGAGGCAGATCACGAGGAGATGATCTGGCCTGTTGTATTAATAACAAAAAAAAAAAATCCCATGTATCCCGTGGCACAATATCTAGGAACCAGCAGATGGGAACTGTTGAAATAAGTGTTTGCTATGGATGGATTCTATTCCTTCCTGCGCATCAGTATCAGGATTGTTTACTACATTCCAGTTATAGGGCCAATTAGTAAGCCCTGTGGAACCTCCACTGAAAGTAAAGGTGCTGTTCAAGGCCTGAGCAAGGGCATGGTGTGGCCTGCAAAAGCTTTATCGTTAGTAATACATAAGAAAGAAAAAACCTAGCTTGACTCTCAGCCCAGGCTGAATTTCCAGGGCTGATCCCTGGGACGAAAACACGTCACGTGCAGACACTGAACACACTGGATAGAGAACAATGGAGACAGCCCCACAATGCTATTTTTATCATCCCTTTTCAAAGTAGAGCTGCATTTTCTGTAAATGTACAAGACGGATCAATTTGGAGGTTAAAGTCCTCCTAACCCCCCAAAAGTACAGCATGAGCAGCAAGTTCCCCTTTTGCTTTTACTGCCTTCTGCAGGGATCACTCCTATACAGGAACAGTAATATTGAATTCTGACACCTAGTTCTTCTACAGTGCTCTCCATCAGTAGATCTCAAAGTCTTGTACAAAGAAGGTCAGTATCATTATCCTCACAAAAAGAAAAGGAGTACTTGTGGCACCTTAGAGACTAACCCATTTATTTGAGCATAAGCTTTCGTGAGCTACAGCTCACTTCATCGGATGCATTCAGTGGACAATACAGTGAGGAGATTTATATACACAAAGAACATGAAAACTGTATCCTCACAGTTACAAAACTGGAAACTGTGGCCCAAGGAGGTGAAGCGACTTGCCCAAGGTCACTCAACAGGCCAGCAGCTGACCCCGGTCTCCTGAGTGCTCTATCCAATAGGTCACGTTGCTTCTCATAACATACAGTCACTGCCCTTTCTGCTGAGAATGCCAAGAATGGTGCCAGTGAGTGCCAGTGAGGAATGTGGTTTTGTAATGTGGATGCCTGTCCCCTAATAACTATACGGAGACCAAAAAGCACATTTCACATAAGCTACCAAACACCTGCCAGCAAAGCTTGGGAAACGTGATTAAACAAATGAAACAAAGTTCTTTTACCTTCCTAATTTTCTAAATGTCCAGCTATTATGCATTTATTTAGAATTCATTGCCATGAAGTCATTGTGTATTCAGGTGGAATGTAAAGTGAACACCATAGGAGTTTGACAGTAATTCGACATTAGTTAAGCATTAGTTGACAGATGTACAAAGCAAAACCATTATTTCTCCCATACATTCTGTCATGACTTTTTTTTTCCTATTGTGGTTTTCATCCAATGAACTGCCTCTGCGCTCTATATAAAATGCTGAGATGAAAGCCTTAGCTTACAAGAAATGTTAACTATTGTATGGCTATTGTTGCTCAAAGGGTTTTCAACGATAATTAGAGGTGAGCAACAGGGAAACAATTTTGTTTAGGATGGAAATATTTTGCAAAACATTAGGATTTTTCATTTAATCTGTGTTTCTCTTACCCAGATTTCACCAGCCTGAGTTTCAGGTATATACAACATTTCAAATATAATGCCTTGCCTGGATATACTAGGAGAAGTTGTACAGCTAGAGATGTATTTAAAAAAAAATTGGAATTCACAATTGTTTATCTGAATCCCAAATTTTATCCAAGTCAGAGTTTATTTGAAATTCAGCTCATGATATTGTGAAATCACCAGAACGCTTTGGAAAATGTTGCCTTTAATTAGCACATTAGTATGTACAGTACACACTGACCACAAACACTATCAATACTGAACTCAGGCATCTTGCACTGAAATAAGCAGGACCTATAATTATATAAAGGATAGATCCATATTATTATTCTACAAAGTAAACTTTTGAAAATATTAAACATAAAAACATTTTTAAAAAATCAATGCAAATTACAACTCCACATGAACTCAGATTGTGGTCACTGGGCACAAAACATGGAGGTAAATTGAGCAAATCATTAAATCTATATGAAGTACTTGTATGTCCCCGTTTACCATAGTATCTGAGAGCCTTGTAATTTTCGATGTATTTCTCTTCATAACAGACATGTGAGATAGGGAAGTGCTAGTATCCCCATTTTACATTATTATCATTAGAATAGATCGAGTATTTATATACTGGTATGGAAGGATTCGATTTTTATTGGTAAATGTCAGTAAACATCAATTTCACAACACACAAACTGACAAAAAATACTTCCATTGATAATAATCAAAATTTACGGATAGGCAAAGTAAGAAAAATGCTGCTTGAGAACTTAGAGTTTGATTTAAGGGTATTTACTGTGTATATTTTGATATGTGATGCTGACAATGTGTGTTTTAATGGTTAAAATGCTTTAACTTTTTGAATCTCAACATCTACTCATGAAATAATTATTGTCCATCCTCCCACAGTGTCTGACCATCCCTATAATTTCCCACAACTGTGAAAATTTAAAATCGATAAAAAAAATTTAAAATGTTGATATTATCCATTTAAATTACTAAAAAAGAAAAAGGAAAATCGAATTCTGCCAAGCCTACTTAGATAGCACTTTACATCCTTAAATCTCAGAGCATTCTAGAGGTGAGAGAACATTATTCTTCCCATTTTACAGACAGGGAAACCAAGGCACAGAGCATGTAAATGATTTGCCCAAGCAAGCCAATGTCAGAGCCAGGAATAATGCCCGTGTCCCCTGACTTTCTGTCCAGTGCCTTAACATCTGACCCAGGTTGTCTCCATAAACTTTGTACTGGTACAAGGAAAAGAATGTATACTTACTGTTGGACCTCAGCCTCAGTAGTATGCTAGGAAAAATAGATTGCACAGTTCATACCTAAATTCACCAGTGAGAAGACAAGTGGAACCAGACCCTGTGCTTCCATGAGAAACTACCGAAAGACTTTACCTTCTGCGTTCATATTGGACTAGAAAGTCTTAAGACTTCCAAGTCCTTATGATCCTACTGGAGTTTATTAAATGTTTCAACCATTTGAACAGGAAAGTTTGTTATATTTCAGCAAGGTCAATCCCTCCTGGTATTAATTTTTAGTGTTTTCCCCTATAAATTTTGCTGTGTTGTTTCAGTCATTTTTGAGGATACAGATGGACAGTGCTAGTAATAAAGATATTTGACTGTAATAAATCTTTTTGTTTTAGCTTTGTACAAACGCTCATTGGAACAAGAAAATCAATTAGACAAAAACTGGCCAGCACACCTAAGCAACAACAGTCTATTGAACAGTTAGTGAAAGGGTGATCCTGGCATTCCCATTCTTTGGGCAAGTGGAGATCAGGAATATTTTGGCATTTAATGTTTGATTTCCAAGAGGGTTGTCAAGGTTCCTTCCCCACTCTGAACTCTAGGGCACAGATGTGGGGACCTGCATGAAAAACCCCCTAAGCTTATTTTTACCAGCTTAGGTTAAGCTTCCCCAAGGTACAAACTATTTTACCTTTTGTCCCTGGACTTTATTGCTGCTACCACCAAGCGTCTAACAAATATAACAGGGAAAGAGCCCACTTGGAAACATCTTCCCCCCCCTCAAAATCCCTCCAAGCCCTACACCCCCTTTCCTGGGGAAGGCTTGATAAAAATCCTCACCAATTTGCATAGGTGAACACAGACCCAAACCCTTGGATCTTAAGAACAATGAAAAAGCAATCAGATTCTTAAAAGAAGAAGTTTAATTGAAGAAAAAAAGTAAAAGGATCACCTCTGTAAAATCAGGATGGTAAATACCTTACAGGGTAATCAGATTCAAAACACAGAGAATCCCTCTAGGCAAAACCTTAAGTTACAAAAAGACACAAAAACAGGAATATACATTCCATTCAGCACAGCTTATTTTATCAGCCATTTAAACAAAACAGAATCGAAAGCCTATCTAACTAGATTGCTTATTACCCTTTACAGGAGTTCTGACCTGCATTCCTGCTCTGATCCCGGCAAAAGACAACACAGACAGAGAGAACCCTTTGTTCCCCCCCCCAGCTTTGAAAGTATCTTGTCTCCTCATTGGTCATTTTGGTCAGGTGCCAGTGAGGTTATCTTAGCTTCTTAACCCTTTACAGGTGAAAGGGTTTTTCCTCTGGCCAGGAGGGATGTAAAGGTGTTTACCTTCCCTTTATTTTTATGACAAGGGTCAAACACAAACCATTTCTCTAGCAGTGAATAACAGAGCATTAATGCAGTTCTTAAAAAGGCCACAGATTTTGCTCACTAGCCCAGAAAATAAGTGCCAATTAAGAGTGAAAAAGAGACAAGCCCCCAAATGGAATTTGCTCCAGCTTGGGGTTTCCTGCAGTCACACACACACACAAAAACCAAAATGGAAGAAACTAGAGCATAGGTTCATCTCCCATGACCACACTTCCTAGTGTCACACTAAATAGCCAACTCAGTAGCATGCCAGTTGATCAAAGGTATTCTTAGGGCTTGTCTATACACAAAAGTTGTACTGCTTTAACTGCACCAGTATAGTTAAAATGGTACACACACGCCCTCCCACAGTATGGATGCATTTATATGGGTATAAAAATACTTTATACTGGTACAGCTATTTCCATATCAGCAAGGAAATAAGGTCTACCACTATAACAGACCTCTATACCAATATAACTGTATTCGCACTAGGGTTGTACTGGTATAACTAAATCAGTGTATCCTATAATATTTAACCACTTGTGCAGTGAGCTGAGACAAGCCCAGAGCAGAGGCCATAGTGTGGGCTATGATTTGGTATGACTCGAGTACTAGTGTGGACAGGGTGGGGAACAGAGAGGGGCACTGAGTTCCCTTTAAATAAAAAGCCTTTAAAAATTGAAAATAAATAATGAAGCCCAGGAAGAAGAAAAGCTGATGAATGAGCAGAGGTTTGCTGAGACACAAAAATGCATACAGTCCTCAACGCTTTTTTAAAATGTAATTTTGAATTCAAATACAGGACTCAGGTTGGTGATTTTATGATATTTTTATCTTAGCCTGTAACTTTTGACTGTTGTGGTCAGACAAGTTCATTATTTCCTGCAAAATATGTGTGACATATATCACCATCCTCAACAAAATAAATGAAGAGCTAACAGCAAGTCTGTCTCCCCACACCGCACAGGTATCACGTTGCTTTAACTACTTAGACACCAGCTAGCTTTTAATGATTGTCTAGAATGTATTGCTTTCCTTTCCTATTTCATATCAAACTATCCTTTTTCACTTCCCTCCCACCTGTTAGATGCCCCTCTTAATAAATTATTAAATGCATTTATTTAGATCACAGAAGCAAGACAAAGAAATTAGATTAAATTGATCCATGGCAATTTGCTCTCAAGTCATTTCTCCATGAAATCCCTCCCATGTTTTATTCATGAAGACATCACTATCTAACTCTTATTGCCATAGTTCAGTAACATTTTCATTTTGCTCAATTTACAGTTACAGCTGCAAGTTACACTTGGGATGGGCGTGAGTGTCTGTATATAGACACCACAATGGTCTGCATCTCAGTGATGCCTCAAATTGTCTAAGTGATGGTGTCTCAGCCAGGCAAAGGCTTTGAAGCATAACAGATGGTGATTCTAGTAAGATCTAGCAGGCTTTGGTCTAAGGGAAAAAGGTTTCAGAGGGCAATCTAAGAGAAGATACAGTGAGCTATAATGAAGAAGCTACTGCTCTTGAGGGAAGAAGTGCTGTGGGAGAAGTGGTCCCCACTGAATAAGAAGTTTCAGACAGCTGTTAGTGCTAAAGGAGAGAACTAATAGTAGTCTCTATCATGACCACAGGGTCAGCTTGAAGGAAGATGTCAGCCATGACCAAATCCATTCAGACTCAGGTTCTTACTAAGGCTGCAATGTGTCCCTAAAGAAAGGTTAAGCTTTTCAAAACTTAAAAAGTGATATTTTCTTTTTTCCCCAGCATTTTCATTAAAGCAGAAAAGACCAGACAGTTGGATTTTTTTTTGAGACTTTCCCAAAGAACAAATCTCTCACTGAAGCAAATAAATGTTGACAAATCCAGCTGTGTTAACCTTCAAGGGTATAGTGTGTGACAGCAGACTTCTGATAATGTTTGGATAGCTACATTCCACAGTAATGAGGTTGGTATAGCCAGCCTCAGAACTCTGGTGTTCTAAAATGCAGGCATGAAGAGATATTCTAGCGAAACACTTTGTATTAAAAAAAAAATTTTTTAATACAAACTTTCTGTTGCACATTGAAGGCTTGGTTTGCAAACATTGGTATCAAAATTAGGCTACCAAATCCTGCAGTTAGGCGCTGAAGTCAGCAAAATATCCGAAGAAGTGTTTTAACTGCAGATACTGCCCAACAAATAACTCTAATAGTATTTTACATACACAGATAAATAGCATCTTTCATTAGAGGATTTCTAAGTGCTTTGCAACTATTCGTGAAGTCCAACTCATTCATAACCTCCTCTTTTCTAAGGTAACTATTCTAATTGTACAGAAGGACAAAATGAGGCACAGGCAGTTGAAATGTTTTGCTCAGGGTCACATGATACTGGTCATCTCTGGTAAATTGCATTCCAGAAACTAACAGAGTGTAAAACACTCCATGGGGATCAGACCTGTTTAGTTTAACATCACATCAGCTAGTTGTGGTTATTCCTAAGGTAAAGTTAGACACAACCAGATAACATGATGTTAAATACGACAGTCCTTGTCTACACCAAGTGCTAAGTTGTGTTTTACACACTGCTAATTAGCATGTGTTCTAACATGTTGTAATTTCCCAGTGTGGGCAAGACCACAAAGAGTTGGTATTAGGAATCCTACTCTGACCACAAGACAACACTTGACAATGGTCCACAATATGGAAAGTAGCCTGTTTTCCACTGTAGCCTTAATGACAACATATCAGTTATGAAATATGCTTGTTTTTAATGCTTGTCATTTTATTTATCTTGGGTCTAATTCTGCTTGCCTGACTCACATCAGTAGTCCTGACATCCAAAAAGTATTGTGAGAGTAAGACAGACAGGATCTGGGCCTCGTTTTAATATTGCTTTCTAGTGGGATCACATATGTTTTATCATCTCTGTCTTAGACCTAAGATATAATAGTATCTTTTTATTACTTGAAATTTAGAACATTGGCCTGAGATTTTGTTTTCAATTTCTAGTGGCAATGGTGTAATGAAGCCGAGCTGGAATACAGTGGGTGACATTATTTCAGACAGCTGAGAATCCAGCTTGATACATTATTTTGATTTACAGTTTGGTCTCTAAGTATATTTATTTTTAAATCAATACATCTCTGCTAAATTAGCATTTTTGGAGGCTAAACACGTGATATTCTTCCACACGCATAATGTTTACAGGGACGAATTATGACCTCTCCTCTGTACGTGCTCCTTTAGCAGCAAAATCAGTGCAGGGCGGGGCAGGACATAGGGAGACCATGCAGGGGGTGGTCACACCCTGAAAGTGGTTTCTGATCTGCTACACAGAGGGAAGTTGGGAGGTTAATGGGCTGGAGATCTTTTGTTACAAAACTCCCCTAGCCCATCCTCCTTCCCTAATGCGGGCTATGCTGGCCCTCTCTGATTCCTCTCCCCCTGGCTCTTCCCAGACAAACTAAATGTTGGATTGGCAGAAGCATGCAATGACTGTTATTCACAGATGGCAGAGCCACAACTGAGTCATACAGGTCTACCCACGAGTGCTATTGGAAGTCATAAGTCAGTGAGAAGTAGAGGAGAGAGCTGTTAAAGAAAAGGTATGGCAGGGCCTGCCAAAGTGAGTCCACAGGGTTCTACAAAGATACATGCAGCTGCCCTCATCTTTCCTATCTGTCCAGGTACTTACAAGGCCCTAGTCACCTTAGTGTGCGATCACCACTGCTTCCAGCTGAGCCATCTCTGAGTGGAACAAGGTGGATCATCATCCTTGTGGAAGTCACCTGCCCATTAAAGAGGAAAGCAGATACAAGCTGCCCCATTTATGTAAATTAGGTGCAGCTTCTTGTTGCCAATGTTGTGCTCATTCATTTGGGCAAAGTTTGGACATCCCTGTCGTATAAACATGAACACCCCCCACACCGCAGCATTTTCCCCAGGCTTCACTGCACCACATCAAGTAAACTCTTGAGATGTCACAGATAGTCATTTTGCTAGCCTTCTGCATTTGCATCCACATCAAATCACTTTGTTTCATTTTGCCACTTTAGAAACTCATGATAAAACAATATTTTAAGTTGACTTTGCCACTACAGTGTGTTGGGTTGTTACAGGAAGGAGCCCATCGTGCCAGCTGAGTTTTCCTCAATGAGGCAGATTCAGTGGGAAACAAATGCTCTAAAATTGTTAAAGCACTTGACAGACAGAAGCCTTTGTTGGGAAAGTCTATGATTCATAGGAGAACCAACACAAATTAAACTACATCTGCTACAGCTCAGCATGACAAATTAATACAACTTGTGATTTCGACCTAGACGTCATCTTCAAATCAACTTAAATTTTGCAATTTCTAGTTGGATGGTACAAGCTCCGTTTGCCTCTTCGAAGGCTTCATGCTACGTGGCTTAGGAGAAATCCTTAAGATGACAGGATTTCATCTGAAAGGCCTTGAATTTGTCCTAGCTGAGGCCTCAGCCTTTTCAGTTCCAGGCTGTTGGAGCTGGGCAATAAATGCTATTGTCACTGAAAACATTCAGACAACATGAAAAATTGTTCCCCTTTTTCCACTGACATTTTTAATTTTTTAACAAAAACAAACAAAACCCAAATTATTTGGGTTTGGGGGTTTTCAGAAACCCCAAAATGTTCAGTTTCTGTTCCCCTTCTCCTTTTTTCCCTCCTGTTTTTCCTATTTCCAGTGGCAAAATGAAAAAAGGAAATGGGATGGGGAGGGGCGAGAAACTTTAAATCCTTACAAGGAAAACTATTCGTTTAATGAAAATTTTCATTTTGTGGGGGAAAAAAAAAAAATGTTTTGGTGAAATTTTTCTTATCAGTGCTTTCAGTAAGCTTTCCTTTGCATTTGATTGTCATAGATTCAGGACCTTGTTTTTACCAAGGTTGTAGCTGCAAGACTCACCCACAGAAAACGGCTTTTACAGATGTATCGTTCTTCTATTAACACCATTTTCTTTTGGGAAATTTCAGCTTTTATCTCATGCTCTCTCTCTGCCCTATTTCCCCCAATCCTGGTTTTCAGATTGTTGCCTTTTAACTCTGTGGTTTTCCCCCTGGTTTTACAGTTTAATTTGAAAAAATCCCATGTTGTGCAGACTTACTTTTCCCTTTGTATTCATTCCATCTGCTCATTATTTTACAGTTTGGGAGAAAGAGCTGTTTATTGATTAAGCACACTGTAGAGTATCAAATCCAGAACAAATATTTACACCAATGGAAAGACCAAGACAATTCCTGCCAGCCTTCCCTTCCCCCATCCCCAAATCTTTAAGCCAGATATCCTAGTGTTATCCTTTTAGGGCCTGTGCCACTAAAATCAGTGACTTCAGAAGACTGGCACATCAAGCAGAAAAATTTGGATGCATTTTTTCCTCCTCCTGGGAGCTTCCATAAGATCAATCTTACCTATAGTACCTTGGAGTATTCATATCACCTCTCTGCAAAGACCGCAGCCGGTTCTTCTTATCTTTTCTCCCTTCTATCTTTCTATTCCACTCTGCACTTCTCTACCTTCCTTCTTGGTTAACCTTCAAGGAATCACTTAAGTAACCCAGCGAATCACAATAATGGAAACTTTTGGCCAGAGCCCCAGATAAAGAGTAGGCAGGCAAAAACCACCACTGACAATACTGTCCAAAGGGTCAACAGCATGGCACCTTCTCTGTTGTGATTGTTATTTTTACTTTGCTTACACACACACACACACACCCTATTCTCTCTCCATTCAATAAGTTTAGTGAACATTTTTGCTTTTTTGTCATTTCCTTTATTACTGCACTGTCTCTCGTTTTCTTCTTCTAAAAAAAAGGTGTTTGTGGGGGTTTTATTAAACAAACACACTCTTCTCTATAGCCTCTTTCCCCCAACAATCTCATCCTCGGCCAAAAAAACCCTGATGATTTAATTCCTATGAATATATGGTTTGCTGCTTTATCTGTTTTTAAAATGTTGACAATTTTGCCTATATGGAACAAGTGTTTTCCTGTGTATTTAGAAACGCAGACACATAAGAACCTCGTGATTTATTAATTTTAAAGCTGGAATACAAGAGCCTATCAAATTTAAAAACAAACAAACCACAATATGATACAGATGTAATGGTCTGCATTCTTAACTCACACTGCTATTTGTTAAATTGTCTTTTAGTAACACACCTCTGGAATTTGCATAACCCCGCTTTCAAAAATTACAGAAAATACATTTTAAAATACCATCATTTTTTAGAAAATACAATTCTGCTCAGACAGTAACATCCATTCCAGGATTTTTACCAAAGTTAAACATTTTAGTTTAGTCCCCTCTCCCCTTCCCCCCGTGTGCGTTGGCAAGATGAGTGGTATATTTTATTCTCTTTGTTAAGGTTGTCTGATCTTTGAAGCAACCCAACCTATTCTCTTAATTCACAAAGGGACAAATTTGTGCAACAAATCTGAGATCTCAGAGAAAAACAGCGAGATCCAGAGAGAATTTATGACAGGTTTCCTGAAGTAGATGCACCACAAAACTGCTAAAAAGCAGAGTCTGAGGCAGTTCGCAGCAGGGGAACGTAGCCCAACTGAGCCCAGTTTGGCTGGGAGAAAGGGTAAGCTTATACCAGTACTATGAGCATCTTACTGGCCAAAATCTGACAGCAATAGAAAGGAACTGTTAGATGTAACTCTGATATTTAAAACATTTAAGAGCTTTTTAAAAAATCTAAACCATAAAGATAAAATAGAGATCATCATATATCACTAATAGGATTTTTTCCATTGTTCCATGGAATATTTTTCTTATGGCCAGGGAATAATAAAATTATAGTTTTTATACTGAAAAGTTATCATTTCCGCATTACCACGCTGTTTAGTGAGCTCAACAAAATTGTAGTGTCATTATTCCTTGCACACAAGTAAATGGTAACTGTCCATATTTTAGTCAATGGATGCCCCCTTCTGGCAGAAAGCAAGTCCTTCTGTAAGCAGAAAGTGTGGGCACTGTGATGCGCTCTCACTTGAATTATGTGCAGTGTGATAGTGTAATTCACACAGGAGTTGTGGCTAAGTTGCTCCTTAGTTCATAGAAATAAAAAGTAAATACTTATCTGTGCAGAGTTCTGAAAACAGGAAGAGCCAGAATATATACTGCCTGGTATGTAACTATACCTTACATAATAAATGTCTATGTACATTCAGAAATGCTATTTCTAACTTTCTTCCAGGGGAGTTTTGTTTAATATCAAGACTACCCTGTTTCATTCTTATTGTCCACATTTAAATTTTGCATTGGATCTCTCTGCGTGTGGGAGACAGAGTGGACAAATGAAGTCTAAAAGCTGTTTTATCCATCTTTTTCCCCCCTCTAAATCACTGCAGCATTCTGTCTTTTCTCCCCAAAGCCGAAATGGCAGAAAAAACGTCCTTTCCTGTGTACATCAAGAACTCCTGGGTCCCAATCCAGTGCTTCAGCTACTGGCCCACTCTTCTCTCTTGAAATAACTCAGTGAAAAGGGGGAAGAAAGAGGAAGGGGTGCCAGGAGGAAGGGATGAGAGGACCTTTTGCTTAGTTTGTTTCAGTTCCTTCCTTGCTTCTGCCTTGTTCTAAGGATCATTTTACCTGAGAAGAACTGGCTGGAAAATGGAGTTTGAGGGGACCAAAAATTTCACTTTTTTAGCCAAAAACATTTTGGCTGTCAAGTTATTGATGAAAAGTCAAAATTCTCCATGGAAGACGGACACTTTCTGTACAAATTTCAACTTTCCCTCAAAAAACTGATTTTTCATCCAAAAAACTGTTTTAATGAACATTGTTGACCAACCCAGTTGCTAAGGAAAGGGCACAGCAGCCTCTCCCTGATTACCAGAGCTGCCATGCCCTGACAACGGCT
Organism: Natator depressus; assembly: GCF_965152275.1. Lineage (NCBI taxonomy): Eukaryota > Metazoa > Chordata > Testudines > Cheloniidae > Natator > Natator depressus. The sequence continues at coordinate 17,037,121 of NC_134245.1, read as the reverse complement.
ATTGTTGGGCACAGGCTTCATCTGGAGCAAATTCAAAGGATCACAGATGTGAGGATCAGGAACACACAGGAATGGAGGTAAGACAGAGATCGTTGCTGTGTAAAAGACCTGGAACAGACATGTCCTGTCCTGCTTGGAACTCCAGGAAAGGGGGCCAGGGAGAGGAAATCTCCCACACAGGTTCAGGAGTGGAGATCATAGTCCAGAATTCTGCTTGTGCCTTTCAAGTATAAAGCGCTCTCTATTTTATTGGTTTTGTTTATGTGAATGGTAAAGGCAAAACAACGCTTGTGCTCTTGTATGCATCTTCATAGCATATAAAAACCCTACAGTTTTAAAGCAATTCTGTTTCATTTTTGTCTTGTCTGGAAACACCTTAGACATGTCAGGTCTTGGCTTCCCTTCCTAGTGTTTGCTGGAGGAGTCCTTGGGAAGGCTAGAGAACTGAAGTGGGGTCTTTCGCCTTCCCCAGATGAAAGGGCACAGGGGTTTCAAACAACTTCCACTTCTGTCTCCCCCTTTGCGAACTGCCTTTCATAAATATTTTGTACATTGAGTCTTCTTTGGCAAATATAGGGGCTGGCCGGGTAACACTGAATTACCCTGAACCATCTTAAAACTGCAACCACTGTTCCAGCCCAGCACAGACACTGGAGGTATGAGTGCATGTTACTCTTCTTCATACATTTTCCGTTCCTGGGCACATGCCAGGCTCATCATTCACATACACAAAATTTCTGCATTCTGGAAAGTGGCAATATAAACACAAGCTGGATATTTTAGGATGGGAAACAGTGTGTAGCTGTCACAATATATATCTATATTTTTAAATACTGGCAGCCCTTCAGGAATAATGGAGCCAAATCAGTTCTTCTCTCAGAAGTTTCCTGGTATCTCTTATCACTAAAAAGCATTTACCATCTTGCCAGTGTTTGGGCTTTTTTAACTGTTATGTGAAAACACAACGAGATGCGCTTAGTCAATGGGAGTTTATCTGCAGGAGTAGGACTGCGGGATTGTGCAAAGTGTTTCCCAGATTAGGATAGCTCAGAGATCCTCATCCGCCCATTCTCCATTTCTGTTTCTTCTGCTTGTAACACGGTTCTCTTTGTTGCTGGAACATTGATCTGCAGAGCAGATTTTCACTTTGTCCATTATTTACCCTTGGTCAGGGATTCCATTGGTGTCCATACTTTGTCTCTCTTCATTTCTGCATCTTCCAATGTCCATTTTTCTCACCATCTTCTCTTCCCTTCTCTCCAGCTCTGCACCCGCTGAGTAATTCCATTACAGTTTAACGGTGACTGCACCACTTGCCATCATTGCCCAGGTTTCCATAGGATGCATGTCAAAAACTTTTAAAAATATCCTCAAACTCCAAATGGGAATGGAGATCGAGGCCATTTACAAATAAAGAGGGGGAAATCAGTCCCCAGACCCTGCAAAAGATCTTCAGTGCCTTTAAATAAGATTTTTACACATATGTAGCACAGCATCCTCACAAAGAAAGGGGCAAGTACTGGTCCTTCTCTAGCAGGTTGGAGGAAGAAGAGGGAATTTTTTGGGAAACAATTTGAAAAGTAATGTTGCACTGGGGAGGTTAGTTTTCATTCTGCAGAATGGAAACATTTTCCTCCATTTCCTGTTGGGTCACTGCACTTAGGACTGAGAAAACAGGGAGCCATCCTAAGTAGTCAGTAATGAGCTCACTATTCAGTGCTGGGTTTTGGTTCTGCCAAATCCTAAATAAAGAAAAAGACACTGTTTTTCCATCATTTGACCTCCGCTTCTTCAGCTATTCTTGAAAGAAGCTAGAGCCTAATCAAAGTGGCCATCCTCCCCCGCAGGGAAACCCTGCTATAAGCCTATTACTGCACATTACAAGAGGAGCAGACCACTGGCAAGTGCTAACCTGGTACTGTTTTAGGACTTCCAAATAATGGTTCATTTTATGTATAGAAAAACTAGTTCTAAGAAAGGACTTTTGGCACTAAATGATCTCTGGCCTTGGATTAGAGTGATCCCTATAGAGGCAAGGAACCAGGATTTTCAAAAACATGCAGTCTTGCAATGAAATAGGTGCACCTCTGCGGCACGGGATTTCTAGAGAGAATTGTCCAGTCCCCTTCAAAGGTCAGGTCCGCAGTCCAACTGATCCAATCAGCTTTAAATAAAACATTCCGGGGGTAACAGTCTCTCAGTCTCCCAAAGACGTGGATGGCAATAGGAGACCTGTGGAATGGTCCAGACATAACCATCCCTCAGTAAATTGCCTCTTCACAGCTCAAGCGGAAACCATGGCCTGCCAATCAGTTTGTTTTGGGAGGACTGAAGACAGTGAATGAAATCCTGGCCCTGTTAAATTCAATGGTAAAACTTCCATAGACTTCAACAGGGGCAGGGTTTCACCCAAAGTCTCACCTCATCAACTACAATTAGACACCTTCCAGCACGAATGGCAAGTGATATTTTGTACAGTGGGCTGTGGTGGGTTGGGAGTGCATTTGGTAAACTTGCAAAATTCATGTAATGAATCAGCAATATCATTAAATGGCCCAATAAAGAAGACACTACAGCAAGACACTGCTTCAGCTACAAAGACTAGAATACAGTGAATTAGCTGTGGAGTTGCATTAACACCAGAGAACAGTTTGACCCACTCTAAGAGACCGCCCCAGGGAAAGGAGAGGGCTACCTCTAGTGTGTACTCTTTTGCTGTGTGACAGAATACAGGTTTAACGGTGTGGTGGTTGTGTTGTAGAGGAAGTTAATATTTAAGATTATTTTCAATGGAGGAATGGAACAAAAAAAAGTTGCATTTTGACACAGATATTAACTAGAAGCACTTTGCAAAGTAACCACTTATAGGGAAGTCCAGGAACCTATTAATTTAATTTTCACATCAGCTCCTCTTGCTTGAGACCCAGCCAGGCAGGGGTTGCATTACGGAAGTTTTTTCCGTCATACTCCCTGAATTATGTAACTTGTCACAAAACGAGACATTTATTTCTGGGTAATATTAGCTGTACTACTAACTCAACAAAAAGGAAGGGCTGACAGTCCTTCAACGCTGTGAGCTGTTTTGTAACCTTTGAGGAGAGAATCTGAATGTTTTCAGTGAAAAGTTAAGACAGGGTGGAACCTCACCTTTTCCCTATTAAAAACAGTGATTTATCTGCCCCTGCAATTTCAGTTCAGCTCATGAGGGGAAGCAGGGCAGATGAACTTCCATCATACACATTCTCGTTCCTAAATTGATGGGTCATATTCCCCTCCCTTACCTGTGCCTAATGCATTTTTAAATCACCTCTGGCATTGTCCCTTTTAAAAGTCAGTTTACTAGCAAAGTCATCAACAGAAAAGACACATAGATGAGGAAAAGTTACTTACTCTTTCCATAATTTTCTTGTGCTGTACTACACTTAGGAATGGCCACTGAGCAAATAAAAAATGGATCGTTGCGGTCAAGCACGTTACTCTGACAGGTTAAAAGGAACAGAAACTGTCAAGAAATCTATAAAAAATGAAAGATTGTGACAGTTACATTTGCTCATAATTGGAAGCTGAAGCTTTTAAATTATGCAAAAGTGCATCTTTTAACAGTTTTAACATTAAGCAGCGGCTCTAAAGGCTAATTTCAATGAAGTTCAGGAACAGGGTACGAGTGTCTCAGTTCAGCTCCAATAGCTTCACAATTTTGTTACATTTGACACGGGTTAGAGCAACACACTAACCCATGAACTATTCCTTTAGCAATGCACATCAGACAATTATTTTGAAATGCACGTAGAAAGTCATTGGAGATGGGGCCGGTTGCGCCACCTATTATTTAGGTTGTCTGACACTTCACACAACAAGACCTTTTTTCAGCTGCTTATAACTTTGCCAGACTTTAACTGTTTGGACTGAAATTTTGCTTGCTGGGTGTTTGCTTCACACTGGACTTGTCTGAGCAAATGTCAGCCAGAATGGTTCAGCCATTTCCAAGAACAAAACTAGGAAAAAACATACTTTTGCCGACTTTAAAAAATTCAGATAACCCTTTCTTTGAACAGCTCTAGTGCCTGCATGCCTCAGAGCAGGGATTTGAAATTTGGAAGGAGGATGACCTTTGCATCAGGGCTGGACATTTTGTCATCCCCATGAAAATCTGCCCAAATTTGGCCAAGTTATAAACCTCTGAAAAAAAAAGTCATAATTTGCACATGCTACATAGATACTTGACTTTAACAGCTTAAATCTCTGACTAGTCTCTCTCCTGGGTATGCTCAAGCCTCTCCGATCTCCTAATGCTGACCAGCCTATACACGCACCATCCCCACAAAGCAACTGAGCATGCTTCAACCCACCACTGCTTGTGTGTTGACCGAACTTGACCCGCCCCCACAAAGCAACTGAGCACATGCTCCTTCCAGCCCAGTGCTACAAGGGTGAAGTTGGACTCTCTCTTTAAAGGCTGCTTTGGGCTAGGGTGAGGCTCAGCCCTGGAACGTGAATCTGTCTCTTCTCTGCTCACAATGACCTCCCTGATGGCACTCAGGCAGTGTGAAGGAGAAAGCCAAGTGACTGGAATGTAGAAGGAACAAAAACTAGAGTAGGATGGGGAGGGAAAGCCATAGACAGAGACTGCAGGAGACTAGGACTGGGATGAGAAGCCTGAGTAAGCAAGGAGATTGGGAGTGGAATAAGGAGCCAGGGATGGGAAGACCAAGGACTAGGACAGTGACAGATCAGAGGGGACAGGGCAGAAGAGTGTGTCCACTAGGAGAATTCCAGAGATTGGAATGGAACTCAAGATTTCCAGGTCTCAACATTCTTCTGCTGCTCGCACATATCTGTGAAACTCACTGGCAAAGCACACGTCACATACCATGCAAGTGCTCGTCCACATAGAGGATGACAACCTACTACTGCTAGTTACTCTGTTAGCTCAAGTGGCAAAGGTCCGTGAGGTGCTTCTAACAGTTTGGTGATGAACCATGTGGGATTCCTGTTTGTATCTGTTTGCTTTTTTAAAAACCTAGTAAGTTATACACCAAACCTGCTATTTTTTCCACAGGACCTCTGCCTCCTGCAGCGCATAGAATAGACCTGCCCTGGGGATGAATCAAGGTTGTGGAGTGAAGAACACTTGTCTGAAGGACCCCTGCTTCTTTTGTTGCAGAAGTTGGAAGATGTGTGGTGAATGAGACAGGGCTTCAGGAAGAGAAAGGACGGTCATATGGCTAAGGAAGTTGAATGCTGCCCTGCAGAACTGGAATCTATCCCTAACTCTGCCACAGAATTTCTGTGTGATCTGGGCAAGTCAATTAAACTGAACTTTTCACAGATAGCCACCAATTATTTTCTGGATGCCCAAATTCATACCCCAAGGTCTGATTTCCAGAAGAGCTGAGCACTCATAGCTTCAGCTGACGTCAATGGGAGCTGCACATATGACATGCTATATGACGCCAAGTACTCTGACAAAGTCGAGTTTAGCAGGGACTTTTCATCTTAAGTTCTCTGTGGTTCAGTTTCCCCATCTGTAAAATGGGGATAATACACACACACACACCCCTTTGCCTCAGGGGGTTGAAAAGATAAATCAGTTAATATTTGTGAAGCACTCAGGTACTATAGTGATGAATGCTACAGAACAGCCCAGGAGGAAATTAATAATTTTGTCTTCAGAACAGAGTTTGCATAGTGTGCTGCAAATAAGGCCTGGGGTCACTCACTGACCAACAAGGGAAAAACAAAATATTGAATAGATGCTCATGTCTATTCTGTGCACTGAATGAGGCAGGGGTCCTGTTGAAAAATATAGTATCTGATCATGTAATTAAAGATTTTATCATGATGCATACTCATGCAAGGGCTCAATTAAGGTTGCAGAGGCAACATTAATTTTTGCATTTCTTAACTTTTAGTGCTTGACTTTGCAACCTTAATAATATTCTTTTAACATATAGTGTTTATATGATATATTACACACAGTGCTATAGCAATACACAGATAGCAAGCTGATGTCCCCCTTTTATTAATTTCAGGAGCTGCCATTCAGTCTAAGATCTACCAGTGAAATAAGGAATTGTAATTACAGTGTATACAGAATATGAAAGTGAATATGTCTGAATAACTAGTTCTCACTGAAGTGATATTAAGAAACCAATAAGATATCAAAGCAGTTTAAGTACTGTTAAACCAACAATTTACACCATTTCATTCATGACAGACCTGAGAATGGAAATCCTTCTCTCCACAAACACATCCCTTAAATAGGTAGCAATGTTATAGTTTATTAATAGTAAGTAGTAAAATAAGTTGCAAAAATAAAGAAGTACTAAAGAGAAAAATATGCAATAAAATATTTACTTTTACAAACATCAGAAAGTTTACAGTACACAAATGAACACAAAAGAAAGCATAAGGACTTTTTGTTCACACCATTTAACTTAGTCTACAACCCAAGGAAAATCAAGTACAATACAACATAATTACCTGTGTGTAACAAGTGGAAATATCTCTTGCTGGATATTTATGCAGTCTTTCCGTCTTTAAAAGAACTTAAATTTAATTATTACAAGCTTTTTTACTACGTCAAAGTAAAATATTTTGTACAACTGACCCATAAGCCAACTGACTATCACAAATAATTTCCATAAAACTGTTTGGTGAAGAATTAGTAAAATATTTTAAAAAACTATTATAAAAACATTAAAATGCTTATTTACCAAAATTTCAGCATGCATTAATAAATAAAAGTAAACATTCACCTTCTCATAACAAGTACTACAATTAAAATATTAAGCTTCATTTGTATTTTTCAGCATACATTTGTGAAAGTTTCATGGGTGCAGACGGACGTTTACTGCCATGACAAGCTGAATGAAGGTAGCCAAGCTCCCGGCCTGCATGCTTTGCTTTTAAAATAACTTGCAAATTAAAAAGGAAACTTACTCTTTTCTTCTTTGTGAGCCACACAGTTGCCCTATATGTTTGGGGATTTGTTTATGTGCGCATCTTGGAGGTTTTTCCCCCTAATGTAACAAAAGCATGACAATTTTTGTTCTTAAAATAAGGCTCAGATCTCCTTTCTGCACTGCAAGGAACCAGCAAATGGGCACAAAGTCATTTCCCTCACCTTCACCCTCCAATTACATTTAAACAACCAGCTCAGATCTAAACTAACCTCTAACTGAAACAAGCTGTGCTAATTCATGGGTTATTCTGGTCATAGACACATGTATCATAAAATAGCCATTTTACCCAAGTACGCATTTCCCCCTGTACAAATACAGCATTATGGCTCAAGGTGTTAGCTGCCATTACCAAACTGCTGAAGCTATGGAAATGTGTTAAAAGCTAGTTTGTGTTTCTTCCCCTCTATTAAAGCTATCTCACAGAGACTGCAGAGGGGAATGAGACTGGTCCCTAAATGCTAATGTCTCTGCACCTTAGGGTCCCCTTTGCAGTGCTGCCTCACTTGGCAGTAGAGCGGAGCTCTCCATCCCAGACTGGTGCACAGTACAGTGACCCCACCACAGGTCATCCCCCCACACAACCCTTTTCCCCTGCCCCAAGCCTACCTATATCTCTGGACAACCACTCTCATTAATGCCACTGAACTCCCCTAGATCCCTGCTCAGCCACCCTGACCCGCTTACAGAACACTTCCCTCCTCGTCTTCAGCCATAACCCACACTTTGCTCTCATCCACCAAATGTCCCTTGTGACCTGTCTGCCTCTAGGCTTTCCTAGACTAAGAACACTGACCTGTAGTCACACTACATGTAGAAAATCATGAAAAACAATGCTCTAAGTATCATTTTAATCTATTCTGGGGCTGCAAACGCTAACATTCATTAATCCTAAATGTGTTCTTGCACGGCCTCACTATGGGCAGAGTGAGGGTTGTTTGAGTGCCTAAATAATATATTTTCTCAACATAACACATTGGAATTTAGGTTTAACCTTAACTCTGAACTTCCTGTGTTTGTAACACATGGCTTTGGGAATCATTCCAACATCTTGGTTATGTTTATACCCTTACTTTACTTATATTTACTCTCAACTTTAGCTCCCTCTTAAATTTTTTTGGTCTGGGAATTCAAATAGAATCCTTCAGAACTGGTCCATGGTATTGCATTCTCTCCACTGCAGCCTTTGGATAATGCAGGCCACCGCTTCTAGCAAACATTCCTTAAACTGTTATGCTGAAAAGTAATTTTGTAAAAACTGGCATTATGGGGTTCTATGCTTTGTCTCACCTAATTCCAACTTTATTTTCTGAGTGAGTTTACAAGAAAGGATGTTTTAGCTGCTAGTCCTGCAAACTCAGCCTGGAATCTGAAAGCCCAACTATTTAGTTTTGCTTACGTATCATAACCCGTAATAAAAAAAAATTCAGGCCTAAATTCTTCCTTCTCTTCTTTGAGTAGTTACGGGGACAGAAGGAATTTAGTTAAAAATTCTGCTTGTGATGCACAAATGGACTATAATCCAGCATTCTCACCCCTGGCTCTAGTGAATGAGCAGCTATACAGGAGTAAAACACTTTGTAAAGAATGTGGTTTAGTAAATTGGTAAATGATCAATCATGGTCAGTTTCACTTTTTAAACAATTTAGCTCAATTGAGGGTTTACACTCTATTTCCCCTTTTCCAAATTAGGTATGTTAGGTACCACAGCAGCACCTGCCTGCAGACGGGCAGCTGCGGCTCCCAACAGAATGCTGCTTGGAGGGGGTGTGTGTGTGTGTGTGTGTGTGTGATAGAGCAACTGCTCCCAGCTCTCTTCAGCTGGGGGGTAAACACTATGGGTCTTTATCCTCATCAAAATAAATGGACAGCTGAGGGAAGGAAATGATCTGCTTTGTCACACTCGCCCTGCTGAGATTGTAGCAACTGCTGGGTTTTCTCTACACTCCTGGTAGCCCTTTGATCTGCTAGTGCAAGGGAACCCCAGACAGCCTTTTACTGCTCTAGCCTGTGCGTAAATCCCAGATTCATCCTGAAGAGCTGGAAGAGAGGAGAGGGGTTCTGCTCTCTTTGTGTCAGCCCTTTAAACTGAAGTACCTACAACAGCCCCTACTATCTTTCAAAGAGCTCAGAGGCAGCTTCTCTTTCCCATTTATTTTGGGGGAGGGGCCATGGTTCTTGCCCTTCTCTCCACAATGTCTTCAGGCTGATGTTGCTATTGAAAGCATTAGACTGATGTGGGTCTAGCAGAGATTGGTGTATTAAGCGATGAGAGAAACAGAGAGATTGGTGTATTAAGCGATGGGGAAATGGGAAAATGAATCTGATATCCTAATATTAAGGGCTTTGTCTTATATAAACAACTATTATCCATTGCCCTGTCCAAATTTTTCATACTTACTATTTGGTCACCCTATCCCAGAGTGACCTTTTTTTTTTTTAAGTTAAGAAATGTTGGTCATTAAGTCACCAGTTTCTTCCCTTTTCAAAAGGGGAGGTCAAGTGAATAAAGCAGTCACATTTCCCCACCCCAGATTTAGTGTTAGTTGCCAGAACAGGATCATTGCTGAATAGGAGACGTGGCTTCGTCAACAGGACTTCTGTTTTACTCCAGTTCCTAAACATACAACACTGGGTTCAAAAGCAGACAGGTATCCATCCATCGGAAAACTAGTAAAAAAATCAAGACATACTGCCAGAAAAGCTGACCAGAATATAGATGGGGAAGGGCGAGAAGTCAAATACAGCTTTGTGAAACTATGATACTCAACAGCTAAACACAGAAGTCAACTCAAGTCTTGGTGGTGTGAGGGGTGTTTAACAATTCAAGCATCTCGGTGCATAGTGGTGTCAAGGCCACAGTGAGTGTATCTTCACTTTTTTACTCTAGTCCTAGACCAAGTTTCTGGTTAAATTCTCAGCTAACGTTATTATTTTAAACATGATTGAATATTATAGTCACTAGACACTGCAAAGTAACAGAACTAAGCCAATAACTGCAGAGTATGTTGGAAGGGCAGGAAAATTGAACAGACTAAATTTGACGTGATTTAAAATCAAATTTACTTAATATGGTTCCAGAGTAACAGCCGTGTTAGTCTGTATTCGTAAAAAGAAAAAAGAAAAGGAATACTTGTGGCACCTTAGAGACTAACCAGTTTATTTGAGCATGAGCTCACTTCATCGGATGCATAGCGATGCTGTAGCTCACGAAAGCTCATGCTCAAATAAACTGGTTAGTCTCTAAGGTGCCACAAGTACTCCTTTTCTTTTTTCTTTTTACTTAATATGGGCATCAAGGACCTTTGACAACTAGCCTGTTGTCAAATCAGACCCATTTTCAACTTCAACGTACAAACGTTCAAAGTACTGGAGGAAAAATATTTGTTACACTTTCAAGCTTTTCCACTTACCTCTTTCTAAAAAAATATGTACAATAGACGCTGCAGATTTGATGCAGAATCTCTAACCAAGTGTCTGAAAGGTGAAGCAAAGCTTTTTAAAAGCCTCCAAAACCCCCTGGGTAGGCTTACGAGTTTACCTGCCAAGACTGTAGCCAAGGTTTGTTTTCACTGCAGCACTTGCACACACCCTGAGGGTAAAGCATTTCCATGGATTGCTTCAGTGCTTAGGGAAGTCAACCTGCACTAGCCTTGGTAGATAGATTATATTTTGCCATTCTAGGAAGCCTTCCATTTGAGAATCTCCAAGCACTTTCCAAAACATTACTGAAGCCTCACTATTGTCCTATGCTTCAACTGCGAGACCATGCTTTCCAGAAGGGAAGCAGCAGCAATTTGTTTAAAAGGTAGTATTTAAGACTTCTCCTATTTAAGGACTTAGAATTGTTTTATAAAATCCTTGAATTTAATTTGATACATGTTTAGATTCTGTCCTTTTCACACATTGCCCTATAAGATGTGAATTTTTTAAACTATTTTTATATAATATATACACACAACAAATACCTGCTAAGGATGGAAATATAAAATCTTATTGGAGATAAGGCATTCTAGATTATACCTTGATGCAGCTAGTCAAAGTAAACTCAGGGCCTTGTCTCCACTAAGATTTTATATTGAAATAGCTACCCTTATGTCAAAACCAAAACTCCCCCCCCCCCCAAAAAAAAACTGGGGTTCAGGAGATCTAGTTCAATTCCTAGTGTTGTGACAGTCTTCCTGGGTGTTTATAGGAAAGTCCTTTAGTCTGTGCTTCAGTTCCTCATCTGTAAAATGGAGATAATACTTCTGTACGTCACAGGAGGGAAGATACATGTATTAATGCTCAAGGCCCTCACATACTACAGTGTTAGCAGCCAGATAATGACATAGGAGGAACTAAATGGGCTACAATCACTTCAGAGGACCTGTGACAGCAGTTTAGTTACTGACATAAGAACTTTGAAACCCATACCTAGTCAGAAACAAAAAACCCACAGAAGTTAGGGTAAGAGTTGATTAAACAATAAATCTCACACACACACACAATTTAGTTTGAACAACAGTTTGAGTTATCTGGCAACTGGTTCCTAATTCAGGATGGTTTAGCTATTACTAGCTATTACTAGAAGCAAAAAAGTAGCAATAAGATTGCATAATGCAAATTAAAATAAATTAGCATGCTTTGCAGCACTGTGCTTAATCTGCAGTAAAGACAGGACTATTTTCCTAGTGTGCGTTGGGGACTGTACTTTGTAGCAGCTCTGCTGAACTGAGACTTATAGGTGGGTCCTTAGTTAAGTAGTTAAATAAATGCATTTGTTGAAACAAGTGAATTTTGACACAGCCGGCCAATTAAATTCTTTCTACTATGAGAAGAAAATTGCACTAGAAGTTAGTTTTATAAGCTGCTAATTGATCAAATGCTCTACTAAAGAATCTACAGTGAAAATACTCAAGAGTGGCGATAAATAGGGTAATGAAACAACAACAAAAATAGATTCTACGTTAGTTAGTGCTGCTTTAGCTGGATGTGTTAAGACTTGAAAATCTTGCATCCATAAAATGATTAAGAAAAACAACATATACAACTGCCAAAATTATATGAAAGTAAGAACTCTCCAGGTTAATTCCTATTCTTAGGAAGGTACACCAATATACAAAAGGTCATATTTTTGTCTGAAACGTTAAAGAAGTCTTTTCAGTTCTTTTAACTTGTTTGTCCGAAGTTTAGTTACTGAGCTAGCTGATTGTTTTTGTGTATTGCCATTTTCCCTTTTTGTTTGTGTGAGATGAAGGTGAGATGAAAAGGAAACCCACAATAGAAAAAAAACAAAATTTAAGGGGCTAGTATTGTAATTTTGAACTTTGCACTATAAGTGGGTAACTGGGTGCTAAACTATTTTTGGCAAGTTAGTTTTTTGTGACAACTAAAAAATTACATGTCAGTTGGAACTATACTTCATGTTTCAGTAGAATGACTGCACACAATTCTTTTTAAAAACATTTTACAAAACATAACTGTATGGCTCTAAATTAACAAATTAAATCTGTTTGTGTGGAACTACATGTAAATTAAGGTAGTTCTCAACATTAATTTACTTAATTGCATCTGGGAGAGCACAATTAGTAGAGCAATTTCCTTAATCCTTTCATATCTTGTCATTAAACTTCAAGTTACAATAGAAATGGATAGACTAACATTCCAACACTTTGAAGACATAAGATAGCAAGGCATAATATAGTAATACACAAGATCTCATTTTAAAATATTTCAAAAATATTAGAAGTCAGCTAAGCAAGTGACATACTGAATAAAGGTTGATATATGGTCAATGTGTCTTCATCTTTACTCAAGGAAGATGCAAGGAGAATAGAGGCAACACTTCTGTATTTTTTTTATATATTATATATATATATATATATATAAAAATAAATCCCAACAACTCATGGACTTTTCACATTTAGAAAGAAAGAAAGAAAGAAAGAGAAAGAGAAAGAGAAAGAGAAAGAGAAAAAGAGAAAGAAAAAAAGAAAGAATTCTATCCAACCCTACCAAACACAAGCACTGAAATGAAGTCTGACTGGGTCTGCTTATCCTTCAAAAATAATCATATGGAAGAGTCAGGTAAAACGTAACCACAAAAGAATGAGTGCTGAGTTGTGTAAAACAAATAGTTTATTTTGTGACCATATCTATTTAAACAACTTCTAATTTATAAGACCATGAATCTACAACACTGACCTTCCACAAATACCAATTTTGTTTGAACAGAAGAGCGCCCTGAAATTTTAAAAAGTTCCCATAGGAATGTGTATAACAGAAAATGAGATACATTTAAGTTTGTCTGGGTGTACGGACACTAGCAATATAAGTTTATCATGCTCTCTGCTGTCTTGGAAGAGGGATGCCACCATCATGTTTAGTGTATTCCATTATTAGTCATGGTGTCTGTGATGTCGTCTCAGTTAAGCAAAGGCTTTGGTTTAGCTGCCCGTTGGTGTTGCACAGGTTTAACATGAACAGCTGTGACAAAGAAAAATAAATAGTAAGGCAGCTGTTTTACAGAAAAATGCCCCGCCCTTTCCCTCCCCCATAACTAGCTAGATGTACCACACTCACTGAGGACTCCTCATCCTCTTTCACTGGCAAAAGGCTAACAGCTACCTCCACTTTAGAAAGTTCTGTAATGCCCATCTCTGCAGTACTGTAAAGAACTTTATTCCTCTATAACTTTCCCACTACTGCCTTCAGATTTAAGACCAATTGTCCACAGCCTTGGAGTCATCTCAGACTCCGTGCCACTGAAAGCCCAAATAGCAGCCAAAGACGACTTCTTCCATCAGAAGAGATTGCACCCCCAACCTTTTGACCATAGGTATGGCCACAGTGATCAATAGAGTGCAAAACACAGTGACCACCATGCTTCATTATTGCAGTTCCTATCTATGAACAAAACCACCACTCAATGAAAAGGCTCCAACATATGCTTGAATAATAAGAATATAGCAGGTAGGGATATACTACTGACCACCTGACCAGGATGGTGATAGTAACTGTAAAATGCTCAGGGAGATTAGAGAGGCTATAAAAATAAAAAACTCAATAATAATGGGGGATTTCAACTATCCCCATATTGCCTGGGTACATGTCACCTCAGGACGGGATGCAGAGATAAAGTTTAACACCTTAAAAGACTACTTCTTGAAGCAGCTAGTCCTGGAACCCACAAGAGAAGAGGCAATTTTTGATTTAGTCCTAAGTGGAGCACAGGACCTGGTCCAAGAGTTGAACATAGCTGAACCACTTGGTAATAGTGACCATAACAAAGAAATTTAATGTCCTTGTAGTCGGGAAAACACCACAGCATCCCAACACAGTAGCATTTAATTTCAAAAAGGAGAATTACACAAAAATGAGGAAGTTAGTTAAACAGAAATTAAAAGGTAGTGCCATAAGTGAAATCCCTGCAAGCTGCACGGAAACGTTTTAAAGACACCACAGTAGAGGCTCAACTTAAATGTTTCCCAGCTTCTGGCAAACAGAGGCTTGGGACACCATCCCCGCCCATCCTGGCCAATAGCCTTTGATGGACCTATCCTCCATGAATTTATTTAGTTCTTATTTGAACTCTGTTATAGTCTTGGCCTTCACAACATCCTCTGGCAAGGTGTTCCACAGGTTGACGATGCGCTGTGTGAAGAAATACTTCCTTTTGTTTGTTTTAAACCTGCTGCCTACTCATTTCATTTGGTGACCCCTAGTTCTTGTGTTATTTACTCCCTCCACACCAGTCATGATTTTATAGACCTCTATTATATCCCCCGTTGGTCATCTCTTTTTCAAGCTGAACAGTCCCCCTCTTATTAATCTCTCCTCATATGGAAGCTGTTCCATACCCCTAATCATTTTTGTTGCCCTTTTCTGTACCTTTTCCCAATTCCAATATATCTTTTTTGAGATGGGGCGACCAGATCTGCACACAGTATTCAAGATGTGGGCATACCATGGATTTATACAGAGGCAATATTGTATTTTCTGTCTTACTAGCTATCCTTTCCTAATGACTCCCAATGTTCTGTTAGCTTCTTTGACTACGGCTGCACATTGAGTGGATGTTTTCAAAAAACTATCCACAATGACTCCCATATCTCTTTCTTTAGTGGTAAGAGCTAATTTTATATGTATAGAAGGGCTGTCAAGAGATTAAAAAAATTAGTTGTGATTAATCGCGCTGTTAAACAATAGAAATCCATTTATTTAAATATTTTTGGGTGTTTTCTACATTTTCAAATATATTGATTTCAGTTACAACACAGAATATAACGTGTACAGTGCTCACTTGATATTTATTTTTGATTACAAATATTTGCACTGTAAAAAAAGATAGTATTTTTCAATTCACCGAATGCAAGTACTGTAGTGCAATCTCTATCATGAAAGTTGAACTTACAAATGTAGAATTATGTACAAAAGAATAACTGCATTCAACAATAAAACAAAATCCACTCAGTCCTATTTCAGCCAATCGCTCAGACAAACAAGTTTGGTTACAATTTGCAGGTGATAATGCTACCTGCTTCTTGTTTACAATGTCACCTGAAAATGAGAACAGGTGTTCGCGTGGCACTGTTGCCGGCGTTGCAAGATATTTACGTGCCAAATGCACTTAAGATTCATATGTCCCTTCATGCTTCAACTGCCATTCCAGGGGACATGCATCCATGCTGATGATGGGTTCTGCTCGATAACGATCCAAAGCAGAACGGACCAACGCATGTTCATTTTCATCATCTGAGTCAGATGCCAACAGCAGAAGGTTGATTTTCTTGTTTGGTAATCCGGGGTCTGTAGTTCCCGCATCCGAGTGTTTCTCTTTTAAGACTTCTGAAAGCATGTGCCACTTCTCGTCCCGATCAGATTTTTGGAAGGCACTTCAGATTCTTAAACGTTGGGTCGAGTGCTGTAGCTATTTTTAGAAATCTCAAATGGGTACCTTCTTTGCGTTTTGTCAAATTCGCTGTGAAAGCGTTCTTAAAACGAACTGTGCTGGGTCATCATCCGAGACTGCTATAACATGAAATATATGGCAGAATCTGGGTAAAACAACAGGAGACATACAATTCTCCCCCAAAGAGTTCAGTCAAAAAAATGTGTTAATTAAATTTGTAACGAGTATCATCAGCATGGAAGCATGTCCTCTGGAATGGTGGCCAAAGCATGAAGGAGCATACAAATGTTTAGCATAACTGGCACATAAATACCTTGCAATGCTGGCTACAAAAGTGCCATGTGAACGCCTGTTCTCACTTCCAGGTGACACTGTAAATAAGAAGCAGGCAGCATTATCTCCAGTAAATGTAGCCAGACTTGTTTGTCTTAGTGATTGGCTGAACAAGAAGTAGGACTGAGTGGACTTGCAGGCTCTAAAGTTTTACATGGTTTTGTTACTGACTGCAGTTATGTAACAAAAAACAAAACAAAACAAAAATCTACATTTGTAAGTTACACTTTCACGCTAAAGAGATTGCACTACAGTACTTGCATGAGATGAATTGAAAAATACTATTTCTTTTTCATCATTTTTACAGTGCAAATATTTGTAACCAAAAAATATAAAGTGAGCACTGTACACTTCGTATTCTGTGTTGTAACAGAAATCAATATATTTGAAAGTGTAGAAAAACATGCAAAAATATTTAATAAATTTCAATTGGTATTCTATTGTTTAACAGTGCAATTAATTGCAATTAATTTTTTTAATCGCAATTAACTTTTTTGAGTTAATCGCGTGAGTTAACTGCGATTAATCGACAGCCCTAATGTGTAGTTAGGATTATGTTTTCCTATGTGGATTACTTTGCATTTATCAGCACTGAATTTCATCTACCACTTTGTTGCCCAGTCACTCTGTTTTGTGAGATCCCTTTGTAACTCTTTGCGGTCTGCTTTGGACTTACCTATTTTGAGTAGTTTTCTATCATCTGCAAATTTTGCCACCTCACTGTTCACTCCCTTTTCCAGATCATTTATGAATATGTTGAACAATACTGGTCCCAGTATAGAGCTCGAGGGAAACTGCTATTTACCTCTCTCCATTCTGAGAGCTGACCATTTATTCCTACCCTTTGTTTCCTATCTTTTAACCAGTTACCAATCCATGAGAGGACCTTCCCTCTTATCCCATGACAGCTTACTTTGCTTAAGAGCCTTTGGTGAGGGACCTTGTCAAAGGCTTCCTGAAAATCAAAGTACACTATATCCACTGGATTGACCTTGTCCACACGCTTGTTGACCCCCCTCAAAGAATTCTAGTAGATTGGTGAGGCATGATTTCCCTTTACAAAAAATGATGTTGACTCTGCCCAACAAATGGTGTTCGTCTATGTATCTACAGGTTTCAGAGTAGCAGCCGTGTTAGTCTGTACTCGCAAAAAGAAAAGGAGTACTTGTGTGGCACCTTAGAGACGAACAAATTTATTTGAGCATAAGCTTTCGTGAGCTACATGCTCAAATAAATGTGTTAGTCTCCAAGGTGCCACAAGTACTCCTTTTCTTTTTGCGAATACAGACTAACACGGCTGCTACTCTGAAACCTGTCATTATGCAAGGCACTGACTTTAACCGTATGGAATGGAAATTTATCAACTTCATGAAAAGGAATGCATCCGATGAAGTGAGCTGTAGCTCACGAAAGCTTATGCTTAAATAAATTTGTTAGTCTCTAAGGTGCCACAAGTACTCCTTTTCTATCTATGCATCAACAATAATTCTGTTCTTAACTAGATTCAACCAATTTTCTCAGTACTGAAGTAACGCTTACCGGCCTGTAATTGCCACGATTGCCTCTGGAGCCTTTTTTTAAAAATTGGCATCACACTAGCTATCCTCCAGTCATCTGGTACAGAAGCTGATTTAAATGATAGGTTACATACCACAGTTAAATGTGAAATTGCAGAACTACTGAGTTCCTTCAGAACTCTTGGGTGAACAAACAATAAGTCACTAGGATCAGATGGTAATTTATCAATTTGTTCCAAAACCTCCTCTAATGACACCTCAATCTGGGACAATTCCCATCTGAAAAGAATAGCGCAAGTGTGGGAATCTCCCTCACATCCTCAGCCATGAAGAATTAATTTAGTTTCTTGGCAATGGTCTTATCTTCTTTGACTGCTCCTTTAGCATCTTGATTGTCCAATGGCCCCACTAGCTGTTACTTTTTGAGTCTTTGGCTAGCTGTTCTTCAAAATTCTTTTTTGGCCTTCCTAATTATATTTTTTACACTTCACTTGCCAGAGTTTATGCTCCTTTCTATTTTCCTCAGTATGATTTAACTTCCACTTTTTAAAGGATGCCTTTTTGCCTCTAACTGCTTTTGTTGCTTTGTTGTTTAGCCACAGTGGCATTTTTTTGGTCTTACTATGTTTTTTTAATTTGGGGTACACATTTAAATTGAGCCTCTATTATGGGGTCTTTAAAAAGTTTCCATGCAGCTTGCAGAGTTTTCACTTTTGGCACTGTACCTTTTAATTTGTGTTTATCTAACCTCTTCATTTTTGTGTAGCTCCCCTTTCTGAAATTAAATCCTACCGTGGTAGGCTGCTGCGATGTTCCCCTCTCATCCCCCAGATGTCAACATTTTTTATGTTATAGTCACTATTACCAAGCGGTTCAGCAATATTCACCTCTTGGACCTCATCCTGTGCTCCAGTTAGCATTTTGCATAGAGTATAGTACATAAACAAATAGAAACGTTTTTGTATTAAAACATCCTGGTTACTTGGAGACAGTGTAATTAGTACAAGGGTTTTCTGATTCTATGTGTTGCTTTCACACTAATTGCAAAAAGAAAAGGAGTACCTGTGGCACCTTAGAGACTAACAAATTTATTTGAGCGTAAGCTTTCGTGAGCTACAGCTCACTTCATTGGATGCATTCATTATACATAAAGCAAACATATCCCTCGTTAGCAGATTAGCCTTTTTTAAGGAAGATTATTGCATTTTTTCATTGGAAATTTCAAAGCTTTTTAGTTAGGAGAGAAATCTGGCTGGCTAGCATCAGAAAGTTTTTAGCTACAAGTGTTGCATCTACTACAGTAGATATTAAATAGATATTCAGAAAGACAGCAAAGTAGCTAGTCTCAAAATATTACATATTCTAAGAATCTACAAAGCTTTCCCATCCTCACCTGGTGTTGGCAAAAGTCCAGGTTTCTCTCCAAGTAGTGGTCGTTTTGCAGGCTGATGGGGTGAATATCCTAGAAGACCAGGTCTTTTAGCAGGCGCTGCTAGAAGAGGTGGAGGTTTACCCTTTGCACCGGACATCCCTGTTTGGAAATTAGGGTAATTTTTTTATTTTATTTTTAATAAAAAGAACATTTAATTTGTTTGAGCAGGATACTCACATTAATATTTAAACAAACATTGATTTTAATTATAACCATATCTGGAAACATTCAACTTGTAAATGCTGCTCCACTACCTGCAGTTTCTATAAAAAGTAGCATTTCCGACACCAGCAACTCTACTAGCATCATTCAGATTTTGCTAAGTCTTCAACCGATGCCAGTAAGAGCATTACTCTATAAAAGATCTAACACTACAGAAGTAAAATCCTTCCAAGCTATTTAACACTACACCTACATGCAGGCATGCATATTGGAAAGTTTTACATCTCTACCACAAAGTACAGTTTTCCGCTGCATTAGTGGTGACCTGTAAATGTTTACACGACAAGACAGACTGACACAAATTAAATTAATAAAATGACCTAGTTAGTAAAGGAAGATTGATAAAGACAGTAAGTAAAAACAGGACTAAATTACTATGTTACAATTCATGTCAAATATATTTGACAAAAGACCTAGGCAGACCCAATAATGACTAATTTAAGACAGCACAGCAGGACACCAGTTGTGATGCAAATCTGTGTCTAGTACACCTCTACCCCGATATAACGCGGTCCTCAGGAGCCAAAAAAATCCTACCACGTTATAGGTGAAACCATGTTATATCCAACTTGCTATGGAGGTCCAGGTAGGGAAGGCTGTGCCTCCCTAAACAGCCTGGCCCCGTCCCTATCCAACCCCCACCTACTTCCCGCCCCCTGACTGACCCCTCAGAACCCCCGGCCCATCCAACCCCTCCTGCTCCATGTCCCCTGACTGCCCCCCAAGACCCTCTGCCCCTTATCCAACCCCCCGGCCCCGGCCCAGCCCCCTTAACATGCCGCTCAGAGAAGCGTGTCAGAGCCAGACACGCTGCCGCCATAGGCACCGACTCTGGGGCTGAAGCACCCACCGGCAGCTCCCCTCCCCAGCTCACCTCCGCTCTGCCTCCTCCCCTGAGCATGCTGCTGCTTCTTCCCCGTCCCTTTCTTCCTCCAAGGCTTGCCACGAATCAGCTGTTTGGCGTGGCAAGCCTGGGAGGGAGGGACGGGGGAAAGGCAGATCACTCCCACAGATCTTGGGAGACAGACTAGTCCTCGCTTACAGACAGCCCCCTAACCTGAAGCAAATACTCACCAGCAACCACACACCAAAAACACTAACCCAGGAACCTATCCTTGCAACAAAGCCCAATGCCAACTCTGTCCACATATTTATTCAAGTGACACCATCATAGGAGCTAATCACATTAGCCACACCAGCAGGGGCTTGTTCACCTACACATCTACCAATGTGATATATGCCATCGTGTGCCAGCAATGCCCCTCTGCCATGTACATTGGCCAAACCGGACAGTCTCTACGCAAAAGAATAAAATGGACACAAATCTGACATTAGGAATCATAAAACATTCAAAAACCAGTAAAAGAACACTTCAGCCTCTCTGCCCACTCAGTTAAAGATTTAAGGGTGGCAATTTTGCAACAGAAAAGCTTCAAAAACAGACTCCACTGAGAAACTGCTGAGCTTGAATTAATATGCAAACTAGATACCATTAACTTGGGTTTGAATAGAGACTGGGAGTGGCTGGGTCATTACACATATTGAATCTACTTCCTTAAGTTAAGTATCCTTACACCTTCTTGTCAACTGTCTAAATGGGCCAACTTGATCATCACTACAAAAGTTTTTTTTCTCCTGCTGATAATAGTTCATCTTAACTAATTAGCCTCTCACAGTTTGTATGGTAACTTCCAACTTATCTGTGTGTGTGCACGTGTGTGTGTATAGATATCTACCTACCTACCTACATGTTCCATTCTATGCATCCGATGAAGTGGGCTGTAGCCCACGAAAGCTTATGCTCTAATAAATTTGTTAGTCTCTAAGGTGCCACAAGTACTCCTGTTCTTTTTGAGGATACAGAGTAACATGGCTGCTACTCTGAAATCTGTCAGTATGGCTAAAGTCATCCAACTTTTTTTTTTTTTTTTAATTTAATACAAAATTACTAAATTCAATATAAACTCCCATGGGTTCAGCTTCTGTTGCTACAGTTTCAAGCTCAAAGTGAAAATCACCTCTGATGCTTTTCTCAAATTTGGAGAATCCAGGAACACAAGACGACCATGGATAGTGACCACAGACACAATCACAAGTACAAAGTTTTATCTGTACTACAAGTTTTATTAAACCAATAAGTGGAAGCTATAATTACCCATGCATATATAAATCCTGCAAAACCCATGCAATGACTAAGACCGGAGTCATATTCACATCCTCAGATATTCTAGAGTCCGATGGACCTCTCAACAGATGATCATCGACAGAGGGATGGTTCCTGCTGGATCTTCCCACTTTTACCCAACCAGGAAATATCTTTTATATTGTTGTTCTGACCACATGTAACACTCTATGCATATGCATGAGCGTTTCAACCCTCTTTTCCCTTATCTGTACTTCCATACCCCATGAATACTGGGTGGCTTATTTTTCATAGGTTATTTCTTAGTTCATTTTATTCTCATTAGCATCTACACACAACGTGTAACCTGTGGTCAGGACATGACATTCCATGATGTTTCAGTCAGGTGTCTCGTGGTCATGGACAATACATTGCAGTCTATTCCAGTTTTCTGTAACATCACCTAGTGCAGAGGTGGGCAAACTATGGCCCGTGGGACCGTCCTGCCCGACCCCTAAGCTCCTGGCCCAGGAGGCTAGCCCCTGGCCCCTCCCCTACTGTTCCCCCTCCCCCGCAGCCATGCCGCCGCGCAGGGAGCACTCTGGTGCGCCACTCCTGCCGAGCAGCACGGCTTGCGCCCACCCACCTCCCAGGCTTTCTAATAAGCCAGTTCTGCCTCTGAGTGGCATGGTAAGGGGGTGGGGGTTGGATAGGGCGTGGGAGTCCCAGGGGGCCTGTCGGGGGTGGGGGTGTGGATACGGGTGGGGCAGTCAGGGGACAGGGAGCGGGGGTTGGATAGAGGGTGGGGTCCCGGGAGGGGGCAGTCAGGGGACAAGGAGCAGGGGGGGTTGGATGGGTTCGGGGCTCTGAGGGGGGCAGTCAGGGGGCAGGAAGTGGGAGGAGGCGGGGGCCAGGCTGTTTGGGGAGGCACAGCCTTCCCTACCTGGCCCTCCATACAGTTTCACAACCCCGATGTGGCCCTTGGGCCAAAAAGATTGCCCACCCTTGACCTAGTGGCACATCTTTTGCAGTAATCTTGTGACCTTACTGGCATAGGGTTTCTCCTAGGTCAGCCACTCATGTCAAGCATTCTTAAGCCTATGGCCTAATATGGTGCAGCTTAAATCTTACAAGCCTCAGCCTGAAGGCCTTTCATTCCAGCCATGCTTTACTTATATACCCAATACACACTCATCACTCCTAAATACTTGTCAGTCTTACACTTCCATAATCCAATGATTTAAATCTATTTAGCATGCACTGATTATATATGAAATAGCACATGAATTGAGCATAAAAACAAAACACAATGATACATGGATGATAAAATAAACTAATTGGCTACGCTATTATTGAACCACCACTCTAAATATTTACAAATGACTGATATTTTTGGGATCCACATCCCCTCACTTGGTTATACTTCCTGTAACTCTGATTATAATATTTCTATTACATTTTTGTGAGCAAATCTATTAAAGTGAATGATCAAATCAGTCATGAAAAAAATCAAGGTAGTAAAATAGTTTTAAATATAAAATTTGACATAGGAGGAAGTTAAATTGTTACTAACCTGGTGTTGGAAGAAGAGCTCCCGATGGCCTATCACCCAACAATGCAGGTTTACCTGGAGGAAGGGGTGACTGGCCTAAAAGAACATTCCTGTTGGGTGTCGGCAGAAGGGGTGGAGGTTTACTTAAGGTATGGGTGGCAGTGCTTGTACTTGGCATCACGTTTGCTTGATACAGTGTGTCTTCAACTTCAGTTGAAGGATCAGTTTGTTCAACAAGGGCTAGTTTAACAGAATAACAACAACAACCACCAACAACAAAGTAAGTAACTCTTAAGAGTACATCATTACAAAGACTGCGTGACCTATAATGATAAGATTACTTCTAATTATTAAACCCCTTAACCTAGAGGTTCAAGAAGTTTCTATAGGGCTGCTCCTAGGGATCAAGAGAACACCAGAATCTCTTTCCAAAATACACGTATTCTGCAACTTATGCAAATTTGTTGGTTTGTTTTATCTGTTTAAGTTGTTCTGCTGAATTTCTCTTGAATACTTTGAAAATATATATATATATATAAAATGGTTGAATTAATGATTTTTATTAAAGCAGATGTGAAATTCTGCATAATGGTTCCTTCTAAGTGACTTTAATTTAGAGTGGTTTTATATGTGTATCTATTATCAAAACTTAAATGCGTGTCAGTGTTAACAGAAGAGCTACAAAAATTTACTTGTAACAGTGAATCTCATGGGAGAGCGATTGCCATGGGGGGCTTGGAGATAAATATGAAGTGTTTGATGTGTGACCATTTCTATGGGGAATATGTATCTGATTTTAGGATAGATATACATGTGCTTTAATATACATTGACATTTACATGTGGACTTTTGACCTTTATCATTTATATTTGTAGACTATTTATGTGTAATGTACCTGAGAGCTGGTTTTGTAACTCAGGTCGATTTAAAAAAATGTTTACAGTTGTGTTTTGGGGAAAAAAGCATGAATACCTTCAAGCTCATCTTTCCTGGTCTTCAGGTAGTCACTTATTGAGTTCAACTCCTCACGATATAAATATTTTCCCTCACTTAACAGAAAGAGGAGATGTCTAATGCCTAGAGGCACACTGTAACTCCCACAGAGCTCCCGTTCTAGGTAGTCATCCGCCAGATCAGCTGCTTTGTGTGAAATTTCGGCACGCTCCTGCTGCTCACGCTCAGCAAAAATTTTCCCAAATGCTTTAACTACCAGAGCCAATGCATCTTCCATGGGCATATTACGGTGTACTACAGAGAAGAGAGATAGCTTGCTTTATCAGTCTTGTGTTCCCATCTACTTGACACATTTACAAAAAGACAAAAAACAGAGCTGTTAAGTCTGTGTTTAATTCAACTGAATAAAATGTAAAAGGTTTCTGTTTCAGTGTTAACATGGTTACCCTGTCATTACAAAAGTTAGTCTGATTCAGCCCAGCTACGTGCAATGTTACTTAACTACAAGTTACATTTTAAAAGTTTCCCCAATTAAAAGATACAGGTCACTTGTCATCTTAATTTAAGTTTGGGCTAAAAAGATTCCTGGTTTCACATTTGAACAGTTATGCACACATCTGATTGAAATAAGAGGAAAAGTAGGATTAGCATAGACTTTTTTCTTAAATTCAGAACATATTTTATCTGAATGGGAGAACAGGACAGTTAGGTATTTTTCATTTAAAAAGAAAGTGCCTTTTTAATAATGACTAGAACAGCTACATTCTTGTTAAGGTGAAAGATGGGAAATCTGAGGTTAAAGTTTTAGAAAACTGAAGACTTAAAATAGATGGATTTTAATTTGATCCATCTATGTAGCAGTAAGATAAGAATGTGAACTGTAATCATGTTGTTATTTATATATAATGCCCTACTATTACTTACTATGCTTGACAGCTTTTGATGACTATTTCATGCCATTTAGGAAACAGAAATTCAGGGCAGATGGATTTGTGTTTTGTGAATTACTGGAAATTAATTCAATGAAGTATTTACAAATTGTCACATCTTAACTAGGTCAGGTTGTGTTACCAAGAGGTGTAATATGTCAGTATTTAATATTTTAACATGTTCAAAGAAAATTAAATTGCAGTTTTGAATGGGGACTATTTTAAGTGACATTTCTACATGAAGCTAAACTTACTTTTGATAGACTCATGAAGCATGATTACGGTGCAAGAGGAAAGTGCTACATTTGACTGTTCAACAAGAATACAAAATGGGGAACCATCATTTTTAACTTCTTGGAGGGCGCGTGTGAGACCCAACTCAGATGTAAGGTATATCATTTCCACCACAAGGCCATGATCCTGCAACCGATGGCCTATGACTGTTGCATATTCCCTTAAAGAAAAAAAAGAGGCTGGTTATTTTACAAATAAAAGTCTGTGTCACTGTTAGTTGTTGCCATGCTGTAGTTCATGTTTTGTATGCTCTAAGTTACAGGTAACAATTCTAGTTATGTGAAGTGTAAGAAACAATTTTCTTTCCACAAATGGCATGTTCCTTAAATCAGACAAGCTCTTTTAGATGACAGAATGGAGATTTTTTTTAAAAAAACATATACTGTACCAACTATTTTAGAAAATATTTGTCTTAAGGTTCAACTGTTTGGAAATCTGATCCCTGCATATATGGGAATTTTTTATTGAGGATCCCTGTGTGGTCATGTATTAAGTGCTATTTTTGGAAAGTATGGATATATATTAATACATTAATGATTGAAACTATTTATATTTAGCATTTTATTTATTCTAATTCATCATCTATGTATCATCACTGATATAGTCAATTAAATGTATTCAATTAAAACTTGACTTCTTTTCTCTTTCCACAACAGTATAAACTGTTATGACTAGCATTAGTGTAAGCCTTTTAGTTACATCAACTAGTTGGCTTTTTAAAAATAAATGTGTGAAGATAAAGAAAGGGCATTGAGAATTAGCTTTAAAGGGTATTTATGCTCAGCAAATGTATAGCACACATCATACTACACGTACATTGCTCCCTATGTAACTTCTAAGTCTTATCTGCTTATTTTACAGTTGAAAGTTTATTAGTATCAACACTAGAGAATCAATATAGATAGGGAAAAGCAAGCCCTGTTCATTTCAGCTTCCTAATCAGAACTGTTAGCTAACAGCCAATAACTATATTATTATATACCCAAGACAGAAATACAGATAACTTTGTGTACCGCATGGTACTTACTGTTTTGGCAGTTAGGAAGATGCTGCTTTAACATGTAAATTAAATATATTTGATGTGAAAGCCAGCGAAGGAAAATGGAGATCAAGATGTCAACTTTACACACAATTACTTCTAACTGTATCAACTTTAGAAGTCTATTTTTACACACTGCTTAGAGAATTGAGTATGATCACTGCACTTCAGGCAACTCAACCAACCAGGCTCAGTTGTTCCTTCAGACAAAGCTATAGCAATGGCAGTGTTTTCACCATGATTGCAAGTCTCTCTACCACTGAATACAGAACAGACATTTCATAGAGCACTGACCCCTGACATCGTGCTATCCTGGGTACTGACAGAGGATTTGCCAACTGCATTTGAAGTGATCACCCACCATAACATCTTTCAGATGGTGCCACGAATTAAGAGATTAGCAAAATCTCTAGTGTAATCCAAGTAACATCTGAATAACAAAAGACTAATATGTCAGATGGAGGGAGGAAAGAAAGGGGATTCAGGTATAGTATTTACAGCACCAGAATTCAGCATTCGAAGGAGAGCAGCAATATCAGCACTGCTGTAGACTGATGAGTTTGTTGATTCCCTTACTAGAAGTTGTGTAAGATTCTAAAAAGTATGGTTTATTATCTACAAGTTTCCATGTAGTTAACCCATTTTAAAATAGCATATTGGTAATTAATTTTGTATTGGACACTAAATATAAAACATTCATTTAGTTATGGAAATGTAGGAGGAGGCAAGAGAGAAAGGAAACAAACAGAATTTAAGTGGTGATATTGAACATTAACTAAATATTGGGACGCTAAAGTTAAGCTTTCTTGCACCAATCCTCCTTGCCCTCAAATAAATCCTATGACAAATGTATCAATGGATTGTCAAGATCTCCATATTGAAGCTGATCCTGGTCATCTCCAGGAGATGGACAATTATGATATGAAAGTTAATAGTTCTATAATAACCAAGAAGAAAGTTCTTTGTACTCTGCCTCATTTAACTCTCTTGTTTTGCCATATATGTAATTTCATGATGTTTCAAGCCTTTACTTTGTATTTGTTAGAAAATGACATTGAATGCTTTAAATAGACAATGTAAGGTCTTGCTATGAAGACTTCATTACTCATAAGGATTAATCTGGAAGAAAACCAAGTTACCTAAGAGGAAAAAAAAACTAGAAAGTTTGTTTTAGGTTTAAAAGGATGTTACACTTAAAATTGTCAGAATTTTTTTTTTAATTTCTTTTGCTATAAGCACCATTTAACATGACTAAAAGATTAGAGAATAAAACCTGAGTTTGCACATTTGATAGTGCCTTGTACATAGACAGTTTCCCTTTTGTTTATGTGGATCTTTCATTTGGCAGCCGCAGAGAAAAACATTTTTTAAGTTAGGAAAATATGTAAAGTATTAAAAATTGTCAAGGTGACTCAAGAGAAGTGTAGGATCTGAACCTACTTTTAACATTATTTTATATTGATTAGATTTCATGGTTGCTAAGAAGATTCTCCTATTAAATGCTAAAATGTAAAGAAAAAAATTAAGAGTTGAGTCAGAGTTAATTTGCTTTAGAAGTAACTTTTTAAAAGTTCCTCCGTGTGCCCCCATGCACACTTAATATGCTCAGTGGCTTAGGAGATGCAAAACAATTTAAAATACTTTAGAAAAGACTAAATAGAACTATGTTAAGGAACTTCAGAGAGGAAAAAGTAGGCTTAACATTCAATTATTACCTACATCCTCAGCTCTGAGAGAACAGTATCATTAACTGAACGTCTTAACTGGAAACCTTAAACACCTAATTTTTAAATTAGAGACCTACGTTTGTTCCTTGCTGATGGCCACAATGATACAGTCAGAAGGTCTCTCTTTATCGTACTCTTTCTGTATCTGCTGGTAAAACTGTAGGTATAGCTTCTCCCTACGATCATCCCTGGTATAGTCATCATCTAAAATCAAAGAACAAATTGATTAAAAGGTAACAGTGACTGCAAACGAGCATCGGCACTTCAGGTGTCTTTTCCACTCAGTTAAGTATTGTGGAATCAGAGAAGTCCACTAAAAAGTGCACTGTGAAACTAGTAAAAATGTATTTGTCTTGGACACATAGCAAGACAGACATGACACAAGGAATGTGATTTAACTAGGCAGCAATTTTATTGACTCATCTGGGAATTATCCAGTAATAACTAATCCTATGCATGTCACCTTCCTCCCTAAATCTGTTCTACCTGGTGGAAAAGGGTCTTCAGACCCCACTCCAAACCTGATCCCAGCCCATTGTTAGCCCACTGCCCACCCCTCATATTAGAGCTAAAATGCTGGGGCGGAAGGGTTGGTTCCTCACTGTACGAGACATTCGGAGGCCCAACCCTGTTCCCCCATCTTCTTTAGAAGATGCCTTCCCTTAAATCCACTTCCAACTCTGGTTCATCAAGACACCAGACCTCTATTAAAAAAGTACTTCCAATGGAAGCATGCAACCAGGAGGTGACACCAATTAGCTTGGCTACCTCCCCACATCCCTAACCAGGCTCCCACATGTTAACAACTCCTTCCCTAACATTGGCCAAAAATATACTCAGTCCCTGTCAGAGTCTTCCCTGAATAGCCCAGGTAACTCAACAGATTTTTACAAATTTAATCACTTCCTGATTTACATATTTTCTGGCCTCATGAACACGTGGAGGCCTAGTGGCTCTCTGCCATAATCTCTGATGCAATATTTCAAACCAGATTACAGTTACCCATAGGAAAAGGTCCTGATTCTGCCCTGTCTCTTTGCCCTAGTTGTTAAGTTAACCCCCTTACAAGATCCCAAATTGTTTTCACCTTGGTACATAATAATCGTTTCAGGTGGCTACCAAAGGGTGTAAGCAGATATCAGCTAATCGCAGAGCATGCTCCTCCTTCTGTGCAATCATCCCCTCACCAAGGCCTAATATTGTGAATCTTCTGGGCAACTGGCTGCCCACTTCTGGGCCCAATGAACAATATTGTGCCCACAGATCTAATAATTATCTCTTGTCACCTGCTCCCTTGATCCAGAAAACTAGGTATGCAGCAAAACATAGCAAATTCACACCCCTAGTCTCTAATTCTCAACTGGAGGCCTCACATGCACTGAGTATTATGACATCAACCAATTGTATCCCTCAAGCCCCTATTACCAGTTGCACTGCAGAAGTTGCTGCCCTGATCCTGAAAGAATGGCACCCAAATTCACTGCAGGGAACCCTGATAGCGTAAGCCTCTTTTATAAGACTGCCACAAACTGGAATTTTCTTGAGAAACTCCTGTCAACAGGAAGAAAGAGTGGCCCAGCATTAACCAGCCTCAGCAATACGTAGGTTCTTAATGCTCTGACTGGGCAAGTCCCTGCCTTCCCAAACTCTTGCAGTACTATAGACTCCCCTTCCCCTCCCTGATCCATTGACATCATCAGAGTCAAAATGACTGATCGTTCCCCCAATATAAGTCCCTAAATTCCAAAACTCTACCTGAAATACCCCCTTGATGATCTAGGCACGAGCTCATTGACTAAATTTTTTAAAAAAGCCCATTAAGACAGCTGCCTTGTTCAAGTCTGCATACTGGCTCTATTAACATACCTGATAAACTCCCACCAGATCCCAAAGAATCTGAATAATGATGGCTTGTCAGGGATCTTCTATAAGGCCTGTGGGATGAGACCACCCATCTAACAGCCTCCTAACTAAAACCCGCCACAAGTCTCCAGAAAACCCAACATCCTGCTACAAAAGGTGATGCTGATAAACAACTGAAACAGTCATTGATGCCAGCCCACAGTGTATCAGACACCACGCACTTCAGGAACTGGCCGAATCTCGGGCAAGCCGACCCCAAAACTGAGTCAATTCCCTAAAACCCTAAACTTTTATGGGGCTGCTGATCTCTGCATTAATCCAAGCACAGTAATGAGCCAAGGTTCCAAAAGGCCAGTGACATCTGCTCAGGCTCCTTGTCAGCGCCTGGTGCCAAATCTTGAAATCCATCCACCTGCAATCGAGACAGCATGGGCTATGCCATTATTAATCCCAGGCACATGTTAGCAGTAAAAAAGATTTAGCAAGTTAAGCACTGCAGGACAAGTGCCCTCACCAACCTTGTAACTCAGAGTGACCTGGAGGAGTGGGTGTTAGTATGTACCAGTGCCATGTTGTCACTATAGAATTTCACTTGTTTGTGAGCTCCTCTCCTCCAGATCATCACTGCAACTAAAATGGGGGGAAAAAACCCAGTAATGTTATGTCCTTTACTATCTCCCAGAGTATATGATCACTAGGCATCTCCAAGCACACCACCTGCCCTGGTAAAGGCCCCAAACCTGGTGTCCCCAATGCATGAGTGAACTTTCAGGTCTGTCTCTACCCCAGCTAGGCATCTAGGAGACACTCCTCTCTCCAAAAAAGTAACTCAATTAAAGTGATTTAGGAACTGAGCTGTTCCCATGCCCATAAATTCACCTTCATTTTTTTACTCATATTTATAAAATGGTTGGGCCTAGCTATCCCTGACATGTCAGCTGATGGCATGCAAAACTAAGAAGGCAAACAACAGCCTGCGGTTCATGCAGTGTAATCTACTTGGCTGCTCTGTCCTCCTTAATCCCAATAATTCTCCAAGTTTATGCACAGAAAGTCTAGAGATGTCAGTCTCTATATCTAACTTGATCCCCTTTTTTTTTCTGCTAGCAGTAATCATAGGCACTGGTTAAGAGGAGATCAACAAGCTGGCACACTTTAGAATCTGCCCTGCCCATAAACAAGAAGGCATCCTGGTAGTCTGCTATTTGCTGTAAACCCAATTCCCATATCACTGACCTCCACCTTTGGGCTGAGCCCACTATTGAGCATCCCACTGCTACGGCCTTGTCAAAATAAAAGCCGACCGACCAAATAAAACCCCACAGGTCTGAAATCTGAGGGGGTTTACTGGTAGCATCAAAAAGCCAACCTGATGTTACATTTCACTAAAATTGCCCTGGGGCTGCAAGTCCTCACCATGTTCACAATGGTACCAAAAGACGAGTAACATACTGAACATAATTCCCGGTCTATTGCATCATACATGGAGCGTCCAATACTCCTTGATGCCTTTTTGGGGCCCAAACCCGAAGGAGAAACCTGCAGGTCAGTCATAGGTCAGTGCATGAATAGCCCTGTAATTCTGTTAGAAACAGTTTCTTGTTAAATCTTGCCCCTTATTATGTCTCAAACCTTCTACAGATGTCAAATTTTGAGACGTGTGAATTCCAACTCCTTCATATGGTATCCCAAATCCTACTACAAACTCCTCCCAAAAATATTCCCCAACTGTCTTGTTAGGGTAATCCCAGGGAAACACCCAAAGCACCTTGACATGGAGATAAAGCTCCTTCCTCCATTCCTGCTAGTTGGTCCTGTGTGTGGGGATAGAGGGAGCATCTGACTGATCCCTCCTTCTACTGGTCTGGAACTTTCCACAAATGCTGTGGCAAATGAGTGCCCCGTGAACACCGAAACACTTCTGGCATGTGATTTTTTATCTGCAGAAGTTCCAAAAACATCCACCTTCACTGAAGTCCCAGCATACTTTACTGCAAGAATCAGATCTCTGGTTAGCCTGCTGTGGAAACAATAAACTGCTGTTGGTATGTATGAACGGCACTGACCAAGCCAGGATCATCTGCTCTAACCAGAGGTCATTATCAGCCCTGTCTCACTCATTTGTGGACATGTTGCATGCAGCCTGTAACTTAAATTCCTTGTCTTAATGGGCCCATGCTATACCCCCAACTGTATTGCAGACCCAATAGAATATGTACATATATTTGTACAAGGCTGAGCTTCTCTGGATATTTGCCAGACATCACCCCAGCACATATCAAAAAGGCAGGTTGTCAGTTTTCCCAGGTTCAAGCCACCCTTTGATACCTCGCATTCTCAGTGTCCCTCTTATTCCTCCACACTCTACCTTCCATCATTGCTTCCCTGTACAATGAGAATATTTCTGTGGGTTTTTTTTAAGTGGCTTTGAGAAGGTGCACCCCCAACTGGAGATGCATTCCTGTACAAGCCTGTCTTATTTTCACCTGGAAGACAAAAAACTGACAGCTGCAGTGGAACCCGCCACAGAACCTGCTCCCCACCACCCTGTGATGTACTCATCTCTATGGCCCTGCCACCTACCCCTACATTGCAAGCCTAAGTGAGATTCAGCACCTGCATTCCTACCCCTCCTTGATTGGTAGCTCTTACCCTGCTGATGGGACCAGAATCGATTTGGCTGCTGCCATTACCCCAAACCGGAGCCCATGTTAGGCGTGCAGCGGTTCCCATGCTAGATTCCCCAACAGAAGTTAAGGGATAAGGAGAACAAACTTCTGTAACTTGAGGACCAGAGAATCCACAATGGTGTTTAAGTTTGGCCACCTGGCTGGAAGAGTAATTTCACCTGCAGCCTGTACCCCAGACTGCCTGGAGAACCCAGGGCAAGTGGGTTAGAACCCTCTGTGGAAGCCCACCCAGTCTCGCCAAGAGGAGCTCCAGGGGTATCCTCCAGGGGAGAGGCTTCCTCCATTGTCCCCGTGGAAAAATCTGCTGCCCGTCTAGGTCCCCGATTCTGTCCCCGGGGGAAGGGGCATGGCCCTCCACACCGTACTGTTCTGTTCCGCCCCCTACCCCACCTGTCCGGGTGCATCTTCCAAAGTACATGCCCACTGCACTCCCCAGAGCCCAAACTCACCCACTACTGGCAAAGGAGATACCCCTGCCGGGGGGACCACACTTGCAGCCCTTGCTGTTCTCCACGTCTCTCGGGAGCAAGGGGCGGTTGGGCCAACTTCCACTGCTGAGGATTCATGCTCCGGATCCTGTCGCCTGGAAGAACCTGGCTGCTGGGCTGCCACTGCTGCCTCTTGTCTTCCGGGTATCCCTGGGATCTCATGCAGACTGGGACCTGCTGGGACCACCGCCGTCAACTTGATGTATCTCGGGACTCCCTCACTCCAGGAGGCACCCCATGCTCCCATTCTGCTGGACTACTTCCCTGCTAGCATCTAAGCTATTGCTTTGAGTGTGTAATGATGTCCCAGCCAGGAGGAAAAGGCTTGGATGCATAGGAGTCCCTGGGCTTCTACTGTGCTGCTCAGACCAGACAATCGTCCAGGATAAACCCAATCATTCCTTCCAAATCAGAGAGGAAGCTGACTTCCCACAGGGCGTGGGAGACCCTTAAAGAAGCGTGTAGAGTGCTGGCCTGTCTCCCCAGCCAGGAAGGACTGACACCATAACTAGCGTGTGATTCAGGCCCTTTTCTCAGGCTTCAGCTTTATTTTTCCCACATAAACTAACACAATACTTCAACTATCCCTTCTTCTCAATGCAAGGTCTTTTGGAGAGGCCTACTGATTCCCCACACAATTTTTTCCCCCAGCCATTTGCCAGAGTCATCCTGCTCCAGGGCCTGCCAAAGGCGCCAACCTGCTTCCTGCAGCTCTCCCACATGACCCAGAAACTTCTTACCAGAGCCTCCCTGCTCCGGGCCTGCTACTGAGTCACCTGCTGGCTTTTACAGTAACCTGATCCCTCGCTGATCAACCACAGGTGAGGTTGGGCCCCAAGTTCCCTTAAGGGCCAAGTACCCTGTGATAAAACCACCGAGTTCCTCTTTCTCCTGCAGACCCACACAAAGGCTGCAGGGGGTATAGTCTAACAAAGGAATATCAGTTAGTTACAAATTCTTACCTTTTTGGGAATACTGGTATCTCTCATAGTAATCTTCATTTCCTGGTGAATAGTCATATTGTTGTCCAAATAGTTCTTCAAAACTAAGGAGGAAATAATATTTAGATGAAAAAAATATATTCAAAACATGATACCAGACCAATTCATACAGATATCCACACAAACTAGGAAGATAAAGGTTTTAAACAGTTGTAGTGTAAAAGTTATCGACATCGAGTTTCAGAATAGATTACTTTAAGCCATGGAGAGGTCAGAAATGTCAATCTTTCCATACTTAAAGACTAAACTAATTTTCCATTAAAAAGCATTTGACCTCCCAAGTAGCTTCACTAAAACTAAAGTACATTTAAAAGAAAAAGATTATACAATGATCTATAAAGCCCTGAAAGTTCTTGGATCTGAGTGCTAGAGTTCAGTCAAGTCTGGTGGAGGCATTTCCGTTCTCTGCTCCAGAGACTGAACTCTGAGATCAATGGCAGGGCATCTTCAACGGACAGCTCTCGCCTCCAAAATTCACCGAAAATTCATATCGAAATGGTCTTATTTTAACTATATTTTAAAACAGCTGTAGTGTGCCCATGTGCTATAGCATTAGATACCATGAACAAACTAGGTGTTTAAAAAAAGCCCAACAACTATTTAGGAAGTTTTAACAGATATACAAATCCTTGTCATGTAAATATCAGACAAAACCATAGTCATTACAAAAGTGAGCTTGTTTATAGACAGAAGTATTTTCCTACAGACACATGGGTTGTTCACAAAGGCTTTAAATAATTTACATAGTTATCCTATTGAAAAGTCTTACCTATTCAGGTCTTCGAAGTCCTTTGAATAACCATCTTGGGGAGAATAAGGACTTTTCTGGTATGGTCTGTAAGGATTTATGCTAAAAGAGGTAAGAAATATGAGATTAGGTATGTTCGGTCAAAAGAGCTTTTGCATGGCTACAATGAAAAAGCTTAAGTTTTACATAATGGTACTCTAAAGTACTTAATGGACTTTCCAAATTCCTTTTAGTTTTGGTTTTAAAACAAATGTCATTATAAAACTATCTGCTTAATTCCAGGGCTGCAGTATTATGGTGAAGCAAAACATATCTTCCTTTCAGTCAAAGGAAGACAAAACATTCCCAAAAACTTTCCTTCACAAATCTTGGGCATCTGTAAGCCAGTGACACTTTCATATTTCCTTGTAAGGTTTTGCCTGCATTGAGCTAGGTATACATTGCAAGCTAGGGGTGCGATTCCTCTGCTCCTCACACATACTTACACTAGCTCTCATCAAGATAGCTCAAGTATAAACAGCAGTGCAGCCACAGTAACACTGGTAATGGCCATGGAGGCATGGCTGAGCCGGGCCGAGTATGCACCCACCTGAAACCAGCTCAGCCATGCCTCCATGGCCGCTATCAGCGCTAACGCAGCTGCACGGTTATTTGTACTTGCGCTATCTCAATGAGAGCTAGCATGTGTGTAGGAGCAGGGGAAAATCACATCCCTAGCTTGAAGAGTAGACATAGTCTTAGAAAAATGCCTTCTAACATAAAACAAGGCAGCTACATTTTGTTTACAGCCAGCTTCTGCTGATGTTTTGTTCTTCCTTTTAATGAAATGTTGATGTCATACCAGCTGTCATGAAGTTTTGCAATCACCGATGAGACATTTTAGGGCAAGTGACATTTACATTCTGCTTACACCACCTCTATCTGAAGCTTTGGATGATCTATCATTTTCCCCTGAACCTACAGTTGCTAGTGAGTGTAAAGTCTGAAGCACATGCTGTTAAGCACAAGTTAACACAACTGATTTTGGATCTTGCAGTTACGACTTAACTGATTTGTTGTCCATAAGATGTGGTAAAATCTAAGTATATAAATGTAATTTAAGCAAGGCTTTTGAATGGTAGTAAACTTTAGTTTACCTATGATTTTAAGCATTTAATTTGCTTTAAGAATACAATCCTATACACTGGTTCATTTTGTTCTGCAAGAGAAGCCTATGCTACCAAAGCCAAATATATTTTCACACAAAGGTCACAGGTGAGTGCTTCACTTTCTTATTCTTGATATTTATATTATGGTGGTAGCCAGAGGCACCAGTGAGGATTAGGGTTCAAGAGTGCTACATGTTGTACAAACTGTTAGACAAGGTTCCTGCCCCAAAAGAGCTTACAATCTACGACAAGCAACACAAAAAGAGTGGGGGAACAGGGAGACAAACATACTGTTTTAGTTGTCTTGATGTAGAGACACCCTGAATTTGCATACAAATTAAGGACAGAAAATGAGTTTAGTTTATGTATTACATAATTAGTTTATGTATTACAGTTAGGACCTTTTTCTGCACTGGCAAGAGGATTGACTAAAAGCCCTAATAGAACTTGATCTCTAACTTCTATAATATTTCAGTTCTACTTCATCAGAAAGAAGAGCAAGATAGAATTTGACATATAGAAAGGACTGAACACACAGAAAGGATCACAAGAGTTATCTGGGAAAATGTTCCTACTCTGAGGTGAATAGGGGAAGGCTAGTATGAGAAACCTAAGTCACGAATAGAACTAGTGCCTGGGGATTTGGTAAGGATCACATAGGCTTGGTACAGTTTGTTTTGTGAAGGTAGTGCCAAATATGATGTCCATAGGATAAAAGGAATAAGCAGATGGCTCAGCCTGAACAAGTCAAAAGCAAGTTGCTTTGAATGAAACACAGGCTGACTAGGATGATGTCCAAAACCAAAATCAGTAGCCACAAAGAAAAACAGCACGATATTTGGATGCCAACCAACCAATAGGAGAAGAGAGAATTTGTCTTAACTTTGCCTTGTCAAGAGATCAGGAATCTTGCAACACCAGTAGAGAGCCAGCTTCACTTGAAATAAACACTGTAGTTGACTTAAGTTATTCATATTTTCAACTATGTTGTCAAAGTTACAAATATTTTATCACCTGAAAAATGGAACTGATAGCTATTCATGATAATTAGAAAACTGCTTTGGAAATCCTAGCACATCAAAAACTATTCAGGAACTAACTATATATAAACTGGATGCGCCTAATGCTTCGTTGCATGCCTGGCCCTACCTTGTCAATGTGCCTATCTATCACAAGATAAACGGTCCCAGCAGCAAGTAATACAGATTACCACATTGCTCAAGAACAGAAGTGCTAACATCTAGAGAGACGTCAGCCATTTGAAATGGACGGAGATCCTGCAACACTATCCTGTTGCACTTTCAGCCATCTCTACCAGTATCAGCACTTTTGGGCTGTGCTATTCCATGGCTGCTGCTGAGATAGCAAGAAAGAGACAAGGATGAAAGGATGACTGGATAGACAAGAGTGGTGGTCCAAATACTAGTACAAAAATTCTTCTGTAAAGAATGAGAAGAGGACACTTCCATATCCAAAAGATTAGAAGTTTAGTTTTAAAAACTTAGTTTCTCAACCTAGTTGGTAAGAATTTGGATTCTCCAGGAGTCTTAATTATTTTGATGGAATAATCTGATATAGCCAGGAATCTAAGGTGGATAATTCTAAATAAAATATTGTTTCCACAAACACAAACCTAGTAACTTCTATAAGTTTTCACCGATTATCAGAAAACTTTTGAGAAAGCCAGTAAAAGAATGCAACCATAGAGTTAGTTCACATTTCAGGATTTCTTCAAAAACAGTCATTCTGGGAAGGTTATTCAAAGTATCAATGTTTATCTCATAATAGGGAGAAACAGACAAAAGTCTTAAATCACTCTGCTGGTAACATAAAACAGAATATGAAAATGTGGGAAGGAAATGAAGAGGGAGATAAGAGGCTAAGGAGGCACTACTTGAGAAAAGAAAATGGTAAGAATAGAATAAACTGGGAAAAATCATATGCACATTGTGAAGACCTGAAGACTAATCAAGAACTCATTCATGCTAGTACTAAAGAAACATTAAGAAAAAGTGAACAAAAACTGTAAGATTGTCCCCTCTAACATTTACTAAAGGAGTTTTGTTTACTTTGATAGAAGGAACTTATGAAGACATCTAGAAGGGAAAACAAGTGTACGCTTACAAATAGAATGCACACTAGCGTTTTTACACACAAAACTGGATGAAGAAAAAGTCCACCTTTTTATAATCTACTTAAAAACTCAATAAATCTGTTACATATTACTTACTCCAGAAGGCGTGGAATCCATCCGGGTCTATGCCTGGACCCAAAATGAAAAGAGCTTGGATTAAGTTATATTGAAGACAAACCGTAAAAAAACAGCAGTTAAATCAAGATTAGTAAAATGTGCTGAGTTTCTTCAGCAGCACAGACCTTATGCACCACACTTTCAGATTATCACAAAATGTTTTAAAGAGCGAATGATAAGCTTAAGAAAAAATGGAAATTATGTTGTGTTGTAAAGGAATCTGATTTTTGGAGTAGGTGTTTTCCTTGAAGCTATCTTTTGTAGGCCCCAAGTACCCAGAGGCATATGCAAACCTTACTCACCTCAACTGTAGAAAGAGAAAAAGAGCAAAGAAAGGAGAGTTAGCGATACTGATTAAATGAAATTCAACTACTAACACTAGTAATCTATATTTTACCCCTCACGCCATAAGCCATATAGCAGGGCATTAGATTGCTCCTAAAATTGCTATTTCTAACATTCTACCAAGAGATGTGTACAGAGGAATTCTTTTTTACGTATTTATACACATACCCAAAAAATGATCCAGTTGGATGCTCTGCTACTGTCTAACAAAAGATTTCCCTTTTTCCAGATGCAGCTAGTTGGTAAAGCTGGCCTTTCCATGACGAACTTCAAAGGGTTTTGAAATACATGATTTTGTTCACCTGGCAAGAATAACTGTTGGCCAAAATAAGAAATCCTAAATTCTGATCTCCTTACCAAAAGACATTCTTGGATCTGTATATTAATTTTACTTAGGGAAATGAAAGTTTGGAAAGAAATAAAGGTAATTGCTTGCTAAACATGAAATTTAGAAAGCCATTCAGAAAAGTATTAGAAATTGAGTAAGAAATTACCCTTGTGTAACTGAACAAAAATTAGGATAATAATCTTAATCCTCCGGAACTTCTGGATGAAGTAGCTGCAATAATAAATAAATGGCCTTATGAAGAAGAGGGCCTGACTGAAGATCTAGTCTCAGACAACTTCTACAACAGCTTGAAACTTTAACACTAGAACTAGAAGTGACATGGTGCATTAGAAGAGTGGACTGTACAGAGAAATAACAAGACTGGCACAGGAGGAAAGTAAGAAACAAGTGAGCCTAATTATCTCCTATAGACACTGCTACCAGATGCTCTTGGATTATGCTCAAAGTACCACTATGAGATTTAGAAATGGATACCAAAAGATCCTGTACCAATGACTGAGTTTTTTTCTCTCTGTACCACAAAGAAAAGACACTTCATATCTAATTCTGTGCTGAAAATCCAGGGGTCTTCACACACTGAGTTTCAGATATTCTGTGCATTTAATTACTGAGCAATCAAAATTTACTCTAGCCTTTCTATTTAGGCTGTTAGTTATAAGGCTTCACACATCACAGCAGAAAGGTACATCTAGGATTACACTGACAGATGTATTACTTAGAGGAAGCATATTCTTCAAGCTACAATGGTAGTATAATGAGGACAGCTGTTTGGTCTTACTTCATTTACTTTGACTATTCTAAAATGAATGGCACTGGATAGGAGAATGTAAAAGCTACTTAAATTCAACTGATGGTGTCAGGTTCTATTTAACTGCTTAAGTTTAAAAGAAAAAAAAAAAAAGAAGCAGCAGCATTTTGAAATATCCTGGAACTTTTACATGAGATTTGAAGATAAAGAAATAGGTTTTTACTTAGTGCCTCCTGGGTCAATTCTCATTGCTCTAAACATTGCTTCTTGGTGTAGGTCAAGACTTTTAGTGTCCCAAAGGTCAGAAAATTGACAAAGTTACTAAATATCTACTAGCTGGAGGAGTAAACCTACTAGTCAATGATAGACACAAAAGATAAGTAGAGAGCCTCCACATCAATGAGCTCCAGGAAGAATCACATGTTGTAAAGTACAACCTCCTGCCATAGGTAATGGAAGTGCTAGAATTCATGCATTGGGCTCCAGCTTTCATATCAGCATCTGGCTATCTGAGAAATGTGAAGCTTCAACGACTTCTAGATACTAGAAAGGAAAAGAGGCTCTCTGGATACTGCAAGGGTAAGGAAAACACAGAAAAAGCTTCTGGTACTCTAGTCTTCTCCCACAGCACAGATTGATAGATTTTGGGGGGGGGGGGGGGGGGAGGTGTTGTGAAAAATTCTAGCATTGATTTATGCTGATGAGATTTTGCCAGATGCCAGCAGACCAAAACCGATACTCAACTATTTCATTGCTGCCCACACCAATAGGAGAGATTAGTCTTGTTAATTTTACATTGCTAGCGGGCACAGCTATGAGGCACTGTGGAAACCAGGACTCAGGAAACCACAACCACCACATTGGCTTACGTTCAGTCGGTCATCTTCACAACAGAACTGGTTAGAAACAGTCTGGTTTTTTTATATGAAAGTTTGAATTCTGCAAAGAACTGATGTTCAGCCTCTGCATGCAGAGAAGGCTTCCCACTGGTGAGCAGGCACATGATTTTTTCCATCTCTACCCTTGATATGAGAATGCTTTGATGTCTGTGTTACCCTGAATAAGTTTGTTCAAAAGATATTTTGTAAAGATAGTCCATCTTTTCTGCTTTAATATACTTTTAATTTAGACAAGTTGCAATCTAGTTTCATTTTGGTCCTTTATTGGACACCTTAACCTCAGCCATAACAACACTTGAGCAAACTAGGGAACCCTAGGCCACACCCAACCCCTTAACCTTTTCTTAAGCAAATATCCACATTGAAAATAGGTGGAAGGCCAAAACCTTTCAGGACATTGGCTGATAATTAGCGACAGTAGTTCCTCTGTAAGAAAACTGTGAATTATTGCTTCCCAATTCTTGGAGACTAGGCTCCTCAACAGAACCCAGCTCCCTACTTTCACAGTTCATCCATTTAGCTCTGAATTATTATGCCCATTCCTTTGAAATGTTTAACAACAATTACAGAAAGAAGTGTATGAAATTCTTTGAGTCGCAAGCTGACCTTCCACTAGAATGTCAAATTTATCATTGTGCATGAGATTTCTCATGCTTAATTTCAGTGAAAGATTGCTTTTTGTTATGCAAGCACAAAAAGAAACCTCTTTTACACAGTGATTTCTTCCCCCATCCTTCAAAAACAAAGAGAGATGAAATTTGAAAAACAACCTATTTTTCATGTACTAGTCCTCATTGATATATATGAAAAAATGTTCAAAGTCTTGATCCTCCACTTTACAGCATGTAGGCAAACTACTGCACCCTCACAGAGCCCCACTGAAATCAACATGGCTCTGTGTGGGCACAACAGTCCACCCATATGATGTAAATTGCAAGATCAGGGCTTAAGGGTGAAATTGACCCCTGTACAGAGGACCAGCAAAAGGTCTGTGTACCACTTAAGTTCTCATAGGATGTAAAGACTGCTTTTGGACATTAACTGGGATTGAAGTGGTGCATAGACTTTTTGCTAGTCCTTGGCATAGGTGTGAATTTCACCCCACAGAAGTTAGAATTGAAAATGTAACTGACTGATTGAAAATGTGTTGTCCAAGCACAATATTTTAGGAATGTTTTTGAACACCGACTCGCACAGACATCTGAACGGTGTACTCAGAGTGTGTTCAAACAGTACAGTACTACCAACAACTGGATAGCATAATTCCTTATTCCTCTATAAATTAGAAAAGTGACACAAAACAGTATACACAATATTCATTTCAGAAAATTTTACAAACTGTAGTTCTGTCTACAAAGTTCCTTTCAATCTATTGTTTCATAACACAAAATGCACATGATAAAAGTAACAATTTCCAGAGGATATCAAATGTTCATATGTTGATTTTTAAATGCTTAGCTAATTTGTTTTCTATATTATAGAAGTAAAATATCACTGATTCATGTTAAACATAGGCTCCAATTTTAAGCATGTGATTAACTTCACACACTAAGTAGTCCCACTGTAGTCAATGGAACAACTCACTGCATCAGGTTAATATGCTGAAGTCTTCCCAGGAATGGGGCCTTAAAGAATACAATTATGTATTTCATAGAATTATAGTAAGTAGAATTGGGTGTGACTGTTTCTATTTCCCTTTTTATATATTCTTTATATATGCATGTTTGTTTTGTTAAAGACATTCAACTCTTTAAAGTGACTGAATTTTAAAACAATGACAGTGAAATGACCACATTTCTCAGATTCGTATATGAAAATAAGCGTTAGTGTTTTCACAAGTATCTGTAGAAACAATTTTTGAAGTGTTTATATTTATTTTACTTTACCTTTTATCCACAATAGGTTTCTGAACTTGACCCCTGGTAACCTTAACCCAAGATGACATTTTAATTCCTAGGAAAACAAAAGACATTGCATTTATTCTCTTCACAAGTGAAGTGAGAAAACAGTCTTAAAACAGCCATAGTACATTGCAATTTTTTTA
This sequence comes from Natator depressus, assembly GCF_965152275.1. Lineage (NCBI taxonomy): Eukaryota > Metazoa > Chordata > Testudines > Cheloniidae > Natator > Natator depressus. Next base: position 16,994,571 of record NC_134245.1, on the reverse strand, counting down.
AACTGACAGCTTGCAACTTGTTAAAAAATAACATTTAATAATCGAGCTTGTGGATCATCTCTAGTTGAGTGAGATCCCTTTGTATGTTTTTGCAGTAACCTTTGGACTTAACTATCTTGAGTAATTTTTTTTTTAATCATCTGTAAAAACCAGCTCCCTGTTCACTCCCTTTTCCAGATCATTTATGAATATGCTGAACAGTACTCGTCCCAATACAAATCCTTGGGGGACCCTGCTATTTACGTCTCTCTACTGCAAAAACTTACAATTTATTCCTACTCTTGAAGTTTCCTGTCTTTTAACCAGTTAGTGATCCATGAAAAGCCCTTCCTCTTATCCTATGACTGCGTATTTTGCTTAAGGGATTTTGGTGAGGGAGCCTGTCAAAGGTTTTCTGAAAGTCCAAGAACACTATATCCAGAGGATCACCCTTATCCAAATGCTTGTTGACACCCTCAAAAAATTCTAATAGCTTGAGAAGGCATGATTTACCTTTACAAAAGCAGCGTTGACTCTTCCCTAACATATTGTGTTCATCTAGCTGTTTGAATTTTATTCTTTACTATAACCTCAACCAATTTGCCTGGTACTGAAGTTAGGCTTCATGACCTGTAATTGACAGGATCACCTCTGGAGCCTCTTTTAAAAATCCAGCATTACATTAGCTATGCTCTAGTCATCTGATACAGAGGCTGATTTAAGTGATAGGCTACATACCACAGTTAGAAGTTCCGCAATTTCATGTCTGAGTTCCTTCAAAACTCTTGAGTGAATAGCATCTGGTCCTGGTGACTCTTTACTGTTTAAAGTATCAGTTTGTTCAAAAACCTTTTCTATTGACACTTCAAACTTGGACAATTCCTAAAACAGGTCACCTAAAAACAATGGCTTAGGTGTGAGAATCTCCCTCACATCCTCTGCAGCAAAGACTGATGCAAAGAATTCATGTAGCTTCTCTGCGATGGCCTTGTGTTCCCCGAGTGCTCCTGTAGCACAGGGGTGGGGAACCTACGGCCCTGGATCCAGCCTGCTGCTTCATTTTATCCGGCTCGCAGAAAGTCTCCGTGCTGTGGGCCGGAAGCCACAAGCCTCGGTGCCCCCCTGGCGGGGCTGGAGCCACGAGTGCCAGCTCGCCAGAAGTCCAGTTGGTTCCGCGCAGCTCCCAGAGGTGACCGGCATGTCCCCTGGCCAGAGCCCACACCCCGAATCCCCTGCCGCAGGTCGGAACCCCCTCCCACACCCTAACTCCCTCCCAAATCCTGCGCCCCTACCCCAATCCCCTACCCCAGGTCGGAACCCCCTCCCATACCTTAACTCCTTCCCAGACCCCACACCCCCACCCCAACCCAACCCCTTGTCCCAGCCCTGAGCCCCCTCCCACACCAAAACTCCCTCCCAGAGTCTGCATCCCAAACCTCCTCCCACACCCCAACCCCGTGCCCTGAGCCCACTCCCACATTCCAAATCCCTTGGCCCCAGCCCAGAGCCACCTCCCACGCCCCAAGCCCCTCATCCCCAGCCCCACCCCAGAGCCTGCACTCCCAGCCGGAACCCTCACCCCCTCCAGCACCCTAACCCCCTGCCCAGAGCCCCCTCCCACACCCTGAACTCCTCATTTCTGGCCCCACCCCGGAGCCGAGGGAAAGCCCAGAGCCTTTGCCCCACCATGCCCCCCGGGCTGAAGCCGCGACAGCTGGCTTGACCTGCTGCCAGGGGGAGAAAGCCCTGAGCCTTACTGCCCTCCACGGGGCAACGTGTGGCCTGCGACCGATTTTTTCTGTCGGTCGGAAAAAAGGTTTCCCACCCCTGCTGTAGCACCTTTATCATCCAGTGGCCCCTCTGACTTTTTGGCAGGCTTCCTGCTTCTGAAGTACTTAAAAAAAAATTGCAGTTCAAATTTTAAGAGCAACTAGCCAAGAACACAAAAACTTTCTTGGACTGACTAATCATACTTTTACATTTGACTTGCCAGAGTTTATGTTCTTATTTTTCTCAGTAAGATTTTACTTCCAATTTTTAAAAGATGCCATTTTGCCTCTAGCAACTTCTTTTGCTCTGCTGTTTAGCCCTAGTGACATTTTTTTTTTTTGGTCCTCTTACTGTTTTGGGGGAGGGGGTTGGGGGCGAGGATATTTAGCTTGAGCCTCTATCATGGTGTTTTTAAATAGTCTGCATGTTGTTTGCAGGCATTCCACCTTTGTGACTCTTCCTTTTAATTTCCATTTGACTAGCTTCCTCATTTTTGTATTAGCCCCCTTTTTAAAGTTAAATGCTACTGTGGTGGGTTTCTCTGGCAATTTCCCCCCTACAAGGATGTTAAATTTAATTACATTATGGCTGCTATTACTGAGTGGTTCAGCTATATTTACTTGTTGGACCAGATCCTGCGCTCCACTTAGGACTAAATCAAAAATTGCCTCTCCCTATGTGGGTTCCAGGACAAGCTCCATTCATTCATGTTCTCCCTGCTTCTAGTGACATACCTAGTCAATATGAGGATAGTTGAAATCCCCAATTATTATTGCATTTTCTGCTTTTGGAGACTCCCTGAGCATTTCACAATCATTGTCACCATTCTAGTCAGTAGTATATTCCTTCTACTAAACTCTTATTGTTCAAGCATAGAATTTCGATTCACAGAGATCCTATGTAAATTTGATTAATTTAAGATTTTTATTTTGACTCTATGCTTTCTTTTAGTGCCACTCCCCAAACAGCACGACCTACTGTGTTATTCCTATATATTTGAGCCCTTGTATTACCGAGTCACATTGACTATCCTCATTCCATTAAATTTTCATGATACCCATTATATCAACATACTCATTTAAATGACAGGCACTCTTGTTCACCCATCTTAGTATTTAGACTTCCAGCATTCATATATAATAAGCACTTGTACATTTTATCAATATGAATTTCAAGTCTAGTACTGAAAGGGTGACCATATTTCCCCAAGGGAAAGCAGGACACTGTGTGGGGCTGGCCTGAACCCATGCATGTTCTGCCGGACCCCAAGTGGTCATTTGTCCTGTTTGCTCTTACCAACTGATTAGGGCTTAAAAAAGGGACTATCCCAGCCAAAACAAGATGTATGGCCACCCTAAGTACTGGTTGCTTTGCAGCATAATTTCAGAAGTAACCAAGCGTGCAAAATGGTCTGGATAAGTGCACACTTGGATGTATTCTCAAAATATGGTTTATGAAAATAGCGTGACCTGATTACAGCAGCATTCTAGACACCAAGGCCCCACCTTGACAGGGGAAAAGGTGTATTTTTCTATCATGTTAGCTCAATTGAATAAGCCTAATACTTACAGAGGTGCCAAGTTCAATGGATCTCAGAACGGTGCAATATAAAAGGAGAGAAACAAATTGATGCATCTCTGCTTGGCTTAACAAATGGGCGGAAACATACAGTTAAAGAGAGAGAACTAACTGAACGGCAGCACTCATTCAATGCTCGCTAAAGAAAAGGCAAGAGCCCAAGCCCGTTACCGCGCCAGCCGGCTCCCTCCAGCCCTGAGATGGCTGCGGGTCGGGGGCGGAAAGGGCCTGGGGACAGAAGATGCTCTGCACACACAACGTAAGTAGAGGCGGAAGGTTTCACACCCGCCAGCTCTTCAGGGCTCCCCGCAGCATCCCGAGCTCGGGCGGGACCCAGGGACAGGGCGCACAGGGGACCGGGCCCCCCCCCTCCGCTGCGCCGGGCTGGGCTCCAGAGAAGGGCGGACAGCCCCTGCTCCAGCTCCCCAGTGCGCCCCCCAGCAGGCCCGCCAGCCAGCACCCCCGCCAGGACCCAGCCGACCTGCCCCGCTCTCGGCCGCGGCCCGGCAGGCCCTGGGAGCCCCGCACTCACGGCTGGGGGACTCCACGCAGCAGCCGCCGCCTCCGTTCCGCTTCTCGCGCACAAAGCAACGGCGGCCGGTTTGCCGGAGGCTGGCTGGGGCGAAATGGAAGCACCGCCCCTTCCCCCTCGCTGCCAGGAGAAGAGGGAGCATCGGGGCCAGCAGCGGCTGCAGCCTCCCGCCACAGTGGCCCCTGTTGGTGGTTTCGGGGAACTGTGCCCCAGAGAGAACCAGTGGGGCCACCTTCTCTCCTCCGCTCCCTGTGGGACCGTGGTTGCCATGGGAACCCGCCCCAGCACCCATCTCTTCCTTCCCCTTGTGGGACTCCACTTACCATGGGGACCCCTCCCAGCACCCATCCCTCCCCTTCTGGGGCCCTGGTCACCATAGGAACCCCTCCCAGCACCCATCCCTCCCCATCCCTCCCTCTGTGGGACCCCATTTACACTGGGGACCCCTCCCAGCTCCCATCTCTCCTCTCCCCCATGGGACCCTGACTTCCAACAGAACCTCTGCCAGCACCTCTCCTCACCCAGTTGGGTTCAAGGCAACTCATCTCCCCATTCCACTCTGTAGAGCCCTGGGTACCATGGGATACCCCTCAGTCACCTATCTCCCCCCTAACCCCCATCCCTTTGTGGTCCTGGTTACTGGGAGGGACCTCCCCTCCCATCTCTTCCCATCCCCTCTGTGATGTCCTGGTTTCTATGTAGGATGATTGTATATGTGAATAGGGATCAAATTTATGAATTTGTTGAGGTGCCAGTTTTCTAAAGTCGACATTTTACAAACTATATTTGCTCATTTGATAAACATTATAGCCAATATTTGAATGGAATTTAACTGGATAATTGCTCATTACTGAATCCATAGAGTGTTAGATTACTAATGTTAGTTCTAGATTATTTTTAGGTCAACTTTTGCCTTGAACAATACTTTTCAAATCAGGACACTTATCCAGATCCTCAAAGGTATTTAGGCTCCTAACTTCCATTGATTTAAATGGAAGTTAGTAGCCTAAATACCTTTGAGGATCTGGGTAAGTGTCCTGATTACAATGGAAGTTAGGAGCCTAAGCACCTCTGAGGATCTGGATCTTAGTTACTCTTAATCAATCTATATACTGTATTAATTGACCAAGAACCACTTTGGTATATAATCAACAGTTTAATAGATTAAGTTTGGATATTAGCCTACCACACACTATCTTGAAGGCAATGGACATAGATGGCATTGAGATCAAGCACAAGCAGTTATACCACAGAACAATAAAAATCACCAAGATTTCTTATTACGTTTACTTAAAATCATCAGTTATTCATTCTTTAGTATTTCTAATAATACATTTATCATACTTCAAGTAATTTGCCAAGGAGTAAAAACGTAGTTGGTCTTAAGGCACTCTTATGAATGGTGTCCCTGTTATTTCTAGTGTTTGGTTTGAAGGGTACTAGTTTAAAGCATCAAAAGAAATAGTTTAGAAAAAGTTTTCTTTGAGGTTCTCTTAGGCCAATTTACTTGGATTTACAAGGAGAAACATATATATACTCTCATAATACAAGAACAATGGGCCACCAAATGAAATTAATAGGTAGCAGGTTTAAAACAAACACAAGAAAATATTTTTTCACGCAACGCACTGTCAACCTCTGGAACTCCTTGCCAGAGGGTGTTGTGAAGGCCAATACTATAATGGGGTTCAAAAGGAGCTAGATAGATTCATGGATGATAGGTCCATCAATGGCTATTCACCAGGATGGGCAGGAATGGTGTCCCTAGCCTCTGTTTGCCAGAAGCTGGGATTGGGTGACAGGGCATGGATCACTTGATGATAATCTGTCTGTTCATTTCCTTTGGGGCACCTGCCATTGGCCACTGTCAGAGGACAGGATACTGGGCTTGGTGGACCTTTGGTCTGACCCAGTATGGCCGTTCTTATTGTTAAACATTGTTTAACATATTTTAACAATATAACAATACATTGTTAAAATCCCAAAATATAGTTTCTTGGGGCATCAACAGAAAGACTGCAGATGCAACAAGATAACTTTCAGTTACTTACATTAAAGAACACAGAGAAATACAATCTCTGAAACAAAGTTTCTTCTTAATCCTGGTAACCTTAAGAGAATGGAAAGGCTATTGGCTGGTATAAGCATCCAATAGCACTTACAGGGTTCTGCAGCTTCTTTGATGGGTTCAGCAAACTCTGAAGTTCCACATTGAGGTTCCACTGTTTCAGTTTTAATTGGAGGAGAGCAAGTCACTTATTTTGTACTGGACATTTGTCAGACTCACTTTTCTGCTCCCTCAGTTTCTATGCTACTTACCTTGATATCCAGTAGATGGCAATGGTGTATAACACGTGTCCTTTATCCTTTTCTTTTCGGAGGCCTTTTATTTTTTTTTTAATTTCAATTACTGTCTTTCTGAATTAACCCAGACTGTTAATTGGAATGTCCCCTTTAAGTAATTTATTTTAATATTTTAAATGCATACACAGAGTAGGTGCTTGTATCTTTCAATATTCTTTTTCATTCTCATTCCACACAATTGATATCACTTCTAGAATCTAACAATCATTTAGAAAAACAAAAATCTTTTACAGTTCCTCTAAATTTAGTGGACATAGTCCATACATTCCTTGATTATATCTCATTCATTTTTATTTTTTTCATTTCACATCTTTCAGGGCTTAAAACAGAAGAGACAATATACAGTAGTGAAGGAACAAGATAATTAATCATAGATAGAGAGATATCAAAAATTTCCAGTCAATTTCCCTGTGTAGACCTTAGACAATGTGTCTCACAAGTTTAAGGAGTGTATTGTTGGTCTTCTATTCTGGACAAACAGAGGTGGAGTAAACAAAGGTACATTTTTTTAGCCTTAGTTGTCTTTAGTGAGGAAAGAGTATTTCTTTTCTGATTTAAAGACCAGAAGAATCAACCTATAGTTATCAACAATATATTCATGTCATATTTGACATTTGTATATCTCACAGGACTCTCCAACAACAGCATCCATCTCTTCTCCTTTCTCAATATCAGAAAATTAAGGACAGTGCAAAGCAGTCTTCTCTTCTACCTTCCAGCCCCATAATCTACTCTTAGGGCATAGTCAGGATGGGGAACACCCTTCATTCACTAAGCACTCACTTCTCCCTATGTCAAATCTGCATCTGTAGGGGTTCCCCTTTACCTTCTAGGTACCCAACTTTCTCCCTTTGACTGATACAGGACACCACTCCAACCCCATTATTATGGAACTAAAGACAAAGCAGGTAATGCTATTTTAGATGTATGTGGCATGGTTTAGAGATCTCACCTTCTGAACTGGTCCAAGGAAAATGTGGCACTAACTAGAAAACCTTGCTGTATGTATGGGAGAAAGGGATTAGGCCAAGCACCCAACATTTTTGTAGGAGCAGCAACAATTTTAATAAAGTCAGAGGAGGCCATGAGAGCTGACCGCTAACAGTTCAAGAGAGACTCCCAGCCCTAGGAAAATGTAAACTTTAAAAGTTGCTGTTGGCCACTGTCTATTCTAAGCAGAAATCAACAAGCCATCTTCTGAGTGTTACATTTAAAGAGCAAACAAGTAATCCAGATCAAACTCAGGCATCTTTCATGATAGTGTAGAGGTAGCAGCCAAGCATTTTTATAATTTCTCTACTCTTCAGATGCTTGTCCTCTCTCCCAAGCATATGGCAGCATCTGCAGAACATCATTCTATAGATGCAGTTGTATATCCATAAACCATTTCAAGGCCTCCTCTGTGATGTCATGGGTATCACCCAATTCACCTTTGAATCCACATTTGGGGCACTGCATTATGATTGGATGGGTTGGATGTTCTCATCGCAATTGCATGAAAGGGAGTCTTTGATTTTCCACAAGTAGTTTCATCTTCCATGGTTTATTCGGATGCAGTTCAATGTGGTCCAAAGTCTGCCTGGCAGGTCAAAACCATGAGGCTGGCTTTTTGGGTCCGTAGTAGCATGCTTCTTTGGAACGGTAGATGTGGTCCAGACACTTTGCTATTCCTGACAATGATTAATATCTTTCACAAGCAGATGGGAGACAGAAAAGGAATACATCTGTGTGAATTTCCACCTTGTTGGCTTTGAAAAAATCAAATCCATACATAAAAAATACAGGGAGCTTGGTTTTTGTTTTGCATTCCCTAGTCATTGCATAGGCCACTACTTTACATGGTTGTACAGGCACATGTAAGTTGCTCTGATCCTTGCTGTGTGTTGAAAGTGTCTTCTTTGTAAACTAAACATAATTTCAAATGATCCTGAAAACTAGGCTCTCGCTGTGGAGTTTTGACATTACTCAAAGGGGGCATTTCAACTTTGTTATTTTTACTACACATATTGAAGGCTGACATCAACTCATTAATCCTTGTGACTAATCAAACCAACTTGCAACACTAAAACAAGACTAAGGTTTGATGGTAAAATAAAGTTACCAAAATAAGTTATATCGCTTTTTGGACTACATATTTAAACAGGAACCTATTAAACATACAGTCAGTGTGCCAATATAATAGGTGTTCACAGAATCATATGGTTAGAAGGGACCACAGGGATCATCTAATCTAACCCCCAGCTATAGTGACTGACTTGTCATGTGGACCAGATTGCAGGATTGGGGCCAGTGTATGCCCCCACCGACAGAAAAGAGAGGTATTAAATACAGTAACAAAGAACTATGGGAGAATTTCTCACATTTGTTTCAGAGTAACAGCCGTGTTAGTCTGTATTCGTAAAAAGAAAAAAGAAAAGGAGTACTTGTGGCACCTTAGAGACTAACCAGTTTATTTGAGCATGAGCTTTCGTGAGCTACAGCTCACTTCATCGGATGCATAGCATATCGTGGAAACTGCAGAAGACATTATATACACACAGAGACCATGAAACAAAACTTCCTCCCACCCCACTGTCCTGCTGCTAACAGCTTATCTAAAGTGATCATCAAGTGATCATCAAGGAAGGCCATTTCCAGCACAAATCAAGGTTTTCTCACTCTTCCCCCCCCCCCCCCCACACACACACACAGACACACATACAAACTCACTCTCCTGCTGGTAATAGCCCATCCCTCTTTGAAACCTCTCTTTATAATGCGCATGATAATCAAGGTGGGTCATTTCCAGCACTAATCCAGGTTTTCTCACCCCCCCCCCCACACCCCCCCTCCAAAAACCACACACACAAACTCACTCTCCTGCTGGCAATAGCTCATCTTACAATGTGCACAGCAATAATCCAAGTTTAACCAGAACGTCTTGGGGGGGGGGGGTTTGTAGGAAAAAAACAAGGGGAGATAGGCTACCTTGCATAATGACTTAGCCACTCCCAGTCTCTATTCAAGCCCAAATTAATAGTATCCAATTTGCAAATGAATTCCAATTCAGCAGTTTCTCGCTGGAGTCTGGATTTGAAGTTTTTTTGCTGTAAGATAGCGACCCTCATGTCTGTGATTGCGTGACCAGAGAGATTGAAGTGTTCTCCGACTGGTTTATGAATGTTATAATTCTTAACATCTGATTTGTGTCCATTTATTCTTTTACGTAGAGACTGTCCAGTTTGACCAATGTACATGGCAGAGGGGCATTGCTGGCACATGATGGCATATATCACATTGGTGGATGTGCAGGTGAACGAGCCTCTGATAGTGTGGCTGATGTTGTTAGGCCCTGTGATGGTGTTCTCTGAATAGATATGTGGGCACAGTTGGCAACGGGCTTTGTTGCAAGGATAGGTTCCTGGGTTAGTGGTTCTGTTGTGTGGTATGTGGTTGTTGGTGAGTATTCGCTTCAGGTTGGGGGGCTGTCTGTAGGCAAGGACTGGCCTTTCTCCCAAGATTTGTGAGAGTGTTGGGTCATCCTTCAGGATAGGTTGTAGATCCTTAATAATGCGTTGGAGGGGTTTTAGTTGGGGGCTGAAGGTGACGGCTAGTGGCGTTCTGTTATTTTCTTTGTTAGGCCTGTCCTGTAGTAGGTGACTTCTGGGAACTCTTCTGGCTCTATCAATCTGTTTCTTCACTTCCGCAGGTGGGTATTGTAGTTGTAAGAATGCTTGATAGAGATCTTGTAGGTGTTTGTCTCTGTCTGAGGGGTTGGAGCAAATGCGGTTGTATCGCAGAGCTTGGCTGTAGACGAGCTATTGCCAGCAGGAGAGTGAGTTTGTGTGTGTGGTTTTTGGAGGGGGTGTGTGTGGGGGGGGGGTGAGAAAACCTGGATTAGTGCTGGAAATGACCCACCTTGATTATCATGCGCATTATAAAGAGAGGTTTCAAAGAGGGATGGGCTATTACCAGCAGGAGAGTGAGTTTGTATGTGTGTCTGTGTGTGTGTGGGGGGGGGGGGGGGGAAGAGTGAGAAAACCTTGATTTGTGCTGGAAATGGCCTTCCTTGATGATCACTTGATGATCACTTTAGATAAGCTGTTAGCAGCAGGACAGTGGGGTGGGAGGAAGTTTTGTTTCATGGTCTCTGTGTGTATATAATGTCTTCTGCAGTTTCCACGATATGCTATGCATCCGATGAAGTGAGCTGTAGCTCACGAAAGCTCATGCTCAAATAAACTGGTTAGTCTCTAAGGTGCCACAAGTACTCCTTTTCTTTTTTCTTTTCACATTTGTTTGCAGCTGCTACCTCCAACCCAAGCAATTATTCTTCTGGCCTTTTATATTCCACATCCGAGAATAGTTCATAAAGATTTAGTTTTTTGATTAACATATAATAAATATTTGGTTTAAAATGTATTTCCTCCCCCCCCCCCCAACCCAATGCAGCAATTTACAGTACTTAACATTAAGGATATACATTTATTGAAATGGGAAATTATCCAGCACACATTTTTAGGGGAATAGTCTGAAAGAATTGCAGAACTGTCCCTAGGACTATAAGTGTAAGAGACCAAGGAGTCTTTCCATTGATTCCATATGGCCTTTCGATCAGGCCTCTCCACCTCGCTCTAGTTTTGCACGTGGAGACCGATGCCCTCAGGGCTGTGACACATACAAAAAAGAGGCAACAGCCGCACAGTTTGCTCGGCCGGGCTCCCGCCCGCAGCTCCATCGCGCACCGCTCTTGTCGAACGCTACAGCGCCGCCACGAGCCGATCCTACCCCCGGCCCTTTTTGGAATCTTTCCTCTTGCAGCCACGCCCCTTCCCTTCCCAGCCAATGGGGATGGGGTTTGCTAGGGAGGGGTGCGACCCGGAGGGGATGCCCAATGAGGTGCGGCGTTGTTTTGGGGACGGGGGACTGCGGAAGGGGCGCAGGGGGGGACTAGGAGCCGGCTCTCTGGGCTGCGATGCGAGCGGCTTCCAGACGCTGAGGAGGGGGCGGCCGTGCGTGGTGACCGCCCTCCCCCACCCGCCATGAATTCGCTGGAGCAGGCAGAAGGTAATTGGGGTCGCGGGGTCCCCGCCCCCCCGGGCCCAGTGACCCTTCCTCCTTTCCGGGGGGCTGCGGAGGAGCTTGTCTGTGCGGCTCCCGCGCCCTAGAGCGGTCTCCTGCCTCTGACCCACGACTCCGGCCCCTTCAGCGGGAGGCGTCAAAGGGCGCTGGCCAATAGCAGCTGGGGGACTGCGAGGCCACCCCACCTCCGCCCCGGAGTGGGAAGGGACGTTCTGCGTCCTGTGGCCCAGTGACAGCGGGAGCCAGCGAAGGGTGTGCGGGGCTGGGAACGGGAGTGAGCGGCGCCCCTCCCCTGGGGGGTTCCGGTTTTCTGTAGGGCCAGAGGTGCGCTGTGCAGACCTGCCCCAGGACAAGGTCCCTGGTGCCCACAGCCTCACGCCCTGGGGGATGGCTCAAAGGCGAGGAGCCGGTGACTTGTGGATTAATGTTTTGTTTGCTCGCTTATTGATGGAGGAGGGACATGTTCCTGCTCTGCAAGCGGCGCTTGGATCAACGATAGAAAGTGGATTCGGTTGCAAAAGGGGAAAGTTCTAACTCTTAACTGAGCCAAGTTATTTGAACGAGACTGCGTGCATCGGCTTTCTCCACCGGGAACAGACTAAAAGATCTCCAGTAGTTTGCAAAACTTCCTTTTTGTCATCTTTCTTTGGTTTGGTTGTTTCATGACCGAGCCTGGCTTTTACAGTGTGGTCTATTAAGTCTGTTTTTTCTGCGTTGATAAGAGATTTGCTGTACAAGTTGGAAACTTGTCATAGAATATTCACTAATTCCTTTCCTTTTTGAATGTAAGCTATGTATTCAACACAGCTGTAATTCTTTAATTGCATTCTATATTCCAAATACATTGAGATGTACTAATCTAACCAAGGAATTCTTTTCTTCAGGAAAAATACAGCTCACTGAGCTTCACTTTCTTATTTGCTAAAACAGATCCTTGTTTTAAGTTTTGGTGCAGATTTGTAGCAAAGGATATTAAAAAGGAATTTAAAGCTCCTTTCTTCAAAAAAATCAATACAGGAGAATATTTTAATAATACACCAGTACTTCAAGATTAGAAAATGTCATATATAAAACAAACAAGATGTAGATACATTAGCAGACATATTAGAAATTATGGGAATACTGAAGTGACTGTCAACACTTATTCTAACACTGTAAATATCGGAATTATCTCTTTGGTTAGAACTGGTAGACACGCATTTTTAAAGACCAAACCCATTGTTTTTTTGAAAGAGGCCCTTAACAATTTGGGCTTCCAAGACTTATAAAATGTAGCTCAAGCCTTTATTTTTTTATATTCACTTCATTTAAAACACTAAAAATCATATTTAATTTACAAATGCTTTCTATTGGTTAACAAAGTAGTTACATTTTTTCCAGTTGATAAACATTGAAATAATCTCTGCGTATATTTTAGAGTAAGTACACACTTCAGTAACAGGCATGCATTTTAATGAAGGTATTTTTCTTGTAGTTTTTGCATTGTCACCTTTATTAGAACTTGACATTCTAATACAACATGAAATTCTTTGAAAGAATAGTAGTTGTTACTTGAAGCCAGCTTACATTTGAAGTATATATACCTTTTATTAATAAAAATATCAAACTTCAAACAATAAATTAGTGGGACAGTTTTAAGCCCAAAACTTCTCTGCTGGAAAAGGAAATCTTCACAGACATTAAAATGAACAGTTGACTCTTTTTTTTTTTTTTTTTTTTTATCTGAAAATATTTCTAAAGTAGACTTCTCTTCATGTTAAATAGTTCCCCTGTAATGTTGCAAACCAAACATGCTATTTCATGAGTCAGATTCTAAAGCTGGCTAAAACTTAAATACTTTATTATTGTATTTTCATTTTCCAAGATGAGTGGCATGTAAAAAAATAGATTATTGAAACTGAAAGGACTGTAAAAATGTCAAATGATGCCAACTGAGGTAAGAATTTTTGTAGTGAGTTATGGTGATAAGTGTCATTCTAATCACAAACAAAATACCAAACTTTATCTATCATTAGCACAGACCATGGAGTATAACAAGGTTTTCTGACACATTTTACATTTCAAAATATACCTTGTTTTAGAGTATTTTAATCTATTAATATTAATGGCTTGCATTTAGATTAACAAAGGGATACCACGTCAAGGTATTCTAATCTCTTCTGTATATGGAAATACCTGTCACTTAATATATTCCTTCTTGGTGGGGAGCTTAACCAAAAAGTGTGGTAAATTCTAAAGCTAATATGCTGAAATGCAGTGCTAAGCATCTTTCCGTTAACTATTGCTTAATCTGAGGCGCAGGTGATTTTTGATCACTATATCATCAATGCATTACAGCTTTCCTTTGCAAGTTATGAGTCTGAGCTGCACAGGGCATAAGTAACAGAACAGAATCTGAGGCATTAACTATTAAAGGTCAACTAATAGACCAAGACTTATTAGATCTCTGTCTGTCTTTTCCTCAGATCTCAAGGCTTTTGAAAGAAGACTTACTGAATATATTGCATGTTTGCAACCAGCTACAGGACGTTGGAGAAGTAAGCTTAATATTTTAAAGGAGAAGTTGGATTGACTCTTTAATACTTCATTTGGTATTTACCCATGTATATGCCTATGGATTGGTGTTAACAAAAACAAACCTGTGCTTTAAAAATCTTACTGTATATACTTTGTATATGAGCCTAAAAATCTTTTAAATATTTGAAGGCACCACACACACACAAATTTTACAAAAAATAGCAAAAGTAAAATAATGGATTTATGTTGTTGCAACTATACTATGTGCACAAAACGCTTATAACATTTGCACAGTTGCTATTCAAAAGTAGATATTGGCAAGAACAACAAAGCTAGAAGTGTAATCAGGATGATGATGATCTTATAGGCAGTCTCAGCAAAGAAGGCCAGGACTGAATTAGTCTTTTTAAAAGGAATTCTTCAGGACAAGTTCGAGGCATATTGAGGCTTTGTGATTAAGGCCATATCTACACTACCACTTATGTCAGCAAAACGTATGTCGCTCAGGAGTGTGACACCCTCCCTCCCCCATGAGTGACATAAGTTTCACTGGCATAAGTGGTAGTATGCATGCACTCTGTCAGCGGGAGAGCTCCCGCCAACATAACTACTGCTGCTCTTTGGGGGTGGTTTAATTATGTCAACAGGAGGATTCTCTTCTGTCAGCATAGAGTGGCTACATGAGAGATCTTATAGGCGCGCAGCTGCATAGATACAGCTTTGCCACTGTAAGCTCTCTAGTGTAGGCGTAGTCTGCACTACCTTTTTTCATTCTTGTATCTATTTTGTGACTGTATATAGGGGTTTGGTTTCCAAGTTGGGCTATTTTTCACCATGATAACTTAAAACCATTTGTTTATCGATAGCTTTCTCCTATTCCTTAGTATATTTTCCAAAGTTTCCCCCAAAATCAATATATTAAGTTCACTGGTCCTATAGTTTATTTTTTTAATGGGTGTGTTCACTTTCCAACTGTTGGCAATCTCTTCCAAACTTGTTCAAATATATTTAAATGCAGGCTAAAGTTTTACTGACTTAAAGCACACTCATGAAGAAGTTTTAAATAAACATTGGATGTGGCATCTAGTGACTTCATAATTCTGTTATCTGTATAATAACTACTTTATTCCTGGAAAACTGGTATTGATATAGGTAGATCTTTACTATCTTTCTGTGTGAAACTGGAGAAATACCTTTCATTTTATATGGCATACAAACTTTTTAAATTCCCCTTCGACTGTGCAAATTCCAGCTCCTAACTGGACCGTTTTTATTTTATCAGTATTACCAGCCCCAAAAATAAGATATCACGAGTCTGCTTTACAAGCAATGAGGCTTGAACCTTGAGAATGTGCACTGTTCATGTCTTTCAGGCTTTTATCCACAACTATGAATGGAGGGTTGGAAATAAAACTGTATTGTAATAAAAGCTGAGATTCTCACATAATCACTTGCCTCCCAGAGCTGGAGTACTGCTACACTTGCAATGAAATTGAAAGAGTTGGCGAGGCTGCCTGCCTCCTTGCAGAGCAGCTTGCAGGACTGGCACTTTAGTGTTATTGGTCCTTGGAAGTTACGTGCAGAATACTGCGTGGGTTTTTAGTGTATTGCTCAAGAAAGATATTCTGTAGTACTTTCCCTCAATTTTCTGACTAATGTTTCTAAATCAGTGTATCTAGTAGAAACCTCTTATATCTCCCCCTTCCCCCCCTCCCCCCCCCCCCGCATGTCTTTACTTAACAAAACACTATCTGGTACTACTTTTTTGTCCTCTCTAGGAGGCCAATAGAATCTTGAAAGGGTTGCATTGTTTTGAAGGGTAAAACATTTTTTTTATCTCCTTCCACTTTGACTGCATAAATAGAAAGGTGGGAGTCCAGATGAGAAACAAACATGATATGCGGGTAGAACTCTTCAAATAAATCTCGCTCTTCTTTGGACATTCTTATAAATCAAGAATGGAGAGGGGAAATAAAATAGAATGTAATCTCTTTCAAAGCTTTTCATGAGACCTTAAATACTTTCTAATGAATATAAACCAGATGTGTTGCTTATGACCTTTATTTTTCATCAGTGATTCTTATAGTGGTATCAGTCTGCACAGCAACGGGTGCTTGGAACTGGTTAATAGATCCTGAGACACAGAAGGTAAGTTATACTCTAATGTTGAAATATTAAATGTCTCATAATGTTTGTAATTTAGATAATAAAAACCAAGTGTATGTAGTCAGGAGTTGTGGACTGCCTTGAAGAGTGAAAAGCTAACAGCAGGGTTATTTCTCTGACTGATTCAAGACACTAGTGACAAAGAGCAAATTCAGTGGATTATTTACATCACAGGAATCACACTTCGAGGGGCAACTAAGAATTTTTGAGAGATTCCACAGCTGTGCTGAATAAGGGTGATTTCCCCAGAAGAATAACTTCATTCTATCTATAGAGCATAGTCTGCTGAGGCCACCTTCAACTAGACTGATCCATGATCAAGAAAATTGAACTTGTGAGAACAGTAGCAAATTAATTAGTCCTAAAAGTTTTTCTTATGTACCTCTGCACTTTGGAAATATCTCCCCCTTTCTCCTTGAAATAACTTTTTGTAGCAGTGGAACAATTTAAAATTTGTCACCCTAGATATGTATACACAAGCTATGCATTTAAGTTTTTGTTTAACGTGAATATCCAAGATGATCAAACTTATGTTTTCCTAAACTGTGTGGGTGGAATGGCCTGAGGCTTGGTATTCTAAATTTCAGACCAGAAATTTGCGGCTTGTATTGAAGTGATGGCAGACTTCTAGGCTACATTGTATCTGTGAAACTGAATCTGAAAGTATAGTTGTTCAATGAACTTTATATGGTGCAAGAGAACTTCTGAGTTTTGAGTGGAATATAGGAGATTCGCTTTACCACCAAACTGAAGAAAAATTGGTAAAGGATTCCTCACTTATTTTCATTTTTACACCTTAGCAATAAACTGAGCTAGAGCTATTACATTTTATTCAGAAGTGGAAAGAAAAATACAAGATGAGTGATGAACAATTGATTATTTTTGTGTCATTAACAGGAAAGTACTTTTTAGTTTTAGACTGTTCCCATAGAACTTTAAAACAGAAATTTAGCTTAATTGCACAGACTCAAACAGCACTACTACAATGAGAAATGTTATCAAATCAGAAGCTGAAGATTAAATATCCTCGGATCTCACAGTTTTAAAAACTCTCTTCAGATGTTAGCACTCTATTTTGTCCCCACTTTAAAAGGGATAACGTCATGGATAGCAGATCTAAAATTTTACTTAGGTTATTTTTCTTAAACAGTATATATCACTTAGTAGGGCAGCTGCTCTAATTGGGACTTCTCCCAGGAAAATCGGAGACTATTTTCTCTGTTACCTTCCAAAATACCTGAAAACAGAAGGGATATTCATTGGGAAGACGTTTGGCAGAAGCACTTCTTGTAAAGAGTAGCAGGGTTACAAAGGAGTAGTAAGTTCTGAGTAACAAGGGAATTTTTAAGAGATCTATTCCAGTTTACATTAGTGGCCTAAACATCAGGTTTGAAATACTTGGTTTCCAGCTTGATGATGTCCCTTCAATCATGGAATCTTTTAATAGTTTTTCTTCAAGATAATTTTATTTCTCTCCTAGGTGTCCTTTTTCACATCATTGTGGAATCATCCATTCTTCACAATTAGCTGTATTACTCTAATAGGCTTGTTCTTTGCTGGCATACACAAAAGAGTGGTGGCACCATCAATGTATCCTTTGATAGTTTGTCAGGTGAAAGTTGAGGTAATTCTTACTGTAACTGCAGCCCACATAAAATCTTTGTTTAGTACTTTTCTTTGACGAAATTCACACAGCATAGCAGCCCGATGTCGAACAGTCTTGGCAGAGTATAATATGTCCTGTGATGATGTAAGTGACTCTAGTCGCACTGACTACATGTACGTGTTTAAGGCAGGAATAAATGCAAAAAAGAGGAAATTGCTCTCTCTTCCTGAACAGACATTGCATTCCCAGCTGGCACGGGTATAAATAGCAATGTAGATGGTGAGACAAGGCTTAGGTGTGTAGACTGGCTTACTTGCATGAACCGCCTGAGCAGTGCCTCCCATGTACTGTGAGATACTATCCTGCTATTTTTAGCAACATAGTATCTTGATAGTGGAGCTTTCTCTGCTGCAGGGAAAGGCCCTGGTGGGGAGGATGCAGCAGTGAGAAGCTCTGGCAGTTCCCTGTTGCCAGAGCCTTTTACTGCAGCATGTTGCACGTGTGTAGTGCCTGTACTCTACATGCTGTTAAAGGGTAGACAGCCTAAGAGTGCATATTTACATTTTTACAAATAATGTATGGTTAAAATATGAAACTACAAGTTACTTAATGGTTCCATGGATGCAAACTCTTAGTTCTCACCCCTGTTGTTGCAGACTAAAGAGAAATTAGCACAGATAACATTCACCTTTGTAGTAAGGCTATGTTAAATTTCAGGGTTTGTTTGAACTTGAATTTTTCTTTTGCAGACTGGAAAACTAATTTTGAAACCTAGGCCCCATGTTCAATAATCGCGATCTTCCTTCAACTCTGTCCACTGCCATGGAAACCAAAAACGACCTTTTCTCAAGGTAGTGTGGCACAAAAAGTCAAACAGGACTGGTTTTCAGTTGCCTAGGAGTGAGTGTCTTACTTACAATTGACAGCGTAAGTGTGCAATATTACTGTCTGGCATATTTGTCTAAATTCTCTTTTGACTATCCTCATGTTATCAATGCTTTTGCTACTTTTGATTACCTCTTTTTCAGTATTAGTGTCACTTTTGTTCTTCAGGTAGAGCAAAACATGCAGGTGAAGTATGTTAATTGGTTACTAAGTTAAACTTGGAAACCAAACCTTGTTTGTTTCTTATAATGTGTTTTTTGCAAACTACTGTAAATAGCAAATCAATGCCAATGTTAAGCAAAGAGTAATACATGCTGTGTGAATTCTTGTTCTCATGAACCAGTATTTAAAGGGATGCTTATCTGCCATTCCCAGAGCTTTTTATTAATTACAGTTGACTCTTTCATTCCTGGTTACAATATTTTTGGAATCCGCAAACAAAAGAGACTTAAAAGAGAAATCTATGGTGGGGAAAAAAGGTCTTATTATGTTTAAGAATATTACAAATATGTTAAAGTATCACTTGTCTGTCTACCTACAGTACTTCGGCCACTTTCACTGTGGTTATCCTTAATTCAGTGCTTTCATCTAATTCACAGTACAACCTGGTTTTAATTATTTTAAGATTTTAAAAACTCTTAAATATACTTTCAGATTATAAAAGTTCTGCACTGTGTCTGAATTCCATAATCACACTGTTTTAAGAGTGGATTTTATCCTGTTATAATCTGGCCATGCAACTAATATTGCAAATATTTAACGTCGGATTCAGATAATTTGATAACCGAAATATATGATCGGTGCCACAAATAAATTAATAAAACTCTCTAAAGTGTTAAGAGAAACTAAGTGTGGCTGTTATGTATACATAGTACAATAGTCCTTGAAATATTTAGAATCATCATAACAGTTTAATTTTAAGTGTTCAAGGTGCCTTTTTACCTGTTTCAGATTTTTGTAATTTAATTGAGCATACATCAGCATAAAAACACAAAGCTATTGCCGGCACAGTAACCTCTCACTACAGATAAGATTAGCAAGGCTGCCTCTTAAAGTGAGCATAGTTTGACTTTTATGTATGTTAAATTTTTGCTCAGTTGAGGCAATAAAATCCTTTGTTCCTAAAGGTTTTGTACTTCTGTCCTTCCATTGTTTTTAACTGATGTAAATTTTGTAGGTAAATATGTGCATTAAATAAATACTTTTATATATGTTAGTATGTTTGGGTTTTTTTGTATTATATGTTGACAAATGTGCAGATATAGGATGGGAAGTGACAAAAGCTGAACAGCTATGTACTTTAGTTATGAACAGCTGAAGACTCCAGTGATGGAAGTATTGTGGCTGTTGTTTTTTTTGTGAAATGTCATGTTTGTAATGCTGGATATTGATGTCACCAAAATAGGGACAGAATGGAAAGCTGCAGCCCATGGTCCCTCTACAATAATCCTCCAGTCTACCTCAACCCTGTTCCAGGCACCTTCTCATGCCTAGAGCAGGTATTGTCTCTATCTCCATTCAGTCTTTGTCCTTTCTGAGGCCTCAGGAAGGCCCCAGATTCAACAAGCACTTAAGTATGTACTTGGGTGCTAACAAGGGTGCCATAGACATTAATGTGATATGACCACTTGTTGATATGGTGGGTCCTTGTCCAGTTCCTGGTGAACATATTCATGAAGGCTCCTGAGTCATCATCAGATGGAAATTACTTTTAGTCACTTCCAAACTGGGCTGGATTTGAACTAATGATCTGCAGGTCATCCAGCATCCCTGGAATGCCTAAATCAGTGGCTCTCAACCTTTTCAGAATGGTGTACCCCTTTCAGTAGTCTGATTTGTCTTGTGTACCCCCAAGTGTCATCTCACTTCAAAACTACTTGCTTACCAAATGAGACGTAAAAATACAAAAGTGTCACAGCACACTATTACTGAAAAAGTCTTACTTTCTCATTTTTACCATATAATTATAAAATAAATCGATTGGAATATAAATACTGTACTTGCATTTCAGTGTATGGTATGCAGAGCAGTCTGAACAAGTCATTGAGTGATTTAAGTTATACCGTTCTAAACACTATGTCGTCAGGAGAGCTTAGAGCGTCTCCTGTGCCACTGTAAGTGCTGTAGTGTAGATATAGCCAAGCTTACACAGAGCTCTTCAGGTCTGGGAAATGTCACAGCTAAATACAAGGTTTCAGAGTAGCAGCCGTCTTAGTCTGTATCCGCAAAAAGAAAAGGAGGACTTGTGGCACCTTAGAGACTAACCAATTTATTTGAGCATAAGCTTTCGTGAGCTACAGCTCACTAAATACAAGGTGGAACAGATTGTTTAGTATAAGTAGTTAGCACATTTCAAGGGCCATTCAAGGTAAAATGGCTTGTTAACACCAATCCAGTCATGGGGAGGGAGTGTGGAAAGGAAGCACAGAAAGGAAGTGGAGGAGCCAGTTTTGAGGGTTGTTAGTGTTGGGTTACAGATTGTTGAAGCCAGTGTCTCGGTTCAGTTCATGATTTTGAGCATCTAGCAAAGTTATGAATTTAGCTCCCAGGCTCATCTTTTGAAAGTGTTGTGAAGGTTTCCATCGAGGATGAGGACTGATAGGTCAGATATAGAGTGGTCACTTTGTGAAGTGTTCATCCACAGGTGATTAAGGCTTTGTTTACACTACAGCTTATGTCTGTATAATTTATATCAGTTGGGTGGGGGGTGTGAATAAATTACTCCTCTTGAGTGACTAAGGCTATGTCTACGCTGGCAATTGAACGTATTAACCTCCCCCCGCAGACAAAAGTTTTGCCACGACAAGTGCCAGTATGAACAGCGCGTTGTCGGCAGGAGACCAAACGCCACTTGTTGCACGTGGAAGTTTTTTGTCCGCGGGAGAGCCAACAAACAGCAGCTATACCGCATGACTTTTAGCAGCACAGCTGTTGCGACACAGCCATGTCGCTAAAAGCTGTGTAGTGTAGACCAAGCTCTAACTTACACTGACATAAGCACTGGTAGGGACAGCACTATGTTGGTGGAGGAGCTTCTCCTGCTGACATAGCTAGAGCCGCTCGTGGGGACTGGAGTAGTTAAGTAGATGGGAGAGCACTTGCCCATCGGCTTAGAGCAGCGCAGCTACATCAGTGCAGCTGTAAAGTGCCCAAGGTGTGTTTTCGGTCATTTATCATTTTCCTGTGTGAGTTCATACAAGAGTTTACTGATACACCGCTACGGTCCACTTCACCTGGAATGGCCCTTGAAATGTGTTAACTACTGTAGTGCTTTAATGAAGATACTCTAGGCTGATGGGAGAGAACTCTCCTGTTGGCATAGTTAATCCACCTCCCGGAGCAGCAGTAGCTATGTCGGCAAGAGAAGCTCTCTTGCTGATGAAGCATTGTCTATATGGGGTGTTAGTTATACCAAGCTATGTCGCTCAAGGGTGTGGATTTTTCACACGCCTGAGTGGCAGTTATACCAATATAGGTCTCTAGTTAAACCAGACCTGAGGAAGAGCTCTGTGTAAGCTCGAAAGCTTGTCTCTCACCAATAGAAGTTGGTCCAATAAAAGATGTTACCTCTCCCCCACCTTTTGTCTCTAATATCCTGGGACCAACCCGGCTACACCAACACTGTATATAACTATGGGAGATAACTTTCAAACATGGTTGCAAACTATAAAATGGAAAAATATTAAGGCTGCAAAAACTAAAACCAGTGTGCCACATGTAAAAGGCAAGGATAATAGCCCTGGATAATTTAGAAAGAATCTGCCTACTCTCTGTCGGAATCTGGATGTTTTTATTTCCTATTGTGTGCTGCTCCACTCTGTGGTTCCAGGGTTGGATACAACATAAGGACAATAATTCAAAAGTATTTACTTTAACAATCTAATCTGCCTTTGCTGCTGTTGTACAAAGTTTTAAAACCTACACCCTCCTTTAAGTCCTGCCCTGGTCTCTATTACTCTATAACAGCCCGTAGTAAATATGCAGCTAAGTGTGAGGGACAGATTAAAAAAAAGCATCCAAACAATTTGTATCTGATATTGCAGCGGTTTATGTGCATGTTTTGTAGCTGTATTATGTAGCAAACTGTCCACTGAATGAAACATCACAGTTGTGCAGAAGTGTCCATCTCCATTAATCACTTATGCTGTCCAGCTGTGAACAAATGAGATGCAGTTTACTCCAGTTGATAGGGTATAGTAGTAGACTCAGAAGATGTTTTATTATTTATTTGTATTTAGTGGCAAGCCTAGGAGCCCCTAGTCATTGAGTGAAACATGGCGTTTGTAGGAACCTAGAACAAAGACTTTTCATTTGGCTATGTCGACACTACTGCAGTAAGTCAACCTAAGTTACGCAACTCCAGCTATGCGAACAATGTAGCTGGAGTCCACGTAGCTTATGTCAACTTACTGTGAGGTCTATACTGCCCTAGGTCCATGGTAGATGCTCTCCTGTCTACTTACCTTGCTCCTCTCGTTCCCAATGGAGTACCGGAGTTGAGCGGAAAGCACTCTGAAGACCCGCTAAATCAACCCCCGGTGCACCGATCACCGGAGCGTCCATCCCGCAGTAGTGAACGCATAGCCTAAGAGTATTTGAGGCAGACAGAGGCGACGTCTACACTAGCACTTTTGTCAGTACAACTTATGTCACTCAGGTGTGTGAGAGAGACACCCCCTTAAGTGACATAAGTTACACCACCAGAAGCACTGGTGTGGCCAGCGCTATGTCCACCAGGGAAAAGCCTCATAAGCTGTGACTCTAGGAGTGGGAGCTTTAAGACAAACACCACTGCCCGTCTCTTCTCACCTGTGGAAAGTGTCGCAGGGGCAGCCGCGGAAGGAAGGAGTGGAGGGTTTAGCTTCCTTCCTTCCATCCTCGTAAAGCAGCAGCCCGCCAGGGCCTAGTCTCTCAAAAGGCAATGGGCGCTGCCCGTGCCCCTGGGTGTCCTGTTACCGGCCCGGGGAGCCGGCGGGAAGCTGCGCACAGCCCAGGGCGCTATTGTACGCCACGGCGTACGCTGCCTGGCCGGCGCAGCGCCCCCTAGCGGATCGGGAACCAGCCGCTCCTTCTTCTCCGCGTCCGGCACTACGGCGCCTGCGCCAGGGTCAGGGCCGGCCGGGCTGCGGCCGCGCACGTGGGGGCTGCGCGTTCTCCTCCGGCCCGGCGGGGCAGGGTCGCCGCGTCGCCGTCCGCGGGCGGACACCATGGGCAAGAGCAAGGCCAGGAGGTTTCGGAGAGCCCCGTTCTCCCCAGCCGGCCCGCAGCGGGCGGCTAGCGGGGAGGGGCCGGCCGGGGAAGACGGCGATGGAGGCTCCCCGGCCGCTGAGCTGCTGGAGAAAGTAAGCGAAAGCAGCTCCTCCCCTTCCTCCCCTCAAGTCGGTGTAGGGGGGGCTGGGCACAGGCTGGAGCCCTGCTGCTCCCCCCCCGGCCAGTGGTCTGCAAGCAGCTCTCCCAGCAAGGGGGCCTCTCCTTTTGAGGGCCGGGGCCCCCCGCCCACGTGCCTCAGGGAGGAGGAGAAGGCCTGTGTGTGGCTTCAGTGGCATGCTTTGAGCCGCGCAGGCACGGGCAGATTGATGGGTAGGGGTTCTTTGAGCCTGGCTTTACCCTCCCCTGAATCTGGGAGGGGACCTGTGGTGTCTGTGCCGGAAGCGGCTGCACTCTGCACCTGGCTCAGGCTTGATTTGTGGTGTGCAGTAGCTAGCCAGTTTCCCACCCGGGATGTGTATGCTAGCCATACAGGGAGATGGACTTTTTTTTCCCTCCCTGCAACATCTTTTCAGAGGGAAAGGAGCTACAATGTGGGCTGTACCTTCTGTGATAGAGAAATGCACAGGTTGTTGTTACATACCAAGTGGTGGGGTGTCATCTGGTCAGTATAGAATCATACAAGTGTATTGAGAAGTCAAGTCAAGTCCAGTCGGAGGCAGAACCAAGTAAATCTAGACCAGTGGTTCTCAAACTTTTGTACTGGATATTTCTGTTAATCCATTATTACCAGATCTTGTGTACTGGATATTTCTGTTATTTGGTGTAGAAGTACCTCATTCACCTTCTCTTCTTGATTTGGTGGGCTGTAGTAGCCCCTCCCATGACATCACCCCTATTTGTTATCCATTTTATCTTTCCTCATATACTTTCCACTGGTCTGTCTCTCACCCCCTGGAACTCAAAACAAGTATATATATTCTTGATGTATAACGCAATACCTCCTCCCTCTTTACCCTGCTTGTCTTTCCTGAACAAGCTATACCCTTCTATACCAGTATTCCCGTCATGAGATTTATCCCACCAAGTCTCAGTGATGCCAACTAAGGCATAATTTAGCTTGTGAACTCATATTTCCACTTCTTCCTGTTTATTTTCCATACCTCTTGAATTTGTCTATAGATATCTAAGATGTTGAGCAGATTTCCCCACTAATTTCCCTGTTGTTGCTCCTATGGCCCTATTGTAATTTTCTGTCTTTCTCCCTCCCCCTCCCCCCCCCCCAACAACTAGTGCTCTGTTAAGGTCATTTTTTTTTATGCTTACCTGTGAGCTTTTAGAGTAACAGCCATGTTAGTCTGTATTCGCAAAAAGAAAAGGAGTACTTGTGGCACCTTAGAGACTAACCAATTTATTTGAGCATAAGCTTTCGTGAGCTACAGCTCACTTCATCGGATGCATACTGTGGAAAATACAGATGATGTTTTTATACACACAAACCATGAAAAAATTAAAAGAAGCTTTTGTCACTTGCCCCTTTTGAATGTAGTTTAAAACCCTCCTTGCTAGGTTGGCAAGTTGGTGCTTGAAGATGCTCTTTCCCTTCTTGGTCAGGTGGACCCCATCTCTTCCCAGCAGACGACCTTCCCAGAACAGCATCCCGTGGTCGAGGAAGCCAAAGCCCTCCTGTTAACACCATCTGTGAAGCCATCGATTCATCTCCAGGATGTGCATGTTCCTCCCTTACCCTCAACCGGGAGGATAGACAAAAATACAGCCTGCACTTCTGATTCCTTCACCCTCCCTCCCAGAGCCCTGTAGTCATTGTTGAACTTTTCATGGTTATATCTGTCAGTATCATTGGTGGCCATGTGGATGAGCGGCATGGAGTAGTGGTCAGAGGGACAGATGAGCCTCAGCAGCCTTTCTGAAATGTCTCAGATGCAAGCTCTAGGCAGGCAGCACACCTCTCAGGACATCATGTCAGGTCTGCAGTTGGATACCTCTGTCCCCCTCAGAAGAGTCCCTGACTACCAGCACCCTACGCTGCCTCCTCTTGGGTGCGGTGGTTGTGAGCCTCCCCGTTTGGGGGCAGCTGGCAGCTCCTCAGCCATTGAGGTCTGCTCCTCACCTCCTGTAGCTGGTACGGCAGACCAGTACTTTACCTTGATGAATGGGGGAGCTGGGTTGAGGGTGGAGCACAGTCTGTGGTCTGAGGTGGCCATAGAGTAGCCAGTTCTTCTCTGGTGCAGTCGTTGTCTGTAGTTGGCTAGCATTCTCCATCTCAGATGTTTCCATGTGCATTCTGTCAATCAAGTCCTCATGCTCTTGGATGCTATGCAGACAAGCTGCCTCATCCTGCAGCTCTCTTACTTGCTTCCTGAAAGACTCAACGAACAGACACCTCTCACAGCAGGTGGGAATGTGCAAGCTGCATTCTCAGCAAGTCTCCAGGGTATGAAGTCTCCAGGGTCAGTTTGTCTGTCTGGCGAGGGCCCCACAGCTGCAGGTAGAGGAAGATCTAGCAGTGGTATTGGCAACCCATCATTGTCCTCCCATGGCAGGTGGTTCTTTGTAGAGTTAAGGGAACTTAACTTCTTCTACAAGTTAAGGGAAGGGGGGTGGGGGAATGAAAACAAAACCAACAACAGGAAGGGGGGAAAAAGATGTGATTTGGGAAACCACAGTCCTGTTAGTTTGACCTCAATTGTATGCAAGGTTTTGGAACAAATTTTGAAAGAGAGAGTAGTTAAGGACATAGAGGTAAACAGTAATTGAGATTAGATGCAACTTAGTTTTATAAAAGGTAGATTGTGCCAGACCAATCTGATCTCCTTCTTTGAGAAGATTACTGCATTTCCTTTGTCTAAAAAATCAGTTGATCTAATCTACCTGGATTTCAGTAAAGCATTTGATACAGTTCCATATGGGACATTATTAGTTAAATTGGAGAAGATGAGGATTAATATGAGAACTGAAAGGTGGATAAGGAACTGGTTAAAGGGAAGACTACAATGGGTCATACTGAAAAGTGAACTGTCAGGCTGGAGAAAGATTACTAGTAGAGTTCTTCAGGGATCGGTTTTGGGACCTATCGTATTTAACATTTTTATTAATAACTTTGGTACAAAAGGAGGGAGTGTGTTAATAAAATTTGCAGATGACACAAACTTGGGAGGTATTGCCAGTACGGTGGAGGATTGGGATATCGTACAAGAAGATCTGGATGACCTTGAAAACTGGAGTAACAGAAATGAGATGAAATTTAATAATGCAAAGTGCAAGGTCATGCACTTAGGGACTAACAGCAAGATTTTTTGCTATAAGCTAGGGCCTTATCAGTTGGAAGCGACAGAGGAGGAGAAAGACCTGGGTGTATTGGTTGATCATAGGATGACTATGAGCTGCCAGTGCGATGCAGCTCTGAAAAAAGGCTCCTAAGATGCACCAGGCGACGTTTTTCCAGTAGAGACAGAAAAGTGTTTAGTCCCATTATACAAGGCACTGGTGATACCTCATCTGGAATACTATGTGCAGTTTGGATCTCCCATTTTTAAGAAAGATGAATTGAAACTGGAACAGGTGCAGAGAAGGGCTACTAAGATGATCAGAGGAATGGAAAACTTACCTTATGAGAGGAGACTCAAAGAGCTTGGCTTGTTTAGCTTAATCAGAAGAAGGCTGATAGGAGATATGATTGTGCTCTATAAATACATCAGAGGGATAAATACTACGGAGGGGGAGGAGTTATTTAAGTGCTAATATTGAGAAAAGAACAAATGGATACAAACTGGCTACCAACAGGTTTAGGTTTGGAATTAAAGGAAGGTTTCTAACCGTCAGAGGAGTGAAGTTGTGGAATGGCCTCCCAAGGGTAGTAGTGGGGGCAAAAAACATATAAAGACTGAGCTTGGTAAGTTTGTGGAGGTGATTGTATGATTGCCATCAGTGGCATGTAGCTGATTTGTGACTGCTAGTAGCAGATGTCTCTAGTGGCTGGTGATGGGAAACTAGATAGGGAGGACTCCGAGTTACTACGGTTAATTCTTGCCTAGGTGTCTGGCTGGTGGGTCTGACTGATGCCATATTTGGGGTTGGAAAGGAATTTTCTCGCAGGTCAGATTCACAGAGACCCTATTTTTTTTTCGCTTTCCTCTGCAGCATGAGGCACAGGTCACTTGCAGATTTAAACAAGTGTAAAGGGTGGATTCTCTGTAACTTGAAAGTCTTTAAACCATGATTTGTGGACTTTAGTAACTCAGCCAGAGCTTATGGGTCTATTACAGGGGTGAGCAGGTGAGGTTCTGTGACCTGCAACGTGCAGGAGGTCAGATTGGATGATCATGATGGTTCGTTCTGACCTTAAAGTCTGAGTCTAATACATAACCATACCGCCCTGCCTTCCTCCACTGGCAAACTTCCAGGTGCCTTCATCTCACCAGCCACCTGTTTTGCCACATATACCTCAGCTCTTCCCTTGAGTCTTGGTACCATTCTTGAGGAGGGAATGAGGAGGCAACTGAACATCTGAAGTTTGACTCACTCTTTTTTCACCCTGACTGTTGCTTTTCATAAAAGGGAGGGTCATGCAGAGTAAATGGCTGAACTTGCTCTCCCTTTGGAAGAAAAAAAGTGTAGTTTAGTCTTTGACATGTAAAGCCCCCTGACCAACCCACTCCTCTGTGCTCTTCCTGATTGCAAGCAGAAGCCCTGCCCGGGGGAACTAGTATGTCACTGGAGAGGGCAGGGGCAGCAGTAGTGGCCAATCTTTGGTGCGTGGCACAGCTGTGCGTCTTCTGCCTCTTTCCACTTCTCTGCTGCTCCTGCTTTTTGAAACAGCTGTTGGCCCAGCAGGCCGTAAACCCTGTGAAAATTTGAGTCTACCTGAGCAGAGCTTTCGCCTGCAGACTGGGAGAGGAGATCGTCAAGGACTCGGCAATATCAAGAGAACAAACATTTAAAAAAAAACCCAAAATAGAGGTAGCCACTCACCCATCATAACCCTTCACTTTTCACTAGTGTCATTGAAGAGGATTGTACTTAAAGCTCATGTAGACATGTTATGAGTGTGGATAATCAAATCTGTTTTTCCATAATCAGACTTTTGGTAGTCCGTGATTACTTGAACTGATTGAACAAATCATTGCTTCCCTTTTCTCTTGTATGCTCATTTTTCTTTTGATATGATTTTTGCCTTTCAGAGTTTAAAATCTAGATGAAGATCTTTTGATTTTTTAAAAGTGTTTTTCTTTTAAAAAAAGAAAAGGAGTACTTGTGGCACCTTAGAGACTAACCAATTCTGCGAATACAGACTAACACGGCTGTTACTCTGAAACATTTCTTTTAAAATTTGTTAAGTCTTCTTCCTTTACAGAAATAAGAAAACATGATAACGAGGGGGAAGACAGTGCAGTGTGGGGGTGGGGAAAATGACAGGTTTTGTCTCTTGCTACAGTGTAACTTTCTAATCTCCTTTCTTGTATCTCCTCAGCTGCAGCATCCAAGTGCTGATATAAGAGAGTTTGCCTGTGCCAGCATTTCCAAAATGTTGCAGCAGAAGCATGCAATCCCAGCCTTTCTGCAGAGAGATGTAGTCCGGTGTTTGGGTCCCATGTTGCTTGATCAAAGTTTAGCTGTTCGTGAGACAGCTGCTGGAGCTCTCCGGTAAGTGATTTTTAATAATGTATTTTAGAAGAAGGAGTTACTGTTGGTACAGTAGAGAAGGGGAGTTTCAGATACAAGGAAACAACCTTGAATATTGTCATCTTTGGGATTTTTTTACTTTAACCCTATTATATATATTGTTCTAATCAGAAAAGTCTTGATGTATGAATGCCTACAGTCCTGATCTCACAATGAGATTCATATGGACAGATGCTGATTGCCTTCAGTAAAGCTCAACAAGAGTCTTGTTGCAAGATCACGGCTTACCTTAGCAGTTGTTGCTACTCTGGTTCCTACTTCTTGTCACATGTTGTTTTCCATCTCTGTAATAGAAAGAAATACTAAGGGGCAAAATTTTATGGGACTAGCTGTACTGCACCTAGACCTACTGTTGTTGTTTTTTTTATTTGCACAAAAACATAATGTCAGTGTTAGTGTTTCCTTTAGAAATGTGTTTAGTAACAGTTTCCTGTAAATATTTTGCACACACATGCTTTAAAGATTAGCTTCCAGGAATCAGAAGGAAGGGCTTGGGGCTATGTTTCCCAAATGAAATCTTGCCATATTTTAGTAGGAATAAAAGTAGGCTCGGTACATCTACGCTGGGTGGGGGGGGAAAAAGACTCATGACAGAGTCTGAAAGCCCAGGTCAGCTGACTTGGGTTTGTGCTACAGGACTAAAAATAGCAGTGTAGACATTTGGGCTTGGGGCTGGGCCTGGGCTCTGAGACCCTTTCTCCTCACCAGGTCACAAAGCTCAGGCTCCAGCCTGAGCCTGAACATCTACACGGCTATTATTAGCCCTGTAGCACAAGCCTCAGTCAGTTGACCTGGCCTCTGAGACTTGCTTCCGTGGCTTTGGCTCATTGCTATGCTATCTACAGAGGTCTGTTTTTGTTTTTTTTAAAAACTGAGTTTTATATATTTTTAGATTTAAGAAATGTAAGAGACTAAAAGCAGGTGATTCATGCAGTATCACCTTAGTAATTAAATGTTACTTTAAAAAAAAAATAAGGCAAAACCTGTCATAACCTCTAAATCTGTTACTGTAGAAATATTTAAATATACCATCTTTGAAATATTCAAGGCAGGTAACTTTGTAATATGTGATCCAAGACATTTAACTTGTTCCAGAAATCTCAGTGCTTGTGGAGGATTTGAAGTTTGTGATGACATGGTGACTAAAGATATCATGACACCCCTTGTAGCGCTTTTGAAAGAGGTATGTTAATTTTTTTTAACTTCTATACAATTTTTAAATTGTCCTGGTCTTTCTTTTTTCAAAACTACCATGAAGTGTTTGTAAAATTGTTCTGAAGGAGTCACTTGAAATTTAGGCAGAAATTCTGTCAAGATTAATGTATCTCATAATGTTAGAATTGTAATTTTTTTTTCTATTTGTAGTAGATACAATCAAGCAGAATTAGGATATTAGCTGAAAATAAATTGCAACAGACAGCAACCAGACACCAAGAGGAGAACAGGGGGGTTGAACCCTAAAGAATAAGCTGTTGAATCAGCTGATTGTATATGATGATGATATACTAGACAAAAATGTCAAATAAACTTCAGCTCCACCTCCCAGCCGGACAGCGAGCAATCAGACAGGGAGAGGCACCTCCCAAGCCAGACTCAAGTAACCATTGCACAATCCAGGAGAAGACAAAGATAGGCCGTTAAAGTTAATAGAAAGTGATTGAGACAAGTGGGATTTTCCCACTTTGAATATCTGTAGTGATTGAAGAAAAAGAAAACCCTGCAAACCCTTTTAAAACGGAAGGGGTTGGAAGTGAAAGGCAACTGAGGGACCGTCTTTAGATGGGAAGCAGTCTGTGGACGCTAATGCCCCCCAATATCTAGGGTGTATGCTAGGAAACTGTTCAAAGGCAATAGGTAATTTGTATTAGAAAAGGGATTTCATTGAAGATGGAAGTGTAAAGTCTAAGGGCAGTTCTGCGCTACAAATTTACATTGGCACAGCTGCAGTGAGTCTGGTGAAGATGCTCTAAACCGACCAGAGAGAGCTCTCCCGTCAGCTTAGTAACTTCACCTCCACGAGAGGCAATAGCTATGTTGGTGGGAGAAACTCTCCTGCTGACATACCACTGTCTACACAGGAGGATAAGGTCATTATAACTATGTCACTTGGGGTGTAGATTTTTCACACCTCTGAATGACGTAGTTGTACTGAAGGAAGTATGTGGCTTAGACCAAGGGCGAGGCTGCATCTTTGTTTGTTTGCTGCGTAACTTGTTTATAGATTCATAGATATTAAGATCAGAAGGGACCATTATGATCATCTAGTCTGACCTCCTGCACAATGCAGGCCACAGAATCTCACCCACCCACTCCTGTGATAAACCTCTCACCTATGCCTGAGCTATTGAAGTCCTCAAATCATGGTTTAAAGACTTCAAGGAGCAGAGAATCCTCCAGCAAGTGACCCGTGCCCCATGCTACAGAGGAAGGCAAAAACGCCCCAGGGCCTCTTCCAATCTGCCCTCTAGGAAAATTCCTTCCCGACCTCAAATATGGCGATCAGCTGAACCCTGAGCATATGAGCAAGATTCACCAGCCAGATACCCAAGAAAGAATTCTCTGTAGTAACTCAGATCCCACCCCATCTAACATCCCATCACAGGCTATTGGGCCTATTTAGCATGAATATTTAAAGATCAATTAATTGCCAAAATCATATTATCCCATCATACCATCTCCTCCATAAACTTATCGAGTGTAATCTTAAAGCCAGATAGGTCTTCTGCCCCCACTGCTTTCTTTGGAAGGCTATTCCAGAACTTCACTCCTCTGATGGTTAGAAACCTTTGTCTAATTTCAAGTCTAAACTTCCCGATGGCCAGTTTATATCCATTTGTTCTTGTGTCCACATTGGTATTGAGCTTAAATAATTCCTCTCCCTCTCCAGTATTTATCCGTCTGATGTATTTATAGAGAGCAATCATATCTCCCCTCAGCCTTCTTTTGGTTAGGCTAAAGAAGCCAAGCTCCTTGAGTCTCCTTTCATAAGACAGGTTTTCCATTCCTCGGATCATCCTAATAGCCCTTCTCTGTACCTGTTCCATGTTTGCTTTCCTTTACTATTTCATCTTTGAATCTGGGGTTTTTCTATTAAATCTACTTTTTTTTTAAACCCCCAAGCAGATCTGTTGTACAAACTGTATGGCGTGTGTGCGCCAAAGTAAACTGATAACTAGTGGGTCTGTTTCATGCCTTCATGGGAATGGTCCAGGTGCCTGGTATTTACGAACTTGGGGAGGATGGATTTGGGGAGACTCAGGACTCCAAGGGCTGTTGGAGTCACCCCTCAAGCAGTGACTAAGCTGATGGAAGCCAGGGTGAGACCTTGTGCTTGTGGGCTAGCTACTGATATCAGGGTTCTGAGTCATACAGCGTTTAAGGCACCCCAAGGTACAGGGCAGGTGGTAACACAGGTCCTTACTCATTTGGATGATCTCCAACATGTCACAGTAGCGTAGTTGGTACAGGAGTTGCACTCCAGTATCAGTGAACTGAGGTTCACTCTCCAAACACTTGCTGATCAAACCCTAGTGGATTCAAAAGTGAGGGAACAAAGTACAAGCTCACAGGTTGTTGTATTCTTTTGGGTCAAGAGGAGTAATGAAGGAAAGGGGAGAATGAGCAAATTAGAGTCCTGGTATGCAATGGAGAAAAAGCAGCTAGGGAGCTTATGTTTGAAATCTGAGCCATAACAGCAGAGCATTAAGGCACCCCAAGGTCAGAAGGCAGGCAGTGACCAAGCCCCTTACTGGTTGGGATGATCCCCAAATGTCTCAGCTCCCTAAGGAATTGCTCCTAATCCCTTTTCACATAAATTATTACACAACTGGAACACTTTATTTCTAAGAGAGTTTACCAAAATGATATGCAAATCTAGAGAGAGATCCCAAGCAAGGACCTGATTCTGCACTCTGATCTGCTAGCACAGATCCCTGTGCCCACACAGAAATCCGTTGAAGTTAATGGGACCCCACACAGGTATAGGGAGGGTGAATCATGCAAGCAAATCTGATTGCAGGATCTTTACAATTTGACATTACATACCACATCTACTGAGGTTCACAGTGAGTGCTCTAATCCAAATTAATGATTGAATTTACAGTTGGCAACATTGTTATTGTACGAGTCACAGTAAGATAAAGTGTTTCTAATATCTCTAATTGTACTATATAGTCTCCATTTGGTCCAGTGAATAAAGACCAAGACTGGGAGTCAAGACCTGGGTTCCATCTATCCGCTGACTTTACTGTGTTTTGGACAAGCTATTTAACCTCTCTGCCTAACTTTCCCCATTTATAAAATGTGGATAAGTGTCAATGCCTGTGTAGACTGCCCTTCTGAGACCCTTTTCCAGTCCACTGAGTGCATCCCGTTTAACTGGAAGGTCTCTACCTTCCCTTTGGGATGGGATCCCACGATCCTCCACTCTCCCACTGGGTCTCTGATTTACACCCGCTAGCTGTCAACCATATTAGTAGGCCCATAGCTTGGCACCTGTAAGAGTTTTCTCTGGGGATTTGTGGACAGGAATAGCATGCTGTGATACAGGAACAGATTCTTGAAAACAAGGTATATTTGTTTTGCCAAAGGGTACTCAGCTCTTGGAGAAGTGGATTTAAATTAACAGAGATCTACACGTACTGTCTTACCTACACTTGGCATTCCCCTTGAGGCCCCGGATAGACCTGACTTAGCCCTGCTGCCCCTCTCTTCTCTTTAGGCATCAAGTTACAGCATGGTTGCTGCAGACCCCTAACTTCCAGTAAGTCTCCATGTCAGCCTGACAACTTCCCTCAGCATAGGGGCAATCATTTAAGAGAACACTGTTTCTTGAACCCTAGATTCTGAGCCTTGAGTGTTATTTTACCTTTCCAGCCTGGTTTCTTCAACAATCCTTTTTGGTTTAAATATGCATTCAGACAGGGTGAGTACACAGAGGGGAAAATTACGTTTATAAAAAAACAACATATTTCCCAGTTCTCCACATTAGCCATGTTTGTAAAGTGCTGTGAGATATGTAGACGACATTCTGTAAAAGTGTTTAATTATTAGCATTAATGGACATTCCAGCGTTCGTGAGAAGCATCTGCCATTGTGTTTTCTTGTGGCAGTCAGACAAAAGTTTAACAAGTTTATTTGTCTAGAAGAAAATGCTTTTGAAAATGAGGGGATGTGTGCCAAGACGTAGTAAAAGGTGATTTTGTAAAGGTGTGTAATTTCTTTTCTGTAGAAAGGAATAGTTGAATTCGTATATGACCCTGAAGTATATGACGTTTGCCATGAAGAGTTGCAGATGAACTGTAAATTCTGTCATTAAGTAGCTGTCCTGAGATCTCTGCTTTTAATTTTTTTCTCTTGTCCAGTTCTTTTCCAATTCCTTTTTGCCTATTCGGTTACAGTGCAGTGCTGGACTAGAGGCCAATGAGGTCTCTCCCACGAAATGCCAAGATACCAAGAAAAATTGTGTTGAAGACATAGCCAATGAGGCTGTTAATGTGTTATGGAATGTATGGTAAGCTTCATTTTAATATTAACACAGATGCTTTTCTTATATATCTAGTTCTTTTGAAAAATGGTTTGACCTGATATGTCCCAGTGAAGATAAAAGCAATAATAGCTGGTCATTTCATTCCTGAAAGTAGTTTGTATATTAACATGGTTATCTCTTTTCAAACTTGAAAAATGTATTTATATACTTTCCCCCATAAATGGCAAATAACATAAAACATGTTTTTTAAGTGAAAGATGGTGAAGATCCACAAAGTTATTATTTTAAAATTATTATTAATCAAGCAGGTAGGACTATGCTGAAATCTGACTTCCAAGAGCTACTCAGCCTAAATCCTGATTTTGGCTTTTGTGCAACTACTAGACCATAATCACTTTGAAGATGAAGACTTTCTGCAATTCATGGGAGACTGAAGACTGCACCTCCCAAAATTCCTGCAGGACCATTCTGTAATGGAAAAGTAGGGGAACATTATATGCCAACCAGGAGACTCCAGTGCTGTCCCAGCCTCAGTGGGGAATGTAGGCCCCACCAGAGTCCCTACTGCTGGAGCCTAATGTTTTGCTACAATTAAACTACTCTCTGTGGGCCTGATCATGCACTCAGTGGAGCCAATAGGAGTGTTATAATTGATTTTGTTGAGTTCAGGCCTCTTGAGTTCTGGAATGCTCCAAATCATGGATTATATAAATGGGAGTCCCCTAGAATTCATAGCGAAGCCACAGAATGGAAACCTAGGATGGCCCAAATGCTGCTGGGCTCTGCATTCTCCATTGAAGGGGCAGAGTGGAGCTTCCTGATCTGCATATGCTATGCCCATTCTATCAGTGCCTGGAGATCGCTACATGAAAGTGTAGAGAGTGCTGAATCTACAGGGAGAGGACATTAAGGAGAATGCAGAATGTCTAGATAGAAATATGGAGTATTGAAATGGGGAAAGAATTAAGACCTATAGAACATAGAGGTTAGTAAACCTTTGGGGTGTCTGTAATGGAGAGAATGCTGCAGAAGAGTAACAGAATAGTGAAGAAAGTGCTGAGGTATGAGCCTTAAAGTGACCTATGCAGATCTGCAGTATAAAGAAAGGGAACGCTGACTGGGAACTAAGTTCAGCACAATGTTAAAATCAAAGGCAGCTGAAGCAATGCGCAACACCGATTTGTCCACCATGTGCTTTCCCCAGGTACTGCAATCTCAAGCGGAAGATTAAAATGGTTGATCATGCCACCAATGCTAGAAATAGCTTTCCCCTCCCTCCTGCTATCTGACATTATAAAGAGAAACGCCACTTGTGTCAGGCAGTCATCTCCTCTGTTGGGTCAAATCCTTCCACCTCCTGTGTGGGGATGGATGACGTTGTAGCAGTGGAACACATCCGGCTATGCTATACATAAGAGCCATGATTTTCTAGCTATTAGGCTTCACCATGGAGCCACTCTGCGGCCATGTCGGAGGAAAGAGTGAGGATTTCTTTTCTTCCTCCTCCCTCTGCAGATGTTCCCAGTGCCCGTTAGTGCTCTGATGCAGGAAGGGTGCTTAAGCATATTTAAGCATGTGACTAGTCCCATTACTAATTTACATCCATTTGGGTACCTGACATGAAGAAAATTATAGGTTGCACAAAGAGAAAGAGAAACAATATTAATAGAAACTCTAGTGCAGACATGGGTATGACACAATCTGACAAAGACTTGGGCTAAGAATTTCAACCTAGAATGGTTTTTTTTTGTTGTTCATTTAGGCTCCATCATGTAAGCTGCTCCATGGGGGTGGAACCTTGAGACCATATGAAGCCCTACTGCCTTCATTGGGGCTCCAGGCATCTGCAAGCATGGAGTAGTAGCAGGGTTGGGGCCTTCGTGTCTAACACACACACACAACTATAAAATAACTGCATGCACAAGTCTCTGTGCTGCCACGTGACTTTTTGTTGTGTAACCCTTGCCCTCGATAGAACTGGATTTCTTGTATTCATTTGTCACTTGTCGTGTCTTATTTCAAATGTAAGTGACTTTGAGTCAGGGACCATGTTTTGTAAAGCATTTAGCATATTTTGGGCACTAGACAAATAATAATTATCGCAAGTTTCCTGGCCATTGGCTGGGTTCTGGGGTGTTTCTGATCTGTAGAAGTCATGGTTCCGTCTTAATATTTTAGTTCTAAGTGAAATAAGTGAGGTAATTTAAATACATACAAATATTATCAGTAAGATAATTAAAGTAAATGGCACCTTTCAGATGGTTTTAGAAAAGTAGTACAGACTTCTGAATGTCAACTATCTGTGCTGGAACAATGATTTCTTATTACTGAGTGGAAAAGAACCACCCTTCAAAGTGTAAAATGTGTCCTGGAGCTGTTTGTTTTTTAAAATGAATTAATAAAAATATAAATTCCAAAACTAAAATGTTTGAATAAATTGTTAGAGCTCTATTATAGTGACTTTTGTTAGAAGTGAAAAATGTTTTATCATTCTTTGTTTTTCTTAGTGAGTGCAATGGTACGGCAGTATCTATATTTAACAAAGAAGGGTGCTTGGATGTTGTGTTACAATATTTGAAGAAATTTTCCACAAACATAGATCTGGCTATCTCAGTAGGTAAGTGGTGAAAAGGGTAATGATCATCATGTAGTGTTTTGAGCTACAAATATATACCTAGCCTTTCAATACACTGTATTATATGGTCATATTAATGATTTTCAGATTTCAGATTCACAACTGAAAATAAAGAACTTCAGAAAGCCTTCTTCTAAAAATTGCACTTTGGAGTTTGAAATCTTGTATGCTTGTTTTCACTCCAAAAGGGGAATGGTGTATTGTCGTGCTTGAGTGAGAAGGAAGGTTTTCTGGAGAAAA
The DNA here is from genome assembly GCF_965152275.1 of Natator depressus. Taxonomy (NCBI): domain Eukaryota; kingdom Metazoa; phylum Chordata; order Testudines; family Cheloniidae; genus Natator; species Natator depressus. Next base: position 16,956,839 of record NC_134245.1, on the reverse strand, counting down.
ATTAACTAATTTAGATTTTTTAGGGATGAGTTTGTAATGCAAGGGGGCACCGTCAATTGAAAAATTACACTTCTCTCTGAAAATGTTTGCTCTAACTAATATTGTTACAAGTACTTCAAAACATTTCCACTGTTTCTCTTGTACAGTCAGTCAGGGCTTGATCCACATACTTCATGTGAGTAACTGAATTCAGTGGGACTGTTCTCTGGGTAAAGTTATTCATGCCCAAAAGGGTTTGCAAGACTGAGCTCCAACATTGCTTTCATCTATTTGTGCGTATCTTTCATGCAACAAAAAAGGAGAAGAAAACCCTTTTTTAGTTGAAAAACGGTTATTGTTGGGGCAGTGTAGTACCGTAAACTACTTTTATCCCACACTTGTGAAATTGAACAGCTTTCATGATGATAGTGTCTATCCAGTTAGCGATCTGAAAACATGACATTTTTGTTTGGTTGGTTTTTGTCACTACAGCACATTGCTTGCAGGCAGTGACGGAAGATAACCCAGAGCTGCTTTCTTCTTTCAATGTTTCTGCGCACCAAGTATTGGAATCCATAATGTTGTCCCAAGACAGTACCATGGAGCATATCCTTTTAAGGACATTGTTGGCAGGTATGATCAACTGGACCCTAACTTTTATATTTGAATATGCTGTATAGAATGTAAAGTGGGATGGGAGAGGCAGAGGTTTTAGTTCTCCATCATGCCAAAGTAATAGCAACAAATTATGTTGTTGCCAAAGTGCCAGCTTAGAAGCAAGAGCTGGGTAGATTGTTCGCAAATCTATTCCTGCCACTGTTATGCCTTTGTCAGGGAGCCTGGGGTTTCATGTCATTTTTCACAGCCACGTAGCTCAGCCATACCATGAAACCTCTGATCACGGGGAAACTTTTATGTGCCTTAGATTCTCCTTTTATAAGATGGGGATCTATATCTGTGTTTGAAAAGTACTTCGAGATTCTTGATGAAAGATGTGGCATAGATACTGAGTACTATAGTTAGCACAAGCTCTGGTTTTGCAATGGCTACAAGAAGGCCGTGCACCATGTACCTTAAAGGTTTTGACATTCTTACTCTCCCATGTTTAGGCTCTGTCTGGAATATAAAGGACACCATTCCATCCAGTAGCCAGGCAAGCACAATAAATGCTATCCTGAAGATTTTCTCAGAATCACTAGTGGTGGATGCTGGTGAAACAGTTATTCACATGAAGGAAGCTGAAACACAAAGATTAAAACTCACTGCAGAGGCAGAAACTGAGGAAAATGTGGGTGATACAATAGACAACTCTGTATTGAATGAAGATGATGAAATGGAAGAACCACCCAAAGGAAAAATCAAAAGAGACAATGACATTTCAGATCTACTTCCAGTAAGTATGGCAGATTGTGGCTGACACAGCGCTTAGGGCAGTGTTATGCTTCTGATAGTCTTTGGTTAACTGTCAATCTCATTTTCCTGTAACTCATTCGCAGAAGGGTGAAACTTTCCCAAAAATTCAGCCTCAGACTCCTGGCATAGAGAATTTCATCCTGATCTGTTAAAGTTTGGCAAAGTTATAAGCAACTGAAAATGGGATCCTATAATGGAAGGTTCATCCTTAATTATAGACAGAGCTACCAGGATGGTATCAGTGCTATCTCCTTTTCTCTGCCAGCTGGCCACCCAGACAGGAAGTAGCAGTGGCTGCTGGGGCTGGCGCATGGCTTCCCCCCCTTCCTCTACCCACCCCACTTTGGCATAGGACCATCATGCTAACCCCCATCATGCAGCCACAGCCTCCCCATGGAGTGGGAGGCGAAGGGAGCCTTGGCATTTGTGCCTGTCCTGTGAAATTCCAACACTTACCCATGATTCTGCTGTGATTTTTTTTTTTTTTTAATCCCTGCAGTTTATAAAAGGGCCTTACAACTAGACCAAATTTGGGCAGTTTTTCATTGGGACAGCAAAAGGCATATGCCTGACACAAAGCCCAACCTTTGGCAAGTTTCAGGTCCCTGCTCCAAAGCATGGGGGTGCTAGACCTTTTCAAATGAAAGATTGCCAGAATTTAACAAGGGCAGAACAGTAGCCTCCTTCTCAGAAACCACTGAGTCATTATGGCTGAAATTTTTTAAAATAAATTCAGCCTGAAGCAGACACCCAGCCTGTCAAATTTCAGCCCAAATGGTTAAAGTTTATGAAGTAACTGAATTAATGGGAAGTGCCGGGCAACCTTAGTAGACAGTGGTACCAGTCACACCTATAATTCTTTTTTACAAATTATAAGAATTTGGACATATTGAAAAGGGGGAAAACAGAACAATTCTGAGATTTTGGCAGGTTTTGATGAGATTAGACCTTTCAGGATAAGTGATCTGTGTCTATTAGATAGAGGTTCTCTAGTCTGCAGAACGAAATACTAAACAATTTCTGAAGTTTGGCACACACCAGTATTAGTAGAACATTTGATATTCTCTGTTCTGTTAGTTTTTTATGTGACACCTATTCACAATTATCGTATTTTATCTGTTTTGGTTGACAGTCTAGCTGCTTTAAAACTAGAGTGCTCTCCTCCAAAATTAAGTTTTTGTTTTCTATAGGCTGATAAGTGGGAGCTGAAACAAGTGACAGCCTTACTGATGGCTCAGCAGACAGCCCTGGAAATCATTGTTAATATGTGCTGCAGTGAAGGTATGTAGGCCGCTTTTCATTGTTACCAAGGCTTCCATTTTTAGTAACATGGCAAATTTAGTTGGACTGTTCTGGGATCTTATCTAACTTGACCTGCTAATCCTCCCATTCTTAAAAGTGAACAAACCATAGATTTGCATCCTTTAGTGCCCCTTACTGTACATAACGAATGTCAAGATACTAATTTCTAATCCTTTTTTCTGTGTGTTTGACATTGCAGATTTGAGGTGTAATAGTTTCAAACTTCCCTCTTTGTTGGAGTCCTTCAGCAAAATTGTACACAATCTGAAGCCAGGTTTCCACTTAAGTTTCACCAGACTTAGCTATGTTGATTAGGGGTGTGTTTTTTGTTTGTTTTTTGCCATGACATAGCTGTGCTGTCAGCAGTCCTAGTGTCTGCAGTTATATTAGCAAAAAGTGCTTTTCTGGTGTAGCTTATTTTGCTGGCTGAACACAGGAAAACTGTATCAGCTTTTGCTGGGATAACTGCATCTACAGTAAGAAGGTTTTGCCAGGCTTTCAAGTGCAGGCAGGGCCAAAGACTCAACAGCTATTCCGTCTTCAGTTAGGGGCTGGGTGCACTGCAGTTCAGGTTTCAGCTTTTTGTGGTGTTGCTATCCAGGCCCACCATCAAAAAGGGAAATTTGAACCCGATACCATTGATACGTCTAAATTTAAAAAAAAAAAAAAAGGGGGGGGGGGGAATGTTTTAAAGAGTAATGTAGCAAATGTCTTTTTATGGCTCTGGAGCAGCAACTCTTTTGCTTACTCACTAAATAATAAAATCATCAATGATTGGTTTTAAAAGAAATGGGACAACACCATTGAAATGTGCATCGTTTATCCTTTGGACCTTCTGTGTGAAGAATCTCTTAGTTTTTCTTATGACTGCAGCAGTGCGAGAGAATCATTAGTTTGTTTTTAAATCATGGTTTATATATAATATTCTATTTTTTATCTCCATTATTGCTATAGGACTTGCTATAGCAGTGGCAGTTGAGCATCTCAGTTGCTTTCTTTAGATTTTAAATAATTACAATAACTATCTCTGTTTTTGTTAATCTGTGCACCAGACGTTTTTCTTTTGCGGATATTAAGAACTTTCCCAGTTGTCTTGCAACTATTTAAAAATGTCAGCTTGAACTTCATGAAAGTAATTTCAAAAATTAACTGTCTGATAGAGCCTTTTTTAAATAGTACATCTTGACTTTCATTTTTATTTAATTTGGAGGGGGATAAATAAATAACAAAGGCTTTTCTAATCCCTTATTTTGCTTATGAGAGTTTCCTGGGCAAGCCTGAGAGCAACACCACTAAACTTACCCAGGCCCACCTCTCCTCCCATCCCCTTCCTTTATGTGCATAGATCCACCTCTTCAGTTTTAGATTTGCTGCTGTTACTGATAAACACTCTTCTTGGGGAAGAATATGTAGATAAACTCCCCCTAGAGCAATGCATGAAAGTGATGATACTAACCACCAACAAACGAGAAACTGATTTATGCATGAACTTCTGTGCAAATATACCTAGTACATTGGAAAAAAATAAATTTTTTTCATTAATTTTTTGTTCTAGTAAACTTAATGGTTATTTGCAGGAATAGTAGGTACAACATTTTCAGCTGGAAATGTGGTTTTCAGGTTGATAATGGCTCTTTAAGAATAACTTATAAAAACCTCTTCCCGGCCGCTACTCTCCTTCCCCCCCCCCCCCCCCCCCCAATTCTTTATGTCCCAGGACATTCAATGCTATTAAGGCTTTGATCCCACATTTGGATCTGTACGGAGTGTGCAGGAAGGTGGCTCTTGAGCAGAATCCTGGACCGTAAATAGCATTCCATGAGCACCTGGATCCACTTGCAGGATTGGAGCCTCAGTTTGTTACAGTAGATCGATCTTCTGCTGTGCAATCACATTCTTGTTATGGAGCTATCTTCTTCATCTTGCGTTGGCTTTCTTATTCTCTTTTGTTTTGTTTCATTTGTCCTTTAGTGTCTTTGCATCCTAGAATTATGGAATGCAACTTCAAAAGTGGGAGGAGAGGCAGCTTTGTACTGTGCTGACAATAGGAATTATATGCGCACAATGTGGTTTGTGCAAGTATTTCACAGGGCTCTACGTACATGAAGCTTCTTTTGAAAACAGGCTGCTTTACTTTTAAAAGGGGGAGGGAGGACTTTTTTTTTTTTCTGTTTTGACTTCAGCAGTTAGTCTCTCTTCTTTTCAATCCTAGTTTATTACTCATTCTTTTGACAGTTAATAAAATAATCAAATAACTGAGGAGTCTTCAACATGAATATTAAAATAAGTAGCTGAAACTTGTAATCTCTCACACTACTGCTCCTGACCATAACGTAAATTTGATCCCCAAGCTACCCACATTTAGGTGATAACTTTTTAAGTAAATCTTGCTGGTTCTGATGAAAACCCTACTAACACCATATATTCCCTTTGGTAATTTCTACCATGTGAGAAAATCTGCACCTAATAAATGAAGGTCTTTTTAAACTGAATATCTCATCTAATGAACAGTAATTAATAAGATTTCCTCATTTAATTAGAAAATCTCTTGTGGGTAGCTGCATTTGCTGCTGTTTGTTTACTCAGTATAAAATACAAACCCCTTGCATTACTACAGTACTATCCAGTCCATGATTAGACGGAAATAAGGTCTGTAGGAATTAAGAGGAATCCAGAGATGGGTGTTCATTTAATTTTCAGGTTGCTTAGGGACTAAGATATTTTGATTTCCGAACTTCAGCCAGTGTACTGAATTCAGACATACCCTGCTTACCAGGGGGCCCAGGGGAATTAGCTGAACTGGCATGAGACAGACTCCACACCCCAGGTCCTGGCTTCTTTTCAAGGGGGCATAAGGCAGGGAGCAGGAGTCGTCAGGTGGGGCTGCAAATGTGGGTTTGACTGGGAATCATTTGTAATGAGAAAATATATAAATATATTGTTATATATGTATATATGTAAATATATCCCTTGCCCTCTACAGATGCAGTCTTGGAATGAATAAAAATATACCAAACTCAGGATTCTGTTCCATCCTGTAGTACTTGATAAATTGAATAAGCTTAACCTAAACATGAGCCTTTTATTAAAATAATTCATATGATATTGGTTTAAAGTGTCTTGCACAAGGCTGTAGTCTTGAAATGTACTAGAGCACTAGTTCCTAGAGACTATCATGTAATATTTTTCTGGAGTTAAACTGGGCATCAGACACTAGTTTGCACACTAGATAATTCAGGGGTTGGGTTGTCTAGTTTGTGCATGACTTCAGATTTCATTTTTAAATCTATGTTCTATTCTCAGATCCCTCTGATGACGAATGGGAAGAACTCTCCAGCAGTGATGAGAGTGATCTGTTTATGGAGAATTCCTACGATGAGGGCAGTGGGCAGCCCATGTCACCCCTTTGCCTCTCTGCTGAGGTTCATGCAGCACTCATGAACAACCTCATTCCAAAGAAGGTAGAACTGCTGTATATCATCTGATCACAGCTCAAGTTCAGTCTTTTCACTGTTTGATTTAGACCCTAGTTTAGACCAACAAATTATTCTAATCCAACTATGGTACAGGAAGATTTATCTTTAATCAACCTTTAGCGTTTTTTAAAAATCCTAGATATGTAGCATCATTCATGCAAGCTGAATCATAGAATATCAGGGTTGGAAGGGACCTCAGGAGGTTATCTAGTCCAACCCCCTGCTCAAAGCAGGACTAATCCCCAATCAAATCATCCCAGCCAGGGCTTTGTCAAGCCTGACCTTAAAAACTTCCAAGGAAGGAGATTCTACCACCTCCCTAGGTAACGCATTCCAGTGTTTCACCACCCTCCTAGTGAAAAAGTTTTTCCTAATATCCAACCTAAACCTCCCCCACTGCAACTTGAGACCATTGCTCCTTGTCCTGTCCTCTTCTACCACTGAGAATAGTCTAGAACCATCCTCTCTGGAACCACCTCTCAGGTAGTTGAAAGCAGCTATCAAATCCCCCCTCATTCTTCTCTTCTGCAGACTAAACAATCCCAGTTCCCTCAGCCTCTCCTCATAAGTCATGTGTTCCAGACCCCTAATCATTTTTGTTGCCCTTCGCTGGACTCTCTCCAATTTATCCACGTCTTTCTTGTAGTGTGGGGCCCAAAACTGGACACACTACTCCAGATGAGGCCTCACCAATGTCGAATAGAGGGGAACGATCACGTCCCTCGATCTGCTCGCTATGTCCCTACTTATACATCCCAAAATGCCATTGGCCTTCTTGGCAACAAGGGCACACTGCTGACTCATATCCAGCTTCTCGTCCACTGTAACCCCTAGGTCCTTTTCCGCAGAACTGCTGCCTAGCCATTCGGTCCCTAGTCTGTAGCTGTGCATTGGGTTCTTCCGTCCTAAGTGCAGGACCCTGCACTTATCCTTATTGAACCTCATCAGGTTTCTTTTGGCCCAATCCTCCAATTTGTCTAGGTCCCTCTGTATCCTATCCCTGCCCTCCACTCCTCCCAGTTTAGTATCATCCGCAAATTTGCTGAGAGTGCAATCCACACCATCCTCCAGATCATTTAGGAAGATATTGAACAAAACCGGCCCCAGGACCGACCCCTGGGGCACTCCACTTGACACCGGCTGCCAACTAGACATGGAGTCATTGATCACTACCCGTTGAGCCCGACAATCTAGCCAACTTTCTACCCACCTTATAGTGCATTCATCCAGCCCATACTTCTTTAACTTGCTGACCAGAATACTGTGGGAGACCGTGTCAAAAGCTTTGCTAAAGTCAAGAAACAATACATCCACTGCTTTCCCTTCATCCACAGAATCAGTAATCTCATCATAGAAGGCAATTAGATTAGTCAGGCATGACCTACCCTTGGTGAATCCATGCTGATTGTTCCTGATCACTTTACTCTCGTCTAAGTGCTTCAGGATTGGTTCCTTGAGGACCTGCTCCATGATTTTTCCGGGGACTGAGGTGAGGCTGGCTGGCCTGTAGTTCCCAGGATCCTCCTTCTTCTCTTTTTTAAAGATTGGCACTACATTAGCCTTTTTCCAGTCATCTGGGACTTCCCCCGTTCGCCACGAGTTTTCAAAGATAATGGCCAAGGGCTCTGCAATCACATTCGCCAATTCCTTTAGCACTCTCGGATGCAACTCGTCCGGCCCCATGGACTTGTGCACGTCCAGCTTTTCTAAATAGTCCCTAACCACCTCTTTCTCCACAGAGGGCTGGTCATCTACTCCCCATGTTATGATGCCCAGCGCAGCAGTCTGGGAGCTGTCCTTGTTAGTGAAGACAGAGGCAAAAAAAGCATTGAGCACATTAGCTTTTTCTACATCCTCTGTCACTAGGTTGCCTCCCTCATTCAGTAAGGGGCCCACACTTTCCTTGGCTTTCTTCTTGTTGCCAACATACCTGAAGAAACCCTTCTTCACTTCTTGACAACTCTTGACATCTCTTGCTAGCTGCAGCTCCAGGTGCGATTTGGCCCTCCTGATTTCATTCCTACATGCCCGAGCAATATTTTTATACTCTTCCCTGGTCATATGTCCAACCTTCCACTTCTTGTAAGCTTCTTTTTTATGTTTAAGATCCGCTAGGATTTCACCGTTAAGCCAAGCTGGTCGCCTGCCATATTTACTATTCTTTCGACTCATCGGGATGGTTTGTCCCTGTAACCTCAACAGGGATTCCTTGAAATACAGCCAGCTCTCCTGGACTCCTTTCCCCTTCATGTTAGTCCCCCAGGGGATCCTACCCATCCGCTCCCTGAGGGAGTCGAAGTCTGCTTTCCTGAAGTCCAGGGTCCGTATCCTGCTGCTTACCTTTCTTCCCTGTGTCAGGATCCTGACTTGACTTAAATAATTCTGTGGTGTAAATGGGACTAGAAAATTCCTCCAGTATGTCAGGAATGAAGTCAGATATTGGGCTTTTCTGAAACTGTGCAGGATTTTCCAAGTTGGATATATTAAGGGTGACCTGCATAGAGAAAATGGAAATTGTACAAGCCATGGGAATAAATGCCTATCCAGGCTGGGGGAGAATGCCAGAAAGCAAACTGAAATAAATACAAACTTCTCCCCCTCCCCCTCTTAAATTGTTAATTTCTATAGTCTACTTGCCAATTCTGAGTTTGCTGTTGAGTCCCCAGAACTCATCTTAGTAGGATTTCACAGGCATCAGAAAATATGAAACATTCATTTTTAAAGTGACTATAGTAAAGATTTTCTTAAACACTGTACACAGTCCCTGTGTCTACGCACTTGGAGGCTCTCTGCTGCATCAATGCTTAGATCGATTCTCCAGCATGACTGTTCTGGAACCTCAACAATTAGCCTTTAACTAGTGAGAAGATTTCTATATGAGCTGAAAGAGAGGCAGAATAAACCGTCTGTGCTGACTACCCTTCACAGCTTAGATAGAGACAAGGTGGGTGAGGTAATATGTTTTATTGAACCATCTTCTGTAGGTGAAAGAGAAAAGCTTTTAAGCCTCACCTGAAGCTGGAGGTCGCCTAAAGAAGAGTTCCGTGGAACTTGAAAGCTTGTCTATTTCACCAACAGAAGTTGGTCCAATAAAAGATATTACCTCACCCATCTTGTGTGTGTCTTCCTGGGACTCAAACGTAGCTACAACAACACTGAAAACTTCATAGCCTAGTCACATCATATAACATTCTTTCTAGTCTATTAATAGCTCAAGAGGATATTAAACAGTGGCTGTTAAAGGTAGACATTTTTAATCCAGCAGTTCCAGATAACTAGCACCCAAAAGTTTTAAAGGAGGTGGCTGAGGAGCTTGCAGAACCATTAACGTTGATTTTAGGTCTTGGAATGCTGGGGAAGTTCCAGAAGACTGGAAGAAAGCTAACGTTGTGATTTAAGAACATAAGTACGGCCATACTGGGTCAGACCAATGATCCATCTAGCCCAGTATCCTGTCTTCCGACAGTGGCCAATGCCAAGTGCTTCAGAGGAAATGAACAGAACAGGTAATCATCAAGTGATGCATTCCCCACTTCTGACAAACAGAGGCTAGGGACACTTCAGAGCATGGTTTTGCATCTCTGCCCATCGTGGCTAATAGCCATTAATGCACCTATCCTCCATGAACCTATCTAGTTCTTTTTGAACCCTTTTATAATCTTGGCCTTCACAACATCCTCTGGCAAGGAGTTCCACAGGTTGACTGTGTAGAAATACTTCCTTTTGTTCATTTTAAACCTGCTTCCTATTTTTGTTTGGTGACCTCTAGTTCTTGTGTGATGAAAGAGAGTAAATAACACTTCCTTATTTACTTTCTCCACATCAGTCATGCTTTTGTAGACCTCTATCATATCCCCCCTTAGTCATCTCTTTTCCAAGCTGAAAAGTCCCAGTCTTATTAATCTCTCATCATATGGAAGCTGTTCCATACCCCTCATTATTTTTGTTGCCCTTTTCTGTACCTTTTCCAAGTCCAATATATCATTTTTGAGATGGGGCGACCAGATCTGCTCGCAGTATTGAAGATGTGCCAAATATGGTGCCAGTATTTAAAAAGGGTAAATGGGACATTCTAGGTAATTATTGGCCACTCAGTCTGACATTGATTCTGGGCAAGATAATGGAGTGGATGATATGGGTCAATTAATAAAGAATTAAAGGAGTGTGATATAATTCATGCTAATCAACATGGGTTTATGGCAAATAGATCCTGTGCTACTAACTTGATATCTTTTATGGATGAGATTGCAAGTTTGGTTGATAAAGGTAACTGTGTTGCTGTAATAGACTTTTGTAAGGCATTTGATTTGGTACTATATAACATTTTGTTTTAAAATTAAAACAATATAAAATTAACATGGTACATATTAAATGCAATGGAAGCTGGCTAACTGATAGGTCTCAAAATATAATGGTAAATGGGGAATCGTTATTGAGCAGGTATGTTTCTAGTGGGGTCGTGCAGGGATTGATTCTTGGTCCTAAACTATTTTACATTTTTATTAATAGCCTGGAAGAAAACATAAAATCACTGAAAGTTTTCAGGTGACCCAAAAATTGGGGGAGTGGTAAATAATGAAGATGACAAATCACTGATAGAGAGCAATCTGGATTGCTTGGTAAACTGGGTGCAAGCAAGCAATTAACATTTTAGTACGGCTAAATATAAATGTATACGTCTAATAACAAAGAGTGTAAGCCATACTTACAGGATGGGGGACTCTATTGGGAAGCAATGACTGAAAGAAGATTTGGAGGTTGTGGTGGATAATCAGTTGAACATGAGCTCCCAATGTGACCGTGTGGCCAAAAAGGCTAGTGCAGTCCTTGGATGCATAAATGGGAATCTCAAGTAGAAGCAGAGAGGTTATTTTACCGCTGTATTTGGCATTGGTGTGATTGCTACTGTCATACTATGTTCACAATTCCAGAAGGATGTTGATAAATTTGAAAGGGTTAAGAGAAGGGGCACAAGAATGATTAAAGGTTTTGAAAACATGCCTTGTGTAGTGATAGACTCTAAGAGCTCAATCTATTTAGTTTAACAAAGACGAGGTTAAGGGATGACTAGATTACAGTTTATAAGTACCTACGTGGGGATCAAATATTTGATCATGGGCTCTTCAGCCTAGCAGAGAAAGGCATAACCCGTTCCCATGACTGGAAGATGAAGCTAGACAAATTCAGACTGGAAATAAGGAATAAATTTTTACGTATAGGTTATCAACCAGTGGAACGATTTACCGAGGGTCTTGGTGGATTCTCCATCCCTGGCAATTTAAAAATCATGATTGGATGTTTTTCTAAAAGATAAGCTCTGGGAATTATTTTAGGGAAGTTCAGTGGCCTGTTAACAGGAAGTCAGATGATGATCACGGTGATCCTTTCTGCCCTTGGAAGCTATGAATCTAGTTATTTTTATTCCTACCCTTCCCTGCCCCAATCTCAGCACCGGTTTCTGTGGTTAGGACAATTTTTGCTTTTGCTCTCTAGGCCACTTTAACAGAAGCAGAGCCATGACTCTTACTGTTTATTTTAAAATATATGTACATATACTTGGATCCTTTTCAAAAATACACCGTATTTTGTTAACAGGTTAAGAGATTTGGGTTGTTAAAACTTGTTTCTAATTCATCTTTACAACTGATGCATCCCAGGAAAATAACTTTAATCCTCCAGTACTTAAAAGGACACCAACTTAAAAAATCATGTTTCTGGAAAAATATTTCACCTGCTACTTTTACAAGTAACAACTCAGATAACTGTAACTGGCAATATGAGAAAAATATTCGTTTTAGTTTGTTTGCTTTATTTGACAGTGTTCTGGGGTATTTTTTGCTTAGTCACTCTTGCTTTTTCTGTGTAAAGTCAGGTGAGTTTCCCCTGGGTGTGTAGGTTTTTCATGCAGTGACAGGGAAGAGGAAACATTTTTTAAAATAAGAAAATGGGACTGTAAAATAACAAAAATTCAAAGGGGAACTTCAAGTTAGGTGTAAAATCTGAGACAAGTTTGAGTACATTTAAAAAAAAAATTGACTGATTTCACATTGAAGGTGTGTTCCTTTGTAATAAAAAGATCAAACTTCCAAACATTTTGTTCAGTGATAGTATGTACTATGAAGTCATACTGGGGACTCTGCCATTAGGGATTGGTGTTACCATAAAGATGCTTCGTCTAACTGTGTCAGTGAAGTAGTTTGATTTCTTTCAAACGAGGATCCAGAATGACACTGGAGGATCTGAGTAACATCTGATTTTTTTTTTTTTAAGCCTTTCCTGTCATTCTTTGATAGTCTGATTTGCTCCCTCTTTGCTACCAAGTTCTTTGTGTGAACAACAGGAAGATCTTTGGAGGGTTCTCTGGTTAATCTTTCTGTCTTTCCAGCTGCGGGAATCTTACCTCAACTTTTTAACCTTAAAAACTTGGTATGAGGGATTGGCAAAAGTTATGGGTTGTTTATTTGTAAAGTGCCTTGCTCATTCTTAATTGTGAGTTGCCAAGGTAACATGCCTCATCTTCTTGTAGTAGTAGTAGTAATAGTTTGGCAGTGTGATAGAATTGAGAACAAAGATAAACTGTGTACTCTCTCAAACTGAACCTAAAATATCTGGCAAGATCCCTGGATTCTGCAGCATTGTGGAAATTATGCAGCATATTTATTTTAAATTGTTTAAAGAGGTTTTTGATTAAATATTGAAACAAGTAATTTATAATGTAATTTAATATAAAAAATCTTTATATTATGCGAAACCCAGGGCATAACTTCATTGTAGACGTTGTCAGGAGAGAAGCTGGAGATTCTGGCAGTTGAGTGAATCACGGTTGGAGTTTTTGACATCTGGGGAAGCGCTGGAGGTCGTTTGGGATTGTGGGATAAATATATAGGTTAATGTTTCTGCTGAGTGATCAACAAAGAAATACACATATTGAATCTATTTCCCTAAGTTAAGTGTCCTCTCACCTTCTTGTCAACTGTCTAAATGGGCCATCTTGATTATCACTGCAAAAGTTTTCTTTTCTCCTGCTGATAATAGCTCATCTTAATTAATTAGCCTCTTACAGTCTGTATGGCAACTTCCACCTTCTCTGTATGTATATATGTATCTCCTTACTATATGTTCCAATCTATGCATCCAGTGAAGTGGGCTGTAGTCCACGAAAGCTTATGCTGTAATAAATTTGTTAGTCTCTAAGGTGCCACAAGTACTCCTGTTCTTTTTGCGGATACAGACTAACACGACTGCTTCTCTGAAAGAAATAGCTAACATTAAACTGTCCTTCACCCCGAAAAAACCTGTTGCTGAATTTTTTTTTCCAGATTCTTGAAAAAACAGCTTTTCCGAACAGCGTTGCTGTAGACATCTGTATGCACAGTCCATCTTGGAAGCCATTAATTAGAAAGTAGGAATTTCTTTGACTTTTTTACATTTTCAGTGTATTAATGTAACACTAGATCTTCAGTTTCAAGATCTTTTGTACCACAAACATTGATATTTTGTGTGGTTCATCTTGGGTCACCCTAGAGAACTGGACCTTACAAGTCTGCTACATTGTTTTAATAACAAGATACAAATATTTACATGTAGATACTTTGTGATCCCCAGGTAAATTATACCCCACCTCAACATTGCATATTTAAATTAAAATTCTTTGTTTATATTGATCGTTTTTTAATTAATAGAGCCTCAATAGGCATATTTCTTTTATTTACTTTGTTCCAGAATGAACACAGTACAGTGCAGAGCTCTAATGTGTCTCCATAGCATTTTGTTAGTATCAGATGTGGATTGTCTTGGAGGAGCTTCAACACTTCAGTCACTTGCACAGCACCTCTCCCAGCTAGTTTTTTCTCAACCAGGTAAGTTTAAGGCCATAGTGTTAAAGAAACTTAACTCAGAAGGGTTTGATTGCTTCTATTATAAATACATTTTATACATAGCATTTAATTTAATACTAGTTTATTACTAATCTCCTCCGCACTTCTTTCCAAATGCAAGAAAACCTGATGTTGGGAATATGCTGCCATGCACCGAAGCTATCTAAACCCCACGTAATCTACTTACCCAGGAAAGCTCTGATCGAATAAAGTTTTTGGAGTGTGTAGTATATGCAAGCACTAAAATATAAAGTGACTTAACCTGTGAGGGAGCCCCATCCTAACATGAAACCACATCATCTGTATTTGGTCATCACTACCTGTGATAGTGACAGTTTTTTCCATTAATCACATAAGGCAAGCTATTGTCAGGGAGAACAGGACTTCTCCCGAGTATGTCTGAACAAATCTGAATTTGAGAGAATTCACTTCTCTGAAATGACATGTCACCGGCATTATAATTCAGGTTAGGCACCACAGGAAGCTAGTCCCAAAGTGATTTCCAAAGCTGAAACAAACTCTAGTATTTGCATACTTATAAAAATAGGAAATATAACAGGCCTCTCTTTCTCCAGGGCATAAGTTATGTGTGTATTTTTTGTGTACCACTCTTGAAAATGTATATCTCTAATAAATTTAATCATTTGCCCCAAACATTTTACGTTTAGGACTAAACATCAAAGCTGCTTATCAAATTTCCTGGAATGATGATGATTTAATTTGAATGAAGATGATAAACCTGTTGGACAATGTTCTTTTAAAACAGCACTGTTGTGGAGTAGCAAACTTATCCCTGTCTCTAAAAAGCTTCTGTGTTAATTCCACTGAGAGCTATTGTGAAGATTTTCCAGTTACTAATGCTGCTTTCAGATTGAGAGGTGACCAGCTGATAAGCAAGCATGCTGGAAATTAATAGTTTAAGGGCCCATCTACACTACAGGAACATTAGCCCATGATTCTCTGCTGTGGATAAGAGTGTCTGATGACAGATGCTCCTAGCTGTAGCGGATAATCGTGCTAACACACAATTATTGTTGACAGGCTTAAAAACACTGTAGTGAATTATGTGGACTACTGGTATAAGTAGCTGTTCAAAGCTCTAGTCTCCTAACTGGGATAGGAATCTGTAAGGTGCCACAGCAGGTTTTTACTCTTGCAAAAGCCTGTAAATAGCAACAAAAGCACATTAGGGGAGAATGAAAAGTGTTAAAATACAGAACAATATGCATGCAAGAAGATGGTTGGTATTGGGGAGCAGTTGAGTATTCAAAATTTTGTGGGCACAGTTTGAGTCTTAGGTTTCCAGGGTTTATTGCATGCCAGGGGGAAACTAACAGGTGAACAAACATGTTCTTTGCGTTAATTGGGGAGATGTTAATATTCTGGGTGCATGTTGGAGCTCAGAGTCCCAGGAAAAAGACTGGATGTCTTATAAATCTGCTTAAGAGAGCTAGGAATTGAGTTTTAAAATACGCACTTAGCTCCTTTGCAGTGCTCCTCTTAGTGCTTCAGTGGTGCTTATGGTCTGAAATATTGTTGTGGGACACTTGTGCTAAATTTTCAGTTTGGCCTTAAATAGGCCTCTCTTTTTGCGTGCATAATTTTACACCTATATTTTATGTCACTTAGAAGTTCTAGTCCTGGATTGTTTGGGAAAACTAGGACTTTAGACATCTGTGGCATAAGTTGTAGGTACAAATACACTTCTACCCCGATATAACAGGGTCCTTGGGAGTCAAAAAATCTCACCGCGTTATAGGTGAGACTGCGTTATATGGAACTTGCTTTGGCCCCACCTGTTCTTTGTTCCCTGACCGCCCCTTCCAGAGACCCCCATCCCTAATCACCCCCAGGACCCGATCCTACCCTATCCCCTGACTGCTTCAACCCCTATCCACATCTCCTGCCCCCTGACAGGCACTCACCGGCAGCAGCGGGAAGCGGAGCAACACGGCCCCAGCCCACTCCGCTCCGCTTCCTGCCGCTGGTGAGTGCGGGGAGGTTGGGGAAAGGACGCCCTCCGCACTCACCGGCAGCAGGAAGCGGAGCGACGCGGCCCCAGCCTGCTCCGTTTTCCTTGCCCCAGCCATGTCACTGCAGGGGAGGGGGCACTTGGGGAAAGGTCCCGCACTCACCTGCGGTGGAAAGCGGAGCGCCACAGCTGGGAGCTGGCGGAGTGGAGCAGGCTTGGGCCGGGCTGCTCCGCTTCCGCTGCTGCCAGTGAGTGTGGGGGGGAATCCCTTCCCCCAAGCCCCCTCCCCTGAGCGACACAGCCGGGGCCGGGGTGAGGGAAGCAGAGCAGGCTACTCTCAGCCCTCCGCTAATCTTCCGGGCCACTCAAGTGTCTCCCCCCCCCCCCCCCCAGCTCCTGCCTCCCAGACCCTGGGGGGAGAGCCCCTGACCGCGCCCAAGACCCTCTGCCCCTTATCCAACGCCCTGGCCTGGAACCCTTAACACGCTGCTCAGAGCAGTGTGTTGGAGCTTTACCGCGTTGTATGCGAACCCGCGTTAGATCGGGTTGCGTTATATCGGGGTAGAGGTGTATGAACATGAAATTGTTGGCAGTTTCCACCTACAAAGCTAGAGGCTCAGTTTCTGAAAATCTAGGTTTTAACGTAGAGCAGCACCAATAGATGTGGAATAGAAGGAAATTTTTCTCTGCTCTCAGTGCAGAAAGTCTTTAAAATGATTTGAAGTTTGTTCTGACTCTTTGGCTTTGTGTTTATTTTTGAGCAGAATTTCCTACACACACTGAATTCCTGGAAGCCATAACTAGTGCTATGAGGGCTCTCTTGCAAACAATGGCATCAAAGAATATATCTCAGGTGAGAGATTTTTCTACCAAACGTTGGACATTCTGGTAGATCGAGGTACAGTAAATTTACATCAGATTGTACTTGAATGGTTTTGAAAACAAACCAATCTTTAAAGAGTGCTAGATTCTTGTAACTTGATGTTTAATGTTTTAAGCATTGTGACAGTGCTTATTAACACTGCTGGAATTATAGGTTTAACAAAATTCATCCTAATTTTTCTCATAGATAAATAAGGTTGCTGAAAATAATATGCTCCTGCAGCAGGGGTGGGCAAACTTTTAGGCCTGAGGGCCACATCTGGGTATTGAAATTGTATGGCGGGCTATGAATGCTCACAAAATTGGGGGGTGGGGAGAGGATGAGGGGTCTGGCTGGGGGTGTGGTCTCTGGGGTGGGGCCAGAAATGAGGAGATTAGGGTGCGGGAGGAGGCTCTGGTCTTGGGCAGGAGGTTGGAGTGTGGGGGAGGCGGGCGGATGAGGGCTCCAGCTGGAGGTGCAGGCTTTGGTGTGGGGCCATGGATGAGGGGTTTGGAGTACAGGAGGGGGCTCTGGGCTGGGATTGAGGGTTTTGGAGAGCAGGAGGGGGATCAGGGTTGGGGCTCAGGGGTGCAGGCTTCAGATGGCCATACCTCAAGCAGCTCCGTGAAGCAGCCGCATGTCCCCCCGTTGGCTCCTATGCTGAGGCGCAGCCAGGTGGTTCTGCGCGTTGCCCTGTCTGCGGGCGCTGCCCCCACAGTTCCCATTGGCCATGGTTCCCATCCAATGGGAGCTGCGGAAGTGGGGGCAGTATGCGGAGCCCTCTGGCTACCCCTATGTGTAGGAGCCGGAGGGGGGACATGCCGGCCGCTTCCCGGGAGCCGCACGGAGCCACGGCACGTGCGGAGCGGGGCAAGCCCCCGACCCAGCTTCCCAGCAGGACCTCGAGGACTGGATTAAAAGGTCTTGATGGGCCGGATGTGGACCCTGGGCCATAGTTTGCCCACCCCTGTCCTAGAAGAAACCTTTCACGCTAATTCTGAGCCTGGTGGTTATTTCATATACGTATTTAAAGAAAAACAGTTGGGCTAACTTTTTTTCAAAAACAAATGTAAAACTGAAGCTGTATCTGTTTGTGCAGCAGCCACAGTTTTTAACTTTTTGTGTGCTAAACTACCAAGGCTAGTGGTGGATTCTTTCTCGCTTGATAGCTTCAAGGCTGTATGCCTTTCTAGAAGATGTACTTTAGCCATACAAGTTATTGGTTCATTATAGCGGTTACTGGGGGAAATGTGATATTCTTGTCAGACTAGATGACCTAATGGTCCTTTCTGGCTTTAAATGCTATGAATTTATGAATAAAGAGTTTCTGTAGTGTTTATTAATGGCTTAGAAGGAGTTATTCAAATATTTCAGGTAAATATGTGGCTTTTGGTTTAGGGCTTTTTACCTACAGAGACATGACAATGAGTCTCGAGCCTTTCTGGAGGAAATTCCTGAAGGAGTAAAAGGATAGTTTAATAATCTCCATGCTGATTCCATCTTCAGTCTTAACTTTTTTCATAATATACTGATGCTACTTATCTGCTATAGGTTTGTCTGTCTTATATGGTCTTCTGCAGTTTCCACGATATGCTATGCATCCGATGAAGTGAGCTGTAGCTCACGAAAGCTCATGCTCAAATAAACTGGTTAGTCTCTAAGGTGCCACAAGTACTCCTTTTCTTTTTTCTGTCTTATATAGACGCAAATGACCTAAAGATTTTTCTTTTGAAATAGTGTTTCTCTGGAAATTTAAATTTGTCTGACATTTACTTTTCTTCCCTTTTTTTTAAATAGTGTATGACTCCTGAGCAGCTGATGACTTTATGTGAAGCAGGTATTCATAGCAGTAATATCAGTGTTAGAGTAAATGTAGTTAGCATCCTGGGAATTGCTGGCAGCGTGCTGGCAAAAGTAGAAGATACAGCTGAAACACTAAAGGTAAAAAATACATTGGTAGCAACCCCTAAACTGCTTTAGTGGAACTTACTTGCCATTGTTTTATAATGCCATGTTTTTAAAAATAAGTATCTCTTTTCAGATGATTGGAAAATTTCTTCTTGAGGTTGCTATGAAGGATTCTTCTCTTGTGGTAGCCGGAGAAGCTCTGGATGCTCTCTTTGATGTTTTTGCAGATGGGAAAGAGGCTGAAAAAGCAGCAGTTCAGATTAAATTGCTCCCTGCACTGAAAGAATTTCAGCCAGTCTTCAAAATGAGGGTAGGCATCTCACAAACTAGTAACCAGTCCAAGGCCTCAAAACACAGTGCAAGTTAACACTTGAGATTAGTTTAGCTGCTTGTACTACCAGGAATTTTATGTGAAATATGCCCACATGATTTTAAACAATCCAGTGCATAGAAGAGAGCACAAAAACAAACCTCACTCACTCTTAGTATGCTTTAGATGGAAAGAAAAGTTCCTTTCTTGACCGTCAATTTAACCAGGGGTATAAAGAAATAGTCCTATATTTACTACGAGGCACCTTTGGTGTCTAAGTTATTATCAGTCTTTTTCTGAAATTCTGGTAAGTTGATTCTGCCAATTCCTCTATGGGTAGAGAGGGCCAAACATGGTTAACCTTTGAGAGGAGAGAGGAAATCCTCTTCTGAAACTAGTTTGACTTCTTGTTTAATTTGCATGGGTGTCCAGATGTGCATATATTTATCCTGTTGCTGCTTAGTTAAGATAGTCTTAACCAGAATCCTTTACTGGTAAGTGAAATTATACAAGTGAAACTTCCGATCTCTCAAATTATTATTTTTTTCCTTTAAAAGGGGGTAAATTTTCAAAGCATTGTGTTGCTTTAACCAGATGACACCCAGTAGGCTAAAAGCTCCAATATACTTTTAAAATAGATACCTTTTTATTTCTATAGTTTATTGCTGGATGGCCTAATATCTTTTAGCCCATCATTCTAGGGCACAACAAATTCGCGGCTGTCATACTCCACCAATTGACCCTTCATTAAATGTGTGGGTGTTTTGCACCTCATTTTATTTCTGAGTGCAGTGCTAGGTGTTTTCCCTAAAATATCTACAGAGGATAAATACATGTTTATACATAAATACAGATTTAACTCTGAAGTAGGATACCAATAATAGTACTGGTCAGATATCTGGCAATGACCTGTCTTCATTGCGGGGGGATTCTGTGTTGCAGTAAATGTCTTATAGTGTGAATTGCTAACCATTGTGTATGTGCGCACGTGTGCTGTGAATTTACTGTTTTTGAATAATTGAAAGGCAGGAGCATCATATCCTGCCAGAGGGTATCAGAGGAGTGCTTGGCTGTCCTAATCTGAAAAGCTGCCTTCTCAATTGTGGGGGTGTGGATGTGTGTATATAATTTTTTTTTTTTTTATTGCAGATACGGAAAGAAGGAAAAGGACAGTACAGTACAGATCAGTTGTGTGTTCTTGACAATGTGAAAATGAATTTGAGAAGATTCATTGCCTATCAAGAGAAATTAGGGGGGGAAAAGGCTACTTGAAACAGACTTTAAATTAAGGTTTTCTTTATTGATTGTCAAATATGTAAGTTTTGAATTCTAGAATTTTGGAGAGAGGGAGTTGTTTTTATGTTAACATTGCATTTCTTACATTATATATATTTTATACTCTCTGGGAAGATGCAATATTAAAGCTGGATTCAGCATATTAAAGTATTGCATTACTTTGAAATTTCATGTTAATGCTTGTAAGAAATGGTGTTGCAATCTTGAGATATGTAAATACAGTTTACTCTCATTGTGTGGAAACCTTCATATACCTTGGCACAAAATTATACCACAAGGAATTAGTTAAAAAAATAAAATCACAGTTACCTACAAAGTTGAGAAAACCCATAAGAAGCCTAGATTTTTTTTTTCAGATGATCTAAGTAGCGGCTGAATGCCTAAGAAAGTTAATGTGTACTGTCAGCTGTGTTCAAAATTGAAAGGGCAGCTTTGGCGAGTTTCCTGAGCAAAGTATGATAGGTACATAGATTGTGATCAGCATTTGGACTTTTTTTTGTCCTCCGAGGCTTATCAAAGAAGAAGCTATGTCAAATTCACTTTCATCCAGTATAATAAATTCTTACATGACAGGTAATTATTGTGGAAGTTAGTTTAGAAGAAACCCGCAAAAGATATTTGGCCTGATTTTTACTTCATTTTGTGGGTGTTCAGCTTTCTGAAAATCAGTTCAATAGGCTTTACTTCCCTTCTGTAGATCCTACATTAAGGTAAAGTTTGGATTCGGGGAAGTAATACACCTAATAACAAATACAGCTATTTTTGTACTGAAATGTGATATAAAAAAGATTTTTATAAAAATTGTTGAACTGATATCTACTCAAATGTGTTTGTTAGAGATTTTAAACTGAAATGCCTGTAAAATACATTACCTATTTTTGAAGAAGTGTCACTGATTATGGATGCATAAAGACAAAGATGGACTTTTATATATGAAAATTTTTTATTAATTTCTTAAAATGTATTTGTTTAATTCATGAAAACGAAAGTATCTCAAATACATGATGTAGAAAAATAAGTTTAGGGGATGTGTGTGTGTGTGGGGCTTTGGAGAACTGGGAATGCAGACATTACATCTAAAAACCAATCAGTTTTATTCATTATGTGAGGTGGGGCCATATTCAAAGACCAATAAAATTGGGAAGAATTGAACACTTTAAAGATGTCAAATATTGTATAAAATTTTGGGAGGGTGGGGGGGTATTTTTAGAGCTTGCCTGTTAAGCCTTGTTGAATGATTGAAACGGAATATTTGAAGACTTTAGTGTTCTGATGCTATTGTGCCAGTCCACAGAGATTTTAGTAGCTAACACTAAAATGGATTCTTCTAAATACTGAATATTTTAACTCTAATGATCAGATTTTTACCCCTGTCAGCCCAGGAGTTTTTACCAGATTCCAGGAATGGATGTATTTTGCTTTATTGTTCAGTGTCCTAGTCCCAGTGAGGAGAAGAAAAAATATATTAATTCCTCTGGAAGAGGAGATTTTATTAATGGCTTCTGTGTGGTTTTCTCTTTTGGACAATGTTGAGTTTGTCCATAGGAATGATTTGTATATTTACAAAGTGTGAACTAGCAGACTTTTCTTAATAAAATATTTTTTGCAGTAAAAGTTAGAGAAATTAGTGTTGAAAAATTAACTTGGTGGTATTCTTCAAGAATGGTTTAGTTCAAACAGGAATTAATTCGGGAAAGACTGTGTTATGCAGGTCGTTGTTCTGCATCCTACAACTCAGATACCTCTGTGCTAGTCCCCTCCTGTCTGCAGTTTCTGCAGGCAGTGAGAAGCTGTAGCACAACCCATGCTATCCATGCCCCTTCTCCAGCCTTCTGCCAGATCTTCTGCTTCTGCAAAAGCAGTCAAGTGCCTGTTCACTTGGCTCCTGATCTTTCTTTCCATTTTGTTTGGCAGTAGCATGCAGCCTTTCTTTCTTCTCTCTCTTCTGATTCAGATACTGAGCTGTGCAAATATGGAGCTAAATCCAAGCAGTGTTCTGTTTGTGAGGGCAGCTTTTAAAGGCTCTTTGGAAAACTAATTATGCCCTGCCTGTTCTCAGCCAGTTGACACTTGCACTGAATTGGGTAGGCATGTTGGGTATTGTCCCCCCCATCCACTCAAGAAGCCATGACTTCAGCACAGAAAAGCCCAATCTGGAGACTTTGAGCAGAACAAAAAGGAAAAGAAAAGATATATAATAATAAAAACTAAAAGATATTTTTCCTCTCACTCTGACACCTTATCCCCTACTGAGGAAGGGGAGCTCTTGGGTTCAGATTCTGAGTAGGACATTCAAAAGATACAACGAAAGTTTTTTTCCCCCTGAGATCATAGAATCCTAGGGATAGAAGGGACTGCAAAGGTCATCTAGTCTAACCTTCCTGTTTGAAACCACGTGCATCCACAGTGTAGATCCAGCCTGAGCAGGCACTAGAGGACAAGCCCAAAGGCAGATACCTACCTTGTAAATCCTTGCTTGAGACAGAAATCCTGCTGCACCCATCCTTTGTGGATGTAATCAGAGAGGAATGGGAAACCCGGATAAGGGTAAATGCATAAGCAGGCATGCACTTAGATATTACAGGTTGCAAGAGCCAAAAAATGCCATTATAGGTATGCCAAAGGTCAATGCTGTAGTGGTATCTCTAGCAAAATATAGGGTAATCCCATTTGAAAGGGATTCTTTCCCAAAAATCCAACTGATAGAAATGTGGAAGCCACTGTCAGAATGGTCTTTTCAGCTTCTTTGGCCATCCATAGAGTATCCCTGATGGCTACATTCTTTGCAAAAGCCAGTGTCCTGGCTTGATACCCCTAAAGCCATGAAGGACAGAGACTATCCTGATTTTCTGTCTACACTTAAGAAAATTTCTCTAGCGACAGCTTTTAGAGGCAGATGCCACAATGCATGTAATGTGATTTTTCATCCAGAGCCATGGATACAACTCATCAACCAGATGCAACATCTGGCTTTGCTCCTGGAAGGTTGATGTTCACTCCAAACAAATTCTGTGATCATCTAAATTCACAGGCTTTCTCCTCTTTGGGTAAAAACTAGACAAAATAGTGGCAGAAAGAGCTGCTAAACTGAAACAGTTGTTCCCCTCCCCTCCCCACTCACTACTTTGAGACGGGACGACAAACCCAGCAAGACAAAGATGCTCCTTCCATCTGCCTCACAAATGTACCAGAGGAAAGAGAGCAGGTATACTGGGGAAATCCCTGGAACTGGGGATCAGGTGAAAAATCCAGAGTGGCTCCACCGTCTCTTAAGAGCCCACTATGACAACAAACGATCATGCCTCCTCCCAGGCCTGAATCTAGGAGGCGGAATTTCCCACTTCTCAGGGCAGGTCTACACTAGCAGCGCTACATTGGTGCAGCTGCACCGCTGAAGCACATCTGGTGAAGATGCTCTATGCTGACGGGAGAGCACTTTCTCGTCAGCATAAATACTCCACCTCCACAAGAGGCAGAAGCTATGTCAGCAGGAGAGTGTCTCCTGCCAGCATAGTGCCAGTGTGGACAGCACTTAGGTCGCTTTAACTTGGATCGCTCAGGTGGGTGTCTTTTTCAGACCCCTGAGCAACATAAGTTAGATTGACTTAAGTGGTAGCGTAGACCTGCCGTAAGGAGAATGGTCTCAGTCAACCACAGACAGGTGGCTGAGAGAGGTAGTGAGTTGTAAATACTCCCTTGAACTCAGGGCCCTGTGCTATTTCTCTTTCATCCAATCCCCTTTCTTGAGTGACCCCATTCAATGTGAGTTGGTGTTAAACAAAATCTCGCATCCTTTTCATAACACAAGAACTAGGGGTCACCAAATGAAATTAATATGCAGCAGGTTTAAAACAAAGGAAGTATTTTTTCACACAACACACAGTCAACCTGTGGAACTCCTTGCCAGGGGATGTTGTAAAGGCCAAGACTATAACAGGGTTCCAAAGAGGATGGCTCTAGACTGTTCTCAATGGTAGCAGATGACAGAACGAGGAGTAATGGTCTCAAGTTGCAATGGGGGAGGTTTAGGTTGGATATTAGGAAAAACTTTTTCACTAAGAGGGTGGTGAAACACTGGAATGCGTTACCTAGGGAGGTGGTAGAATCTCCTTCCTTAGAGGTTTTTAAGGTCAGGCTTGACAAAGCCCTGGCTGGGATGATTTAACTGGGAATTGGTCCTGCTTCGAGTAGGGGGTTGGACTAGATGACCTTCTGGGGTCCCTTCCAACCCTGATATTCTATGATTCTATGATTCTATGATTCAGACTGGCTCAGGTGGTGCAGTCAACAACTCGAATGATGTCTGATTCAGGGGGTCTTCACTCTGATTTCATAGGAGTGCAGTCTTCCAGCAGCTGACCAGGTTGCCAATCATAAGAAGAAAAACTGGGTAAAGAACTTCACTGTGAAAGCAGATCCCAAATCCCTGGAAAGGGATCCTCTTCACACAGATGGTCACAAGGCCTGCCCGTTCCTCTTCTGGGGAAGGTGGGTGATCCAGAGGATAAAGTGAGAAGAAGCAAAGGTGATAGTGTGAGTTCCGCACTGGCTAAGGATACTATGGTTCTCTGAACTGACATTGGAACTATCATTGCAGCTGCCGTTGAGACCAGACATCTTTTACCCAGGCCTGTTCCTCCATCCAGACCCACACTGGCTACAACCAATAGCCTGGCTATTGAAAGGGAAGCGTTAGCTCGGACTGTCTTCCAGAGTGATTGGAACTTTACTCTCTTGCAGGCAAACTTCTACACTAACAGCCTCCTTCTCCATCTGGACTAGGTTTAGCTATGGTGTTGAGAACACCCAAAATCCCATGGATCCTGCTATCCCAGTTATCCTGGATTTTTCTTCAGGAAGCCATAGACAAGGGATTTCAGCCCAGCTCCGTAGCATATCAGATGTCATCTGTGAGTAGCGTCCTATTTATAAGACCTCCGGTTCCTTAACAGAGAACCCTCAGGTATCTAGATTTCTTAGAGCAGTCAGGTAGGCTAAACCTGTGATTAGACCAAACTTTCCTAGTGTGACCTACCACTGGTGTTAAAAGCCCTAACAACTTACCCTTTTGAGTCACTGACACATCTTCAGTCTACCTATCCTAAAAAACCCATTTTTCTGGTCGCCATCACATCTGCTACACGAATCTCTGAACTGGCAGCTTATCTATGCAGGAATCCCACTGTGTGTTCCATGACACGGTGGTGCTAAAAATCCCAGAATCGATCTTGCCCACAGGGAATTAATTTTTACATGCCAGGAGATCATCCTCCATTCTGTCCAAAGCAACAGCCCCAATAGAAAAGCTGTAGCACATTTTAGATATTTTAAGAGCACTGAAGAGCTGTCAAGCACACCAAATCAACAAAATGACCAGGCTCCTTGTTTGTTTCCTTTCATTCAAAGTGCCAAGGGCTCAGGCTATCCAAGCTCTCACTAGATAGATGGATCAAGCTATACATTGTGAGGCATATAAAGCATTAGGTGCTTCTCTACTTGGTGGCATCAAGGCACACACCACAAAATCTATGGCGACCTTGTGGGCAGAAAGAGCTTGCAGTTCCACCACAGAAGTCTGTGGGTCAGCAACATGGTGATCGGTTAACACCTTTATTAGATGCTGTAAAATGGCCTTTCTGTCCTGTGCAGAGACCTCCTTTAGCAGAAGGTGCTGCAGGCAGTGATCTAGTAATAGCACTGCCATTTGGGGCAATTAACTCTAGGGGCTTGTGACACAGAGGCCCATTGGTGCCAACTGGCAGAAGGCTCACTGTTCTTTACAAGCAGCTCTTGTCTCAGACCTGACAAACTCACTGCACCCGTTACACCACTTTCATGGTATTTATCCATGAAGGGTAGTATGGGAGGTCTGCTGAAAGCTTGTAACTTATTGATACCCATAATCATTGCAAGATGTGTGTATGGGTAATATTTAAGGACTAATGTAACTATTTTGACAGTTATGCCTGCATGGTCTTGGAGTGCAAGTGAGTCACCAGGGAGTTGTATGTCTTGGTGATGGTCTGTTCAAGCAGGAGGGGATTATATAATGTATTGTTTAATTGCCTACTGTTGCAACAACGCAGTAGAGTCAATGGAAAAACATCAGAGATATACTATACCCATGGAAACCACTTGGAAGTGAAGAAGAACAGTATGACAGTGAGGGGATCGCCCTGTCTGTGAGTAAGGACAAAAGGCTGAGTCAGTATATCATGGGGTGGAAAAAGACACTCTGGAGCCATTTGCTGATTAGGCACCTTGAAACAGTGGGGTGCTTCATGAAAGACTGCCCTGGCTCCTTGGGGCCAGCAAACACTGTAGTGAACTTTGGGGTGAGAATCTATTTGAATCTCTATTCTTAAAATACATTTCCTTTTGTTTTACTATGGTTGAAATCAGGTGGTGTGTGTGATGCAGGAGTGGTGGTCTAAGGTAAAACTGGCTAACTGGAGTGAATTGTTCCTTTGAGAATAGATCTGGGACTTCTGTGGGTGTCCAGTGAACAGGGCCTGGACACACCACAGGGACACTTTGATGGGACTCTGTAGCTAGGGTGCATCTCTTGTCAACAGTCAAGACTGATATAGCTCAGAAGAGAGTCCTTGAATGGTTGACAGGCTGGTTGTGTTAGGGAGCTAACATTCAGCTGGCACAGACAAAATTCCCTCAGGCTACAGGACAGTGGCAACAAGGTGCCCTGAGAAACATCACAGGGCTCTTCCCTATCTCATTCTGTTTTTCTTATCCATCCCTACTTCTGTTCAGTGCTTGCTGCTTCCCATAACTATCATAATTAGTGGGAGATGCTGAGCTTGCAGAATGGTAAATTTCTTACCAGATAATTTCCTTCCCGCTGGCAGTATCTTCCACAATTCTACCCCCTCTGGATGGCTTAATAGCCAAGGAACAGTATTTAATTTGGTAGTTACACTTGTAGGCCATAGCCTACTGTACATAATTTATTACTTGGCATTGAAGTTATTGTTACTAATCACATTGTATGACTTTTTACACAGTTTTGTAATGAATCATGTGGCAGCAGGCCAGAGAAGAGGGGCTTGGCTAGCATTGGCTGTGCTATAGGTTTGAACTGCCTCCAGAACCCGCAGATAGGGAAATAGCCAATACGTATCAGAATTATGGGAGATGTTGCTAGCAGAAAGGAAATTATTGGGTAAGAAATCTTACCTTCGAGATCATCACAGTGGCCCCGTCTAGCCTTATCTATAAATCTGTTTATAGGCCCCAGCCTTTAAGATAATGCAACTTTGGCCACAAGCCCAGACCCATTTTCTGCCAGGGACTTTGGTTGATGAGCTCCATGCATACAGAAACCCCATCAGGTTACATGGTGCCCAACTGCCTCGGTTTCTTCCACGGTCAGCTGGCTGCAATAGCACGGACAGCAAATTCTTGCCTAATTTTTGTCCATACCCTTGGTGCTAGGTTTTGGTTTTGCAGTTCTTAGCTTAACTGTTACTGGGTTTTCAGGTTTTTGTTTTTTCAGTATCTGTCATTTAAGCCTAGCAGCCTGTTGTGGCCTTTTCAAGGCTTGATTATGGCTGAGCCTGAAGAATTCATGAGGAAAGAGTGTTACTGAGTTCTTGCCTGGCCTGCGCTGTCCTGTCTTCTACAGTCTGTGAAGATAGAAAGGGTCATTTCAAACTTAAGAGGCTTTGTCTTCAGGAGCTGGTACCCTGGATATTTAGGGCATTGACAAATAAGATCTGATAGACCTAAACTGTAGGATGCTAAATCAGCCTTGGTAACTGTCCATACTATGTAAAAGCCCTTAGACATGGAAAATTACATGGCCCTTACAGGCCCTAGGATAGCAAGAAGTTAATTGCCTGTGGTCCATGAACGTGCCCTTTAGAGCCAAAACAACCTACCAGTATTATTCCCAAAACCCCATGGTCATCTGGGGAGGTCAGGTTACACACCTCAGATGTGAACAAGGTGCTTAGCTCTTTCTTAGCCCTGTAGTGTAGACCTGCCCTAAGTCGACCTAAGTTACACATCTCCAGCTATGTGAATAACATAGCTGGAGTCGATGTACCGTAGGTCGACTTATTGCGGTGTCTGCACCACTCTGGGTCAATGGGAGACTCTCCCATCGACTTACCTTCTGCTTCTCGTTCCGATGGAGTACCGAAGTCAACAGGAGAGTGATCAGTCGTTGATTTAGCGGGTCTTCACTAGACCTGCTAAATTGACCACTGCAGGACTGATTGCTGCGCATAGATCCCCTGCTAAGTAGAGAGAAGCTCTTAGGTGGGAGTGAATTCCTCAGGAACTCAGAAACTCCTAGATTGTTTGTAACGTGATAATATCCAGAAGTGTTATGGGTTAGGTGGTGTGGCTGCAGCATCAGGATTCCAGGCATATTCAGCTAATGGCAGGTCTCTGTGGCCAGCTGTTAAAATTAATTAATTAATCAAAAATCACATTCCATGTACAATAACATGTAGATCAGCTCCATGATGTTGGTTTCAGATTTTACAAAACACTCCCTCCTTGTCTTGTCATCAAAGTCTGGTGTTCAGGTCGGAAGGGCAGTTTTATATTGTTTACTCATTGACCTACCTTCAAATTTAGCACTCTTTGCTAATCTCCCAAAGGTGGGGCTCTGGGAAGGCAATTCTTTGAAAGATTACTACTAAGTGATGTTCCTGTGTTTATTGCTCCCACTGATCTGCACCTCCTCCTTTCTCTGTTAGAATATAATTTACAGACTAGTTGGAAAGGAGCTGAGGCAGTTGGAAGCCATTCCCCTTCCTAATCTCCCAGAGGTTTCCATGCAGGTGGGGTTTCATGCTCCAACAGTAACTGTTAGCAATTGTTCTGGGCTCACGACCAGAGAGAAGCACATCCCAAAGGTGAACGTCAGTTACTTGGTGTGTAACTTCCTCTTCAGACTGCTGAAGATGGCTTCTGTCATTTAATAGCATTAGACACAAATAAAAAGAAGTAAAATGTATCTGGTTCTGTTTGATTTAATTTTACAATAATAGGCGGGGGAGGTGCTGGATGAATATCTAATGTCACTGATGTTAGAAATACTGTAAAGATGATAAAATATAAGAAGGCCAAGTGTTCACTTGGTGAACTTTAATGACAGCCTTTTCAGAGGTAGTCTTACTATTAAATATCCAGACTGAAAATCCACTGATTAATTGGACTTGTGATAAAATAAGGAAATTATCTAATGTTTCCAATTTATCTGAGTGGAAAAAGGAAACTCTAATGAAACTCTCATGCATCCGACGAAGTGGGTATTCACCCACGAAAGCTTATGCTCCAATACGTCTGTTAGTCTATAAGGTGCCACAGGACTCTTTGCCGCTTCTAATGAATTGAAAATTGTTAGTTGGGGTACCTATCATCTCAGTTTAACTTGGGTTTATATTTATTTCTTCTCTGAGCATGGCATTTAGTCAGTGAGCAGACTTCCATATTGTACATGACTGCATTATCAGGACTAAATGTTAAAACAGTTTTGCAGTTACATCCATACGTCAGTTAATTTCAGATTGATATTTAATCAGTTTGGCTTGGATAATATCTGAAAGAAAAATATCTAGAATTGTTACTCCCTTGTTTTGATTAGTCTGTGCCACAGCTCATGGCAGAATTGCACTGAAAATTTTAAAGCCTTTTACTATATGGGGTTAATTAATGTGCATGCAATTTCTGTTCCTCATCCCATAAGGCTCTGTTCAGATATACTGTTATAAGAAATTAGTATTAAATGCATTATTTACAGCCTCTTTAACCCTTCCTTTGCCTCAAAGTTAAGCTTTAACCACTTGAAAAAGATGTTTTTTAAACTTTGGCGGTAGGAGTTTGGAGTCTATGTCCCTGAGATTGTGTTATGTATGTCTTGCTTCTAACCTCTCTTATCTCTGCATTGACTCACCCACCCTTCTCTCTTTCTCTCTCTGATTCACATAATTGTCACTGCTTGGTATTTACTTTTCAGATACTTCTTCACTTAGTTGGTGGAAGAACATCAACCGAAGTAAGAAGAACAGGAGTACGTGTGGCACATTAGAGACTAACAAATTTATTAGCGCATAAGCTTTCATTTTACTTATCAAATGTATTCATTCCTTTGTATCTATGGCTGAACCATGTTTTTTAAATTCTTAAGAGCCTCCATCACCCCTATGAAAGTGTGCTCCTTTCTGAGGTGAGCTTGTGTTCATTTGGGGTTAAAGAGCAGCAAGGCATGTGAGTTTTCGGAGCCTGGAGTTTGGATTTTAAGTTGTGGCACCCCTGTTCTCACTTTGGCCTCAGCAGTTGTTTAGAGAGACCTGCTTTAGCAGTGCAAATATTTCCTAGAAGTGCCCACGATTCAGATGTTAAAGATGCTGAACTCTATCTTGTATCTTAGAACTTTGATCATAAATGGTGTTTCAATCAGGAGTAATATCACTTGAATGGGTGTGTAGTTCAGCACAGAATTGGTCCATAACAGTAAACTTAAGAGAGTTTTTTAATAGTCCGTGCTGCCCCTGCGTACTGGTAATTTGTGTGGAAACATCCTTATCTGTCCATTTTGTGTGTGGAACAGTAGCATGGTTTTGAGGTATGAAGACAGAAGAAAAGGTATCCTAATTTAGATAGCACAGAAGAAGAAACACTGTTCCAGAACATGACAAGGAGCTACTATGAAACCAACTACTGTTACCACTAAAAAAATAAATAAATGTACTACTTTCACAATAGTGTGTTCTGCAGTGTAGTCTGCTCCCTCCAGCCTTTACCTTCCTCAGTCTTTCCCTCCTGCTCTAATATCTGGTAAAATTTCCCCTTTGTCCTTGCAAGACTGATGAGCTGCTTGAATTTTTCCTTCCAAAAAGCACTTTTGCTGAGTGAACATGATCCTTCATGATCCCTTGGACTGCCATTCTAATCCAAGTTGTAAATTACTACTACTTGTAAGCTTTGAGCCCCAATACAAGCTAAAAGAGCTACCTTGTGAATTGCATTGGCAACCCTACAATGGCCTGAGTCTGCAGATCTTTAGTATGTCACAATCATGAGGCAACCAATACAAAAGAGGATCATATTTTCCCTGTACTATTAAAGTAATTATTTGTACAATCAGACCGCTCTATGACATTTGCATCCATATCTCTGTGGGCCAGGGCCCAAATCTATGTTAAAGGCACAAATGAGGAAGACAGATTGCAGAGGCAGCAGCTTTTGCATTTGATTTCTGCTGATCTTTCATCTTCAAACTGTAGCCCTTCTTCTCACTCCCCTGTGGAGGATCCTGCTGCCCTCTTCCAAATCTTCCTTGTAAAGATTATCTATGCTTTTCAATGTGTGTCCTATACATCCCCACTACTGTCACTTTTAGATCCTTCATATGTTCCCATCATCACCTGCGGACTACCTGAATAGCGTGCCCTGTCCTTCCACTGCAAGTTAAGATTTTTATAATCAGTAACCCTGAGCCTTGTTTTTGATGCTTCACTGAACCAAAAATGTTTTATTTAATCAAATACTAAATATGTGTTGTGTTGTTGTTTTTGTTCTAATATTAAAGGTTTGAATGTTAGAAAGTGTGGGTACCCTCTTTTGATTGACTTTTCTTTTTAAATTCTACTGGCAACATAGCAGAAAGAAAACAAAATAATCTATATGAAAAATGCTATATGCTTTATTATTTGTTGCCTTGTCTGTTAGCATGACCTGTGTACCAAGATGGTAACTGGCTACTGTATAGAAGGCAATAGAAAACTCACAAGTGGATTTGTGGGATCCAGCAAATTAAAGGACCCCCTGGGAAAGATCAAGGTGTTTTATATTTAGATAGTGCCCTTCGTTCCAATTCAGTTATTGTTGGGGTGGAAGGCAGGTTAAAGAGCTGATTAAATAGTTTCAAAATATATACAAATTTTGTGATTTTTTTTTTAAATACTTTGCCAAGTGAGTGAATGGGGTGGAGGAGAAAGTGAATTTAATCCAACGGAGCTGATTACAATTAAATTTCTTTCCTTCCTACTACTACTCAGAGAGTAGGTAAAATGTGCTTTGGGATGCCCCACGAGTGGGGAAAAAGGAGGGAATGAGAAGGTTCCATGGCAGTTAAGAGTGGCAGTTGGAAGTAGGAGGGGTCTGAAGGAAGTGTAATTGACTGAGGAAAGATCCTGTGAGGCAGGGAGAAAACAATGGGAAGTAGCATAGATTGTGTAAATGTGGAAAATGGAGGAAAGGGTGGACTTGTGTTTAAGGCACGGGAGTGGATGGGAGGAGTTTGTGTTCCACTCCCAATTTGGACAGTCTTGCTGCTGTGTGACCTTGGGCAAGTCACTCAGTACCCTCTGTTCCTCACTCTCCCTATCTATAGCACCTAGCATATAGAGAGTATGTGTTGTAAAGTATCTTGAAGTGCTCCTCATGTCATAAAAAGAAGAGTACTTGTGGCACCTTAGAGACTAACCAATTTATTTGAGCATAAGCATCCGATGAAGTGAGCTGTAGCTCACGAAAGCTTATGCTCAAATAAATTGGTTAGTCTCTAAGGTGCCACAAGTACTCCTTTTCTTTTTGCGAATACAGACTAACACGGCTGCTACTCTGAAACCTCTCATGTCATAATAATTGACACTGTGAGGTGAAGAAAGAAAGAGGCTTGGAGAAAGAGAGCACAGAGAGAAACACTCAGAAATCCCCATGAATAGATAAGTGGGTTCCTGTTTCTCTCTGGACAGATGTGTTTGAGCACAATGGCCTAGTACCTGCAGTATACTCATAGTTAGAAATTCAGTAGTGGGACCTGTTTGCAAGATTCTTTTAAACTGCAAAGCAGAACTCTGTTAATGACTTTGCCTGCTGAGCTCCCCATATGTTGCTTCTGTCAGAAATGATTTAACATTTCAGGAAGGTGACCTTCCATAGTAATCACCTCATAAATACTGAGATTAAAACTGTACTATTTAAATTTTGAAATACAGTTGGCACTTTCCACAACACTGCCTAGAAGCAATGCCTGAAGTGGGCCATGCTATCCTTATTCCCCTGTAGTACCTTACTCCAGAATCTGAAACTGAACAGTTAGAATGCTTAGCCAAACAAAATCAACATAGCTTTCCCAGAGCATATCACAATCACCATCCTGGGCAGGTGGTCTGTAATATAGTATATTTCTACTGCTATAAGCCAAGTTTTCCTGTTTTCTCCGAAGCCCTCTGCAGTCTACAAATACAATCACAATTTTGTAACCAGGTCATGATATACTCATTTGACCAGTTACAACAAAATTGTGTCCACACAGCAGCTTTCATCATAATACAACCAAGTGTCAACTGTACTGGGTTTTCCACAGCTCCCATGCTACTGAGCACTATTTGTATTAGTGCATTGGGGAAAACCTGGACAACTCTCCCATAGTGCCTCAGCTGCTGCTGCTATTAGAGAAGATAATGGGTGTTCATTCCATGATGTTTCCTCTTGCCCCCAACTTCTCCTATTCAGATTCTGGGACTGATTATATAATCCCCATAATCCTCCCTTCTCACAAATATCGGGTTTACACTTCAGGTTATTGAGTCTGTCCGCTTTGGGAGTTTTCTGCTTAAAAGCAAAGCAGGTCAGAAATGCTTATAGAAGACCGAGAAATCAGTGACAAGGGAGCTGCATTTCAAGAGGTTTTTGTCCAATTATACTACAGAAGCAAACCACAGAAAAGCCAGTTTCTGGGCTGAGCTTTACCCAGTAGTGGCCAAGAAACCTGAGAATGACAAAGTTCACTTTCAACTCTGGTAATATTTAGAGCATCAAACCACTCCTGTGAAATAGTATCCCTGCTACTATGAATTGCATTAGTAGATGAGAAGCTGCACAGCAGCACTGACTATTGGTCCCTGGCAGAGCTGTTAGGTGTGGGGAATGTGACGCTGTGTTCATGGAACCCAGAACTGTAAGCCACTGTGTTAGCTCTCGGCTTCAGCAAGAGTGTAGTCTGCAAGCTCATGACTCTACCATGTAAAGCCTTTTCTTTGTCTTGCAAGTAACAATACATGAAACCCCCATTCCTGAGTTCCCCAGAGACGTCTATCTCTAGTGTCCAGTCCCTCTCACTGGCCACTCACAGAATTTGTTAAGTTTGCAGCCTCTAAAGATACACAGCACACATACCATCCTGTTAGTTTAGCTGAGGATTTAGTCTTATTTGTAAGGTTATCCATACTGAGATGGTTACAGTAAAAACTAATCACAAATTTATTCATAAAAAAGAGCTTTACATGATACTAAGCAAGAAAAAACAGGCAGGTATGATTACAAACAAAACAAGATACACTTTCTTTTTAGCATGTTACAATCTTTATTTAAGCAGTTTTTTCACATCAAATTACCAGCAGCTCTAGCCCTCCAAGGCCAGGGGCTCCGACTTTCACAGTTCCTGTTGTTTGCTAAGTGATGGACAACTAGAATGCCTTTTGGTTCCCCTTATGTTTCCCAAAGTCCATTGTCTCTGCCTCAAGGGCCAGGAAGACTTTCTGGGGGTGCAGACTCTGTCCCCCAGTGTTTTCACTACACCGTCCTCCATCACTTGTTTGTTTGATTGCTTTGTTTATCTTATATATAATTGTACTTTCATTGTCCTCTGCCTGCAGTCAAGCTAGTCATCAGACTGGTCAATTCACATTCCTTTGTCTAGGGCAGGCTTAATTTATGCACCACTTCCAAAACACGTTTTATAAATATATTTCCAGCACACATACAGAATTATTTACAAACAATCCATACATACATCACTCGAAGATATGCCTGACCAGCATGTCACCAGATACTTATGATATCTTAAAAGGTATGTTTTGGATACATATTGTGACAACTGTGTGTTGGAGATAGTGATTGTATTAGGCCTGATATGAATTACAGTATAATGGGCCCTCTGCCCATGGGCATTTAGGGGCTCTTAGGGTCTTATGGAAGCTCACAGTGAGTATAATAGAGTTAAGTGAAAAAAGCCATTTTTGATTTGCATGAGGTCATCGTGAACTCAGGATGAAATTGGAGGGATACCTGGTGAAACCTACCCATTCCATAACAAGTTTTGTTAATTCCTTCTCACCGGGTAGTACTCAGCACCTTCCACTACCTGAGAGGATGGGACCCTGGACTGTAATCCATTCTGATTTATATAGGACCTGGCAAGATGACCCTACTACCCCTCCTAGATCCTCACTCTCTGTCATTGATTAGGCAAGTAGTGAGCACAGACTTCAGCTTTTATGCTAAACTCTGTTTTTATTGTTACCCCTCCCTGTTAATCTGTTCCATCCACCTTTTATGCCCTCATACCTAGTTTGTAAAATCTCTGTGACATGGCCTGTTGCTTTTGTTACTTCTCTGTACAACGCCTAGCAGAATGCGGCTCTGACCTTTATTGAAATTCCAAGGCACTACTGTAATATAAATAACTAGCCAAGTGTACAGTTTGGAGAGTTCATATTTTTTTTAAATAAACAAAGTGAATAAGAGAGCTTAATATATCACCTACCTGACCACCCCCATTGGATGCTGCACTTTTGACCTCATAGAAGAGAGAGGTCATGGGGGAGAATGTGGTAGTGGCAGTGTAATTTAATTAGGGGAGTGTATTCCATGCATACAGGTCAGGATGGAAAAAAATGTACACTTTTCCCACTTACACGTCAGTGAAGAGGCTGCTCATTCCTGATGGAGTGACCTAGTGAGATAAGAGACTGGAAAAGTAAGGAGGAGCTAATTTGTAAAGATAAAATACGGATTAGGAGTTGGTTTAAAAGAGGGAATGGCACAACTGAACTGATGAGCTAGGGAGATAATTTTTGAAAGTAACCTTTTAAATTGATTTAAAGTGGGGGCAAGATTACAGTAGTCCAGGCTAAGGAGGACAGGGTTGCAGTTGTCCAGACAGGAGATGAAGAGGATGTAGATAAGAACTTTGGTAATCTGGATACAGACAAAGCCAGATCTTAGAGATGTTATGAAGGAAAAAGTGGAATGATTTGGATATGGCCTGCAGTGAGGATCCAGAGAGAGGGCAGAGACTATTGTGGTCTAACATCCTGTATCAATTCATACAGTCACACAGAGTAGATATATTTCAGATGCCTACTCTGATACCATATTCATTTGCTTGTCAGTTTATGCCTGTCACCAACCCCAGTCTGTCTTTTTAGATTGTAAACCCTGCAGCCTGGGGATTGTCTTTTTATCTGTGTTTGTACAACACTCAGCATAATGCAACTTTGATCCCACCTGAGACCTTTGGGCACTCCCACAATATGTGTTCTTGATGGCTTCTTCACACAATGCATGGTCCATCTGTGTAGCTCATTCCATGGGATAGTTTGAAGGCCAAAGTATAACTGGGTTCAAAAAAGCATTAGATAAGTTCATGGAGGATGGGTTCATCCATGGTTATTAGCCAAGATGGTCAGGGATACAACCCCATGCTCTGGGAGATCCTAAACCTCTGACTTCCAATAGCTGGGACTGGATGACAGAGGAGGAGGGATCACCCAATACGTTTCCTTGTTCTGTTCATTCCCTCTGAAGCATTTGACTTCGGCCACTGTTGGAAGACAGGATACTGGGCTAGATGGACCATTGGTCTGACCCTGTATGGCCGTATGTGTTTAATAATCAGGGATCCTAGAAATCTGCTTAGCGCGGTAAAACATGGAATTTGCATTTTTACAGAGAATCTTTAGTTTTTACATTTTGGGGAAAAAAATAAAAACATATACAGTGGAACCCCAATTATCTGATCTGATTAGGATCGGGGTCAGATCAGATAATCAAACATTTGGCTAATCCAGGAGAAATGGTGGGGCTCAGGTTGTCAGCTTAAAAATTGTAAATATATCAATACAGCATTATGTTTAACTGTTGTGTTGGCGAGGGGAACTAAAGTTCAGCGTTTCATTTTAATTATGGAAAATGTGGATTTGGGGTATTTTTTGTTTTGTTTTTATCACAGAAAATTAGGATCCCAGTTAACAATAAGTAGGCCCACTACCCAAAGGAAAGGAATTCAGGGAAGTGAACTTCCTGCTTCACTCCCCACTCAGTAACAGTAGGGCAGGCAGTACTTGCTGCTTCTGTGCCTTTTCCTCAGTCTGCGAATTGATGCATCCCAGGTTTCACAAATAAGGAATAATTGTCCCTATTGGCTTTCTTTCACAGATGTAAAAATAAACACCAATCAGAAACATTCAAAAAAGTGTTTGTTAAAATACAGTTGACATGTCATGCTTTGACAAATTCAGAAAATGCCTCACTTATGTACATTAAAGTTAAGGCTTTAACTGGTTTAACTGTCCATTGCTCCAAAAGGCCTAACTTTTAAGCAGTATTGGTTTGTTTGTTTGTAGCATGTGATGTTCTCTCACTTACGATACAAAAGTGAGAGCAAATTAAAGATGGGATGTGAAGTGAGAGAACACAATATTGTTATAAAAACTATTACATTAAAAGCAGAATTTGTATGGAATTCTGCAATTCACTGTTATAGTTGTAAATGAAGCGCACACCTTGTGGAATATTGGTATGTTACATAACAAAAAAACATGTACTTGAAAATTCAGTTTCTCTCAATAACTGATTTTCAGGACAGCTATTCTCAGGGGATTTATAAGGAATATAGAGCCTTGTACCTGTTGTTGCAAATTCAAATCCAGTTCAGGGTAGTACTGAGTTATCTGATGGCTCTTTTCTGGCATATGTGAAATGAGCAGATGTTCTCAGTCCACATCATAAAAACCATGACACTTGACTGGAAACCCTTGTGGCAGTCTCAACAGAGGCCAAGGATTGAGGACTGACCTGCTCTCTCACTCTTAGAGGACTTCTGCATCAGGATTAGAGCTGAGGCACATTGATAAGGCTGTGTGGGAAAGCTTTTATTGTCTGTATTTGTTCTCTGAATGAAACCCCAGGGCTGTCAAGCCAGCTCCTTTCAGAAGTCCTAAAATTCATCCCAAACACCTGAATTCTGCACCAATCAAGAAGTGATTTCTGAAAACTAATTACACTTTAATATCATTTTGCTTCTATATCTTTTCCCCTAATTGTTTTAATTTTGTCCTGTAATAAACGAGACAAGCAATCAATTACTTTCTGGCAAGGTAGTATGAAATGTCATATGTTTAAGGCCCTACTTAATTCATGATGATATGGAAATTGCAATGTGACACTGTACCCCATATTCTTCACAGTGATATTATGATATAATTAAGGCATAATTATGATGCAATTTGTACAAGACAGGTTGTGTGAGGTGTCATTGGAAAAGTTATGATTTGCTGAATATCATTATCCTATTTGTATGCATGTATCATTTTTGTATCTGAAATTATGAATATAGACTAGGGATCTGTATTTCAAATGGGCTTACTCTGGAAAACACCTACAGCCAGCCTTTCAGGTACAACAATGAAGAAGCCAGACGGGGCTGATGGCCCATCAGCAAAGACAATGGACCCTGGAAGAACTTAACCTTCCTGTGAACTTTCAAGACAGCCTGTAAGTAATGGCTGCTATAACTCAACAAAATATGCAAGGTCATGTGACCAGACCACATATCTCTGGATTCCATCTTGGAATGTCAATATTTTTCCACAAACTGGTCTGGGAACCATGTTTTGAAACAAAGGGGTCCCACCACATGCTAAAGCTATATAAGGCAGGGAGTGACATCATTGATTGTTCTTCACTCCCCACACAAGAGGACTCCTGGAAATACCTGAGGAACAAAGACTGAACTGGGGAAAGTGCTGGACCCAGGCTAAAGGGATTTCTAGCCTGTGTGTGAAGACCTGAGAAACCCAAGCTGTAAAGCTAATGCAGCTTGTGCCTTAAAAATCTACAAGTCTGCTTGTACCATCAGTTAGGGTGAGAATCTGCTAATTCATATCCAATCTATCTAGTATATTAAGCTTCGTTAGCGTTTTTGTTTATTTGTTAGGTAATCTGCTTTGATCTGTCTGTCATTTAAAATCTATCTTTGGAGCCAATAAATTTTTTATGTTTTAATCTAAACCAATGAGTTTGGAGTAAAGTGTGTGGGAATCTTAGCTCAGAGGGGTTGTTGCATATTCCTCTCCACACTGAGGGGGGGAGGAACTCTATGAGCTTGCATTATACAGTTCCATGTGAAGCGCAAGACAATATAATTTTGGATTTATGCTCCAGAGGGGGTGCGTGCCTGGGGAGCTGAGAGTTACCTTGGCTTTAGCCTTTCTACTTTTGGTTTGTGCAGTGGCTAGGCAGAGAGCTTGTGTGTAACTGCAGCTGAGTTTGTCCCTATCTGTGTGTATCCCAGTGGAAGTGTAAAACCAGGAGCAGGTCTGCTGCATGTCACAGCAGCACAGTGTGAGAGGAAGCCCAGATTGGTGCATCAGAGGGCTCAGTGGTACCCCAGTTCCAGGTGGCACCTCAGGGGGAACCCATCACATGCAGATCCCGCAATATTAGACTTCCACTGCAATTTTGACAGTGGGAGCCCTGCCATGTGTGGGGCTGACAGTGGGAGCAGGGGGGGTTAGCTAACAGCAGGAGCCCCTGCTCTCAGCCCTGGGTGGCCCACAGTGGAAAATTGCAGAAAAGTAATAATGGACCTTATTACCGCAAATAATGTCCATTATTATTTTTCCATGATTTTCCATGGCTTTTCTGCAACTCAGATGCAATTTTTGGACAATCCTCTCACGATTCAAGTAGGGCCTTGAATATGTTTAATTTGTATGCTGTTAAATAGTTTCCTGATAGACTGTTATTTTTACATCTTGTTGAAGCTATGTTGATAACTAAAATATATACGTAATCAAGCAAGAAAAATATTTATTATAGGAATTTTCACATACAGATCTTTTTGAAAGTTTGGCCTGCGTTCCTTTGCCTGTAATATTAAAGAAAGTTTGACATTGTTAATAGTATTTCAGTGACTCAGGTTGTATAACCGGAGAGCTTTGAGTCAGAGACCCTTCTAATTTGTATGAGAAGCATCTTCTATATAAGGCAAGCAAATCTGAGCTGTTTGTTATGATTTCCATCGAGGAAAGGAGCTACTAGTGGCCTGGAACATGAGTGGATGTAGAGCTGGGGGAAGGAAGTCCACTACTTGAGAAACAGTAGGAGAGAGAGACAATGGCATCTTGCTTTAGAAAAGTACCAGGAAAATGATACAATCCAGTAGCCAACACTCTGGCACTGCTGTATTATTTATGGCATACAGTGCACCACATTTTATTTAAACGGGAGTTTAGGAGCTCCTTGCATTGTGGGATATAAGTACTGAGATGCCCCAGAATAAATCTCCATCACATCTAAACAGCAGACACCATTTTAAGTATTCTATATACTGTTATAACTTTTGTGATTGCTAAAAGGATTTTGTTACCTCACAGGGGCATTTGTGAAGATAAATCCATGCATGTTTGTGAGGCACTTAATTACTATGGTAATGGGGGGCAGTATAAGTGCTTAGATTTATATGGATTGATGGGGGTTTCATTGGTGGGAGTTCCATTTTCATGCGACTGATTTGCTAAAAATTCTCCTCTGGGACTAAAACTTTCCATTCTTTGGCTTATCCCTGAGATGAATGGGTTTTTAAAAAACTTTTAAAGAAAATTATACTAGCCATTTTTGAGTTATTGAAGCGTGAAAAACACTTTCAGCATTTTTATTTATTTAATTATTGCTGTAATTGGTTAACTTAAAAATGGCTGAGCCAAAAACAAATTCTGCGTGCTATTTTTGCAAGTAAATAATCTTCGTTGACAGGTTGACCTTTTACTAGGTTTGAGGGAGAGGTGGAGAATAAAAATTGTGATTGAAAAGTCATTTCTGAGCATGCTCAGTTGGTTTTTTGTATGGGTTTTTTTGGACAGCCTAATGAAGTCTGCTCCCTTTGTGACATCACACTTTTCAGACATCCTGGCCTCACTTTGCCAGGCATAAGGATTAGTGCTGGGACACCTTTCAAATGATGGATTTTAAGTGTTTTATTAAACATACACAACATGGTTTTTCAGAAGATTCAAATATGCCCCAGTCCTGCAAAGACTTAGGGCACATCTACACTTGCCAAGTTACAGTGCCGCTCAGAGAGCGCCAAAGAAAAACCGCTGTTGTGTGTTCACACTGACAGCTGCCTGTGCAATAGCGTGTTCACACTTGCGGTGCTATTCGGAGTGGTACACTCTGGGCAGCTATCCCACAGAGCACCTCTTTCTCTTTTACCGCTTTTTACTGTGGGAAGGCAGAAGGGGTTGCGGGGCATCCTGGGTCCTGTCCCAATGCCCCGTGATGCATTGCTTTGCATCCCATAAATCCCTGTGCTTCCGTCCGCATTTGGCGCCATCTTTCAACGGTTTGTGTACTGCGCACCCTGCCCTGCCTTTTTCTGGCTGCAGGAACGGATTCCGAGCTGTTGACCAGAATGCTACTCGCACTGACCAACATGTCACGAGTGGCAGTGGAGTTATTCCTTAAACTCTAAAGGCAAGAGGAGTGTGACATTGATCTCGCCACATATACTAGCTACAGCACGAGAATGCTTGTGGCATTCACGCAGGTGCTGACCACAATGGAACGCCTGGGCTTGTGAAACAAGCACTGAGTGGTGGGATCACATTGTGATGCGTGTCTGGGATGACGAGCAGTGGCTGCAGAACTTTCGCAGGAGGAAAGCCACATTCATGGGACTGTATGATGAGCTCGCCCCAGCCCTGCGGCGCCAGGATACGAGAATGAGAGCTGCCCTGCCGATGGAGAAGCGGGTGGCGATTGCACTGTGGAAGCTGGCTACTCCAAACTGCTACCGATCAGTCACTACCAGTTCGGAGTGGGAATGTCGACCGTTGGAGTCATGTTGATGGAAGTGTGCAAGGCCATTAATCGCATCCTGCTCCGAAAGACCGTGACTCTGGGCAACGTGCATGAGATTGTGGATGGCTTTGCACAGATGGGCTTCCCTAACTGCGGAGGGGCGACAGATGGCACACACATTCCAATTCTGGCACCAGACCACCTAGTCACCGAGTACATTAATCGCAAGGGGTATTTCTCAATGGTTCTTCAGGCACTTGTGGATCACCGTGGGCGTTTCACAGACATTACCGCAGGCTGGTCCGGAAAGGTGCATGACACATGCATCTTTTGGAACACTGGCCTGTTCAAGAAGCTGCAAGCAGGGACTTTCTTCCCGGACCAGAAGATCACCATAGGGGAAGTCAAAATGCCCATCATGATCCTGGGAAACCCTGCCTATCCCTTAATGCTGTGGCTTATGAAGCCATACACGGGGCAATTTGACAGCATCAAATTCTGTTCTGTTCAACAACAGGCTGAGCAAGTGCAGAATGACTGGAGTGTGCATTTGGCCATTTAAAAGCCCACTGGCAATGCCTGTATGGGAAGCTGGACATGGCCGATGACACTATTCCTATGCTTAAAGCCGCGTGCTGTATGGTCCATAATATTTGTGAAGGGAAGGGTGAAAGCTTCACTCAGGGCTGGACCACAGAGGCTCAGCGCCTGGAGGCTGAGTTTGAACAGCCAGAGACCAGGGCTAATAAAGGGGCACAGCGCAGGGCCATCAGGATCAGGGATGCTTTGAGGCAGCAATTTGAAGCTGAAAGCCACTAATATTTGTTGCTATGCTCAGGATTGCAGTGCTTGTAATGCTAGGAGGTGATTGGTGCACATGATGCAAGAAGGGGCCTTAACATAATTGTATGTTACTTTGCAGCGCTCTTTTTGCTTTCACTTAATAGACTAAAGATTGATTTCAAACAAACAATTCTTTGATTGAAAGACAACAACCAGAGGAGAGAGTCAAATGAAAAAAATCATCAGCAGGGAGGGGAATGGGGGGGGGAATGGAAAACCTCAAGAGGAGGAGGGGTCCTGGGACGGCTACAGATTTGTGTATGTGCAGGGATCATACCCAACCTTCTCCTTTGGAGTACGATGCAACAGGTGCTAGACTTCAGCAGGGCCAAACTGCAGAGGGATGGGTGTTGAGTGCAGTGGGTAGTGGGAGTCCACACTGCTGGACTGTGGGGAGGGAGGAGTGGAATGCTGTGGGTAGAGAGTGGAGCCAGGAGGTTGATAAGTGTGTGTTGGCGGTGTGTATGGAGGGCACATGGGAAAGAGTTTTGCAACAGCGGCTGCAGGGGAGGGCGGGCGCAGAGCTGCTCGGTTTGAAGAGCTAGTATCGCCTGGAGCATGTCTGCTTGGCGCTCCATAACTGTTAAGAGCTGCTCCGTGGCTTCTTTCTGGTGTGCCACGTTCTCCTTTCATTCCCTCTTCTCACTGTCCCGCCACTCCTTCAATTCCTTTTTCTCGGTGGCAGAGTGCATCAAAATCTCATGCATAAAGTCCTCCTTAGTTCTTCTTGGATGCTTCCTAATTCTTCGCAACCACTCTGCCGCCGATAAAGAGGGAGATTGTGTTCCCAAGATCATCTCTGTGAAGTTTAAATGCAACATTTTACAGAAGCCGTATTGTTTGCAACACAGAGAACACTGATTCAGTGCTTTAAAACACAGCCAGTCCTCCCACACCTGTCACTAGCTGGCTGACCCCAGGCAAGTACACATAAGCCACAAGACCCCCAAAATGGTGAGTAACCGCAGGGGCAGGGTAAATCACTGTTCCCGGACCCTGCTGTACACTAGGCACGTGGTTCTTGGGCACTTGGGGAGAGCCAGCACTGTAGATTGAGCCTGGTAATTATTTCTGTCCCCACACTTTCCACAGGCGGTGATCATTATGGAAGATATCTCACTGTTGAGGGTGAGCAGGGAATCAAGGGAGGATCTTCTCCAAGCCTGCAGTTTCCTCCCTGGCCCCTATGCGGCTAGCCTGTGTGCAGCAATGGTCCCTCCCACCCCCCGACAGCACTGTGGTGTGAGAAAGTTACCGTTAATGGGGCAAGAAACAAAGCAGCTCTGCCGAAGAACCTGCGGCAGCGGATTGCCCAGTATCTCCAAGAAAGTTTCCTGGAGCTCTCTGAGGGAGATTCCCGTGAAGTGAGGGAGCGTATCAACAGTCCGTTCTGCTGCTCAAATTAGGCATGAGGTGGGAGACAAGCCTGCTTTCTGCAACCCACTTGCCCCCAACAGCTCTCTTCAGCAATTCCCCAAATCAGATCCACTTATCAGGGGCCTCCTCTCCTGTTTGCGCTTTGCCAAGATCCGACTGCTGTGACTGGCTAGGCTCCTCCGGGGTAGAAAATAGCTCCTGACTGCATGCATCTCTGGCCTCCGAGTCATCCTCTGCCTCTGGTTTACCCCTCCCACTCTTCATCCAAGATTGCCTCCTCCTGGCTCAGTCCACTCTCGACTGGCACGAGCCAATGAGGTATCCACAGGGGCCTTCACAGTGGAGGTGGGGTCACCACCGACTATCACATCCAGCTCTTTGTAGAACT
Organism: Natator depressus; assembly: GCF_965152275.1. Taxonomy (NCBI): domain Eukaryota; kingdom Metazoa; phylum Chordata; order Testudines; family Cheloniidae; genus Natator; species Natator depressus. Next base: position 16,911,993 of record NC_134245.1, on the reverse strand, counting down.
GGCAGCTCGTGGGCACAGTATCTGAGCGGCGGTTTGCCTCCTGTGCCTTGTGGTAGGCGTTCCGCAGCTCCTTCACTTTGCCCCTGCACTGCAATGTGTCCCACTCATGGCCCTTTTCTATCATGCATCTAGAAATCTGTCCATAGGGATCATAATTCCGACAGCTGAAGTGCAGCTGTGACTGCGCTGTCTCCTCTCCCTGAATGCCAGTGAGGACCAGTAGCTCAGCATTGCTTCAAGTGGGGGATCGCCTGGTGCGTGGAGCAGGCATGGCCACCTGGAAAGATACCCTGAGACCACTGCACACATCACCAAGCAAACAGAAGGGGACTTTCAAATTTGCAAAGGAAGGTATGGGGTGGGGATGACGGTGACCTGAGGGCAGGCCAGTACAGTTCAAACCAATGGCCAGAGAGGTGAGAACAGGCATTGTGGGACACCTCCTGGAGGCTAACTGCAGCAGTGTAATCACCACGGTGTCTACACTGGCACCACAGTGCTGTACCCCCGGTGCAGAAAGCTCTACGCCTCTCATCGGGGTGGAGCGATGCATCTGCGTAGTTTCTGTGCACTAAATGGCTTGGCAGTGTGTACACCTCAGGAGTTACAGTGCTCAGAGCTGCTTTACTGCACACAAACTTGCCAGTGTAGATGGGGCCTTAGGCACATGCATAACTTTACACATGTGAGTGTAAACTAAATCAATTTGGCTTCACTGTTTGCAAGATTGGGGTCTAAGCTGCAACTTGTCATTGTTATTGCTTACTGCCCTCTTATGGGTGACCTCAAATAATTTATTTTTAAATTGGGCTTGTGCCCATCTTTTTTTCTTCATCATATGTAAAGAGGCTGGAAGGAGAAGGCAACTTAACCAAAAAAAAAAAAAAAGTCCTGCCTCTTTTTTATTTTTTAAATCATTGAAATACCAGAAACATCAACTCAGATCTTCTGTGATTTTGTTGCAGAACTTGTTGGGGGTCTCCAAAAATGTATATTGTTAGCGCTTGTACCATAATTAAAGGGGTATTGAGTGTTTAAAAATGGCTTCCTTTCACCAAGATGTGCTATGCTCAAGTCCCTACACTAGCTCCCAATCAGTTTGTGATGCCAGTTTAAAGGCCTTGGTCCTAATTTTCAAAGCAATTAATGCATCAAGCCCCAGCTACATCAGACAAAATATTGATCACAGTAGCTGTGCTCCACTGCAATAATGTGGATTGCAAAGCCCAGGACAAAACATGAGAGCTGGGGACAAAACATTCTCTGTTGAGGGGATCCAGCTATGGAACAATCTTTTAGAGGATATCATGTGAATCCAGGTTTCAGAGTAACAGCCGTGTTAGTCTGTATTCGCAAAAAGAAAAGGAGTACTTGTGGCACCTTAGAGACTAACCAATTTATTTGAGCTCACGAAAGCTTATGCTCAAATAAATTGGTTAGTCTCTAAGGTGCCACAAGTACTCCTTTTCTTCATGTGAATCCAGAGTCTAATCATCTTTAGGAAATGTTGCAAAGCCTTCCTCTTTGAGAAAGCCTTTCCAGCGTAAGTGACATTCATAATTTAGGTTTCAGAGTAACAGCCGTGTTAGTCTGTATTCGCAAAAAGAAAAGGAGTACTTGTGGCACCTTAGAGACTAACCAATTTATTTGAGCATGAGCTTTCGTGAGCTACAGCTCACTTCATCAGATGCATACTGTGGAAACTGCAGAAGACATTATATACACAGAGACCATGAAACAATACCTCCTCCCACCCCACTCTCCTGCTGGTAATAGCTTATCTAAAGTAATCATCCCAGACCTCTCACAGCCTTCCCACCAAAAACAAAAAAACCCAAAACCCAACCCAAGCAGAGATCTGAGGGAGAAGTGCCAGTAATTCCATTAAATATACTAAGGACTTTGCTACTGCTACTGATTTTATGTGGAAGGTATTCAAATACTATAATGATCGATGGTAGTATAAAATTCTATGACAGATATTAAGTATAAAACAAAAACATACAGTTAAGTCTAACTAAAAACCCTTTCTCCTTCTAATTGCTCAATTTTCATTCTCTTGGCTTTGTGATATTTCTCTCTAATTCTCCAGTCTTTATAGGCCAAGAGAAATTTGGCATCCTAACCATCTTTTAGCCCCCCAAAACATCTGTAGCACACTATATGTCCAAACTAGACATGTTCACAACTATGCATAGGCTTTCCAATACTGTTTTCAGTAGATGCTTTAGGGACCCTATGATAGGAACTGTAGTCTAGAAAATTTAGAGGGCAATTGGTTCTTACTCCCATTCTGTTTCCCAGATTCAGTTATCCACAGCCATAATCTTACAGGTTAGACAAAACTTGAATTTCTAAAGTAAAAATAAACCAGAATAACCTCTCCAAAAAATGTTCAGGCCTTTTTATACGTCATAACAAAACAAAAAAATCCTATTTCCCTCCCCACTTTTTTGCAGGTCACCTTTAACCCAGTCTTGCAAAGAATGATCTCCCACGAAAAATAGCAACAGCAAAGGTGTGAACTCTACTCTATCTCAGGCCTTATCTATGCTAAGAAAATAATCTATTGCTAACAACAGGTGTCAGCAACAAGGGCAGTTGAACATGGTTTGGACCGTGAAGTAATACTTACAAGGCTTAAGTGAGGGGTCAACTTAATTGCATGGTTGGGACCATTTAATAATAACATGCCTATGCAATGCTCCCTCCCTGCAATTTAGCAGTGTAATATTCTGCATCGTTAATAAACTGGTTAATTTGTATGTGTTCTTCTGCATGGACTCAGAAGTTTATAGTTCACATGACATGAGAGGGCCAGATAATTCAATTTCTACCCTCACTGCTGCTGTGTAGTCCCATTTCGCCCTCAGTTCAGATTTGTTATAGTATTTTAGGAAGTGGAAACATAGTGCTTTCAAAAATCCACCAATCTGCATGTATTTTATGGAATTTATTATAACAATTAAAGGAAAAATATAATGAAATAACTATCAAAGCACATCTTCCTGTACTATCAAGAATAGCAGGGTTATAACTCAGTAATGAGACTGGACAATAGGAAGGTAAAAGTAAATATTTTAAAAACGATTAAAAACCTTTAAAACAACAAAATACCTCTCGTTACTAATACGGTAATCAAACTTTCTTTGTACTATTTATGCAGTTTGTTTACTTTTTACATTTCAATTCCTTTTTGTTTTTAGTCCGATTCACTTTCTCATTTTCAGACACTATTGCACACATGGCGGGGTGATATTTAAATCCAAATCAAGATCTTGATGCTGAGACTGGATCGGCCCACGTGGCCCCGTCTGCTCAAGGAGCCCCATTGTGCAAAGAACCATTTGGGCGAATCCCAATAGTGCAAGATTAGGCACTATACCTGTTTTCACTGCAATGAAACGTTTCCTGGAGGGCTTTCTGTTCACGAAATCTGATTTGGCACCTGAACGCCCTAACAATTTCGCGGGTCTCGCGTCAGGTCAGAGGATAGTGGTTTAATGTATGATGACTGAATATTGAGCGGCTCAAAAACACAGCAATGAGGCAGAGGCTGGGAGAGCAGGGGGCCCGGGGTCGGGGGAGAATGGGGGTCGGGGGTAGCGATGGCCTTGCGAGAATGGGGTGAGGGAATGGGAGAATCAATGGGGTGGAGGGAACGGGGCTAGGCGCATGAAGATGGGCAGAGCGAAGAGCACTAGGCGGGAGAGGGGAGAGTTGGGGGGCGAGGGCTTGGAAGCTGGAGAGTGAGGCGGCAGGGGGGACACCGCCCAGGTTGCTGGAAGGGGGGTTCACGTACTAGAGGGCCCACAAATAACGCGGCTCCCCGCCCCTTGCGGCCGCCACCGCCTCCCCTTTATTACGCGCGGCCCGTAGGCTTGGGGCCCAGGCGGGCCCCGCCCCGCCTCGCCTCGCTCGCCGTGAGGGGCGGGGGCTGTGTAGAGCGCAGGCAGGCAGCAGGCAGGCGCAGAGCTGCCTTTCCATAGGAGCCGCCATTAGCGCTGGGACCCGGTGACAGGGTCTTGGCGACGGCGGCCGGCGCGGAGCGGGAGCGGAGGCAGCCGGGGTTGGTCCCCGTTTGATGGATCCCCGGATCGCCTGGTTCCAGCCAGAGCAGCTCGGCCCCTCGAACCGCCTGTGGATGCAGATCTGGGAGACCACGCAGGGGGTCCGCAACCTGTACTTCCAGCAGCAGCGGCTGCAGAGCGCTCCCGCCGGGGTGGGCCCGGCCTCCCCGCCCGGCATGTACCGCGTCCCCCGGATCGACCCCCAGCCCGACTTCCTGCCGCTCGAGAACGCCAACAACCAGCACAACCACAGCCGCCACCAGGCCCCGCCGCCCCCGGGGCCCACCGCCTGGGCCCGGCCTGCACGGGGGGCGCCGCCCGCCGCCTCGGCCTCGGCCGCCGGCAACAAGAGGAAACGTGACAACAAGGCCAGCACCTTCGGGCTCAACTACACCATCCTCCTGGGGCCCCCCGAGCAGAGCGGGGCCCCCGCCCCGGGGGACGGGCCGGCCGCCAGCGACCAGGCCCAGCCGCTCTTCACCGACACCCCTTGGAAGGGGAGGAACTACAGCCCCGGAGTCGTGGGGTAAGCGCCCCGGCGTGGCCGTGAGGGGAGCGGGGCAGGGGGCGATACGGAGCAACTGGGGTGGGGGAGGGGTTGGTGGGGCAGGGAGAGGCCTAGGGGATCCAAAGGGGGCGGAGGGCCCCGCAGGGCAAGGGAAACACCGCACACGTGAGGAGAAGCGACCCGTGTGGGGCCGAGCCGGCCGGCTCTTTGGGGCATCTGCTCCCATGGCGCCGCCTCTCCTTGCCCTGACGGGACGCACATGGGGTGGGAGGGAGAGCAGAGCATGCTCAGTCCCCATCTCCCGCTGTCACAGACACACATCTGTGGGGGTGGGGTGGGGCCTGTTGCAGGCCCTCCTGCTGTCATTGCACAGGCACCCATATTGGGGGGGGGGGGCACGACTGTTCTATAACCACCTTCTACTGTCACACATCAGGAGCATCTTTCACAGGCATCGCTTCTTGCTGCCGTTGCACAGATGCACGCTCACATGGGAGAGGGAGGGGAGGCATGTTACCTACTCTGGCATCTTCTCTTGCTGTCATTGCCCAGAGGCAATCTCACATTTGGGGGAAGGAAGAGTTATTTCAAAGGCATTTCCTCTTGATCTGTTTTCTCTTACATGCCATGGCAATAGGCTTGATAGAAATATCTGAGAGAATTATACAAGGAAAAGTGGAGGGGTATATTGCACAACCAACATGCTATACACCAATGAGCAGGAGTCATTGCCTTTTCTGCTCCCAGACATATGCAGGATAGGACTGTTAGGAAGCATATTGTAGATGTGAGGTTAGGGACCCTAGTGGATGGAAACCTTCTAATTTGATTGCAGACATTAGCAGGGGATAGTATCTAATTTCAGAGTATGTAAAGAAAATCTTCAATTACAGCAAAACGTATGCAGTTCTGGAAATGCCCAGGGAGGTGTCTATATGAATACTAATGTTGCAGACACGCCTATATGCAGGAGAGAGGGATCACCTTGCAGACTCCTCTTGTTGTCACTGCATGCACTCGTGTTGTGGGTTTCACCCTTGGTTTAATTAATGAATGTCTGCAAAGCACTTTGGAGATGGGCGGGGGGAAGAGAAGCTTTAGTATATACATGTTTATTATTTGTAGAAGCCCTTCCTAATGTCAGTGTGAGTGCACATACACATGGGAGGGGTGAGGCATATTTCTCAGACATCACCTGTTGTGCGTATGGTACATGGTGGGGAAACTGAAACAGCCTGCCGTTGCATGCATGTATGTACACTCACACCAAGGAGATGAGCATGTTTCTCAGAGTTCTGACTCTTCACATATCTTCTACTAAATGTGAACATGTGTTCAAATCCACTTGGTGAGACATTTTGCACCGACCTCTTGCTCTGATTGCTTTTATGTCCTGTTGTATTAATACAACAGTCCACGTACTTCACAGACCTTTCCTTCTGACACTGAATATACTTACACAGAGAGTATATTTTGCTGAGGTCTGATGGTACAGATACAAGAATGTCATTTCTGCAGTGCTCTCCAGCTGACACTGTTTCCCTCTCTGAGAGGCAGAAACACACAATCTGGGGGAATGTCCATGTGTGGTTTATATAGACTTCTTCTAACTCTGTGTAGTGTGCATCTGGATGTCTTGTATAAATTGCCTTCTGTGCTGTATATGTATACTTGGTACTCTGTCTAACACAGCCCTCACCATCTGGTGATGGGTGAACATATGGTGGGTGGGGTAGATGAACAAACATCACCTGCTGTCATATTCCCATTTTCTATATGAAGGTGACAGTATTTGCATAGATCCACCTAATGTTGTATGTGTGGGCTTAGGGTGAGAGATCTGGGGAGAACCACTTGGACACTTTTTACTTCACACACGCATTCACATACTCTCTTAATGGAGATTATATGGTGATGGATGGCTTCTTTTTTTTTTTTTTTTTTTTTTTTTTTTTTTAGCTTGTGTGTTGCAAAGTACTCCTTTTCTTTTTCCCTATTTCAGTTCTTTGCACAAAGTGAGGTTTGGTTGCATGGTTCACGTGCTGGATGTGATGTGAATGGCTTTTCCTGAGGCCAAGGTGCACTTACGTTGAGCAGCCAGCTGTTGAGCTCAGGTGTCTTCCAGGGGCTTATTGAGATGGGCCTATATTTTCAGAAATTACTAGTGCTTTTAGGTAGCTCTATTTTTGTGTGCCCATCTTGAAATGCCTCAAAGGACCCTGATTTTCAGAAAGTGGTGAGCATTTGCCTTTTCAAAATTTCAGGGTGTCTCAAGTTGGGCACCTAATATTGCTGGTCACTTCAGAAAATAACAACTGTGTAACCAGAGGCTTCCTACTCTCCTGTCAATTCTTGTATTGCCCTCTACTTCTAATTTTAGGCTATTTAGTTAAAATGTTACACTGTAAGTGATGGGATCCTGTTTAAAGTTCTGCAGTCCTTACAGAATGAAATCTTCCATAACCGTTGTGAAGAGTGCTGGATAGTTTTAGCTGGGAACGGACAGTTTTTTAAAAATTATTATTAAATTACTTGGTCAGAACCTGTCAAATGCTTAATTTTGGAAAATAGCTTTCTTTGCATTTATTTTCTGTTCTGTCATATATTTAGTTTGAGATGGGAGGGTTTTTTAAAAATATTTTTCTGCTTGTAAATCCAATGTAACTTTTCCCACTATTGAAGATCCAGAAAACAATGGATGAGCTTCAGTGAGATATAAGGAAGTTATTACTTAGGCCTCATGGGTGACATCAATCATAAGAGCAGAGCTCCAGTTGGATAATCAGTGTCACCAGAACCCCCAGATGGAAGTAATGTAACTGCAACTCAGTGCAGATTGTACTTTTTGATTTATGAATTAGGAGAGTTAGTTGGTTTACAATTTAATTGCTAACTAGATCAAAGGTGTTTTAGTTGCTGTCAGGGATTTAAGAAGATGCTGTCAGAGGTATACAGGCTCCATGTTGAACCTGTCCTAAAAATAACTCTTTGTACAAAAGGGTTCCAAGATAGAAAAATATCACAGCTTCTTATTTTAGCAAAGATAACTCCAGTCAAAGCCTGGCCATTGGGTTTGCTTGTGATTATGGTACACAAATTATTGTTATGAAATTAGAAAAGCCCTGACATTGATGTTCTAAAAAAGTATATGTAATTTGAAGGTTTCTGTTTATTTTTCACTTTTGTGTTAGTTTACTTAGTGTGAAATTATGGAATACGTAATCATAATTTTCAGAAAGATTAGATCTGAGTTATTTCCAAAACTCCTTTACTTAAACAGTTACCACAGTTGCAATGTGATATTTACATTCCTGATGGGGTGATAACAATTGCATGTGTAACTGTTTGTGCAAAATGGGTGTACAAGTGTGAATACAAACAAACACGTATGGATCTAGGGTTTCAACATTCTGAAAATCAGGTCCATAGTTCTTACCTTCAAGGACAGTATGGGTAGACACTTAATAGTGATTACTGAAGTTTAGAAGGCTAAATTAAATTAAACACGCATGTTGAAATATTGACAATGCTTTGGTATACATATTGTTTATCTCTTAGACAGTTGTCATGTTCCATCAGGTATATCTGTGTTTCTGTTTGATCTTGGATTTGGGTTGAGAAACATAATATTTGTGTTTTAAAATGTTTTACAGATGTAGTGAGTTTAAATGAATATCAAAATGATACACTTGTGACCTGTAATATTAAGATTCAGAAATTATTATGGTGTGTCTTCAGTGTACATAATTTCATATAATTTTTTGCATTATCAAGGCTTAAATATTAAGCATTCAAAAGTCAGTCAATTCTAAAAGTTAATGCTGCTCTTGCAGAGTTAAGTGAGCTGTAGTATGCATTCTGAGGTATATGGTATATGTTGCTAACAAACAATAATATATTAAAGCTTGCATTTATCAAAGATAAAGGGAATAGAAAATATCACATGGCCACATTCTTTTATTCCTATTTTTTATGCTCTGGAATCCTTAATTTGGCAATTTCCTAACTGATCCTGTAAATTTCTTGACATTAAAGTGACCTGTGAAATTAACAAGTTGCTTTACACCAAAGATTTACCTTGCATATCTTATCTGCTTTTCAGACTTTGCCAATGGTGATGTTAAAAAGAATAAAATCAAAAACTCGATTGAAAAGTTGTAATCCATATATGTGTGAGATTAGTGGCATATACTTGATACTGGCAAAGACTACTTAAATGAATTTGCTTTGCCACAGTACCCTTAGCAGAGTAGTATATTGTTTTGAGCTATAGTGGCAAAATAGCACTAAAGTAGTCTTAGTGATATATATATATATATATATATATATATATATTTTTAAAGTATGAAGAAAATTAGATATATGTTTTGTAGATTTCAGTGAGTTCTAATCAAGACAAGCTAAATCTGGAGTTTCTGGCTTATACAGTCTTAAGTGTTTAAAAAAACCACACATTGAAACATATGAGAAGTGTATTTTCCTATGTTAGCATAACTGAAATGTCTCCGCCAACATTTCAGATGCAAAAGAATGGGGGGAGGGAATTAGACTGATCATGGAATTCATTCTGAATTTCAAAGGGTGCTACCACACTGGGGTTCAGTGAAGCCGGTAAAATGTTTACAAAATGAATCTTCTCATCCTTCTAATTCAGTATCTGATGTTATAATACAATGGCATAAGAACTAAGGCAGAGAAAGTAAACGTCTGAGTTGGGCAGAACTGTTAGAGCATATTATACCTGTGCTCTACTCTAGACTGACTGAAAATACACTTCTGGATGAAATACAAGTAGCTGGTCTCTATGTATGGACTAGACTTAAAAAGATAGTGCTCTGTTACAAACGCTGCTCAGTAATGTTTCTCAAAGCTGAAGATTGTGAGCCGAATTTGGACTTTCTCAGTAGCTGTCCTGCGCCTTCAGAATTCACTCTATTCTAAATGCATATAACCCCAAGAGTGGCCACATTTGAGAATGTCTTGCAAGACACATCTTTGTCCAGGCTTTCCACACTCAGTTCTGAAGTTTTGGATGCTTAGCTGACTGGTTAGCTTTTTCCTTTTACACACCAGAGGTTTATGGTGTATTGCAGTGTTGCTGGCCTCACCCCACCTGTGACTCCTCAGTTGTCTCTCAGCTGATGGTATGAGGATAGGGACCAGGTACTAGCTTGAAAATCACCTAGTCCTCATAAAAACCAGCAAGTAACTAAATTGAGGTGGCAAATTGCAGGGAGTAGGATGGCTCCTGCAGGAGTCCCAGGATCAAAGGAAAGAACCCAGTTTATGATTCTCAGGTTGATGGCCTAAAGAGCGTAATCCCACAAGGAGCAGGCTAGAAAGGAACAGAGCAGCTCATCCTCATTCCCAGGCAGACAGCATGCAGAGTGTAATCCTGTTGGGAGTAGATCCGTGAGGAGATACTGCATCAAGGGGAAAAACACATTTGATATACTGAATATATTGTTTGTTTTGGGCAAATAAAACTGAAGCTGTGAAGAGAAGAGAAGTGAAATTTTGTTGCTGGAGAATGTTCTTAGGTGCACAGGCCAGTGAGTTATATGGCGTATTTGTTCTTTGTTTGGAAATGTTAATGGCTTTCAATTTAAATGATGTTAAATACAGTCAGGTAAAATGGAGAGTGACATGTAAATGTGAAGCATAGTAACACTATCAAAAGGGAATAGCTCTAGACCATAGAAGAAGTGATGATTAGAATTCAGACCTTCCTGCTTTCTGTCATAACTAGATAACCCCATCACTGTTGTACTAAAGGATATACCCCAAAATCCCCATAGATGAAGGAATTTTGAACATCTGGTGACATAATTTATGATCCATGATTTCAGAAGATTACTTTGGAAGTTCATTATTATTTATTTTTTGTAGGTGTGCATTGTTTTGTTTAGGAAAGGTGACCAGAAGGCTTACAAACTGAATAGTGGGGAGGTGGCTATGATGGCATCATTGATCATAAACAGTTCCATATCTTTTTTAATCCGATGACTTAAAAAGTTGTTGGTGATTAAACATGGTTTGATGTTGGATTAGCTTGCATGTTAGAGGGTTGGAAGTCCTTCATTTTAGTAGAAAACAAAAATTGTAATAACTTAAAAACCTGTAAACTTTTACAGGTAACTAACTTTTTCTCAAATTAAAAGCAGTTGCATTGTTTTGCTGAATGTGTGGAGAAATTGATTTCATAATATGAAAGTTGCAGTTGAATGTACTGCATATGTTTTAATGTATGAGAATAAATTGTTTAAACAAATCCACAAGGAATAATTTGAGCTTCGTAGGAAGGCCTCATCCATTTTTGGTAACCTGACAAATATGTATTAAAACGTGAAAATGATGGTGAGGGAAAAGAGCAAGAATGTGTCTGGGTCACAAATCCTTTTCCTTTATACATCTGACAAGATCCACCATCACTTTTGATTTTGTCACTTCACTGCTATTGGAATTAAAGTGAATTATAGCTTGTTTTGACTGTGTAGACTTCTCAGGGCTTGCCTACACATACAGCACTGCAGCAGCGCAGCTTCACCAGTGCTGCTGTAGGACTTCACTAAAGATACTGCTGTGCCAACAGGAGAGCGTCTCCTCTTGGCCTGGTTAATCCACGGGGGAGGTAGGTCACTATAACTATGTCACTCAGGGGTGTGGATTTTTCACACCCCTAGTGGTGATGTTATACTGATGTAAGTTTTATAGTGTAGACCTGGCCTCAGTCTATTAACTGTGCTTTGCGGGAAGTGAAAATCGGAGTTTTGCTCATAACCTCAAGAGGCATGTGGTGGTGGTTCCTCTATTTCAAGAAGTGAGATAAAACAAATATGCTTTGGGGCAGGATCAAAATGTAATGCTAAAGGCAGTTTGAGAGACCTTTTTGAAGTATAATGTAAATATTATATAACAATTTTTTTTGGACATGCAAAATCTTGGAGTGCCAAAATGTTCAACATGTTTATATAGATGACTAAAGGGGACTGAGAGCCCTGCAGGTTTCTACATATGCAAAGAAACCATGGGTTTTTTTTGTTCTTGTGAAAAAGTACTTACTTTTTATTTCTGTTTTCATGACTTAGGCATTTCATCCCCTGGGGATGGTTCTAGGTAAGTGGTGTCTTAGTCTAAAAGAACAACAAAACACCAGGCATTACTTTGTTCTTTTTTCAAATTAAGCAGTGTTTTAAGGGCACCGCTCTTGTGTACTTTGGTGATTCCTCAGACTTCTAAGTGTGGACTCTTTTTTTTTTTCCATAGCAATGTCTGGTCTGGAAAGGGGTTTTAGGATCTTCATTCCTTGAATCCCTTCACCCTGAATCCTCTCTTACTATCATGTTAGGACTGTATCTTTGTCCTAGTTTTCATATGGCACATTAAGACAAAGTCCAGCTCAAAGCCTGTCATATAATTTCAGGCCCAGGCAGCTAAATTAAAATGTACGAACAGCCATACTAATTGCTAAAAATTAAAAATTATCTGATCTTTTTTAAAGAAAAAGAAACCATTGAAAAATAATTTAACCCATAATTATGTAATATTTAACTCCTATTTAGTTTAGAAATAATAAGGTAAAAGTCAGGACTCACTGGTTCAACTCTGAAGCCTTTTTTAAAGGCATCTAGTAAATTTTAGGAAGATGTACATGTGATTTTTTTTTTTTTTTTAACTGACAAAACATGCAGTTTTGTAATATTTCATACTTGTTTTTAAACGCTTCTTATCCTCCTAATTAACAGAACGAGAATAAATCTTGACTTTTCAACATTGGATAGTTAAATGTGTTCAAAAACAACTAGTGTGCCAAAAAACTGTAGAGTTGGCTTTGACGTTAGCTTTTGTTTACATATGCACATGGTATAGAACTCCTAGCTGTAACACAACAAAATGAAGACCCTCTATTATATTTAAACAGCATTATAATAACACCGTTTTCTTGTTCTTAATGTGAAAACTGTTGGAGAGCATGTTTTAAATGCATGATGGCTTCTTAAATTAGATTAAGTCTTGTAATCTTAGATGACATGTCTCAAGTAAGAGACAAGGTGATGAGGTAATATCTTTTGTTGGACTAACTTCTGTTGGTGAGAGAGACAAGCTTTCGAGCTTACACAGAGCTCCTCATCCGATCTAGGAAACATACTCCGAGTGTCACAGCTAAATACAGGATGGAACAGTCTCTCTAATATCCTGGGACCTACGTGGCTACAACAGCACTGCATACGTGTCTAATGTAAGTTGACTGCAGGAAAGGGGAATTTTGTCGTGCCTGAAAATGGTTTTCTTCTGATTTATTTGCATGTTGCTCTGACTTATTGATTAATCTGCATGGTTTAATGTGTCTCTCCTTGGGAGGGTGGGAGGATATCCTGATGACCAGGAGTGCTGCCTTGGCATCCTTTCTCAAGTTAAATAATTTTACAGGAGGAGCAACTTGACCTTAAATCATCTTGAAACTTGAACCTCCAGTAGCAATCTTTCCCAAGAATACCATGACTCTTCTCACCTTAGAACAGGATAGATACCTGGACTGAGGCAGAGGAACTCCTACTTTTAAGGTAGCATTCCTCTGGTTCAGTACAGGAGTACTAGCACTTACACCATCTGTAGTTACAGTAAATGTTGTATATTGCTGGGCCGTGTCATGCAGGAGCCTTTGCCCCCAAAAGGTACTTTCTGGTGACCTAGATGTTAATCCTGTTAGTAAATACATAGCCTGATTAGAGTGAATCTTTAATCCATGGTTTACTGATCACTCCGACCACCCAAGACGTTTCCCTTGGTGCAGTCAAGTGAGCCCTAATGCCTCTGGTACAGGAAAGCCCTTGCTTGGGCAAGGTCACTTGTCACTAGCTTTCGAGTCCTTTGTGGAGGCTTTAGAAGCAGCCAGTGCTTTCTTGGATGTTTCAAACAAAACAGACAGTCTATCTTTCTGAACTCTGTAGATGTGTGTGCAACAAATTATCGTATACGTGTATCGAGACAACAATTTTGTTTTCTTTCTACGGTTTTGGTCTAAAATTGATACATAAATTATCTCTGAAAACTGTGTTTAGTTTTCACATGAACTTGGACCTTTATGGTAGAATGATTTTATCCTTGTGGAGTCAGATATTTTTGGTTAACTGAAAATGCATGAAGGTTACTAAAGTATTGAGCTCAACCTAATGCAATGGGGAAAACCGTCTTAAGCTGAATAATGATGGTAACTGCAAAGGCTCAGATAGAGTCTTGGGTCAATATTTGAGCTAGGCTTAAAACCATTGGATGTACAGCTGGATTTTTCTCTAATTATTTCTCAGGTTTTTTAGTTGGACTGTTGAATTAATGTATTTCAAGGTGTCTATGCAGAAAACCTCTTATTGACTTAGCTTGATGTTTACTTTGATTGTGGTTTGGACTTCAATATCTGTTCTTCAAGTGTCAGTGCATATGGGAAACTTTATCCCTTGGTATACCTGTTGTGCAACTTGGGCTCCTGCTGCTGCTGCATGACACTACATGCAGTTATCAAGGGCAGAGCCCCACTCTGTTCCTTCTTTCTGCCTGTGATTTTTGTTGGAACTCTCATCTATACCAGAATAGTTATTTCTCTCAACCTTTGTGAACTGTATGTAGTTAGTCTGGTCTTTAGCATTAAGATAGTAAGTTTTAGCTGTATAAAAATAATATAAATAAATTTTTTGGATTTGATTTCCTCGTTTGGAGTTTTCTATTCAAGGTATACCCTGGTCACTGGGTTTCAAACCTTCTTGCTTCAGTCATGTGCCAGTGAGCGACAGGCACAATAACTGCCTGAAGTGCTTGGGGGAAGCACATGAAGGACCAGTACCATATTTGCAGGGAGTTCAAGCCTCGGACGAAGAAGGGTAGAGAGGATAGGCTGAAATTCCAGCTGGTGGAGGTGATGCTCCAGCTACTCTTGGAGCCATCCTGATCTGACTCTATGCCAAGTACTGTGGCTTCAGTGAGAAGTGATCTCCAGCTTTAGTGGAATCCCAGTACTGTTTTCCCTTGTCTGAAGAGAGGAAGACATACAAAGCTTCCAGAGGGGCACTGGCCAGGGGAAGGTTTCCACCCTCTAAGTCTGGAAAGAGGGTTGAGGGAGTTGAGAAGAGTGCACCTGAAACCTAACCACTCCTCCAAATTGGTGCCAAAGCCTAGTTGGCTCTGATTCTGCAAGGGGCACTGGCTCAAGCTCGGTCCTGGAGGCAGCACTGTCAACTTTTTTGGCACCACAGCAAGAGACCAACTTGGTGCCAATTGCCCCGGACGCATTTGTGGCAGAAAGAAACCTGCTCTCCCTCTTGGTGCAGGTGTATCCTTCCTTACAGGAGTCTGGTCCCTCAGGACTGCTGCCAGTTGTGCCTGCAATTCAGCCTCCTGTACCACAGGAGGACAGGAAGCTCCTCGGTACTATCAAAGGGAAACCTGATCACTCCTATCACCCAAGACATTGCCCTTGGTGCCTTTGTGGTGGCATTACTCCATTGAATGCCAGGCTCTCAGCACCAATCCCTGGCACTCACTGGATCAGTCCTGCCGTTGTCAGAGGAAGGGGAATCCTTGTTGTTGGACTCAGAGGTGGGATCTTACGTATCACAACTCCAAAGCAGGACCCACTGGTCTCCATACAGATTCTCTCTTCCCACTGTGATGCTTCAAGGGACCTGCCATGGGAATGTGGCCAGAACAATGGTGCCCTGCTCCATATCAGTGTTCATTTTGGAGCTCTTAGGGTTTTCCCCCCAGCTTCCAGATCTTTCCCACAGCATGCATACGCAGTGCCCTCATCTAGGTGGGCTTAGTCTACACACTGAGAAGCTCTGTCCACACTGTTTACCACACAATTGCTACTGGCAGCACACAGACATTATCACTGCTGTTGAAGTTGCACTTGCTCAGTCCAAGTGTAAATTGTTACATCTGCCAGTACTGTGCCAACTTGTTGATGTAATTGCTGGTTGAACTGCTTCAGCAGTACACCTGCCTGATCCAGTGCAATCTCTCAACGCTCTTGCTTATCCTTCAGTTACAGATTTGGAGGCTTAGAGTACTGGTTCTATCCCATGTCAAGATGACTGCAGACAGGCTGAAGAGCAACTGAGGTGGTATTTGGCTGGTCTGTCTTCTGCTCAGCTATCTGCACTAGCTCCTGAGCCCCCAGAGCAGCAGAGGACGTGGATGGAATGAAAATAACTTTTTTGTCTCATGGCATATCAGCTGGAGGGGGAAAAAAGGGCAAAAACGCAAAGGTTGGTTGGTTAGTTAGTTAGACATGCACAGATTTTCCAAAGTGTGCATATTTTATTAAGGTTGCCACAGCTTTCCACTCACTACCTCCAGTAGCATCTGAGACCTGAAAAAGAGTAGAAATAGATCACTAACGCTACAGTGAGTAACAAAGCTTGCACTCATCTATCGTCTTACTCATCCCCAAGAAGAAGTACATCTCCCCCTTTCTCCCCATGTCCCAACTGCCTTCAGGGGAAAGGGAAGAGCAACCTTCAGTTCAACCATAAAACCAGAATGGAGAAAAAATAATTGTTATTGAATAAATGAGTGAAATGGAGCATCTTATCTTCTCAAAGCACTGGTGCCTTTGTATTGGCAGTGGTCACCAGGTCTTCATGTCCAGATGTGGTCCAGCAGTTTGAACAGATGTGTGTGACTTGTTCCTTGTGCACCTGCAACTGTGAGTGCAGGAGAGTATATCCCATGCCTTTCAGTGCACGTGTGTTTCTCCCCTTGCAGGATAGAACATCTTGAAGCACCTGTTTAGAATAAATAAAAAATGTGAACAGGTACAATGAGTTTTAGTTTATCGCTGTGTCTACTTTAGGGAGGCTATTGTGGGAAAATACACAGATCTTGCCTACAGATTCCAGGGTTGCTGAATGTGGATATGATATGCATATCTGTAATACAGACAAACTGCACTGGTGCAAGTTGCAAAAATACAGTTTTCTGCTATCTGTTTTTATATATATTTTCTAATGTGGCTAGCATAGTGGCACTGAAGTGTTGTCAGATCATTAAGAAGAGGAAAATAATCTTTGCTTTGAGATTAGATTTTAGAGAGGATCGGCTGACTTTACCTGTTATGTATTAACATTGTAAAGTATGTCTAAATAGAGCACTGGATGCAAATAATATATGTATGATTAGCAGTTCTCGTGTAATAAACAGTTCCAGTGGGGCTTGTTGGTATCAGAACTTTTGCTTGTAACTTAAATTGCATATGGTGCCTTGTTGGATTTGAAACTTCTTGTAAAATCATCTGTGATAGCTTTTAATCCTTTATACAAATCTTTGACTGAACATTTTAATACAGAGAATCCAATTAGTGATTTTATAGGGACTCTTCTGTAGATCACTTTTAATATTTCAAAATGTAATGCAGAAAACATTTCATAAAGCTTTGACCATTGCCTTGGTTTTCCAAGTAGCAAAACAGTATATCTGATTTTACTTGAAAAATTTTCATTGGCTACCTGTACAAATAGCTGTTAAAAGGGAAATCATACTGAAATAATTGTTTTCCTGCTAATTAAATGTGAATTACTTGTAAGTTTGCCCTACATTTACTAAAGCTTAAAAGGATCAAAATTGCTGTGACAGTCTTAGTGCAAAGGTTGAGTCTAGTTTAACTTGCTCCACGAAGTAAATGCCGTCTGATGTTTAGTTTTTTGTTGTGTAATCACAACTCAAAACAGAATTCATTAGTGAAGTTGAGACTAGCAGCATTCGTCAAACTTTTGGTCCTTATATAGCTGTGAAGCAGATCTACTACACAATCATACATGAAGCTGTTTGTTAGTATGGGACAGTATATTCTGAGGTATGACACGCTTTAATTTATGGTAGTAACCATCAAAGCAATAGCATTTTTTAATAGCTTTGGGAAACGGGCTTTGGCATTTTAATTATGAACAGCCTAACCCCAAGACTGCAGTCACTTACTCATTTCCAGTATCCCAATAGACTAGCATATTTTTGAACAATTTTACTACAGATTCCTATCAGCAGAGATTTCACTGGTGCTACATTTGAGATCCCTTTCCTTGAGGGTAACCGGACCTCTCAAGCTAAACCAGTCATTTGGTCTTGTTTAGATATAATACATGCCAGACAGACTTTGCAGACATGCCAGACAGGCTTTATGTATGCTCTTGTTATCAATAATGAAAACACATCTATCCAGAATCTTTTTATCACTAAGCTTGATAAATGGTTTTAAACCACTCCACCCCCCCCCCCCACTGTAAATGTGGAAATGGCCACTAGAATTTACTGGCAGAGCTAGATCATTGGAAATGGTTTGAAGGGTGTCTGTGTTCAGGCATAACTGTTGCAGCATAAACTGAAGTAATTGACAAACTGATCACCGCATTGGGTGCCTTCCTCTTGAGCCTCCAGAACAGATGTCTGTAGCTTAGTAAGGGTTATTGTTGCTTTTTCTTGAAATAAGAAAAGGAGTACTTGTGGCACCTTAGAGACTAACAAATTTATTTGAGCGTAAGCTTTCGTGAGCTACAGCTCACTTCATCGGATGCATCACGAAAGCTCACGAAAGCTTATGCTCAAATAAATTTGTTAGTCTCTAAGGTGCCACAAGTACTCCTTTTCTTTTTGTGAATACAGACTAACACAGACTGCTACTCTGAAACTTTTCTTGAAATTTGATGGTGGTTTAAAAGAATCTCTTTAAAGGACACTGTCAGAAGTAATCCCACCCCATCCTCAATCTTGCTCTTTTAAAAAAAAAAAAAATGTATATGATGTTCCATTCCACCTTCTAAAATAGGGGCAACAAAAATAACTTCCTGAGTGAGAGTTGTAATGTTACAATAGCAGTTCCTCACTTTGGTATCCCATTCTCAATACATACAAGATATAATAGACCTGCTGTGGACATAACCTCTATAGCCTCAAGGAGTGATAGTGAGTCCTCTCTGGGCTTATGTAAGCACAATAAGCACAAGTACTGCTTTATCTGTACTGGTATAATTTAAAGTATAAAGGTTTGTATACTGATATATATCTATAGCTATTTTTATACTGGAAGGGAAATGAGCAATAAGGGCATAAGGCACCTCCTTACCAGTATAGCTGTGTCTACATGCTGGATTCTAATTGTATAACTATTTTGGTGTAAAAAAAAAAAAAAAAAAAAAAAAATCTCAATCCTAACTGACAGTTTTTATACTTGTACAGAAACTGTGTGTACTGTACCACGCCCAACTGCAAAACCACCAGGTAGTCTTCAGCTAGGATTTTTAACTGTTCCAGCTCTAGATTTGGAGAGTTGATATTTTTCAGTATCAAGGTAGATCTCTTTTAAAAAGGCATGTCAATTAATTCAACGCCCCTGTTCCCTGCCCTCTGACCGCCCCGACCCTTATCCACACCCCCGCCCCCTGACCTCCACCCCGAACTCTTCTGCCCTCTATCCAACCCCCAGCACTGCCTGGAGCACCGGTGGCTGGCGGCGCTACAGCCGCGCCGCCTGGCTGGAGCGAGCCATGCCACTGCACAGCACAGAGCACCGGGTCAGGCTGGACTCTGAAGCTGCGCTGCCCCAGGAGCTCGTAGCCCCACCACCCAGAGCATTGTGCTGGGGCGCAGTGAGCTGAGGTGCAGGGGAGGGGGGGACAGCAGGGGAGTGGCCAGCGGCTAGCCTCCTGGACCAGGAGCTCAGGGGCTGGGCAGGAGGGTCCTGCGGGCTGGATGTGGTCCGCGGGCTGTAATTTGCCCACCTCTGAGGTACGCCCATATGTTTAGGCGTGTATGTCAGATTGGAATCAAAACGCTGTGCAGTTTTCTTGTTGGCTTTGGAGAGTTAAATGTGAAAGAAGGAAGAAAATGAAGGACCAAGAAGGAAGAAAAGAAAAGACCAAAAAACACCTAATTATGGACTCGGCAATGAAATTTTTCCACTGCTGTATTGAAAGCTTTAAAGATATGTGAAGTTGCATGTCATCTACCAAAGAATGTTAGCAGAAGTGATATTGTTTAGATGAAATGATTTTTAGATTTGGTGATCTGCTTTGTTTGAAACATCAGACTACAGAATAAATTTTAAATTTGACTATTGTATAACTGTAAATATAACTATTGTCTAATTGTTTTCTGCGACAAGACTAGTTTTTATACCCATCAAATCTGTGATTAAGGCTACGTTTTAGTCACAGGTATTTTTAGTAAAAGTCATGGACAGGTCAGGGGCAGTAAACAAAAATTCACAGCCCGTGACCTGTCCATGATTTGTACTGTATACTCCTGACTAAATCTTGGGTGCTCTGGGGCTGGGGGCGCCATGGGTGCTGGGGAGGGTCTTGGCAGGGCTGGCAAGCTCCCTACCTGGCTCCACACAGCTCCCCGAGAGTGGCAACATGTCCCTTGGCTCCAAGGCAGAGGCACAGCCGGGGGGACGCCGTGTGTTGCCCCCGCTCTGAGCGCCGGCTCTGCAGCCCCCATTGGCTGGGAACTGTGGCCAACAGGAGCTGTGGGGGTGGTTCCTGTGGGTGGAGGCAGCACACAGAGCTGTCTGGCCACGCCTCTGCCTAGGACAGAGCTGAGGGACATGTCACCACTTACGGGGAGCCCCCCAAGGTAAGCGCTGTCTGAGCCCTCACCTCCTCCTGTGCCCCTACCCCAGACCTGAGCCCCCTCCCACACCCAAACTCCTGCTGCTGAGACTGGCCCAGCAGCAGCTGGTGTGGCTGGCTTAGGGGATGCCCAAGCTGCTCAGGCAGCCCCCAGGCCAGCTGCGCCGGCAACTGCAGAAGTCACAGATGTCACGGAATCCATGACCTCCGTGACAGTCTTGCAGCCTTATGTATGATGATTCAGTATTTAATAGAAATTTCTTCTTTTCAAAAAGAAAGCAAGAAAGTAAGTTGTGACTTAAGTTTTCAACTCAACTCGGAAATTTTTTCTGAACTCATTCTAGAAGGGAAAGCAGATATCTTCAAGAATAAGTTTATTCTTATCCTGTCAGTGAAAGATAAGGCTTCTGATTCACTGAAGAAATTTGCCTGCATTCTTAAGTTGAAACAATCCTGAATGTACTAAATGAAGACAACTTTCATCCTAATTGAGGCACAGCTGATTCTAAAATAGTCTGAACAGTACTTCATAACTTTTTCGGAATAAAAATGGTCCTACAGTTCATGTTTTCCCAGGAGTCTTCATTAAAACTCCAGGAATGAGACTTTAGTTCAGATTTGAATCCTGTCTCTCCTTGAAACTTGCCAAATGCATACCCATCAAGCAGAATTTTTGCTTATTTTGTTCCTCTACCACTTAATTAGTTGATTTGAAAAGTTCTAAAAAATTGTGGATAATTGACTGGTTCATTTTTATGCTGTTTTGGGGGTCATACTACTTGTTCACTAATATTCATGTCACAGCCAGTATACATGAAAACATACCTGCTACAAATTTGTGAATAATGGCAGCCCCCCTCTTCTGTAGTTAAGAGAGAAATGTTCAGTAGAAAGCAGAAAACATACTGAATAACCAGTCACACACCATGAATAGTAAATAGTTCATCAGCTGTTCACTGACTATCTGGAATAACTTTCAAAGGGCTCCTTAAATCAGTTAGGTACTTCCAAAAATTCTACTTGGTCTGGAAACTTAATCATTGAACTACTAATCAAATAACATTCTGAGCTGTAAGGATTGTGAATCTCTTCTCCGCCAAAATACCATATTGTAGCCTCTAGCTTTCCCATGAAAAACTGGGTTTCCTTTTTTGAGGCATCTGATTTTTCACCCATTTAAATCCATAGTAAAACTTCCTTTGATTTCAGTGGATACAGAGTTGAGCCTTTTGTAAAATCATTCTTAAAGGTACAGCTAGTATAAAAATAATTTTTTAAAAATCCTTGCTTACAAATAAATGTCCCAAGAAAGGATTTGAACAAAATTTAAACCTAAATTGTGTCTTTAATTCAACATAGGGTTGGCATTCAGTAACAAGGTATTTCTGCTCCTGTGGATGTCACATCGCCCCTGGTTGGTTGGTTTTTGTTTTTCCTCCTTATTCTGCACCCCGAGACTTTCAACTGGTCTGCTCTTATTGAGGTCCAGAATGAGATGAGTAAATCTGAATCCGGTTACCAGATTTGCATAACTACTTGAAGCTGAAAACTGATAAGGATATGGCTATTTTCTACAAAGTCAACTTAATCTCTTAACAGGCTGGTTTGAACTTTTGCTCAGCCCCAGGATTCTGGTGAAGAAAAAAATACTCCATCTATAATCCGTATCTTCAGTCGTTTTTCATGAAAACAGTACAGCCCTTGATGTTCGTGCTAACTTTCACTGATTGCAGTGCTGGATTTACAGTACAATTTTAGTAATAGGTGAATTTCTAATATATGTGAATATAAATCCAATTAAAAATACAGTAAACAGTACTGTGAAGAGTGTTTTATTATGGCTATATAGCCGTTTCCTTGAAGAGAAATGTGACTGGTTGCACCGCCCCTTCTCTGCCCCCTGCTGGAAGCACTGCCACCTGAAGAAAGAGTGGTCACCTGGAAAAGAAGGGCAGTGAGGTGAGACCACTGAACAGACTGTTTTTTGTTGTGCAGGTTAAAAAGACCAGGCATCTATTTCTGAGTTGAATTTGAGTTGAACAACTAATTATTACTGCATTAGCAAGGGACTTGCTGCACAAGACTCCTTGCTTCCAATGAGTTTTGACAGTATAACAATTATTATTGCAGTGTAACAATTTCTTTTAAAAACAAAAACAACCAAGGCTTTGTTTTATATCCAAAGTAACTTAATGAATGCAGTGGCAATTAAATAGTAAGAAAATACTGTCATATTGCGAGAACTAATTTGTGGATACTTTTCATCTTTAAGCTAAAGATTTAGAATTCCTCTTGAGACACTTGCAAACAAATTCAGCATTCTCTTTAATAGTCCAGTTAGGGTACATCTACACTGCACAGTGAAAACACCATCCTGGCCACTATGGATGTAGAAGCCCTCTACACCAACATTCCACACAAAGATGGACTACAAGCCGTCAAGAACACTATCCCCGATAATGTCATGGCTAACCTGGTGGCTGAACTTTGTGACTTTGTCCTTACCCATAACTATTTTACATTTGGGGACAATGTATACCTTCAGATCAGCGGCACTGCTATGGGTACCCGCATGGCCCCACAGTATGCCAACATTTTTATGGCTGATTTAGAACAACGCTTCCTCAGCTCTCTAATGCCCCTCTCGTCCCCTAATGCCCCCTTGCGCTACATTGATGACATCTTCATCATCTGGACCCATGGAAAAGAAGCCCTTGAGGAATTCCACCATGATTTCAACAATTTCCATCCCACCATCAACCTCAGCCTGGATCAGTCCACACAAGAGATCCACTTCCTGGACACTACGGTGCTAATAAGCGATGGTCACATAAACACCACCCTATACCGGAAACCTACTGACCGCTATACTTACCTACATGCCTCCAGCTTTCATCCAGACCACACCACACGATCCATTGTCTACAGCCAAGCTCTGTGATACAACCGCATTTGCTCCAACCCCTCAGACAGAAACAAACACCTACAAGATCTCTTATCAAGCATTCTTACAACTACAGTACCCACCTGCTGAAGTGAAGAAACAGATTGACAGAGCCAGAAGAGTACCCAGAAGTTACCTACTACAGACAGGCCCAACAAAGAAAATAACAGAACGCCACTAGCCATCACCTTCAGCCCCCAACTAAAACCTCTCCAGCGCATCATCAAGGATCTACAACCTATCCTGAAGGATGACCCATCACTCTCACAAATCTTGGGAGACAGGCCAGTCCTTGTTTACAGACAGCCCCCCAACCTGAAGCAAATACTCACCAGCAACCACACAACAAAACCACTAACCCAGGAACCTATCCTTGCAACAAAGCCCGTTGCCAACTGTGTTCACATACCTATTTAGGGGATGCCATCATAGGGCCTAATCACATCAGCCCCGCTATCAGAGGCTCATTCACCTGCACATCCACCAATGTGATATATGCCATCATGTGCCAGCAGTGCCCCTCTGCTGTGTACATTGGCCAAACTGGACAGTCTCTACATAAAAGAATAAATGGACACAAATCAGACGTCAGGAATTATAACATTCAAAAACCAGTCGGAGAACACTTCAATCTCTCTGGTCACTCAATTACAGACCTAAAAGTGGCAATAAAAAAAAATAAAATAAAAATTCAATAAAAAAAAAACCTTCAAAAACAGACTCCAACGAGAGACTGCTGAATTGGAATTAATTTGCAAACTGGACACCATTACATTAGGTTTGAATAAAGACTGGGAGTGGATGTGTCATTACACAAAGTAAAACTATTTCCGCATGTTTATTCCCCCCCCCCCCCCCGCCGATTGTTCCTCACACGTTCTTGTCAACTGCTGGAAATGGCCCACCTTGATTATCACTACAAAAGGCTTTTTTTTTTCTCTCCTGCTGGTAATAGCTCACCTTACCTGATCACTCTCGTTACAGTGTGTATAGTAACACCCATTGTTTCATGTTCTCTATGTATATAAAATCTCCCCGCTGTATTTTCGACTGCATGCATCCGATGAAGTGAGCTGTAGCTGACGAAAGCTTTATGCTCAGATAAATTGTTTAGTCTCTAAGGTGCCACAAGTACTCCTTTTCTTTTTGTGAATACAGACTAACACAGCTGCTACTCTGAAACCTGTCAGGAGTCCAGTGCACTTCTGACTTATGGTTGTATATCCTTGTGTTACTTAATTTTCAGTCTCTTGGCTTTGTAGCTTGCACCATTAGCAGTTAGCAAAATCAGACATGCTAACCTTTTAGAGGAAAATGGGATGTGGGTATTTTTTCATAATTTGGTTGGATAAATGACAATGTCAAACAAATACAACTACTTATAGAAGGTTCCTGATCAGGGTCAGGTGATGCATCAAACAGTTGTTGTATATGGATCAGTTGATATTCTGCATATTATTCTGTTTAATATATAGGTGTTCTTACAGAATTGTTGCTACTTGAGTTAACAGGAATGTAATGTCCATTAAGAACTATAAGAGACAAATCTGTAACAAAGTAATCTTATTTTAAAGCATGAGAACCAAACTTTGTCACTCAGTTTACTGTTTACTAATCAAGTAACTGCATTAATGGACTGCTTTTTCCCATAACCTCTGGAAACATTCAATTTATCTTTTCCCCCCCCCCCCCTTTTTTAAATTACGAACAGGAAGAGTTAAGTTATCGTGCTTTTTTTTTTTTTTTTTAAATTCTGGCAGACTGACTGTTTAACTAGCATCCTCTTCCTTTGTCACTGCAGGCTGTACATTAATCTCTGTACTCCTGGCCATTAGCTCGGAATCTCAGTAGTAAGTGGTAATGTGACCCAATGACTGAAAAATCAAATGTTACCTAAAAAGCTCTGTTGGCCATGGAGTGTTCAGACTAGAGTTCCCCAGTATGTGCATCTCACAGAAACTCAATTATCATGATAGGGTTATAGTACTAGAAGAACTTGTAAAATATTACCAACAGACTGAATTGCATCAGGATTTCTAAGAGGAAATATTAGTGGTGGACTAGGAGACCTTTTGAAAAACCAAATGATTAGGTAAGCAAATACCTCTCAGTAGCAGATCACAAACAGTAAATTGAAGGATGTGTGTTTTGGTCTCATGTTGAAGATTTTTGAGTGAAGAATGCAAGTGGGGAGAGGAGGAAGGAGTAAGACAGTAGGAAGACAAGTTTTATAGTAACAACCAAGTGAGCACTGAAAGAGCACATTTGCTGTTAGAAACACTCTGTAGCAATACCTGAGGAATAGAATGTCATGCTAGAGTAAGAGACTAAGAAATTTAAACTAATTATACAAAGAACATAGATAAATACTAAGTCAAAAATAAAGAAAATATTTGATCCTCTAATCTCTTGTCAATTTTAGTAATCTACGATGTTACTTGTAACAGAAGAATATTAAAATGTTTCAGGCGGATGAAATTTGAGTTGCGTATCTCTTTAGTCATAATATTTACCGTTCTGTCCCTTTCGGATGTCCTTCATCTATTTCATGACAGCTTCCATTGTGTGTGGGGAGACAGGGGCAGTGGGGGAGGCGGAGGCTAGGAAGACTTTTCACCTCCCATCTGAGGACCTCAATTTTGTAAATCATTCCTCTTGGCAGTCCAGCAGAGCTTCCAGGAAAGATGCATTTGTTTTTACAAATAACTTTTTTTTTTTTTTTTTAATTTCTCTTTAAAACATCTAGCTGCTACTATAATGGTCACTATAGGAAACAAGTGAAATAAACTCATCAATCCTATGTCAGGGATTTATTTAATCTTGCAGGAATTCAGTGACTGTTTAAATTTGGTGGTGTTGACAGAGGAAACATGGTGAAAAATGGGCTTTAGTTTTCTGGTTAGTCAGGAGGATGTTGCTACGTGCTAGTGCAAATGGATACACAAATTTCCTGGACTTGTGTAATGAGACTTGTGTTTAAACAGCTATACGAAGTATAATTTATTAAAACCCCACCCAAAATGTGGGGGAGGGACTTATTCTTAAAATAATGCAGCTGATCAGCTGACTGCCAACTTCATTCTATCCTGTGTTCTGTTGATGTGTGTACACAACTCCTTCTTAACAGTAATAGGAGAATACAGTGCTTTAGTGTGAACGTTTCTGCTTAGCAGTGGGCAAACAAGTACATATAACTGAGATGACTCTAACTACAGACAACTGTTTGTTAGTTCACATTTGTTTAAATGTCTCAGTTGATTTTGTGTGGATTAACAAATCGCTTGTGCTGACACAGGCGATGACTCAGTGGTGACAAGGGACTAACCGAAAAGGTTAGCTAAAAGGCTTTTGTTTAAATATTTGGATACTGTGCGTACTCTGAACTCCTCATTAGACTTTCTTGAAGATTTAAAGCTTTATATATCACGCTGATGTTAACATATTTAGTGGTGCTATTTCTTTCACTTTTAGTGTGAACAAAAGCAGCTTTGATTGATTAATTTCCATATTCTTTGGAAACATGATATAAGCATATCCTATGTTTTGTAGATTAATGTGTTGAAATTAAACTTCCATAAATCTGAATTTACTTTTGTTGAAGGCAGACAATAGTTTTGTTTAAAATTAATGTTCAATGTCCTTGAAATATTTCTAAACCTTTTGAGATAATAGCAGCCTTTTTAATTTTCTCTCTTTTTTAGTTAACTTTTATCTTTTTTCTTTCTTCAGTCTTCATGAAGAAATCATTGATTTCTTCAAGTACATGTCTCCCAGACCGGAAGAAGAAAGAATGCGAATGGAAGTGGTGAACAGAATAGAAAACGTTATTAAGGAGCTCTGGCCAAATGCAGATGTGAGTAGGACTTGGCATGCTCTAACAAAAAGCTTTGGCTCTGGGTCTTTGTGAACAGCTTTTTTTTGTTTGTTACACTATCACTTTTCCCCCTTATTACAAAAATAACTTTATGCTCAAATTGTGATATAAAAGATATTCACTATTTCTATGGCACCATAGCTGAGCTTAGCACTTTAGACATATATATGAACAAAGGCCCTGGTCAGGGAAGCTAAATTAGACATACTACCAACAAAGGAAGGGTATGAAATCTAACCAGAATTATATTTGGGTGTGTGTTACTATGCATGTCATTAGTTCTTGCCTCACACTCTTAAGTAACGTTTTTAAAAAAAAAAAATCAAGTTAAGGGATGAGTGTAGAAGAACATGACTGATGGGGGAGGCCTACCCGATTGCATTGAGGTGGCTTGTCCTGCTGGAAAAGAGAAGCTTATGTTCATACAGGTATAAGAGAATGTGTAGGAAGGAACACGTGACTTAGATCAGGGTTTCTCAGGACAGGTTTTTTTTGGTGGCCTCAGAGTGTGGCCACCAACTCTTGCTCGTGGCCGCTCTCACACTTTTTCCTAAAATACTTATTAGCTTTAGGAAAAACAAATAAATATGCACATATACATGTTCAAAATCATTGTAATGTATTTATTGCTAGCTTGTAAGTCTGTGGTTAAAAGTGATATTAACAAACATACAAATATCACTTTTCATAGCATATTTACTCAGACCCAACAAACCTGGGGACAGATTAAACCCTGGATTCAGGGGTCGGGGGAGACAACAGGAGCCAGGGGTGATTGGGTTGCAGGAGACAGTTGGGAGCCAGAGCCTGATGCTCTGTAGCCAGAGCCCAAAGCCCTGTGGCCGGGGGATGGAGCCCGAAACTGCATGGCCACAGCCTGGAGCCTGCCACTGTGCAGCCAGAGCCAAAAGCTGGAGCGCGAAGCCCCATGGCCAGAGCCTGCCACACCACCATCCCAAGGGTGAAGCCCAAAGCCTGAGTCCCACTGCCCCGGGAAGGTGGGTAACTCACCAGCTGCCTGCTTCTCCAGCGTTGTGTCCCAGCTGTCTCCAGAAGGGGAAGGGCCCGATTCCTACTTGCAGCCCTAGCAGCCAGCACCAAGGCAGTGCATCCAGGAGCAACAGTGGTGTAGATGATAGTGTAATGCTGTAGCTCATGACTAAAATTGTTGTTGTTGTTCTCATCTTGTAAAATCTTTGCATGTGCTTTCAAATTTAAACTGTTGACTCTGTTATTTAATTTTAAATAAAGCATTACTACAATAAATTAACTCCATAGAATGTAATTTAGAAATCCAATATCGTTTCACTTGCCCCAAGGATATTAGTTGGTAGGTGTTTTACTGGGGGAAGCTTGAGTGGTGCCTGGTCTCTGTCCATGGCTCTAGCCAGTGCTATTCACATTAACTTCACATGTAAGTTTGTTTGTTGGTTTGTTTTTAAAACCCTATAAGTCTCAGATGTGACAAATCTAGATACAGTGTAACTTGAATTTGAAATTAACTAAGATTAACTGTTCT
This sequence comes from Natator depressus, assembly GCF_965152275.1. NCBI lineage: Eukaryota > Metazoa > Chordata > Testudines > Cheloniidae > Natator > Natator depressus. The sequence goes on along the minus strand of NC_134245.1, from coordinate 16,883,461 downwards.
TGTATACTTTGACACCAAAACATATAACCAGTAAGGTATAAACACTATGAACAAGCATGTGCTGAAACCATTTATGAGCACAAATAATAAAATAAAATGTGTTCCCATGAATGAAACTTTAAAACAAGACATGGCACATACATTGTATGCTTCCCCACAGCAATAAAGAAAGGGATAAAAAGTTGATTGGGTAAAACTATGTATCTTAAATTGTAACTTTATTTATAGAATTCAGCAATTGTCATTTGCTCTCTTACTTGAGGGGGATGTGCTTAGAAGGAAACATTCCTAATAAGTGAGATTTGTTCTTGGCATCAACTGGGTTCCACCATGAGAGAGGCTTTAATTACACTGAAACTGAACAACATTTAGTGATTTTAAGTGAAGGCATTTAAAATAAAATAAAATAATTTGACAAAGTAAACATTAAATCTTGCTAGTATTGTATAAACAAAAGTTGTCATACAATGAAATTCAGAGGAAAGCTTGTCACATTATCCTTAACTGTACTTGGATATTACACAGTCCTCTGCGTTGGTCAGAGAACAGTTGACGTTGCATACCTTGTACGATTATGACAATACCATAGTTGGACACAAGATGGGAAGTAGTAAGCTTAAGTCTATTTAAATTGGCAAACATAAGATTCACTGTTTTAAATGTTGGGGTGGGAGGGGAGAAGAATATAAACTGGCTTGCAAAGGGTTCCTATTTTGCATTAATTGTGGGTGTTGTCAGGATTTGTTTTTGTTAGAATAAATACCTCTGGATACATTGCATGGTAAAGGTTCTCTCAGAAACATTAGCATTGTGTTAATGCAGTGGTTTTCAAACTTTTGTGCTGGTGACCCCTTTCACATAGCAAGCCTCTGAGTGTGACATCCCCCTCTCCCCCCAAATTAAAAACACTTTTTTATATATTTAACACCATTATAAAAGCTGGAGGCAAAGCAGGGTTTGGGGTGGAGGCTGACAGCTTGTGACCCCCCCCCCCCCATGTAATAACCTCGCGACCCACTGAGGGGTCCCAACCCCCAGTTTGAGAACCCCTGTGTTAATGTCTGCAAAATCCAAGACCGAAGGAAGAAGTCAGTAAGGCTTGGTCTATGCTAGCAACTTATGTAAAACTGTTGCTCAGGGGTATGGAAAATCCTGTCATGCCAGCAATGCTGTTATACCAACCTAACTCCCAGTGTAGGGATGCTTTTCTCTAGTATTAGTCTTTTTAAAAATAGTTTGTTACATACTTAAGTATTTTAAAATGAGAGATTTGTAATGGAAAAGCTGATGGAGCGAGAACTCTGTCTCGAGCAGCACTTTAATTAGAAATCATATTTATTCTGATACTCTCTTCTATCGTGAATATTTTAGGCCTATTGCTGCATTGCTCTATTTCTAATCTTCTTTTAAAGTTAAAGATGTAAATACTTGACTTTGCCAAACTCCTCTGTTTTATGGTCATGTTAAATATTTCAAAAAGAAAAGGAGTACTTGTGGCACCTTAGAGACTAACAAATTTATTTGAGCATAAGCTTTCGTGAGCTACAGCTCACTTCATCGGATGCATTCAGTAATACCTAAAACTACCAGTGGAGGGTAGCAATAGTCAAACTTTACTAGTCACTCGATTAGATAATTGTTCAGAAATTTAAAAGGTGCATTCTAATGCCCTATTTCTCTGTTACAGGTGCAGATATTTGGAAGTTTTAAAACTGGTTTATATCTACCTACTAGGTTAGTACCTTTCCAGTAACTTCTTATACATTGTTCAGGCATGTTTTGAAATCTCTTCCTCTGCTGTTTACCTTTATCCCCCATTGTTATATGCTGCATTTGTTCCACCCCAGGAACATTATTCTATGCTGAGATAGAACAATGTTCCTGGGGTGGAATATGTACTTGTCATCCTACTGACTTCCTAACTACTGACTTATATCATGTATTTTGTATCGATATATATATATAGTCAAAGCTGACTTGTATACAGGCATTTTTATAGAGTACCTGTTTCAGTGACGTTTAAGATATTGTCTTTTTTAAAAGACTGCCTCATACTTTAAAATGTGTGACCATCCCTGAAAACTGCTCAAGCCTAAAAGAAAATATTATACTTTTGTTCAGCCCTCCAAATCATATACATCGTAAAAATATAAAGAATGGTTGATGGATTATATGAAATAGGACACATCCACCTGTTTAGATCCTGCTTGCAATAATATAAAATGTGACCCCTTTGATCGTATTATCAAGAATAGATTTAGTTTTGTAATTCAGCCTAATTACAAGATTAAATCAAAGTAAAATTTTAGATTTCTCCCACTTCACTGTGATTTTTCCAGCATGTGATACCTTTTAAACCTGACATTTGAGGTCAAGTATTAAGGTATTTATCATATTAAAAGAGAAGCTGAATCCAATTTCTAGAAGAAGAAATTAAAACATCAGCCTTACCTAGTCAGTTTGGTTGACGTAAATGATTGTAGATGTCTTTGCCCATAAAGATAGGGGAATACAGCCTTTTTTAAGAATCCAGGCTTTTTTTTTTTTTTTAAAATGATGTATACAATGAGCCTAACAAAAGAGGAGGCTATTTTTTAGCTAACCAGTTAAACCAAAAGAACTCTTTAAAGCTATCAACATCTACACTAACCAGATGCTGAAGATGAAGTGTGTCTATTTAGTCCCACTCAAGCTTCTATCACTGAGAAATCTAAAGTAGCTAACTGCGGACTTAGTTAAATCCATTACTAATTTCCATCTAAAGAAAGTTCATCAGAAGATCTCATTAAGATCTTGTATGTAGGAATTTGAAATAATTTTGCCAATTAAAAATGTAAAATATAAGTAAGCTTCAAGCCCTAATGGTTACAGGATAAAGTATTATCAGCAATTCAAAGGCTGTAGTTTATACTTTAAAAACATTTTTTTCCAGGGAACATTTCAGAATGAGTAATTCGTTGATTCCCAAACCTTGCTACAATATTCTTCTCTGTTCACAATTCTTGTTTCTCATCTCCTGTTAGGAGGAAAATGCTTAATAAAATTAGGAACTAAATTAAAGCAACTTCTTCATATAATTAATTGACTTTGACTTATGAAGCAGCAAGAAAGAAATCAAACTGAGTTGTTAAATTTCTGACAAGTAGGCCTCTCAGAAGCACAGGTCCCCCAAGAAAACATGTTGCCTGCTTAAATTTGGCTTTGTTCTTTCTTCAGACTATTTGGATTAATCAAAAATAGATTAGGTGCTGATAATGCAAGAAAAATATGCATAGTTATTCACTTGTCTAATAGACTTAATCCCCTTGCTGCTCCAGTCTTGATGTTTTGGCATTTGTTCTGAGCCCTTCAGTGGTTCAGATTTTGATTACAATTTGTAAAGTTAGTTTTTATTCACTACCAAATACTCCATTGTAAGAATTTAATTGAAATCTTTCTCAACACTTGATGCAGTGGTCAGAGCCACTTCTGTCTTGCTTGCCTTTCTTCCCTGTTTGTTGTTGTTGCTCTGGAGCTTGTCTACTTTGCTATTCAGAAGAATTCCAATGCTTGGAGTATTTGATTTAATAAAACAGAATTTAGGCTAGCATGGTATACTGTGCCTCTTCGATCTACTTTGTTATTAGTCTCTAACAAGCACACCATTTTCTTTTGTTTCTTTAATTTTTTTATTCATGTTTAGTTACACAGTTAGTCTAGATCTGAGGTTTTTCTGTTAAACACCCTTTGCTGGCCTTTTTTGATTCTATTGTTCTAAAATAGAATCCCTTGAATATCCAGTTACTTCAGTGCTGAGGACTAATTAGATAATTATTGTTCATCTGATGGGGGTCAAGTAGTGTTGTCCTGCAGGTAATATGTATTCTCAGGGTGTTAATCTATTGCTCTCTCTGGCCTGGTGCACACTACAAACGTTTGCTGCTTCCAATCTGTATGAGCAATGAGTTTAGCACTCATTTAGCTGCAAGCGTAGATCAGAACAAAATAAGTATTTTTTTTCTGAGAAGGTTTTAACCATAGTTTTCTGAAAGGTGCTGAATGGTGCTTGTTCCTGGTCAGTTAAACAGTATATAGTTGGACTGGTGTTATACCTGTCTGTTGCTAACACTGATTGTGTGCAAATTCTAAAGTTCCTAATGTGGTTTCTGTAAATGTACAAAATTCTAAAATCTGCATGAAAATAACTTCTGAAATAAGGTAGATTTTCCCAGTATTTCTCTTCCCCTCCTGCCATAGTTTATTTGGCAAGCCAATTTATTGGGAAGAATAATCTGTCTAGGCCTAAATCCCTCCCTCCTTACCCAAATCAGGCTGGTCTAGTGATTGGAAAGCAGACCTTAAACTACAAACCAAAAAAGAAGTTTGGAAAAATATAAAGCTCAGCTTATTCAAAGCCTCCAAAAAAGTTTTCACTGTTTTTAAATTGTAATGACTCTCTTGGACCCTAATAAAATTACACTGTCATCTAGACATCTTTAAAATTTTGATTAGATGCTCATCAAGGCTGTGATTACCGTTGGATGCTATCCTTACTGATTTCTGAAATCTGTTCTGTCTGAGGACACTGCTAGTTCATTCACATAAAGAAATAATTGTTTTTCCTTGAAACTTGTAGTGTAATACTGGATAGTTAACAATTAGTGCTATCAGTTTGATCCACTCCTTTTCATGCACACACCAGAGAAAAATAATCCCCTGCAAATCTCATCTACAGCCCAAACTGAGCTCCTATGGATCTCCTCTCTCTCCTGCAGCTAAAGATGCTCTGACTGTTTAATTCTAATCAGAACTTGCTATCTTCATATTCAAAGGAAAACTACTGAGACTTAGTTAAAACACCTTAAATAATTAAATACTTACTTAACCTTTTTCAAAACTCTGCTTCAGTATTTATTTAGTGAATAGGTGTGTAATCTCTCTTGGTGAAGGGTTCCATCTTTGATATTTCTCTGTTTGTTAGGGGCGGGGCGGGGAGGAAGCCAGTTTGATGCAGACGAGGCTGGAAAGCAGTTAAAATCCAGAGATTTCAAGGCTGTTCTATATACTTAGAAATTACTCTTATTAATGTAGTCATTACATCAACTGTTTTCATACATTAGCAGCTCATAGTTCTTCTGAACACTATTTCCATTGTTTCTTAATGGAAAGGTGGATTCATTTGTCCCCCTTCACATTATCAAATTGTCACGATGGTAGCTTGCTGTCTGATTTTAGTATATTTACAGTGTGGTAACTGTGTTTGGTCCCAGGCTATGAGAGACACAAGGTTGGGTGAGGTAATATCTTTTATTGGACCAACTTCTCTTGGTGAAAGAGTTCCATCTGAAACCTGAGGTCACCTGAAGAATAGCTCTGTGGAACTCAAAAGCTTGTTTCTTTCACCAACAGAAGTTGGTCCAGTAAAAGATATTACCGCCTTGTCTCCCTTAGTATATTTTAGACATGTAAAAAATAATTACTCTGATGTTGTATTTTAATTCTTATTTTCCTCCTGCTTAAGAGAATTTAGTGAGCTGTTTTACTTTCTATTGGCGTTTTCCCAATCATACACTTTTAAACACCCCCCAAACCTAGCATCAGTAGGTATTTTAACTTACTATTTTTATGTTCTCTTGTAATTTCAGTGATATTGACTTAGTTGTGTTTGGAAAATGGGAGACTTTGCCTCTGTGGACCCTGGAAGAGGCTCTTAGAAAGCACAATGTAGCAGATGAAGATTCAGTAAAGGTTCTAGACAAAGCAACTGTAAGTCTTTTGCCAATTTAATATCTTCAAGTATACTTCTACTTTGTAAAATAGTATCATTTTACTCAGATTTTGCTTTGTGATGTTCAGAATCAAATCTGCTTATTTAGTGACAATTTTATTACTCATAATGTGTCTTGTAATTTGTTTAATTTATGGACAGATTTGCTGTGATATTTGTGGGTTTGTCTAAACTGTACTGGAAACCTGTGGACCCAACCTTGTAGTGTTGATGTTTGAGCCTGGTCTTAAGCTTCCATGCTGCATTGTAAACCTGGGCTTACAGTTACTAGACTTGGGTCTCACAGCCATACTAATGCATCCATACTTCATTATACAGACCTTCTGACTCGGTCTGTGACTTGTTTTGCAGTGCGGATGCAGCTCGTCAGAGCTTGGACCCCAAACCACCACAAAACTTGGGCTCTGACCCATCCCCTTAGCAGGGTCCTAGAACCTGGCTTCTGAGTGCTTGCTGGCCCAAGACAGACTGATTTCTATGTGGATGTAAAGGGGGCTTGGGCTCAAACCTGAGTGGGAGCCCAGAATTAGTGTGCAGTGTAAACCTACACTGTGTGTCTCTTTCCTCTTCTCATTAAGAATGTTTGCATGAAATCGGGGATCTTTAATTGTTGTGCACTTGTCTCCCTCTGGTGTTTGCTCTTCACAAGAAATTATACTGTTTTGACTTCACAACTGTTCACTTTACAGCATTTTAAAATGTTTCAGAACAATGGTATGCATAACAGATTTTAAATTGAAAATAGTTTCAGTATGAGGTAAAAATCATTCCCAATTCAATTAAATATATAAGAAGGGTTGAGATCTTAAATTCACAGTGCTCCTGCAATCTTTCTCTCCTCTTTCTCTCTCCCTTCCTTCCTTCCTTCTACAAATCTATAAAACAGTTCAAATTTGCTAGTGTAGGTATTTGCACATCATCTTTTAGTAAAGAAGCTAAATATATCTTGGAAATTTAGTAGATAGTTAAATATTAACTTTATCTCTTGCTCTTTTGTCAGGTACCTATTATTAAACTGACAGATTCCTTCACTGAAGTAAAAGTCGATATCAGCTTTAATGTACAGAATGGGGTTAAAGCAGCCCAACTCATCAGAGATTTTATCAAGGTTAGATAATGCTTTATACTAACACTATGGAGTTGTACATTGATAATTCACTTTATAATAAGAATGGGGTAAAGTAAAATGCAGAATCAAATATTCAAACACTCTACTTCTTTATCCTTTGTCATTCTGGAACCAAAATATTGCCACTCTTAAGGCTCAAAAAAAGTGACGAACATGTTGCTATCTAAACAATCTGGAATTAAATATTCATGGAAAGTACACAGAGAAATTCTAACTATATGTTTGCAAGAGAAGGTGCATTAGCATCAATATTAAATGTTGTGTCTCATTGAGAGTTCAATTTCTTTATTGCTCATACAGCAGATAACCAGGCTCTATTAATCAAAGATAGATCAGCATAATATAGAGAAGCTTATACATTACCAATTGCAGCAGTTACATCTTCACTCTGTTCCAAATTATGAGCTTAACTGTGCTCATATTTGTTTCCCCTTGTTTACAACACATTGGACACACCTTTTCTTTTTCTAGGTTTGTACGTATTTCAGATATTAGTAGACTGTAGAGTACAAGTAGCCGTAGACCATTGAGACATTACTGTACCTAGTACACTGTTCATACTCGACAATTTTAACAGAGCACACATCTTGCTTCTGACGGATTCTGCATGTACAAAGAAAAAAGTTTACAGCAATTTCACTGGTAGTAAATTTCCACAGTAAAGCTTAGCATGAGTACAAGACATTCTGGTAATACAGTTCATAATTATGTAGCTTAACCTAAAGAAAACGTATTCTGGCTAACTGTCTTCAGTTATTCTAGTTATTCATGCCTGCAATGATTAATACCAGAGGTTGGTGCAGAAAGCCAAAATAATTGTCAGGCTTGTATGGTAGTAGTAAATATGGCATTCATTATTTAATTGAAAAATGACATTTTAAGTCATGAAAATGATGAGAACAAATCTATTGCAGTTATTTTTGTTTTTTGACTTAGTCTACAGAGTCTAACTGTCTGGTAGGTTTAATAGGTTTGTGTATTAAAACCTTGTGCAAAATCTTTGAACTTATTTCCTTTCCCCTTTCTCTTATTCAGACCTTTAGACATACATGGTAAGCCTCTTTTGGTAAAGCCAAAAAAATATATGCTAGCTTGCCCTGTCTGTTCTATGTAGATACACAGAGAGATACACTTCAGTCTCATTGAGTGTTGGCTCTTCCTTCTCTAATGGTAACTGCTTTATTATATTTTCTTTCTTTAATCAAAACTTGTTAACCGTGGTCAACAGTTGAAGTGGATACTTTTACAGAGACTGACCTTAAGTATTTGTATGCAGTGTTGTAGCCATGCTGGTCCCAGGATATTAGCGAGACATGGTGGGTGAGGTAATATCTTTTATTGGACCTGCTTCTGTTGGTGAGAAAGACAAGCTTTCAAGCTTATTCCTGTGTAAGCTTGAAAGCTTATCTCGCTCACTAACAGAAGTTGGTCCAATAATAGATATTACCTCACCCACCTAGTCTTTTAAGTATTTGAATAGTTATAACCTCAGAGCAAAATTCGTAGACCTTTCAACTCAGTAAAGCTTTTCGCATGAGTAAGGCAAGCAGGATTTAACCCTTAATGCTAAAAATTGATAGTATAGTTCTGCTGCAGTAACATCAGGTTGTGAGCCAAATTTTCAGACCTATGGGGTTTCAGTAGCTGATGAGAATGTTAACCTTACCTTTCGCTTGCTAAGGCTCCAATTTTACAAATGCTTATGCATGCGCTTAACTCTGAAGCATGTGAATAGCCCCACTGGCTTCCACGAGACTATTCCAGTTACTGAAGTTGTGCATGTGTGTTACAAGATAGGGTCCTTGTCTTTAAACTCGCGGAAGAGCATAGAAATGTATTTAAACACCTGTTCCAAAACTGTTCATGGTCTTCCATTGGAAGAATTATTCTTTGAGTACAGTATTTGTCCACATGGATCACACTCTTAAGGGCGCATGTGCCCCAGGAACACAAGATTGGATTCTTTTGGCCAGCTGTGTCAACTGGAGTTGTACCTGTCCCTACACATCCTCATACTCTACCCCACCCAAGGGCCCAGCTGCCTCTCAGATCCTTCTTAACTCCTGTGGAAGAATGATGGATCTCAGCTGTGTCCACTTAGAACCCTGCAGCTCTCCTCTATTAGAGTTAGGATTAATGTGTGTTTAGTTTAGTACTATTTGGCCTATTGGCAAAAAATATTTAATAATAAGAAAATATGAGCATCCTCTGTACTGAGGCACTGACTTCATGGATGAAGCAAAATCTGGGCTTTAAGTCCTGCCCTTCCTGTGAGCTGGCTATGGCCAAATGAATGGGCATCCTAAATACCTCTTTTTGCCTTAGAGAAGTCCATGTTCCTGACAAGTGTTCCATCTATAGATCTTTCTTCAAATGAGAAGCCTGAGATGCTCACCTGAAATTATTTCTACCAGAGTGATCAATGAAGGGCACTTCTGACTCAGAGAACTGTGAGTCAGAATGTGGTTCTGCTGCTCATAAACATCATTTGACCTGTTCTCCAGGAAGTCAGGGTGACACCTCCAGTACCTGGGTCTCCACAGCTACCAGGAGAACTCCTGCCTTGTCTCTAGGTACCAAACAATCAGTATAGGCCTCGAAGAGTCAGTCAGTTTCTCCTGCTGACCATGGCAGAAAGGGGCATCGTTCTAAGGCCATACCACAGATCACCTTCCCTGGTACTGTCAAAGAGGAGACCAAAGGGTTGTCATACACCTCTACCCTGATATAACGCGATCCGTGGGAGCCAAAAACTCTTACCGCGTTATATGTGAAACCGCTTTATATCGGACTTTCTTTGGCCCCCCTGCTCCTTGTCCCTGACCGCCCCCTCCAGACATCACCCCCAGGACCCCAACCCCTATCCACACCCCCGCCCCCGACAGGCACTCACTGGCAGTGGCGGGAAGCGGAGCAACATGGCCCCAGCCCCCCTCCACTCCGCCAGCTCCCAGCTGCGGCGCTCCACTTCCCTCCACTGGTGAATGCGGGGAGGTTGGGGAAAGGACACCCTTTGCACTCACCGGCGGCGGGAAGCGGAGCGCTGCGGCTGGGAGCTGTCAGAGCGGGCTGGGGCTGGGCTGCTCCGCTTCTGCCGGTGAGTGCCGGGGGCAGGGGGAGGGGAATCTCTTCCTTCAAATCCCCTCCCCCGAGCGACACAGCTGGGGCTGAGGTGAGGGAAGCAGAGCGGGCTTCTCCCAGCCCCCCACTAATCACCCAGGCCACTCTGGGCCTGCAGGGGCCCCAGAAGTGCCCCTCCACACAGCTCCTGCCTCCCAGATCCTGGGGTGGGGGGGGAGGCCTGCTTTACCGCGTTGTATGTGTTATATCTGGTCGCGTTATATCGGGGTAGAGGTGTACTTGTCACTCTACCACTGCTCTTCCTTCAAAGCCTGATCCACACTGCAGATCAGCTTTACTGCCTGATGCATGCTCTTTTGCACACGACTCATCAGTGTCAATCTTCACAGTATCACTTTCCTCTGTGCGTGCAGTCTCGTTACAGTGTACATTGCTAAGTCTCTAGACATTATATATTAGGGCCTAACTATAATTTTCTTTTCTCAACCTGACCCAGAAAACATCTATAAGGCCTATATCTGGGCTGTAAGTTGAAGATTATGGAACATCAGCCTCTTTTGGTACAGATAACCGAATCTCATGAAAGATCATCCCAGGCTTTTCAAAATCCTTCTCTTCAGAGTTTAGCCCTTCTATTCATCTGCTTCCTCTTCACTGGGATATTTCAGGAGCTCTTTTCCCAGGGTTATGATTCTCTTCCCTGGATCAGTTCATGAGTGGGAGCCAGAGGAGGAGATTTCAGGACACTCTTCTATCCACTGTAAGAGAAATGAGTCAAGAGGGGTTCAAGTCCCTGAATCTCTCCACCTTGGCTTCACATGCTATACTACTATGGTGTGCAGATCTGGCCTTATTGGCCACCATAGAATTATCAAACTCTATTTTTGGGACTCCGATCATCAAGACCCCTTTCACCTAGAAATAAACTGCTTCATTTTGCTGGGCCTCCTAGAACAACAATAGTACTTCAGCAGGGTCAACTTCACAAGCTGGAGCAAGACATTCAGAGTAGTGGTGATCATCAAGAGGAATAGGCAAACCCTTCTGTACCTGTGGTGATTTCTTCATCCTTACTGGATGAAGCAGTTGATCTCTTTGTCCCATCCACTGTTGATGATTTTAAGGCCTACTGAAGTGAGTGGCAGACATCTTAGAGATCCCTTCAGAAGTTGTCCAAGAAAAGTCACAAACTGTTTGGTATCTTGCACTCTGTGGCTCCAGGCAGACTAGTGATGCCCATGAATGAGGGCATCCTTGAAATGGCCAAGGATCTGTGGCAGGCCTCAGCCGCTTCTAAAAGACAGATGGTCTTTATCAAGTCCTTTCAAAGGGATTCAAGTATTTTTACACCCATCCTATTCCAGAATCTCTGGTAATAGCTGCAGAAAAACAAAATGTGGCTGTCCTAAGTTATTCAAGTGATGAAGATCCAAGAAACTGGATCTGGTTGGAAGAAAGATCTACTCTTCTTCGAGCCTCCAAGTTACAAAACAAATTACTATGCATTGTTAGCAAAGTGTGGTTACTTCAATTGGGACAAATCTTCCAGTTCATGGACAGACTTCCACAGGATTCAGTACACGTGGACTTTAATTTATTTTCTGAGGGTCAACTGATTGCCAAGTCTGTATTACAGACAGCACTAGATGTTTTTGATGCAGCTGCAAGGACAGTGGCTATTTCTGTCACCATGCACAGGTCGCTATGACTGCAATCATTTGGTACTGCATACCAAAAGAAGTTGAGACCTCACAATTGAGGACCTGCCAGTGGAAGATCATGGCCTTTTTAACGTCAAGACAGAGGAAGCACTCCTCTCATTCAAAGACTTTAGAACAACACTTCAGTCCCTCCATCTCTAGATTCCAGCTCAGAGAAGGAGACAAGGTAGACATCAAACCTTACCTATGCAAACACCAGCCTCCTTGTACTATTACCAGGAACAATTCTCAGACTCTCCCAGGAAAAGACCTTGCTACTGACCTCCTCTACTATTACAAGCCACACAGTATCTAACCAGAAGCAGCAAGTTTGATACCATGGTCAAGAGTTTTGGACTGATCTATATGAGGTATACTTCTCTGTCCCCCATTTGGCAACCATCTTTCTTTATTTTTGGAGGGTTGGAATGGAATCACTACAGACTGCTGGATCCTGGAACTCATCAACAAAAGCTATGGGTTCCAGTTTCAGTCCTTAACATCTTTTCATCCTCTAGCCCTGTCCCTCCTTGGGGACCCCTCTCATGAAATACTGCTGAAAGAAAAGGTGGACTACTTTCTACAGATCGGTGCAATGGAGAAGGTACTTCCTTATCCTGACAAAGGAAGGAGAATGATGCCTCATTCTAGACTTCAGGCGAATGACATATTCATCCGTTTGGTTCGGGATGATCATTCTAGCTTCTATAATACGTACCAGTGTTGAGGATGTAGACAGGGTGAGATTTGACCTGCAAGATGCCTACTTCCATGTATCTAATCAGCCCACAGAAAGTACCTCTATTTCACAGGTGGAAATGGGCACTACAGATACAGAATACTATTATTTGGACTTCCCACAGCACCAACAATTGTTACCAAATGCTTCTAGCTAGTGGCAGCCTATTTATGAAGACAGGGCCTCCACATTTATCCATACCTCGATAATTGGCTGATTTGGGCTAACTCCTCCACAATAGATCACCAGAGAGTACAAACAGTTCTCTACCTCTTCTCATTAGTCCTCAAGATCAATCAGTCTGTTCTCATGCCCACTCAAACAATGATATTCATAGGAGCAGTTTTTGACTCCAGATCAGTGAGAGCTTATCTCCTGCTGGGGAGATTTTGCACCATGGTGTATTTCATTTCAAATATATACAGTCAACTGAGAACCATAGAGAGAGACTCTTGGGTTGTTGGACCACATGGCATCCTCACACTTGTGATACTGTATTACAGATTTTGCCCTCTGCCTCTTCAACGGTAGTTATAATCAACCTGGCACTTACAGCATGAACATGCAGTTTGTAGGTCCCTTAGAAGTCTTGTCCTCTCTACACTGGTGGAAAGACCTGCAAAAAGCCTACCAAGGCATCACATTCACGTTCCCATCTCCCACCAAAACTCAGTTAACAGATGGTTCTAAACAAGACTGGGGGCAGTCCTAGACAGTCTTCAGACACAAGGTTGGTGATCCCCAACAGACTCTCATCTATACTTGGACTGGAATTTGATATATTTTAGCATGCATATCTTTCCTGCCCCTTCTCCAGGGGGCTACCATTCAAGTCCTGATGGACTACAGTAACACAGTATGTCAACAGAAAAGGTAGAGTGACATCATCTGTTCTCTGACAAGAAGCGGTTTCATCTACAGGACTAGTGCATACAACACTAAATCAGTCTCATAGCTCTACACTACCAGCTACTCAGAGCAATCTGGCAGACTAATTCAACAGTAAGTGTTTTACAAGTCATGAGTAGACTTCCAGAGACTTGGTCCTCAATCAAATCTTCCTCAAATGAGGTTTCCAACCACAGACCTGTTTGCCACCAACTTGAATAAGAAATGCTTGGCATTTTTGCTCCCAAGGACGCATGAATCCAGGCTCCCATTTGGATGCATTCCTGACCCAATGGAACGGACAGTTGATGTATACCCTCCTGCTAATCCCATTAGTCTCCAGAAGAGTAAGACGAGACAATGGCTGGCTAGTATTGATAGTACCAGCATAGGTACATCAGTTCTGTACATAGGTACATCATACACATAGACCCCTGGTCTGTATATCTGATGCTAGCTGGTTAAGTGCTATAGACAGGAGCCGCTCCATAGAGGTACAAGATATATTGATTCAAAGCATAAAGGCTTCTACAAGACAAATGTATATTTCCAAATGGAAACTGTTTTCACTCTGGGATGTTCAGTATGATCTTCAATCCATTGACATCTGTTCCTGTTATGGACTAGTTACCCTTGAAACATTCGGGACATTCAGCCAGTTTGGTTAGGGTTCATTTAGCCACAATATCTGCTTGTCACTCTCCAGTGTATTCTGACATCCATCTATGTCTACTTTCTTGAAAAGATGTGATCCACACACTTTCCCCAGTAATGGACTTTCCCGTTCCTGGGACCTAAATATTGTATTCCTGGACCTAATTAATCTCCCCCCACCCCTTTGAACCTTTAGCTTCATACTCTTTATGCCACCCTTCTATGAAGACAGCCTTTTTAGTAGCTGTTGCCTCTGCTCAAAGGTTGAGCAAGACTCAGGTGTTAATGGTAGAACCTCCTTATACTATATTTCACAAAGACAAGGTTACCCTTGGACCTCACCAAACATGGTCTCAGACTTCCTTTTGAATCAATACATAAACCTTCCAGTGTGTCTCCCTTGACAGCTACAAAAACAAAAACTCATTAAACACATGAAGGACCAAAACTAGACATGCTCTGTCTTGAGGGCCCTCTCCAACTACCTCCGTAGAACAAAGCCTTTCTGTAAGTCACCTAGACTATTTGTAGAAACTTGGGGACAGGCCTGGAGGGTGGACTGTTATGACCCAAAGACTTTCATGAAATAGGTATTGGATGGCATTAACATCTCCTCTGAACTAAACTAATTAGCTCCACCCTCTCATATTAAAGTACACTCTGCTAGGACCCAAATGATCTCCTTGGCATGCTTGAGAAATGTCCTTGTATCAAAAAGTTGCAGGGCAGCAATTTGGAACTTTAGTACATAGTTCTGTCCAGCACTACTCACTAGTTCCAGGTACTAGATTTGATGCCTAGTGTGCTGGGGGGGAGTCCTGCAGTCTATTTAGATAAGACCCCTGAAACCCAGCTCCATAGAGAGAGAACTGGTAGCCAGAAACCCAGAGTGGGATCCCTGCAGACAAAACACCTCCTAAGAACCAGTCACTGTAAGGTAAGTGACTGTACTTTCTGAAATAGTTCGTAGATTTAATGGTTTTGTATTTAATAGGTACTTCAATGGGCTACTCCAAAGGTGTTAAGTGTCTGCAGGATCGAGACCTCAGTTTGTTTTGGATATCAGCTGAGAAGTGGGGAGCTTTGTTACCTGTTAAGTGTCCTGCTACACATTGGACAGACTTTCCCTTTGTTCTCAGTGAATATTTGTCTAATCTTGTAAGAAAAGAAGTATGTCTGTGTGTTTGATTCAAACAAAACCAGCTCATTTCCTCTCTACTGTTGTATTAATTGAAATAGATATTAGTAATAGAAGACCACTGCCCCTCATTAATTTAAATGCAAAAACTGTTTTGTCCATAAGCTGCGTTAAGTCCACCTCTTCTCCGTCACATGTCCAAAAAATGCTAAAAGATGTCTTTTGGCCATCACTTTACCATTTTATATAGTGAGTCAGTGTTTATATGTTTATCTTGGTCTCAATGTTTATGAACAGCCAATTTCGGTGTAGTTTTCACAGCAAATGTGTACATATGTACAATATTAGCCTAACATCCGTGTTGTTCTTTTTCAGAAATATCCTGTATTACCATATCTAGTTTTAGTATTAAAACAGTTCCTGTTACAGAGGGACCTTAATGAAGTATTCACAGGTGGAATTGGTTCTTATAGTCTTTTTTTAATGGCTGTCAGCTTCCTCCAGGTAAGTTAAATGAAATTATTGATGCCATTAGGGCAAAAAGGATTTGTTTCTTGTTTTAAGTTACTTAAGCATTTTAACTTAAAACTATTTTTTGTTTTTACATTTTTCCTCAAATTTATAGTATGGTTCTACTCTGAAAAGTGACTGTAAAAATGGCATCATAGCATTGCATGTCTGTCACTCAGTGACTTGCCGATTAAATTTGCTCAGTTAAAAAGTCTTAAAATAATATAAACATTCCCCTTAACTGCCAGCTGAACCTCGCTCTGAAAATCAAGATGTTCTTTCCTGCTCATGCAACATCAGAAACATTACCAGTGAAGGCCAGACTCTGCACTCTATGCCTGCAGACCTCATTGTCTACAGTTGACTTGCACAGTTGTAAATGAGGACAGAATTTGGTTCTACAATTGGAATTTAGTTTAAAAACTTGGTGAAAATATGACAGATTATAATCCAGATCTCACATTCATAGCTGTGTTTTGCTTTGGAGGGTTTCACAAGTATAAAAAGTAGTCTAAACATTTTTATCTGAAGTTGGCAGATCTGATTCTTAGTGCTACTACCACATGCATGTGTGCATGCACATGGTTCTGTTGACTGAGTACCTTTTTTTATTATATAGCCACTTTTCAGAATAGAATCACATTCAAGGTAATTTCTTGGCATTCCTTTAGCCTGAAATTCTTTGTTTAAACTCTGGATTCATTCTGAACAGCGGTAGTACAAGAGACATCATGTTGTTCTGTTGGGGACCTCCTTAGAGGTGTGTCTACACTGTACACCACTAGCATATGCATAGCTACACATGACAGTGAAAGGCTCTGGAAGGCAGCAGGGAAAGGTTCCGGCCACAGTGAGCTGCCAGAGCCTTTCCCTGCTGCCTCCTTCCTGCCAGAGCCTTTCTCCGCTGCTGGAGTCTTTAGCTGCAAGCAGGGAAAGGCTCTGACAGATCCATCCTAGTGGAGTCTGTCCCTGCTGTAGGGAGCTGCCAGATCCTTTCCCTGCTGCTGGAGTCTTTCCCTGCAATGGAGAAAGACTCCTGCAGTGGGGAGACAGCGGGACACTGCGCTGCTAAAAATAGCAGTGTGGCTATGAGAGTTGCTGCTTGAGCATATAGAGAACCATGTGGAGTATAAACCCTAAGGTTCTGGCATGTGTGTATATGCTACTCGCTAAAGCAGTGCCTCACTGTCTACCCTGCTGTTTATACCCATGCTAGGGAGGCATGCAGTGTATGTACACTGCACACTGCTGTAAAGAGTGTGCAGCATAGAGATGCTCTAAGAGTGAGAGGGTAGCTTAAGTTATGACCATTTCATTTCTCTCTCAAGAAGACGCAAAAGGGAGACTGTTCAGATGGTGGGGTTTTTTGGCATGGAATACAACCATAAATTTCATTAACACAGGTGATTAACATCCATCAAAGGCTAACCATATATCTCACTAAAACCCAAAAACAAATTACGTGGTGAGGGGAAAAATTGTCTTCAGTGGTTTAACATCCTTGATAACTATGAACCTGAATCAATCCAGTGGAATCAGTTTGTGATTCATGCAGATTTATGCTTTAAATTAGATGAAAACTCCTAAGGAATAAAGACTAATGTAGCCACCAACAATGCATATTAAAGCTGTATTCCATTAAGAGGTTTGGACCATATCACAGCCATGAGTAAAGCACAAGTGGTTTGTCCATGTTAAAACCCCCAAGATCTAATAAAAGCATTAATTATAAATACTTATGGTATTGGCAGGATTAATTTTCTTGTCCGCTTCTCTTCCTTTCCTCGATCTTGTCTTCTCTGTACACGACTTGGGCATTTGTCAGCTGTATGTAAAATATGTAGGTATCTAGGATAATCGTGTACTAATGCTTGCATAATGTTATCAAGAGGTTTCAGGTGGCATTTTAATGCTTTGAGTAGAGGAGTGTATTGTAATGTCCCAGAATCCCAAAATGGCAATATAGTATTATTTTTCTAAGTTGCTTCTATATTTCTTTTATTTAAAAAAAAAAAAATCCCTCCTTCTGTTACAATTTAATTTTCTATTCATTCTTCCCATTTTTCAATCCTGGGAAGATATGTTCTTATACTGCAGTGATGATGTATCTTCAGTTTCCTATAGCCCAAATACTTTTAATCAGATTGAAACTAAAGCATAACATCTTCAAGACTTTTAACATTTGATTTCACACCCACAGATTGAAGCACTTTGGTATATCAGTATCAGATATATATCATTCATGGTAAACTAGGCTTACCTCCATATCTTTTATCACTTTTTTATTTAATTAGCACAGGATACATTATCAGATTAACAATTAGCTGCAGATATCTTTATAATACCTGTTCATTTTGGGTTATACTTGCTGTATATTTTCTATGAGTATGTGACTCATGGTTTTGTTTCCTTTGTCTTTGTTTGGGATAACTAAACACTTACATGGGATCACCTGTGTTATTAATTTCTAGAGGATTCAGCTAATTGTAATAAAATATTTTGGCACTAATTATATAATGCACAAATATCTGTATAGCAATATTATGGTACTCATGAGAAGTACTGCAGAAATTTGGAATATATCACGTTCTGGCTTTTCCATATATGTCTTAACTTTGAATAAATGATATGCTTTAATAGTAAATATATTTTCATACATTCATAGTAGAAGACTAGCTTGACGATCAGGCTTTTTAGTCTGTTCCCAGAGTTGGAACCCCACAGCAGCTGTGAAATAGTGGTCAACTAAAAGAATATTCTGGGTATTAAGCAAATGAGCTGAGCAAGCATACATCGTTTTAAGAACATTTAGTTACCCTCAACCCAGATCTCGCTTTTGATGACTAATGGCATTTTTGTGATCAGTAAAATGCATTGATATCCACTTAAGTTTTTACATATTCTAAAAGGCAACTTCAGCCAGTTACTCATACTTCAGAATCCATACACAGTAGTGTATGGCCCATGTTTAGACAGCTGGCCAGGCTAAATTATGCTTGTGTTCCAAGCACAGGTCTGGGAATTGAACTCCAGAGCTGTAATCCATGCTCTGACACAAACTTTTCTGGTTGCCTTGGAAATTCACATAGTTTCTGCATCTGTAAAATTGGGGGATGCTTGCTTGCCTCACAAGGATGCTGTAAAATGCTTTGATACTGTCAACTATTAAATACTTTAAACAGCTTAAGTCAAGGAAGATAATTGTATATAGATAGGTTATTTATGGTCCATAAAAAGGAATATAAAAAACTTTTGAAGTCTGGAATCTTTAAGACAAGAGAAAACAAGTTTATTTTTCCTTGTTTAATAGCTACATCCCAGGGAAGATGCCTGTATCCACAGTGCCAACTATGGTGTCCTTTTAATAGAATTTTTTGAATTATATGGACGTCACTTCAATTACCTGAAGACTGGAATCCGAATAAAGGATGGTGGTTCATATGTGGCTAAAGATGAAGTGCAAAAGAGTATGCTGGATGGCTATAGACCATCAATGCTATATATTGAAGATCCACTACAGCCAGGTATCATAGCTTAATATGCAAAATGTCAACTATGGCATACTGACTAGGCTCAAAAATTTAACCCAAAGAAGTCAAACAGGAGAAGTAATTTCTTTAACTATTTTTAAAAAAAAAAAAATCCTCATTCAGTTTTTGAAGACTGTGTTTATGAATTCCAAGAGAAAATGCCCATTTTATTTATAAAGCATTCCAGAAATAGGGATTAGCCTGTCATCTCTATAGAACCAACAGGATACTATGGCATGAGTTAAAGTGACCTGAATACCTAGTTTGAGAGTAGCAGCCATGTTAGTCTGTATCTGCAAAAAGATTTGTTAGTCTCTAAGGTGCCACAAGTACTCCTGTTCTTTTTTCTGAATACCTAGTGATTTCACTGTGTGTTGTTACAACACTGATTTTCCATTAATAGGGTTCAGTTTTTGGTATAATTGACAGTGACTAAAGGGTGATTATTGCTATTGCAAAGCCTTATTCATCTGAAACCTCATGTGGAAGATGACACAAAAATAGGTGTATTTATGCTTTATACAGTATATGCTTTCTTTTTCACATTGTGTATGGATTTTCCAATTTTGACATCTACTTGTATCATAGATTCCAGTTACCTCTGGGGTTTTAGATTCCTTTGTGTATTTTTCTCAGTTCATTAATGTTTGTATTTTATCCCACACAAGAAATGATTTAAGGTGGGTCAGGATTTCAAAGAAAGCAAATCCTTTTTTTTCTAAAAGCTCATTTTTCTGTGAGCTCTTACTCCAGTGTTTCAAAGTCAGTAAGCATTGCATAGAATTAATGGATTATCTATGTATTTATTTTTAAGGTAATGATGTTGGGAGGAGTTCATATGGTGCCATGCAAGTGAAACAGGCCTTTGATTATGCATATGTTGTTTTGAGCCATGCTGTATCACCAATAGCTAAATATTATCCCAACAATGAAACTGAAAGGTAAAAGTTTAAATGTCAAGTCAAACCATTAGTTACATATATTCCTGTGTATTTAAAACTAATCCGTGGTTTTGCTTTTGTTTTTGTTTTGTTTACAGTATATTAGGTAGAATAATTAGAGTAACGCAAGAAGTGGCCTCATACAGAGAGTGGATATCAAAGCATTGGGGAATGCAGAGTCGGACTGAGTCTTCATGCAATGGTAAGATTTGGCTACCCAGCGTCATGCTTGCTTTGCAAGCTTTTTGCATGGTCAGCAATGTAAAAAAATGTTGCTGCCTTTTGACCCAGACCAGTTAAAGGGCGTAGGTCTAAATACGAACAGGGCATTTTACATCTCCTCTATAACTAAAGAAGCGGCTTCTGTCTATATGTAAGAAACCGGAACAGTTTAGTTTTATACAATAGTGAGAATTGCCTTAACACAGTCTACCCTGTTTTGATGTGACTGCTTCTCCCTCTATGCTACTCTTGCTCCTTATTTTACCACTTTTCACAAAAACACCCAGGGCAAGATTTTCAGAAGAGCTCTGCACCCAATAATTCCCATTAGGAACCCAAATAAAGGAGCCAGATTTTTTTGGACTGTTGAGCACCCAGGGGATCCCATTGAGGGGAAAAATGGGAGCTGTTGGGTGATGAGCACTTTATAAATTGGGTCATTTTATTTAGACTCGTAGATAGCTGAGCATTCTTGAAAATCTATCCCAAAACAATCCTATCCAAGACAAGGAGAGCTAACTGATAGACCCCAGAAATGCTTTTTCCCTTTTGAACTTTCATGTAGTTGGACTATGCATAGTTGGTGGCAGTTTTTCCTCACATACAGTAGTGGGGTTTTTGAGTATGAGTCCAGTCCCGAAGCTCTGACTCATATGTGCAATTCATTGACTTCACTGGGACTACTCCTGAGGAAATGCTGTGCTGTATTTACAAAATGCAGCACTTAATAGAAATTAATACTCTTTCTTCCATTTACTCTTTTATTCCAGGTAATGGAGTAACTTTGATAGTAGATACTCAGCAGCTGGACAAGTGTAACAATAATCTCTCTGAAGTGAATGAAGCACTGGGAAAATCTAGAAGTAAAACTTCAGAAACACTCAGTAAACATTCTTCAAACTCTTCATCAGGTCCATTGTCTTCCTCATCTTCTACTTTGTCCAGCTCTAGTGATGTAGTAAGTATTAAAAGTTTTTGTTTGAAACTTGATTAGATTTTTTTTTCTCTTTTTTTGTATATGTACACAGTGTAACAATATAGGCATAACCAATCATTTCCTACATATCTCAGATGTATGTAAGGTGAAGCTCTTCATATAACTCCTATTTATTCTAATGAATTGTTTTGCCAGAAAACACATAACTGACATAATGTACCTCTACATCTGTATGAAACGTGCTCTCCCTTATATGAGTACAATCACATTCTTTGCCTCCTTTTCATCTGTAAAATACCTGTGTTTCAAAAGAGATAGGTAGAAATAAATATAATGTAGGAAAAATTCCAAAACTACCTGATAAACACTTGTTTGAATACTCTCCATTTTTATTTCTTTAATCTGGTTTAATATACTAATTTAAAGATCTCATGGAATCAGTCATGCATCAATGTATTTGCAAGCCAGCACCCATTTGTTGGTTGTTTTTAGAGTCCTGGATTAAGAGGATTAATATTTAGCAGGACCAGCATGTTTATCTCCTCAATTTTGTCCACTTTAGTTTTATTTAAAAAATATAAATTTACTAATACCTATATTTGCATGAAGGATTCTGACGGAACACCATGCAAAACCTCTAAACAGTTGAGTTGCCATCAATCTACTACAAACAGAGTGGGGTCACAAGAAATAGCACTGGAATCCTCCCAGTCCAGTGGGAAAAGGCAAAGCAGCCAAACAGCTAATACATCCAACAGCACAAACAAATTGCAGGTTTGTGAAATGTTTAAAAGAAATCTTAAACGTTTTAATTACTTTAATGGTATCTGTTCTCCTGAAAGTATGAAGACCTTATGGAAAGGACAGTTTGTGGTGAAAATGTGGAGCCTTTCTTTTTTTCCTGCTGACTTTCATTTCTATTTTTAAACCACAGTAGAGTAAGAGGGCTATTTTCCTCGTGAGGTATTGCACAAATAGAGGTTTGTGTGATTACCCCCAGAGAAAATGAGCCTGACATGTTAGCTGTCACCTGCTTTTAGCTGTACTATAAGGATTTATATTCAAATTTAAGACCTGCCTCCCAAATTAAGAGTTTCTGTTTTTATTGGAGAAATGCATATTTAATTAGTTTAGCATAAAGATCAGACTCTCCCCCCCCCCCCAAAAAAAAAATTATGATAAAAAATAATTTGACTGACAATCTCAAACACCAAAAGGCGAAGTCCCTCTTGTTAAACAGTAGTCCTGTGACAATACAGTAGTCTGGAAAATCATGATTTCAAAGCAGTGTTCGATTTGCACAGCTTCAGTTTATGGTGACGTGTCATTTTTTACAGGAATATAGTTAGAACAGCTTAAATATTAGTCTGGAACTTTATTCCTGAATGGTAGCGTTTCAGAACTATTTTTCTACTTATTTAGATGTAAATATTTTTACAGACATCTGTTAAAGATTTCCAGCGAATAGTAAATTAGACACTTTGCAAACCAGGCACTATGTATCTCAAAGGGTGAACCATAAAGCACTTTCTGTGCATTGTGATGTGGGTGAATGTTGCCCTCTCCTTGTGCAAGAAATACCACTGGGTGATCCTCATCTCTCCCATTTTCTTGACTCTGAATCTGTTTCAGTAAGGTATAGTGCAACTGTTACAGTTCTGGCTTGCATGTAGCACACAAGTAAAATCAGTCTTATCCTTTTTAAAACACAGGGACTAATACTTCACTTTGTACCTTGAATTAAGTTATGTAATCCTGTCGTTCTTTTAATTGTATTATTTAAGGGCTGGAGCCCAGCATCTTGTTTGTGTCTCTTCTGAGGTTGCTGAAGTGAAAGAGAACTTCTTGTGCTGCAGGCTAAGCACAGATGTGATTCTTCCCTTCATGTCAAGCTCTTTTCAAATTCACTGTCTCTTGAAGCTGTAGTGTTTTTATTTATTAACCAGTAATACAAGTGTTGTAACAGCCATATTCTATTTACTCTAATGTTGATTTACCATGTCCTTTTTCTTTTACAGCATGGATCAGCAAGGTTATTTCGCTCTTCCTCCAGCAAAGGCTTCCAGGGTCCAACAAACGCAAACCACGGTACCTCAGTGACAAACAAACAGCATCAAGGCAGTAAATCACATCAGTGTTTCCATGTCAAAAAGAGGAAACACAAGAGAGACATGGCCCTTTCTGACCTTTGTAGATAGTTGCCTATTTTATGACTGTTCTTCTGTGTGCAATGATCTCATGCTACAGGATAGTTTGATAGTGACTCCTTGGATCTCTTGTGGAGCTTCAGACTGTTCAGACATTGATTAGCAACTGCATTTTTTTCCCAGCTCGCCACGGAACGGATCATGAAGATTGATCACTGCAAAAAGAGGAAAAAAGGCTGATCATTTGATGTCATATGCTACAACAGGGTCATTTAGCATATAAAATCTTGAATGTAAAATAAATTTATCTCCCATCAGCTCATGCTGAACTGTAGAGGTAGTATTCAGTGTGTTTGGCAGATTACAAACAAAACACAAAAAAAGGAAAAAAAGGTGAAAAATTGTATTTTGAGGGAAACCCAGCCTTTAAAGATGAAAAAGTAATTCGTGCATGATTTTTTATTATTTTTGCATATACCATTTTATTGTGTGTATATATAGATGACCATATAGGAAAATTGACATTTGTAATAGTGGATTTGTTAATACTTTTTACATAACATTACTGTTTAAATTGTAAACAGAATTTTTCTCAGGATTAGTTTGGAAAATCTGAATTGTCATCTTAACATCTATATAAAGACACTACTAGTTATATTGCTCCGAATTGCTTTTCCTTCACATTGAAATGATTTAATAGAACATTTATGATCTTCAGAAGTTGTTCCTCTCGAAAGAAAAAGGTTTATGGTGGCAAATGAAGTCTCATTTGTATAAAGTGTACATGTACTTTTGTGTAAACACTGACCTTTTGGTCATCTCTGACAAATAACCTTCACCTTATTTTCTAGAGTTCCGTCGTCTTAGGCAGTGGGGGTTTTTCAGTTTGTCTGTCATGCTCTTCCCACCACCCCGCCAGCAGTCTCCATTTTTAAAGAAAAAAAGCCAACTCCATTTGTTATAAATGTTTGCATTCCTGGGCTGCTCCAATCCCACTCCTTTTGTTTGTGCCTTTTTTCCCTCAAAGTCATTTTTTTTGGTCTTTAATATATTTTTGCTAAACTCATGTGGGAGAGAATAACTGTTAAAGCTATAAGTACATTTTCCTATTAAAATATTTTTTCTCATTCCCCTTTTAAGCATTTTTATATTGACACTAATAAAAATTAGTCTTCAAATAATAGAAATATAGTTTGTATTGCCTTAAAGACCCAAAGCTTTCCTAGCCTCCTAGTACCACTTCATTGAATTTGTTACCTTTAATCAAAGGTTTTAACACTGTCTGGTTCAGTTACACTTTAAATTTTGGTTGCAATAAATTAATGCCATGAAAGCAAATTTAAATGTATGATTACCTTCACGTGTATAGTTTGAAAAAGAAGTTGGGGGCACTTTAATGATAGAATGTTAAGTGGCATTTACTTCAACATTTTTTTCTTTAAAGAGGAAAGAGTTTGCGTTCAGCATACCTGCATGCATTTAATGCAGCTATCTTGGAGATGATGTTTTTATAAAAAGTTAGCTTTTAGAACTACTTTTTTTATATACATATACAAAACATTGCAGACCAACCTGACCTTTAATGGGCAGTGATCAGTGCAATGACTTTTTTTAAATGAAATAATGCTAAAACAAGACCCAAACTAATGTCATCACTGAAATAAACATTTACAACAACATATTGGTGTTTTACTTCAAAAAGGAAAATATATATTCCAAAAGATGGAAATTCATAACGTTTACGCATACAAACATTAAGAGCTGAAAAAGTGATGTTAATTTGACAATGTTTTACATTTTAGATTCACATTTTTATTCTGATCAGATAATTTTTATTAACAAGATGTTGCGCTTTTGTTCATAGAAACTAGTACACGTTGTACCACATTATGCATAATCACAGTATTTATTTTGTTTTAGATTATTGTGAATGTGTAGATTTATGTTCACCGCTTAGGGAACAATTATTTATAAATTATATTAATCCAGTATTGTTAGCTGCTATTAGCAAAACTGTTCCAAACACTTAATACTTGCAAAGATCTGTATCGCATTTACCACACTGAAGTGTTTTTAAAAAGAATCACCCTCATTGTTGAAAGCAGATGAACTCTTAGGGTGCAGATATTAGTGTTCCAGTAAGCATGTGATAATTTTAAGGTGGTGGTAGCGGGAAGATAATCTTGATTCCGTTGGGAATCTTAGGATTGCCTCAATTTATGGTTTTCATAAATTTAATGGAAAATAGCTTTTCCAGGACTGCAAGTTTCTTTTTGGTAAACAGTATCTTTCTAAAAGAGAAAAGAAGCATGAAGGAAAAATTGAGGTGTATTTTACATTGCCTCAAATGACCAGCATTGTATTCATAAAATACTGTATATCTTGCAAATCTTTATTTAAACAGAACAGTTGAACTGTTCATTTTTCAATCTGAAGTAAAATACTTTCAAGACCTTTTAGTTTGCCTGCTCATTTGTCTTGTATATTTCATCTCTGTATTTGATTCAAGTCTAGTTCCTTTTTGAGTTTCAGTACTTTTGTGAAGATTTTGTGAATATATGAAAAAATAAATGTTTAATCTAAATACTCTAGTTTATCAGCATTCTTGACGTTCACACATTTTTTTCTTCTGCAATATTGTAGATAGAACAGGTTATTTAAAAGCTCCTGTTCATAGTATGATTTTTTTTCTCATTCATTTTTCCTGATGTACTTCCTCTTTGTATGACTGCTTCTTCTTTGAGTGATTGTATATGTCCATTCCACTTCAGGTGTGTGCATGCCCAGTGCACTAGCATCGGAGACTTCCATCTGCAGCACCTGACGGTGGCACACACAACCTCTGCTGCCTCATGCTTGTGTGTGATGGTTTAAAGGGCAGAGCCCAACCCCCTTTACTTCCTGTTTACTGCCCAGGACTCTTGTTGAAGCATTCTGCCTTACTGCTGCAAGTTTTACCTTGTTCTGAGTGTTACTAATTGATAGTTGAGTATGAGGATATTTTTAATATTAGGTTTCCTTTTACTGGAGTACTTTGTGTACTTTTCAGTTCCCGCTGTTTGGGTACTGGTGCCGGGGCATGCCTCAGACTCCAGACTTCAAGCCTTGCGATGGAGGCCAGAAGCCAGTGCTGGTTAATGACACACTCCAGGTGCCTAGGAGAAACTCAGATCTGGGACAGGTGCTAAATCTGCAGGAACTTTAAACCAAGAACTAAAAAGGACAGGGAGATCATGCCGAAGCACTTTCTGATGGAGGCAACCCTATGTCATCCTCAGAGCCTCCTTGTTTGGGGCACACACTGAGCATGTTTGCTTTGATTAGGAGCACTCCTCCGGTCTTGGCAGAGGACATCAATCTTTTCCAATACCGAAGAAGAGGCACCGGAAGACGGCATCAAAGAACACAGCATCCAGAACATTGGGGTCGCCAGCACTGAAGTCCAGCAAACCTGCTGGAAAGGAGGGTAGAGTGCATTCGATGCTGACAAATAGCACCTCAGACAGGATAGCTGACTCTGGCCTTTGTATCTGTCTTGTTGAGATCAACCTCTACGGTGAAACCATTTGGCTCAGCCGTGCCATCTTTGTTAGCTCAGCAACAGCAAGAGACTATCCCAATGCATTCAACCCCTGAGGCCATATGCCATGGCATGCAATCTGCCAAGTTTCAGTACCAGCAATGCTGGTGAATCAAGAATCGTTTAACCTGCTTTGGATGGTCATTCACGAGGATTTGCAGACTACTGGAGTTCAGCACCTGGTACCATGGGCATCTCTGGGCACTCTAGTACCCTTATACAGTGTTGCTGAAAGGCAAGCCGGCAGTGATTTCACCAATGCCATCCTCTCTGGACCGCGGCATCAACAGGAACTGCACTTCCTTGGTCAGATGAATCTGGTTCATCGTCAGAGTTGGAAGTTGGCACTTTTGTGCCACAGCTGCATCACATTAGCCATGTATTTCAGTAGCAGCAAGAGACCCTATTCAGGACTGGTGCTCTGCTGTGCTCGGTGTTGTACAAAGATATAATACAAATACAGAGATGGTCCTTGTATCAGAGTTTAGTTTTGATTGAAGCTCTCAGTTGCCCTGAAACAGATCAATTTATTGTACCAATGCATGATCCTACAATTTTAAATACAAAAAGAGGGGAAAACCAACCAGTAGGTAGACACATACTTTTTGAAGATACTTCAATGCCTGTTCTTTTATGAACCTTTCAAAATCCAGAATAACAAAGCTCTTTCTGTTTTCTTGCTGCTTCAGCTACCAAGAACAGCTAAAGTATTTAGAAGAAAAAATAAGAAACATTTAAAAAATATTCTTTCGTAGGATGTCAGACTATTGTTCCTTTTAAGTTTAACTTCCTTACTGGTTGTTTTAAAAAAAGTTTG
Source organism: Natator depressus (assembly GCF_965152275.1). Lineage (NCBI taxonomy): Eukaryota > Metazoa > Chordata > Testudines > Cheloniidae > Natator > Natator depressus. The sequence goes on along the minus strand of NC_134245.1, from coordinate 16,855,681 downwards.
AGTATTTTTACAAGGATAGAACTTATATAAGCTGTTTGTTCTCATACTCATACCACTCTTGTAGTGTTTATAGGAAAAAAGCCTGATTCTTCTCCATACAGAGTGCTTATTTTATAAAGAAACAAATTAACCAGCCAGTAAACAAAATTTCATTGAGCGATGGTCCCTGTTGTGTTCCACTGAGGATATTATGAATGTGCACAATGTATTCTGAGCTGGAGAACTTGAAAGTAGCATCCATTGGTCGGCACATGCACCCTGGATTGCCTCATGGTTTCGTCTGAGCTGATAAAAGGGTGGACCGACTGCGTCTCCAATTTCATCTCACCACCGCATGGTTCGGGTCAGAACTTTCAATGTCCTAGTCTGTGACTCACCTTTTAAAAAAAAAAATTATTGTACCTAGTTTTAGAATTTTGCAATTTATAGTGTTTTATGGTAGTTTTACTGAGTAGGATAGATAGTTTGGGTTTTTGTTTTGTTTTTTTTTCCCCTGTACCCCCTGCATCCATGCCGACTATTCTGAAGACCCCAGGCTTTAAAATCTGTGCCTCCTGCCCAGGTTCCTTCTCGGTCAGCAATGAACATCAATGTTGCCTCTACTGCTTGGGAGAAGCCCACATTGTATCCAGGTGCTATATCTGCCAGTCCTTCCCCAGCTGTACCTGAGAGGGCCAGGCTCTCCACCTCTGGAACTGTGGTGCAAGATACTGTCTTCCCGAACTTCACCTTCTATGCAGGCTCCTGAGGATTTATAAGGCTTGCTTCTTATTTTAACGATTTTTTTCTAACACTTCTTTTTGTTAAACCTTGTGGGAGGTAATTTGTAGAAAAACAAATGACTTTAGAAAATATCCATGTGTCAAGGTCTTTGCTACATCTGATATTTTAAAAATGGACTCTTCCCACTTTTATGTGTGGCATTCCTTATGATCCTGAAACAGATCACACAACTATGTGATCAGAAGTTACTCAGCCACATCCCAGTGATAAACTGGAAATAAAAATACCCAGTAATTTTAAGATGAGGATTGACATTACATAAATAAAGTGTGTTGACTCCAGCTTTAGTCTCAATAGATTGACCCTTCTGCATAAAAGTGGATAACTAACTCTAGAGCCAAAGGTCTTTAACTGATAATTCTGCATTGCCCTTCCACTCTGTTCTGTGCTATCTGTACAATACTATGAAATCTTTGGTTGACATTCTATGCTACACTTTGTTTTTCTGTAGACTGCTTTATTTTCTGCTTTTCCATTTTAGTCCCATCATCTCTTATTAGTGCGTCACTCTCCACTCCTACAGCTTACTCATGTCTGCCAACCCCACTGTGGTTACTCTGAATCTAGTCAGATTGAGAGGCAGAAGCATACCAACCATTTAATCTTGGGTCGCCTTAGACCATTGCCAGATCTTTCTGCAGCGAGTGGGCAGGTCTAAATCTTCTGTATTTCAAAGTCCAGCTATTGTAATTTATTCTTAAGAGGGGCGGATGACTTTAAGTTTCTAAATGATCTTTTGGTATGGGGTGTGGGTGTTGCATTTCTGAGAAACCTCCGTGGATATGTTTGGCAGGCTCCCAAATGGCTGCTAAGACACACAAGTAAGTGAAGAGACTTAAGCAGCACCTCAGGAAGAGTTCAGCCTGCAGAATCTCCTCCATCTATGTAGCTACAGCTTTAAATCACAAAGTAGGAATGGCAGCCATGCATATGCTGGGGAGAGATTTGCGTTACTTCATGATTTTTCTTCTAATGTGCAGGTTTGGCCCACGTGCATATTTTCTGTTCAACTTGCATTGCTGTTGGAATAGCTGGATAGATCTTCAAATGCTCTGCTCTGTGAAATCATAAACACCTAGCATTTATTTACTTAGTGTTGTTATAGCTCTGGGTGTATTCAAGAACGGATCTAAAGAAGCATGGCTGAGCCCCGAATTTGTCTGGTTGTGCTCCCAAATCTATGTGGAGGGGAGAGTGGCTACATCTGTTGCATCTTGGGCAGAGTTGGGGACTTGGAGAAAATTATCAGGTAAGGCACGAGTTTTGTTTTTCAATCCTGCTATCAAAGCTTTTAATCACGGCATGTTGGAAGGGAAGTCTTGTGTGTCACAACCTAAAGAAGCTACGTTACGTGGCACAGGCCTGTGCTTTGGGAGCCAAAGGTTATGAATGCTATTCCCAGTGCTACATATGTGGTTTACATTACAGGATGTCTGAGAATGTGTACGTTATGCAGCACTGGCTCATTAAAGATTACTCTGGCCAACTTCCAGCATAAATTTAGAATACAGGTCAATGATGAGGTATGCACCCCACTCAGGCCCTGAATGGGTTAATGTGGACCTTGGAGGCCAGTTGTGTTTCCTGGCTGCACTTGAAGGGAGAGCCATGCTTACCTGGGGCATGAAGCCCATCTGGGTAGGAGCAGGCTAGTTATTGTAAAGAGAGTAAATTTGTAGCAGAAAGGAGCTGCAGGGAGAGTGTCTGCAGTCGCTCTTTGGCAACAGAGAGGTGGGGAGGAGGAAGCCCAGGGGAAGGAGAGGAGAAATAAGTTCAGGGAACCTAGCCCTGAAAGAAGTGTCAACCTAGGGAAACTGGAGGGAAGAAGGCTTGAGAGAGTCTGGGTAGGAAGGAGACCAGGGAGTCTGCCGCCAGGAGTGGGACCTGGTTGGCTCCTGGTTACAGGGTCCCTGGGGTGGAACCCACGACAGTGGGAGGGCCTGGGTTCCCCTATTTGCCACTGGCAAGGTGGCATGAGTCTGGAAAAAGGGACAAGGACACTAGAAAGCCCCGAGGCAAGGGTCTGAAGAGCAGAGGCCTAGAGTTGGGGCCAAAGATCCTCTGGTGAGGACATTGGACTGTTTTTGTGTGAGTGTTCTGTTACCACAGAAGAGGTGGACTAAATTGTGACCTGGCTGGTGGCCCAAGTTACTGAAGAGAGACCATCGCAGTGAAGGAGTGACTGTCACGAAGGGGCACCTGAGTGGAAGACAGCTGCTATGCCACACCTGGCCAAGAGGAGACGCTCCTGCAGTGAGTGAATTCCTTTACAAGGCTATTTAGGATCATGGCAAGTGATCAGAGCTCTTCAAACAATGGTGAATGGCACATGAAGAGCTCTTATGGAAGCCCCTCTCCTGAGACCATGGTGTGCTGTCCAAATTTTCCCTCTTCATCTTTGTTTATGGATATAATGCAAGTCAATTTTTTTAATACTGGTGTGAGTCTTATACTGCAACTCCCTTTCCTTATCTGTTAGATTTAATTGAGGATTATCATTATCTTTATTTTATTAGTGTTGATTCTCTGAGACTATTTTAAATATGAAAGGTCTGAAGTACAACAAAATGGGAGTTTTTCAGGGAACTACAGAGGCATTGAGCAATAGGGAAGGCAGACTTCTTAATGAAGAATGTAACATAATTTCTAAAACATTGGAGATGCATCATTTCTTGAAGCCACATCACTGGGCACTGATAGTGCACAGACCTTTTGCTTGGTCTGTAAGCTTCATTTTGTAGCCAAATAGTGCTTCCACAGAATTGTAAATAGCGTATCTCAAGAATGTTTTCCAGTTATCAATGACCTAAACATTGGAGATTTTTACTGTATTTCCATGCGAGTCATTTTTCAATGGTTCTGATTCATAGTTTAGTCTATAAGTTTAAAGTTCTGGTGCCTTGGTGGTTTTTAAATGTAGACCTAGGCAAACATTGAGAGTAAATTGGCTAGGATTTAAAATCCAAATAGCCTTCTTTACTCTGTATCCCATTGTACCTAATCAGCTCAGCCCAATGTTTGTGGATCCAAGAAGATCAAAATTGGGTTGTCAGCAAAAAGGGGCTGCGAGCTGCTAGCTGTACTGCTTAGCATTCCAGCATTAGAGCTAAACCCAATCAGTTTTAATTTGAACGGATGTCTGTGGTAGCGTACATTAACTAGTAGAGTACGATCAGCAGAAAGACAGTCAGCCTAGAAGCCAGTCGTCTTCATCATTGGCAACTTTTCTTTATCAACTGCCATCAAAGCTGTTCCAACTAGCAGGGGCACTCTATACCCAGGCAAACTTGCCAAAGAACCACATACCAGGGGACTCTGAGCAATCAATCTGCTCATTTCCCAAACCAATTGGAAAGTTCCCAAATTCTGCAACAGATTCAAGGAGCTGGAAGTTCCTGCCATAAATACCTTCTCTATAGGATTGGCAAAGAGCCTGAAATCATGATTCCCCTCCCCAATCCCTCATCTGAAGAGTCCTTTTAAAAGATTTTTCTTTATAAACTCAGGCAGTCAAAGTACTCATTGCCCCAGCATGACCTCTCTGGTCTTTGGTATTATAGCCTCCAGCACTGTGCATCAAGGCCTCAGGTTGCCCGGCTTACTCCCTTCCTTCTAACTCAGGGTCCAGGCCTTCGCCCTAAGCCAGAGAAACATTCTCTAATGGCCAGGAGACTGAGAATCCAGACTTCAGGACCATCATCTCGACTAGGTATCTAGTCACTTCCCAAAAGCCTGGGATGGGGTGAGGGAGAGTTTGATTGTGCTCTGATAGAAAATCTCCCCCCCACTACAACTCCAATCACCTCTGTCTTTTTCAGGCAGATTTTGAATTTTGGGTTGTAAGCTGGCATGCTCAAGGGACAAATTTCTGCTCTTGAGATAATATCTCTCAGGACCATGGTCAGCTACTGCACCCGAACTTCAGATCCCTTCACCTGACAAGCTGGAAGCTCCATGGCTAAATCTCGGAGAGCTGGTTTGCTCAGAGCAGGTTCATCAAGTCCTGTTAGGTAGCAGGAAGCTCTCCATCAGGGCTACTTACCTCTCCAAGTGGAAGCGGTTCTCTCTCTCGGCTTCCCAATGTGGAGTCTTCTTGCTTCAGGACATCCTTGAGTACTTACTACATTGAAACCTCAAGGTTTAGCTGTCTCCTCAATCAAGGTTCGCCTTGCAGCAGTATTGGCTTTCCACCCTCAGCTGGACAACCAGTCAGGTTTTTTTTTTTTTCCATGAGGTGTCTATCCGTTTCCGCAAGGGCCTAGAAAGATTATACTTCCCAATGCAAGAGCCTGCCCTCTTTGGGACCTAAACCTGGTCTTATTGAAACTTATGGGTCCCCCATTTGAGCCATTTACAATCTGCCCCTTATACCTTTCATGGAAGGTGGCTTTCTTAGTGGCCATTACTTCAGCTAGAAGGGTCTTGTAAATCCGTGTCGTCATGTTGGAACTGCCGTACAGTCGTCTTTAACTATAAGGTTTAAATACGTCCGCACGGTAGCTTCCTCCAGAAGGTGGTTTCCCACTTTCATAGCAATCAGGCAATCTTCCTACTTGTTTTCTACCCGAAACCACATGCAAATAGGGAAAACAGCAGCTTCATTCACTGGACATTGGACGTGCCCTAATGTTCTGTATAGAAAGAACCAAACCATTCCATAAATCCACCCAATTGTTCGTAGTGGTAGCTGACAGGGTAAAAAGTCTCCCCATCTCAGCTCAGAGAATTTAGTCTTGGATCACATTGTGCATTCGCACACGTTACGAGCAGGTGGGTATTCCGCCACCAGCCATTCTGACTGCCCACTCCACGAGAGTGTAAGCATCATCAGTGGCATTCCTAGTACAGATCCCTGGTCAGAACATTTGCAGAGCAGCAAGTTGATCATCAGTTCATATGTTCCCTGCTCCTTATGCCATCGCTCGACAGTCTAGGGACGATGGCAGATTCGGTCGAGCTGTTTTGCAGTCAGCGTATCCATGAACTCCGATCCCAGCTCCTATGCAACTGCTCGGGAGTAACCTACAGTGGAATGGACATGTGCAACACATCTTGAACAACAGTTATGGAAAGGTACATAATTTTGTTTGTTTTAATAGGGCCGTGCCCGCATCACAACCTGAGAAAAGGCTTCCACAGAAAAGCTGGGTAAGGCTGCCACTTTGTGGACTTTATGTATCTTATAAGGCATGTCAGCCTTGCTTGTGGCAAGTGGGTGCTGAGTACTGATGCTTTGTAAAGGCCTTTGCCTCCAGAGCTGAGAAGCCAGTGAGTACTGTTCATCTGGGGTGTTAAAGGAGTAGGAGTTGGAAAGGGAAGACTTCTTTTTAAAAAATTTTATTTATTCATTTATTTTTACAGTCTATATTGAATGATTCGTTACAGAAGCTAAATTTAATCTAGAACCTCCCCATGCCTTTATAGCTGGATGCTGTTAATTAGCTTTTAGACTTATTATTTAGAGGAACATTGAAAAACTCAGTCTATATTCTATAGATCTGTTTCTGTATCTAATTGAGGTTTCTCAGAAGGAGAAGAAATCAACTGAAGAATGTGCAGAAACCAGCTTGTAAAAGGGGGGCAGCTGGGTGGTGGTAGAGGAAATCTGAAAAGTTGGTCACTCTGTCTGGCAAGTACAAACAGCAGAGGGAAACCCATTGATCCAGACTGGTTAATGCTTTGTAGAAAACCAATTTACAGATAGGAAAATGTCCTTTTTGTTCAAATTTATGGATGGGGCAGGGTTTGACTCTTCACCCCATGGGTGCTTAACTAATCAAACAGTTCTGATAAATTCTTACATTAAAATAATCAACACTCTACTGCAATTCTCTTCTTCTCTGGTTCAGAGTTTATTCACGGTAGTAGATCATTTTCAGCTCTTGCTATTGCCAAAACATTCTTGCTAAATTGATTGATTGTTTATGCAGACTTGCAATCTAGCACCCGAATTACCTCTCTGACTCAAAAGCTCCTTCTCTCTTTCTTTAATTTCTTTTGATATCTGCATAAAGGAGATTGCTGTGTAAGATTACTGTGCAAATACTTTCTCTTGCTTTTGATTAGAACATGGCTGCATTTGATATTGTATATTGTGAATTAAAAGATCTGAATTAATAATTGCTGTTTATATTTCCTTTCCCCCATTTATAACTTCCCAAATCTGCCATTTCTTTGCAATTCTCCTTTAACAGTCTATTCTCAAACAAAGTATTTGTTCAATCCCACAATATCTAGGAGACTGTTAGGATTTTTTCTCTTCACTGGAGTGGACCTTCAATCAAAATCAGCTGTGGTTGCCTGGCAATCAGTAGGTGTGAGAAGACCATAGCATGTTAGAAAATCTGTAGATGGCTAATCCAGCAGCAGCTGGAAAACTCGACTATATTTCTTTCCTCCACCAGTAACTGTGTATGCATTTTCTTTTCAAACCCTTTGAATTATCATAAATTAGCATTAGTTCTGTTATAATAAAATAACTTTTCCATCAAGATTTCATTGACACTAGACCTTTCTTCCTATGCTACATGTTATCAACTCATGCTAAGATCATTTTATTATGTTACCTTGTTTTGTATAACAAAGTCATGGGAATCTTATTTATCAGTCTAAATACACATCATTGGAGCATCCTGACACCTCTAAATGAATTAAAAACTAGATCAATAAAAAGCTACCTATGTACACAGACAGAAAAAAAACTACTGCATAATCTTATGATACAGTATTACCAACCGCAAGCATTCAAACATAATGAGTCAGGCCCCCAACAAATCATGAGATTTTTAAATCTCAGGATTTTTAAACCAAACAAGAAAAGAAACACATTTAGGGATTTTTTCTTTTCTGCTTGGTTCTGAGGTTTATGATGCACGTTCATTCATATTTTCAAGCTACCCTGTGTAACCATGATGGCTAGAACTTTCTTTTAATGAAAGGAGAGTCTCTCCTCAAACCAAATGCTTCCAGGAGTTGCAGCCTTGTGGAGGACATCAAATATTATGAGACTCTCTTGATAAAAATCAGAGGAGTTGGTGACAGCATGGACACAGCACTATTGCCAGTTTTAAGGGACCAAAAATTGAGTCAGACCCCCCAAAATCATGAGATTGGCCCCAAAGATCATGACATTAAAAATATGTATATTGTGGGCTTTTTTAGGCCAGTTCCTTGATTTCTGAACAATTAGTGTTGTCCATTTTTCCACATGTATTGGATAAAGTGATTTTGGCTCCTGCTGCAAGAGCTCTCACCCGCAACTCTGCTCGTCTCCTGCCAAGCAATTAATCCTGTACCTCAGTCCCCCCTTGGTTCTGTCCCCACCCAGCCCCCTCTCAGTTCAGTTGCCCAGCCCTCATCAACTGCTACTGCCCTCAGTTCACCCTCCCAGCACTCACCCCATCTTTCTGAGTTTTTACATGATACCTTACAAGGCATACTTTGTAAAAAGATTATTACAATGGTGTGTAGGGTGTGAATACGGGGGTATATTCTGTTACACTCGGCCAATCTTAACCATGAGGAACTGGGATTTTCATGGGAAATATAGGGTGCCTTGCGGGGCTGACAGCCCAAGTCCCAACTGCCCAAACTGACAGCACAAGGCCTGCCACGCCTAGGGCTGACCGCGACCCTCAAATAATACCCTCACAACCCCCAGTTTGAGAACCCCTGTGTATTAGAGCCCGCTCCTCTATTCCTTGAACATTCAAACATCCCTGTGATGAGGGGTTCACCCCACACTTGTCCTGAAGGGGTTAATTAAGCTAAGAAAAGGGACAATTAACCAGACAGGCCACAGCTGAGGGGAATCAGGTGGTTTAAGTAATACCCTGACTGAACAATGAAGGGAGCCTGTCTGAGGAGGAATGAGCTGGGCTGGGTTTATGAAGACAGGAAGTTGGAAGCAGAGAAGAGACTGCAGTGAATTAGTCTGCAGTCATTCCCTGGGAGAAGAGAGGTGGGTTTGGGGGGTGGCTGAGCCAAAGTAGCCTACAGTTACTCTGTGGGAGGAGGGAGTTTTGGGGCTGGCAAACCCAGGAGGGTTGGGGAGAGCTAGAAGTTTAGGAAAGGCTCAGGGAAAAGGGAGTAAGGTCCAGAATGGAACAGACCTTGGCTGCTTGAACTGGAACTCGGAGAAGAGGGTAGGCCTGGGTTCCTCTACCAGCCACTGGGGAAGTGGCACCAGCTGGGCAGTGAATGGGAAGACTGCCTGAGCCTATTTGTAAGAAGGGACTTTGATACCTCAGAAGGGGAGGACATATGTGACTTGGCCGGAGGGCTAAACCATGAACACAGAGCATCTTGCCTTGCTGAGAGCCAGGAAGAAAAGTAAACGGTGCGCAGCAAGCGGCAGAAAGGAGGCGTCAGACCTGGATCAGCTAATCCCTCAGAGCGACCAGGAAGAGGCGCAATAGAGGTGAGCAGACCTCATGATAATCCCAAAGATGCTTGGTACGACAGTGTATGTTAATTGTGTACACACCTGTTTCATGGATGACGAAAAGCCTGTAGTGAAGGTACAATAATAGCATGGAAAACAAAAGGTGTAGAACCGCCAGACAATAAAAATCATGAAATACCTCTAAACTTGACACCCAGTGTCAAGACAAGCTTCTGAGGTTGTCCACCCACACTGTTACCGTAGAGTGTACCTGGAAAAATGCAACTTCTGAACTAAAAGATGGTCTCCGGGATGACCAAAAAGTTTTGTAGCTGGGCTGCACATCTGTTGCTCGCTCAGATTGGTCTCTACGTTTGCAGGGGAAACCCTTTCGAGGTTTATCGGCAGGTGGGAGATAAATGCCACTGTTTAAAAATAATAAATACTCTCTGAAAGTCTTGAGTTCTAAGCCATGTTGGTGAGTAATCCATCAACCACAGAGCAAACTTTTTGGACCGTATACTGAAATACAGAGGTTGAGAGCATGGAAGCTGAAGAGTTAAGAGAAAAGGGAAGGAACTCGGTTTTTTTCCTGTTACTCATGAAAAAGTCACCATCTTCTTATCTTACTACATGCTGGTAGTTTAAGTTTAAAAAAAAAAACAACTTGGTGCAATGATAGCATTTAAAAATTATTTCTGTTGAGTAAAAGAATGAATGTTTTACACTACAACGGCAATTTGAGGGTTATTTTTGAAGTACAAAACAATAGAAAATAACTGATTCTGGAAATAACACTAGTCTCATAGCTTTTCCTGCATTATTAATTTCTCTTGTTATCAGCACTTAGAAGTAAAATCTCTATGGAAAAAACAATACTTTACCCATATTCTCCACACTAATTAGACTATTTGTATCTTTAAAGAGTCTGTGCAATGTTACTTATTGAAGAAAAATGATCACCATCTATTTTGGAGAGCAGTCGTGGTCACTAGAAGAATTATTAATTAGGATATAGTGTTGCAGTTTAATTTTATGGTCCCATTATTAGAAAGTGAGTCTCCTTTCATTTTTTGTCCGTACTGAAATCCTGATTGTTTCCCTTCCCCACCCACTTCAAATCTTCATGGAAAATCATATTGTTCACACCCATGTTCTAGCTGGCCATTGGGCTGTGCTTCAACCCTCAGAGAATATGCAGTTTCAACCTCATCACAGCTGGATGGAAAACAAGAATTCAGTTTTGCAAAAAATCTTGGGGTTTAGACAATTGTTTTAAATTCAAAGTGGAACAAACCTAAGACCTTTTCAATTTTGGGAGGGTAAGGTGGAGGAGAGAAACACCCACCCCACGTTGATCAGTAGCACACTGGTGAGGGCAGTCACCTGGGCTGTGGGGAGATTGGTTCAAATCCCTGCTCCAAATCAGGCAGGGCACCCCTTTTAAAACATCTCCGTCAGTTTAGACGAAACTTTCATCTGGAAGTTCTCACTGGTTTTGACCAGAAATTACATCCTAGACCTGAGAAAGAGACCACCCCCCCCCCCCCAAATAAACAATATTTCAGCAGTTAGGGCACTCACCTGGGCTGTTCCAGTACCTGCTCCAAGTCAGGCAGAGTGCAGGGACTTGAAAACACCCCGCCCACACACACACCTGCCCCCACACACACATTTCCACTCTGCACCTCAGAAAGTTTAGTTGAAATCAATGCTTCTGTGAAAAGTTTTGGTTTTGATGAATAGGTATATTCCAAAAAGAACATTTTGTTAAAGTTCTACATCTTTAAACAGCTGTCAATGAACTGGAAGTATTTATGCCTTGATCTTACTTCCAGCAAGACCGTTCCACCCCTAGTTTCTCCTCCTCCTTATGCCTTGTCCAAATAGGAAAGTTCTACCAGTTACACCAACATAGTTACATCATCATAACCCCTCATAGATACTCTCTTATTCCAGTATAAGAATAACTTTTTTCAGATGATCTCAGCCCCTTTTTTTGCACAACATAAGATAAAACCAAATAAAGACACTTTTATACTGGAATAAGAGTGTCTATGGGTGAGGGTGGTGGTGATCATATTGGTAAAATGATATCACTTTAAATTCACACCTTAGGTTATATATAAACACCTTTCCTATGTAGACAGGGCCTGTGAATCACCTCTTTTAGAATTGCTTTGCACACACAAGATACACCGAAGAGCCAACAACACCTTTCTTATCAGCTCAATGCCTGTCACTGTAATTTCAGAGACACTTAGTTCTTTGAGAAAGAAAAGGGGCTATGTGTGAAATCCTGGCTCTGTTGAAGTCAATAGGAGTTTGCCATTGATGTCTATGGAGCCATGATTTCATCTGGGGTTTTTTTTTTTCTGGCATAATTTTTCAATCTCTGTTTTTCAGTGCTTTGAACACTTGTAATTTGTTGACAAATACAACTTAATGGACAGTAGGAGGAACAATTTGAAGTACTTGTACACATTGGTGGGTTCTACCTGAACCATAACCCTTCAGGAAAGAAGACTGAGGTGTCATAGACTGTTCAGTGAAAACTCAGAAAGCAGCAGTCTAAAAGCAAATAAAAGATCAGAAGCAAAACCAGAGTCAGGAAATGAAATAATCCGAGGCATAGAAAGATGTCCATATGAAGAGAGGATGGAAAGAGTGTGCTTCAGTAAGGGCTAGCGATGCTAAGTTCCACAGGTTAATTCTGTATTGTATACATTATTTTTTATCAGTATTAAATTCTATGCCCTTCAGTTATGTGCCCTTGCTTTTGTATTATAGAGGAGGGTAAGTAGAAGAGGCTGATTTACCTCATTCATAGTATTAATCCTTTTGTATATCTCTCTCCTATTCCCTCTTATTCTTGGTTGTTGAGATTTTTAAAACAGTGCAGGAGATTTTGTCGCACATCTTCCATGTACTGCTGAATCTCTTCCCTGGCTTTGAAATTAAAATATACTTGGGCCTCCAACATCTCCTTTTTGCCCACAAAAATCACAAAATCACCTCATTTGGCTCCTTTTGGGCAGCATCAGAAAAAAGACCAAGGGCTGAATGGAGACTGAACAATCCTCTTATCTTTAGAAGTGGTCTTTCCATTGGGTCTAGGGTACTTCAGTGTGTTTGACGATGGACATGGCACAGAGCAGGGGCGGGCAAACCTTTTTGCCTGCGGGCTGCATCGGGTTTCAGAAATTGTATGGAGGGCCATTTAGGGGAGGTTGTGCCTCCCCAAACAGCCAGGCATGGCCCGGCCCCCGCCTCCTATCCCCCACCCTGCTTCTCGCCTCCTGACGGCTCTCCCCCTCCCCCCCCCCCCAGGACTCCTGTCCCATCCAATGCCCCCATCCCCCCCCTTCTCCCTGTCCCCTGACTGCCCCCAGCCGCCCAATCCAACCCCCCTTCCTGACTGCCCCCCCGGGACCCCTGCCCCATCCAACCCCCCTGTTCCCTGCCCTCTGACCATCCCAACCCCGATCCACACCCCTGATCATCACCCCGAACTCCCCTGCCCTCTATCCAACCCTCCCCCCCCATCCCCTACCGTGCTGCCTGGAACACCGGTGGCTGGCGGCACTGCAGCCGCGCCACGCCACCAAGCAGCACAGAGCACCGGGTCAGGCCAGGCTCTGCAACTGCGCTTCCCCAGGAGCTCACAGCCCCACAACCCACAGCATGGTGCCGGTGGCACAGTGAGCTGAGGTGCAGGGGAGGGGGGACAGCAGGGGAGGGGCTGGGGCCGAGCCTCCCGGGCCAGGAGCTCAGGGGCCGGGCAGGAGGTTCCCGCGGGCTGTAGTTTGTCCACCTCTGGTATAGAAGCTATAGAGTCCCTGCTTCAACAGAGGTTGGAGAATAGGTGCAAGCCTGCACCTTGTTGTATGGACTATTATCTTTTGGGATTTTTTTTTAAACTGTGAAAGTAGAATGAATTATATTGAAATTATAATTCATTAAAGAAATGCTGCTTGAAAGGTTTGTTGAAATATAGTTGTCAGGAAGAGAAACATTAAGGAGTGTGAGACAATGGGTCCTCAAACTAATTAACTTAGAGCTCCTATTGAGCTAGGAGATTGGTAAACATTAGTATGCAAATAAGATATGTATGTATATTTGTCAGTTTCTGCTTCCTTTTGTCTCCTATGTTAAATTGGCTTTGGCTTATCTGTATAAATAAGTTAGCTTGAGCTTTTGCAGGGGGCTCACTTATATCTGGGCGCATTAGCAAAGCGCTTTGCTAATAAACAGAGTGGTCTGACAAATTCAGTGAGTCTTGAATCTGACTTTGACAATTTAAGACTCACTGAATATGTCAAAACCAAAAATGTCTAAATGAATCTCCAAGAAGCCAGAACCTTTCATGAGCACTATAAATTCACACACAGGGCTGGACTCCTTGCCGATATAAAATCAATGTCATTCTGTTCATTTGATTTTTGTAATAGAGCTATGTTGACATATACCAGCTGAAGATCTGGTCCACTTTTTTTTAAAATGATTTAAAATAAACTAATCAAAGCGTGGTAAGTTCACATTATCTAGTAAGGAGAGATTTCACCAAGAGTTTTCTGCAATATGCTAATTAGATCTAGGTTTCTACAGCTCATCTGACTCATTATTAAATAAAGGTATTTTCCACTGGAAAAAATATAGATAACCACGTTGTTTCTTTCTGATTATTCTACATAGCTGCAAAAAAGCTAGTGTCTTGTTTTAGTTTCTATGATGTGTTTCCAACTGCTACCTCAAAGAAGATTTTAGAAGTGTAAATCAAAAACTGTTTGCAGTATAATTTTGTCATTCTGTATGAAAATAAAGAAATCTGTTCTGTTCTGTTTCTGTTGCTTAAATCCACAACTTCTTTCATTTTATCATAAATTTTGCCTCAGTGTTACGGAGCCAAATGGAAGGTTAATTTTTCTCTTCTCATTTCTTCCTCCTGTGTCTGTGTCAATTATTCTCTTGTTTAACATAGGCTTGTTTTAAGGAAACTAAAAAATATCCTTCCATAGGACCGCATAAGAAGGTTTTTTGTTTTTTTTTTTTTTTAGGACAGGGAAGGACTAGTTCTTCAGCATTTAGCATTGCTGACAAATGTTCAGATTTCAGAAGAAAATGTTACATTTTAATACAGTCAAAACAGCTTTAGCGTAGTCAATTACTGCCAGAAAGGGATGACATACTATTTGCAAGTCTCTCTATAGAACGAATACTAATTAGGGATCACTTTGGATCAAATTATGTAGTCCTTACTCTGGCAAAAATCACATATACATATAAAAATAGAAGGGATTATGCAATTAGCCAGGCAGCCTCTCTCAAGGTACAGCCCATGAAAGAGCAAAGAACTAGTTCAATTGTTTTACCTTTTAGCCTGTCCATGAAAAAGAATGTTAATGAGTAGGAGGGAAGATAGGGAGAGTTTCTGGTTCTTAAGTCTAAGAAAGTCAAACAAAGCATCCCAGTCAAGGACACTGTTAGAGAACAAAATATTAAGATCCAAACATGACCCACATGCTCAACACTGTCTCATCCACTATAATGGTGCGAAAACTGATTCTTTCTAATCAACACTATAAGTGTGTCATTTTGTCTTGCTGTAATAATCCATTAGTGCACCTTTGCAGCCTCGAACAGATCCATCATGCCAATGAGGGACAGCAGGGGCATGTGTCCCATCTACCACTCTTCATGAAGTGAGCTGTAGCTCACGAAAGCTCATGCTCAAATAAACTGGTTAGTCTCTAAGGTGCCACAAGTACTCCTTTTCTTTTTTCTTTTTACGAATACAGACTAACACGGCTGTTACTCTGAAACCTACAAAGAAAGAGTGGGGTAGGACACATCTTTCCTAGCATGCTCTGCTGTGATGCTGCATGACTTCAGATGAACACTACAAAGAGATGTCTTGAAAATGCATTGTGCAATTTAAGAGCACATTATTGTACTTATTTAATAACCACCCCCACATGCAAAATATTTCAATGCACAATGCATTTTCAAATCCCCTCCTTGGATCTGAAAAAATGTTCTCAGAAATTGCAACCCTGTTCCTGCTGTGCCAACGAAGTGCTGCAGCAGAGCAGTTTGCAATCGAGGAACATTGCCCATGTTTGTTTGCACAGCAGCCCTTTTCAAACTCCTGGTATAGATCTGTTTGTAGAGCCATCAGAATAATCTAGGGGAAGCACTTTAAATAAAATCTGCATACAAACAAGTGTGCAACTAAAATAATGTGGAAGTGGACTTGTTGGGACCAAATTCTCCTCTCAGATAAGCACCGATTACTTTTACTGAAGTCAATACCAGAGCTGTGCCTATTCTGAAGGCAAACTGAACCCACGGTGATTTAGTAGAGGTTTCCTTTTGACTTTTGATGATTAATATACTTTTCCATTTCATCTGCTTTTTAAATTATGGACCTTTGTCTCTTTCATGTTTTAATCTTTGGTGTTTGGCATTCTAGCAGTTTAAATTTGAACAGAAATGTCTGTAAAACTGAGACTTTCTGTATTTTTTTCATTCTGATTTTTTTTAAGTGACATAATTTGCATTTGGAATAAAACAGCATCACAAGAAACCTAGTCTGAATTTTAAAAAGTAAAACTTGCTGGTGTTTGCTATATTTAATGTAATACACTAATAAAATAAAATGATCAATTTCAAAAAGCATTTTTAAAGGAATTCTAATTTTAAAAATCATAAGTTAGTTACAGTTGCTTTTAATGAACTCTGAAAACATGAACATTAAATTTGTTTATCTCTTCCACATGCACTCTGATTTAATTATTGTAAAGTTGTAAATTTTTAAGATACTTGCTTAGAGAAACAAACCTTGCCACTAATAACTTTGTTCACAGATGCAAATTAAAAAAACACACACACACCACTCTATCCAAAATTTGGCCCATGTAATTTCCTATGAGTTCTGGTGACTAAGGGCCTGGTTTTTAAAATAAACACCTAGGGCCAACAACTGCACTTTGCACACTGAAATGCAGAGTTACACATCTCTACGGCTGTTGGGGTTGGAATGCTTTTCCTATGCAAACTAAAAGCTAGATTCTGCCACCCTGATTCATGTGGGGTAGTCCCTTATGCTGAGTTCAACAGGACTACTGTTACCTGTCAGCTCTGTGTTCTTGGGGAACCAGGGTGCAGTATCCAGCATGTCTGCCTCACGAAGGCCCCTCCACCCCTGCTTGGACCAAAACCGATCAGAAGAAAGACTTACAAAAAGCAATGAAAAGGCAATGGGAGACACACCTAAACCCCTCCGGATAAGGGTGACAGGATTAAGACAGCTCCCCTAGCCTCATTTGCATTGAAAATGGGAGAGGGAGGCATCTCCATTAGCATACAGAACAGAGATTCCAAGGCAAGAACCACATGGAACTCTGGGACCAGAAAAGCAGGGAAGCACTGCATGATGGGGGATCTTTGCTCCAGCTCAGTAGTTTTCAGACCAATTCTAGTAATAAATCCTTTATTGGTATTCAAAATACTGAAGCTGCCTAATTGTATTGTGAGCTCCCTCAAAGGAAGACCGCCCGTAGCCAGGAATGATCAGTTCTTTTAGTCCAGTCTGAACAAAACAACTTTGGTATACTCCCTTGAGACATCAGTTTACCCATAAACACATATAGTGTTCTCTCTTGAACCACTGTTGTTTCCCTACCCTACCCAAACTCAACTAAGTGTTCTGATGCCTGGATCCAAAATCTGCATCAATTCGATTGGGACTTCATCTTCTCCTGACTGATGGTGCTGGGGGCTCTGCTTGTCTCCAGCACTCCAGACCCTCTGCTATAGTGGTGAGAACCCAACTCTGTGTTTTTTTTCCTACTCTAGGTATAGCTTTCTAACCTTGACTTGTGTGATCAGGTGTAGTTTTCTAAACTTGACTTTTGTAATCAAATTTAAGCTAGATTTAATATTGTAATTGTTTTGTTTGTTTGGCTCTCCTTGTATGGCTCTTACCTGGTGTAACAATGCTGCCTTTGGTGGGACGCTTCTGAGAGTATCCGGACAAATTGCTTAGAGCAGGGCAGTTACAGCCCAAGGCTGGGGTTTCTCCACTTCTAAGGCACACCAAACCAGCCAGACAGAGGGGACTTTGGTTTTAGCCCACCGGCTAACCATAAGTCATACAAGTAATTCCTTAGACACTCTAATTTCCCAGTATCATCACCAGTGCGACTTGTTATGGAGATGAATGGTTATGAAAACCAATACCCCAGTAAAAGAAAAAAGGTTCTTCCGATCCCAAAGGACCAAGCCCCAGACCTAGGCCAATATACAAGTCAGATCTTACCCACAAATCACGCTGTTGCCAATCCTTTAAAATCTAAAGGTTTATTCATAAAAGAGAAAGGATTAGATGAGAGCTAGAATTGGTTAAATAGAATCAATTATATACAGTAATGGCAAAGTTCTTTGTTCAGGCTTGTAGCAGTGATGGAATAAACTGCAGGTTCAAATCAAGTCTCTGGAGTACATCCACAGCTGGGATGGGTCATTCCATTTTTTGTTCAGAGCTTCACTTTGTAGCAAAGTTCCTCCAGAGGTCAGACGCAGGATTGAAGACAAGATGGAGGAGATGCAGCAGCCTTTTATAGTCTCTTGCCATGTGGCCTCTGCTTTCTTTGTCCGAAAGACAAGCTACCCAGCACGTGGCACGGAAAAACCTTAGAGTTTTGTCCATAAGCATGTCCCCGCATGCCTTGCTGAGTTACAAGGTGTATCTGCCTTCTCTCAATGGGTCAGTTGTATAGCTGATGGTCCTGAATGGGCCATCAAGCAGTGCTAGGCAGTGCTGATACCAAATTGTCTGGGGTGTCACCCAGAAGCATAGCACAAGTTTGAAATACAGACAGTACAGAGCCAATACCTATAACTTTAAATACAAAAATGATACATGTGTAACCCTTCTGCCCATCAGAGTTGGCAGCAACAAGGGCCGGGTTCAATATCTAGGGGATCCTTTCCAATAACACAATGCAAACTGGCTCGAGCCCCCACCCACTGACCTGGGACAAATATATACCACCCCCGCTGGGCGCCTCCAAGATGCAATACTTCCCCTCTCGCAAGCACCTAATCTGAGTGTAGCAAAAAGCCTTTCAATAACAGAGAGAAACAATGTGGCATTATGTTGGGGAAACACCACCAACAGGATTCATAACACAACCCATGAGCAAAAAACCCACCCCAAGCAAATTGGAGCATGCCCTTTCCCTTTGGTTCTTGAGTCCAGCAACCCCAAATCACCCAAAGTCCCAAAAGTCCAACGACCCAAAAGTCTCTGTCCCTGGTCAGGGCAGCCCCAGAGTTCAAGTTTATCTGCAGAGCTTTACCTCCCAACCTGGGTGGAGATGGGGGCGGGGGTAAAAGGCACCTTACATGATTTGAAGCTGACCGCCCCACAGCTCCATAGGCCTTCGCGCCGCTCCGTCCCACGAACTGCTTTACTCCGCTCCGCTCCGCGTCCCACCAGCAGCAGCTCCCGCCGTCCCACGAACTGCTCCGCATCCCACCAGCAGCAGCTCCCGCCGTCCCACGAACTGCTCCGCGTCCCACCAGCAGCAGCTCCTGCCGTCCCACGAACTGCTCCGCGTCCCACCAGCAGCAGCTCCCGCCGTCCTATGAACTGCTCTACCAGCCTGTCCACAAGGCACTCCAGCCGTCCTGCAAACTTCTCCACAATGTATCTTCAGGCTCCTCCACTACTTAACACAACGCTCAGTGATTTCAGCTCTTAGTCAGTTCAGCTCTTTGGTGAATTCAGCTTGTAGTAGGGGAGCCTCAGTGCTGGTGCACTATTAGCCCAAAGTGAGCTTAGCAGCCTGTAACTAGACTCCTAATGAAATCAAAATTAGCTCTGATATTCCACAGTGGAGAAAGTGCAATTAGCATGTAAGGCCCTCACCAAGAGGCCCATGCCACCAAGTATTAATACTTATCCCCCAACCTCTCTCAATTCACAGAGTTTAGGAACCCATGACCCTTGCCTAGTGAATGCTACTTAGTTGATGGTGAGTCCCTCCATCATAACAAAAGGCCAAGTACAGTTCCAAGCACAGTTCCCATAATCAGGGTAATAACAATTTATTCTTTCTTCCCCAATAACAGAGACACTGGGGATCCCACAGCAGCCAAAGGGACCATTTGGGCAGCTATGGCCTCATTCTAGGCGAGGTGGGTGTGCCTATGCAAATGAGATCAGCCCCTGAAGTTCTTTTCCACAACTTGCCACACCTCACCACCAGATGTCAGGGTGGAGCTCATCCTGACACTGCTTACACATGCATACAGATAGCATAATCATAACCAGCAAACCATAACCTTGTCTTAGACACCTAATCTGACCCCCTCATACAAGATTTGGTGCCACTACAGGACCTTGGTTGCAACAATGATCTATACGGTTCATGTCAATAACATCACACCTGGCAATAAATAACTTTTATGGTTAAGCTGGTTGCTTCTCTCCCTCCCTCTCTCTGGCTTCCCCATTTGCTCTGCAGCAATGCTCCTCTTACCTAAGCTAAAGATCCCTGTAGCGGCCAAAAATCCTGTGGGGTTTGCTCATCCAGTGGGTTACTACCAGAACAAGTGTAAGGTGAAAGTGGGGACAGGGACGTGCTAAACCCGTGGCATAGGAGGGTGGCAGCTTGGAAAAGCTGCTCGACCCAGCCTGCTGAGTCCAGGGGCATGTAAGGGTGGCAGCTTGAAAGTGGTGATTGACCCGGTCTGCTCAGACATGCTCTGTTAGTATATGTGCGTGTGTCAGGGGTGAAAGTGAGCCGGTACGGACCATACGCAGCCCACATTAAAGTGCTGTCCCCTGCCCCGCCCGTTGGTGGCCCCGCAGGTACAGACCCTACAGGCAGGGCTGCCAATGGGGGAGGCAAAAGGGGCAGCAACGTTAAAACGCTGCCATGGCAGCGCTTTAAGCAGGCTCCTTAAAGCAGGGTCCTTTTGCGCCGTTGGTGGCCCCGTTGGTGGCTGGGGGGGGGCAAAGAGAGCAGCTTCCCCGGGGGCCAGCGATTTAAAAGGGCCCAGGGCTCTGGACACCGCTGTTGCTACTGAGGCAGTGGCTGGAGCCCCAGGCCTTTAAATCGCTGCTGGAGCCCCGGGCGGCGTGGAAGGGCTGGCTGGGGGTCGCTCACTCCCCGCAGCCGTGCCCCTTCTGCCCAAGGCCCCGACACTTCCCGGGGCCGGAGCCGGGCCCGTACTGGTAAGTCTTCGGAGTTACTTTCACCCCTGGTGTGTGGGTGTGTGTGTGTTCATCTGATTCTGGGGCTGGAGGACCCCAGCCCTGGGGAACCTAAATCCTGCAGGATCGCTCCATTGGGAGGGACCTTGCAGAAGGGAGAAGTAGAACTCAGTATGAAAACACAAGTGACACAAGCAGTACACTGATAGAATTACAGACACCCCCCCCCCAGAAGAGTAACCCTACTAAATGAGCGTACCCCAAAGTAACGAGCAAATCTGGTAACACTACTCATCGCATGAGGTGCCAACCACTAAAATTGGAAGAATGTTGCCCGTTGAAAATCAAGCCCTAAATGTATGTCAAGTATAGTGACCTTTGCCTGGAAGATAAGTCGGCAACAATAAACAAGCAGAAAAAAATGCATGAGGGGACAATCTCAGAGTAACATCTACAATGAAATGGCGTTTGCATATTAACTGGCATGACTCCATGTTTAGCATTTCCTCTTTTATATTTGTCAGATCTGTCTGGCTAGCACACTTTGTTATGGAAACTAGTAGTAGCCACACTCAACAGTTATGTATATATAGTTTTTGTTTGTAGAATGGTTTTGTACCAATGATAGGACTACCCAAAGACAACACTATATTGATTGCATTGGCAAGTAGAGGGTATTTAGAGCTTAGTTTACCATGGTGTATAAAGACAGTATTTATATATATGTATATATGGCACTGAATAGTCTGTCCACTCTCAAGCGCCTCAGAATTTTGTTAAAGTGGTAAATGAAGTCCATCTGTTCTGAAATAAGGCCACTTATGATCTCAGCACAGCAGTATACTTTCCATTTCCTGCATTTCTTTAATCTTGTAATCTAATCCAAGTTTCAGTAAAAGAAAGGAGTTCTTTTTAACAACGTCTTCACTGTGAGATTTTATTTTTCCCTTGCAGTGACCAGGAGACTATAAAATGGATATTTTTTGTTGTTATTGAATAATACTGTGCACTTATATAGCTCCTTTCTGTCTGAAGGTTTTAATCTTTTTCTAATGCTTTTTCGACATGATGTATGGAAGTATAATTAATCTCATTTTAAAAATGGGGAAGCAAGATACAGCAAGGTTAAGTGACTTACCTCAGCTTGCATATGAAAACTGTAGAAGAGCTGGGAATATAACTAAGCTTATTGATGCCCACTCCTGTGCTTACGCCACACAATCACTCTTTCTCCTCTATATCCTTTTTAATATTCCCCTAAATAGGTAAAAGTGGATCATAATTTCTTTCCAAGACTAATTTAATTCCAGAAATGTTTTAATCATTGGGCAGACTCAGAAAATCCCTGACTCTTTATTTGCCCACCAACTCTTCAATGAGACTCAGAGAATTCAGCCAAAATGTTGTGTGTGTGGTATGTGAGTTCTGTATTAGCAGATTCATACTTTTGATGATAAGCTCAGATACATGATACTGGCCTACAGTACTTTTATCTGCTGGCTAACACTAAGTTTACTTTTCAAGAATGCACTACTGAGAAGCCCAACTTCTGCAGCGTGGGAGGCATGAACAGAAAGATACCTTATTATGCACCCAAAGTACAATTTTACCTTACTAACATGGTTTCGCAAGTATCAGGGGGTAGCTGTGTTAGTTTGTATCCACAAAAACAACAAGGAGTCCGGTGGCACCTTAAAGACTAACAGATTTATTTGAGCATAAGCTTTCGTGGGTAAAAACTTCTGAAGAAGTGGAGTTTTAACCCACAAAAGCTTATGCTCAAATAAATCTGTTAGTCTTTAAGGTGCCACCAGACTCCTTGTTGTTTTTATGGTTTAACAAGTCCCACTGTGTTTTGTGGTTTTCTTCTTATCTCTGGCAGGAGGCCGGGGGGGGGGGGGGCGTGGGGGAGGTGGAGGGGGGGTTGTCTATACCTTTTCTGCAGCCTTAGGCAAACTCACAAGTATCCACTTTTCACAGTCTGAGAGCAATCACTCCTGACTCGTAAACATTTTAAGATAGCTAATATTTTGCTACTCTGTATGCCCCCTAAGGGTCTGATCCAATGCCCAGCAAAATCAGTGGAAAGACTCCCAGTATGGCAGAGCCAACCTTGCTCTGAGTCAGTTACCAGATGTCCAAAGTCTAGCTAATTAGGGCTGCAAAATCCACTGGAGCACCAAAATAGTGCCCACTGACTGGACACTTGCATAAGAGTCTTGTGAATTAACAAGCACTCCTTTGGCTACTAAAATAGAAAAGCAGGCTCTGATTTCATCACAACCCACGCTGGTGACTTGTTCTAATCTCTCAGAGAGATCCCAGAGGATAGGTTTAGCTAAATTGCTATTCCACATGGATGGCTCTCATCATGAGAGTCTTATGAAGGGTTCCACCTTTCACACCTCCTCTTCAAAGTTTATATATGGAACTACTAGAATGGTTAGTGAGGAGGCATGGTTTAAAGTGCTTTCAATATACGATGATACTTGCTCTATTTCTTCATTTTGTCTGATTCAGAGAGTGCATTTGAACACCATTCTCAAGTGTCTGGAGGAAACTGGGGACTGGCAAGACCATAATGGCTGAGGCTCAGTCCAAAGACTGAGGTGATGGTAGATTAAGAGAAGCAAATAGGGGACGTGGCAAAGATTGTCACTCTCTCTTAGCAAGAATGTCTGCCCACAATTAGTCAGCTGAGTTTGCATTTTAGGCACCGAGTTTGTCTAACAGCAGATTGGAGTCTATTGCATAGCAGGTTTCAGAGTAACAGCTGTGTTAGTCTGTATTCGCAAAAAGAAAAGGAGTACTTGTGGCACCTTAGAGACTAACCAATTAATTTGAGCATAAGCTTTCATGAGCTACAGCTCACTTCATCGGATGCAATTATTTTATTACTCGTAAAGCACAGGCAACATGATTAGCCCTATGCAAGACAAAATGAAAAGAGTCCCTGTAAATCAATGCTGTTTCAAAAAAATGGAAAAAAATATCATGAAAAGAAATAAAAAGCCCAATTTAGAAAGGTTTATTTCTATGATCCTTCAAAAGTCAGGAAGCATTGCGTTGCACAAGGGTAGGGTGACCAGATAGCAAGTATGAAAAATCTGGACACATTTTATTTTATTTTTTTTGGTGGGTTATAGTTGCCTTTCTAAGACAAAGCCCCTTAATATCAGGACGTCTGATCACCCTGCACAAGGCCCCCAGAGGCTAACATGAACAGTAACCTTCCTGTCACTTTTGCAAGCCCAATACCCCCAGACTATACCGAGGAAGGTGGTATATAAAGAGTCACATTTGTTATTTTGCAATGGCACTTCCTGGGGCCCAGTCCCCTTTTTTATTTTCACTGTAAAATACATACCTTTCCTTTGGGAATCTTCCCTGGACTGCTATGATGTCCAGGTGCAGGGAGTGTGTTAATTTAAAAGAAATCCAGAAACATTTACAGTTTGTGGAGCAACATTAAATTGGTAAGGGATCAAATGAATATGTGCTTTTTCAGGGTTCTGTTCCCCGCTCCCACACAGGCTCACTGTGTGGACTCGAGCAAATCTCTCAGGGCAGCATTTTCACTCCTCTCTAAAGTTAATTATTCTACTTGAGCTTATTTCAAAGTCACTGTGCATCTTCCTCCAGCTGAAACCAATGGGAGCTGTGGATGCTTAGCACTGCTGAAAAAGTAAGCACCATGGAGTCCGGGCACGCACAATCAGTGGCCAGTTTTGAAAACATTGGCTGTAAAGTTTCTGTGCTTTCAGGGTGTGATCCTGTATTCAGTGGGAGTGAATGTGCCCAGCCCTGGACAGCCCTTTGTTTTCCCAGCTGTAAAAGGGGAGAACAAAATATTCAGTGTTTTCCCAAGGGTGTCGACTAATTTATTGGTAAAATGCCTTGAGACCCTCAGCTGGATATCACTAGAAAGGGGCCGTGTTACTGTTTCCACCTCTAATTTCTGTGACTTTGGGCATGTTTCCTGAGCCAGCTGACTTCTGTAATAACAAAGGAGTTTTTGAGAAGCCCAAGTTGATGAAATTATATATCTTATCAGCCCCAGTAAAAGAGTCTGCAGAAACAGGAGAGAGAGAGAGCAGGTTGCAACGGTCTGTAGATAAAGGAGCCTGTGTTTAATACTTTCAAGCCGGGGGGGGGGGGACGACAGAGTGGAGGTGGGGGGCAGCACAAAACAGCATGTGTTTTTAGAAGTGAAGCAAATCAAAACAGAAAACAAAGCGTTTGGATGCATAAGGAATGGGACAGTAAATAATGCTGAAATAGAATACCCCATATAAATCCAGGGAACACTGTGCTCAATTCTGGTAACCCTATGTCAAAAAGGATACAGCAGAACCAGAGGGGATTCAAAGACGAGCCACAAACGCGATTCGAAGCCTGGAAAAACGACATGTGAAAAGGCATGGGATTGTTTAGGTTCAGAAGGCAGCTAATAAAAGGAAGATACGATAAAGGCATACGGGAAGGAGAATGGCATGGAGGCGATGAATTGGGTGGCCCTGTTCGCTCCATACCCCCTGAACAAAGGTCAGTGGGTGTAACTGCAAAGCCGCACGGAGCCGCAGAAGGAATGGCTCTTTCACAGCCAGGCTGCGGAATGCCTGGCAACCCGGCATCGCCGCCTGAGACCAAGAATGTAGCCGGCTTCCAGGGCAGGCCACTGGCAGGGAGAACAAGGCAATGCGGGGGAGGGGGAGAGAGCCCGGCGGGGCACAGCCAGGGTGAGCCAGAGAAATCTCTACCCACAAACCAGCGTCTCCCGCAGCCTGCTGGGGCCGGGCTGGCACCCCCGCGGCGGGCAGGCCATTTGTCAATGTCACGCGGCTGGCTTCCCGGCGACTGGCACTGGCTGAAGCATCTGGTGCCGGCCCGGGGGCCCAGGACAAGCTGGCCCCGGGATCTCAGCCTGGGCGGTGAGCCCGAGGTTGCTAGGAGCGATGCCTCGAAGGAGGCGGCCCCAGGGACTTCAGTCTCCCCCCTTAGCAGGCCCCCAGCCCGCCCCTGGGGCTGCCGCCGTGCCCCGCACCCCTGCCGGCGCCGCCGGTTCCCCCCGCCCCTCCAGCTCCCGGGACGCCCGCTGCTCTTCGCACGGCACCGGGCGCCCGCCTCCCAGGGCCCCCCTCCGGCCCCGCCCCCGGGGGCGAGCCCCTCCGCCCCGCCCGGCCCGCGCCGCGCTCACCTGGCTGGCGGCGGCGCCGCTAGGGGGCAGGGAGCGCGCGGCGCCTTTCCGCCCAGGCTCGCCCCGGAGCCAGACGCGACCCGCTGCAGGTGAGTGGCCGGCGGGAAGGGGCCCCCGGGTCCCCAGGCAGCGCAGCCCGCCGAGGCGCCCCGGGCCGGGGCTCTGCTCCCCCCCCCCCCCCCGCAGCCGCTGCCCGGCCCCGGGGCTCCGCGCCGGCGGGCTGGGCGGACGCGGGCTCGCCGGGCGGCAGCGCCCCGCAGCTTTCGTGGGCGCGGGCAAGGGAGTGAAGGGCAGGCTCCGGAGCAGCCAGCGACACTCGCGTCCTCAAGCGCCTGGCTCCGCGCCGCCGCGGGCAGCCGGCCCCTGCCCCGCGCCCCTGGAGCTGCCCCGGGGACCTGCCCTTTCACAGCGCCCCGCTGCTGGTCCACAAGCCGGCTCCTGGCCACTGATCACTCGGTTGGGCCAGCCCCTGGGAGGGGGTTTGTAGCACCGCCGGCTGGAGCCGCTGAAAGGGAAGGCGAAAGGGTCTTTTTTATCCTCTGCCAGCTAAGCGGCGCTCGGAGCTGTGTGTTTCCTCCGCTTTACCTGCCCCCCTCCCCGGTGCAATATCTTCTCTAAAACTCATCCTGGGGAATAGAAGTTACTTTTGGGTAATAGGGCGAGCTGCTAACTGGACTGAAAGTCAGCCTCTTCCTAAAGCAAGTTCAGTTTGCGACAGCTGTGTGTGTATCCCTCTAGTCTCTTCCATTCTCCTGTTCCCCAAGTGTTGAAGATAAGTCCTCCAGTTCTGGGTCCGGGTTCTCCAAACACACCCAGGCTTAATTTTACTATGCTGAATAGTCCCTCAGTGGGAGTAAAGGTAAGCAAGTGTGTAAGTGTTTTTGTAGGATCAAGGCTTTAGAAATGAGACTTTGAGCTGACCTAGATCAGAATCCCTTTGAATTTCATACAAAGTTCTAAAAGTGGTAATGACTGAAATATAAAATATTTTAAAACAACTTATAGCTTTACAGTAACCCAGGCACACATGGAAGTTAGTGAGTCACGATTTCTCACCATGTGACAAATAGCAGACAAACTGCACCCAAGGAATCTGAATAGAGATGATGTAAGACTTGCCAGAACCTGTTTCTGAAGTTGATGCACTTGATGTTAGCAAATTATAGTAAAACCAATTGTGACAAAAATATGTGGCGAAGCATGATTGAGAACAGAAAAATGGAGTGAGCCAGATCATACGTTCCAATATGCATGCACAGCTCCCATTGAAGTCAGTGAGAGTTTTATGTGCATACTGGAGAGCAGAAGTTGTCCTGTGTGTTTAAATATTTTCTGTGTTAGAAATTCTCAATCCATAATCAGTGATTGATGGGCCTTTCTCTGTAGAAGAGGACAGCAGCAGACAAACAATATTATCTCAGCATCTGAGAGTGGAAGTTATGGTTTAGCTGGTAAATCTTACTTGGGTCAGGAAGTTCTAATAAAACACTGAAGATACAGAACCTTTTGGTCCTGATCAATGTGTGTTTGTAAGAGGTTTATGTTAACCAAATGGAGATATTGAAATCTATGGCAGGAAGTTCTACAGACTACTTTCTGCAAAGACTTACACGTGTGCTTAACTTGATTGTATTGTGAGTAGTTCTACTGAAACTGCTTGCAGTGTGTGAAGCTAAACAGCTGTGTAAATCTTGACAGGATCAGGGCCTTAGTTAATGTTGACTCATTTAAGGTATAAATGATTTTCCATTAAAAGCAGTTGTCTTGAGGGGAGATACCACTAATTACATTTTTACAAGCTATAGCAACTTCTGATAATAAAAATGCCCTGCTTTTGTAGATGTGAGGAAATCTGGTAAACTTCGGGGTTGATGATTGTTCCTTGATTACATGGGCCAGATGATTGAAAACATAACTTACTGGCCTTGTCTTTTGCACAGCAGAACAACATGAAGCCAGGAAGCTGTCTTAACAGTAGTGGAGTGTTTGGGTGCCTTTTTCTAATATTTCTACATAATGTGGCCTGACACATCACTGAAAGGGGTATTAGGAAATCAGAGAGAAAACTTGCAAACGTTTCTCAAGAGATTGGTCAATGTTTGGTAGGCCAAAAGAATCATACATCTGTGATTCACTTCTAATTTCAGTGGGAAAGTTTTACACTATGGAGACTTATGTGACTTCAGCTTAATAACCGGCTAAAAACATTCCAAAATGTTTACCAGGGCAATCAGACTCTATTATTGTTACTTTTTATTTGTTTGAGATAAATCAAGTACAACATTTTGTAATGTCATATTGTCGTATAGTTAATACTGAAGACAGGGATCTCTCCAAAATCTATCAAGCCTAATGCTTATTTCATAAGTAGGTCTCTTTACAACTTTATGGTCTTTGGAAGTAATTTAGAATCTATTGAAGAAACCAGGACTTGGTCAACAGGAGTGCTGACAATTGGAAAATACATTTGAAAGCAATTTTGAACTGTTTTAAAATAAATACTAACTACGGTATTTGAATTTGGCTCAGTAAGGAAGAATCTGCTGTTTTCCAGTGAGATGTAAATACTAAAAACATTTAGACAATGTTTTCTGATTATGATTCGCTACAAGACAGAACACTGTTTTTTCCTGTAACAGGGACGCTGGAAGATGAGCAAGCATTTTGAAGATAATTGATTAGAAAGAGAAATAACCAAAGGTTTTATTGTGTGTACACACACAGACTAGCAGTCTTAATATCCTGTTCTGTAGTTCAAAATACTGAAGTATACTCTAAAGAGGGGATATGCACTTAAGGCCAGCACCAAAATACAAATTTAGAAGACCTACAGCTATTATAATAAAATATCTTTTGAAGATAGGTAGACACTGACAATATCGTAATATTCTTATTTATGTTTTAATAACAAATACTGAGAAAGAGAAAAGAAACTTTCTAAGAGGCTTAAATTATGACCGAAATCAAAATGCCTTTTATTTAAGGCATCCTGGTCTAAGAGTGTTGGCTTATGAACTTTTTATTTATTTAAGAGTATTGGCTTATGAACTTTTTATTTGCTCTTTCCATCTCCTTTAATCATAAGATTAGATTGGTATGATGTCTGCTGTTAAAACCCATGATGGATTACACTTTGTGTGTGTGGTGACACAAATGGTTAGGTTTTGAAGATACTTACTTTGCAATGGTTGCCATTAAAGTCAACAGGGGCCAACAATCACCATGTGTGATACTGCAATTTTCCATTGTACTCAGAATGGAGAATAACAGTGATATCCAGAATGCCACTGTCTGGGCATAGTAGGTTCATGTTGACTTCCACTGTATGTCATGTAGCATGCCAGAGACTACTGAGAACAGAAATCAGGATCCGTGGGCATTCTTGTAAAACAGCCATTGCATTTTTAAAATCGTTCCTAATAGGGCTGTTGATTAATCGCAGTTAACTCACGCGATTAACCAAAAAAAGTAATCACGATTATTACCAGTTTTAATTGCACTATTAAACAATAGAATACCAATTGACATTTATTAAATATTTTGGATGTTTTACAACATTTTCAAATACACTGATTTCAATTACAGTGCAGAATACAAAGTGTACAGTGCTCACTTTATATTCTTATTACAAATATTTGCACTGTAAAATGATAAACAAAAGAAATAGTATTTTTCAATTCATCTCATACAAGTACTGTAGTGCAATTTCTTTGCCATGAAAGCGCAACTTACAAATGTAGGTTTTTTTTTAACATAACTGCACTCAAAAACAAAACAATGTAAAACTTCAGAGCCTACAAGTCCACTCAGTCCTACTTCCTGTGCAGCCAATTGCTAAGACAAGCAAGTCTGGTTACATTTACAGGAGATAATGCTGCCTTCATCTTATTTACATTGTCACCTGAAAGTGAGAACAGACATTTGCAGGGCACTTTTGTATCCAGCATTGCAAGGTATTTAAGTGCCAGATATGATAAACATTCATATGCTCCTTCATGTTTCGGCCGCCATTCCAGAGTACATGCTTCCATGCGGATGATGATCATTTAAAAAAAAAAAGAAAAAAGAAAAAAAGTGTTAATTAAATTGTGACTGAACTCCTTGGGGGAGAATTGTATATCTCCTGCTCTGTTTTACTCGCATTCTGCCATATATTTCATGTTATAGCGGTCTCAGATGATGACCCAGCATGTTGTTCGTTTTAAGAACGCTTTCACTGCAGATTTGACAAAATGCAAAAAAGGTACCAATGTGAGATTTCTAAAGATAGCTACAGCACTCGAACCAAGGTTTAAGAATCTGAAGTGCCTTCCAAATCTGAGATGGATGAGGTGTCAAGCATGCTTTCAGAAGTCTTAAAAGAGCAACACTCCGATGCGGGAACTATGAAAACTGAACCATCAAAAAAGAATATCAACCTTCTGCTGGTGGCATCTGACTCAGATGATGAAAATGGAGATGTATCGGTCGCACTGCTTTGGATCGTCATCGAGCAGAACCTATCATCAGCATGGACGAATGTCCTCTGGGATGGTGGTTGAAGCATGACCGGACATATGAATCTTTAGCACATCTGGCACATAAATATCTTGCAACGCCAGTTAAAACGGTGCCATGTGAACACCTGTTCTCACTTTCAGGTGACATTGTAAACAAGAAGTGGGCAGCATTATTTCCTGCAAATGTAAACAAACTTGTTTGTCTGAGCGATTGGCTGAACATGAAGTAGGACTGAGAGGACTTGTAGGCTCTAAAGTTTTACATTGTTTTATTTTTGAATGCAGTTATTTGTTGTACATAATCCTACATTTGTAAGTTCAACTTTCATGATAAAGAGATTGCACTACAGTACTTGTATTAAGTGAATTGAAATACTGTTTCTTTTTTACAATGCAAGTATTTGTAATAACAAATAGTGAGCACTGTACGCTTTGTATTCTGTGTTGTAGTTAAATCAAGATATTTGAAAATGTGGAGAACATCCAAAAATATTTATATAAATGGTATTCTATTATTGTTTAACAGCACGATTAAGTGCACAATTTTTTTAATCGCACAATTAATCTCATGATTGAGTTTTTTTAATCGCTTGACAGCCCTAGTTTCTAGTGAAGCTAATGACAATGGGATTAATAGAAAACAAGAAAGATACTTAGGGACTGAATTATGGACATATTGATACCCATATGGCGTGTGCTAAGTGAAAGACCAGGTGATAATTTGGAGATAATTAATTTAGATGCTGGCCTAAATAGAAAACAGATAGCAGTGTCTCCATTTAATACATATGTTTGTGTGACTGGGAGTTGTACATTAATCAAAAAAGACACTGTATCTTTGGGAATTACAGAAAATCCTGGGGCTTCCCACTCTGCCTGGCTACAGATTTATTTCTTGAGTTACATCTTTGATTTAGGAATAATATAATAGATTTTAAGGCCAGAAAGGACTATTATGATCATCTAGTATGACCTGTATAACACAGGCCATGGAATATCACTCAGTGATTCCTTTGTCAGTTGCATACTCCTGGCTGAACTGCAACATTTCTTTTAGAAAGCTATCCAGTCCATTTTGTAGTTGGGAATGTTTATTTTGTTTGCTTGCTTTGGGGTTTTGGATTTATATAATATATAATGAATGTGAGACTTCACTAAGCACCTAGGGAACTTTAATGTTGTGGTGGTTTTAGATTAAATGCTTGTGTTTTTACTCTGATTTTATTTTTAAAAAGATTGTTTTATTGATTATAGGTGCCCAGGTACCTGTCGCTGGGGAGGGATATAAAATTATAAATAAACCAATACTGGAGACACGGGTTTCTTTTCTTGTCATTTGCTCTTCAGAATATCAAGGGCTGTCTGTGCTGCACAAGCATGTAGACTGATTAAGAAGTGACAGTGGTATATAAGTAAGCCCCTGCATTTGCAGATTAAACCAATTTTTTAAAATAAAATTTCCTGGGTTTTGTTTTTCACTCTACTTTTGTATCATTCAAATATATAAAAAAAACTTGTTTTATTAGGAAATCACAATACATTGCATGAGATAGTGTAGGGCCTTACCAAATTCACGGCCATCGAAACATGCATCACGGACTGTGAAATCTGTGTCGTTCTGTCCCCTCCTCCCCCTCCCGCCCATGAAATCTGGTCTTTTGTGTGCTTTTACCCTATGCTATACAGATTTCACGAGGGAGATCAGTATTTCTCAAATTGGGGCGCCTGACCCAAAAGGGAGTTGCAGGGGGTCACAAGGTTATTTTAGGGGGGTTTCAGTATTGCCACCCTTACTTCTGCGCTGCCTTCAGAGCTGGGTGGCCCGAGAGCGGTGGCTGCTGACTGAGAGCCCAGTTCTGCAAGCAGCCGCACAGAAGTAAGGGTGGCAGTACCATACCAGGCCAGCCTTACTTCTGCGCTGCTGCTGGTGGCGGCTCTGCCTTCAGAGCTGGGCTCTTGGTCAGCAGCTGCCGCTGTCCAGCTCTGAAGGCAGCGCCGCCGCCAGCAGCAGCTCAGAAGTAAGGGTAGCAGTACCGCAACCCCCCCTACAGTAACCTTGTGACCCCCGCCCTCCCCCACAACTCCTTTATGGGTCAGGACCCCTACAATTGCAACACTGTGAAACTTCAGTTTTAAAGAGCTAAAATCATGAAATTTACGATTTTTAAAATTCTAGGACTGTGAAATTGACCAAAATGGATCATTCATTTGGTAAGGCCCTAGATATATGTATTATGATAATACATTAGTCTGTGTGTATATGCAAAGCTGCCTGTTGAAGTAAGGCTATGTATTAGTCTAGAACAGGGATGGGCTAACTTTTTGGCCAGAAGGCCGCATCGGGGTGCGAAACTGTATGGAGGGCCGGGTAGGGAAGGCTGTGCCTCCCAAAACAGCCTGGCCCCCTCCCCCTATTCGCCCCTCCCACTTCCTGCACCTTGACTGTCTGTCTCCCTCAGAACCCCCGCCCCATCCAACCCCCCCGTCCCCTGACTGCCCCCTCCTGGGACCCCCTGCCCCAAACCGCCTCCCCCCAGGATTCCCATGCCCTATCCAACCCCTCCTGTTCCCCGACCCCTGACTGCCCCAGAACCTCTGCCCCATCCAACCGCTCCCTGTCACCTGACTGCCCCCTGGGACCCCCCCACCCCTAACTGCCCCTGCTCCCTGTCCCCTGACTGCCCCCCGGGACCTCCTACCCAACCCCCCCCCCCACCGCTGCGTGCGCCGCTGCTGCCCCCTTACCATGCCGCTCAGAGCAGCAGGAGCTCATAGCCCCACTGCCCATGCGGCGGCGTGGCTACGTGGGAGGGGGAACAGCAGGGGAGGGGCCAGGGGCAAGACTCTTGGGCCAGGACTCAGGGGCCGGGCAGGATGGTCCCGCGGGCTGTAGTTGGCTCACCTCTGGTCTAGAAGATTCACACAATAAACAAACAGGCACGCATGCAAGCTCTGAAGCGTGTGTGCATCTGAACATACTGATGAATCTCACGCCCACCATGTACACTTTTCAAGCTGTTAGCAGATAACAGTTTAAAGATTTGACACACTAAAATGGGAAGAAAATGAAAATCTATGTCAGAATACGTTTCAGAACACAAGGAAGTATTCAAAAGTTTAAAAAAAAAAAAAGGAGAAAAGGATGAAGTTGAGTGTATGCGTTACAAATAGTGTGACCCAATTATTACATGTAAATATTTATAGGCTAATATTTCGATGTCTGCAACATTAAACTGTTTGTTCAAATGAAAAGTTTTATTTGGGGATTAGAGAGAGATTGTTTTATTAAACTCAGAGATGGCATTGTGTTTTGAGTTCTAATTTAGTTCTGCCACAAGCCACGTTGATGAACAGAATTCAGAGCATTAATCTACTGAATACTCCCCTCCCCCCGCATCTTTCCGTCCACCAAAATAAATCCTGATATTGACTCAGAAAAATTATTAATAGTTTTTTGCACTGATTTTTTACGTGTTTTTGTTGTGGTAATAAACACTGATAAATCCCTGGGAAAAATTAAATAAAATTAAAACTGAAAATGAAGGGCCCTATGAATGAGAAGTACTGCATACCAGCGGTGGGTATTTTCTGGCTCTCCTTAACTAGTATTGAAAATGGTTTGGTTATTGTGGAGACGTAACACCTGACACAACCCTGATGCTTCATTCTGGGTTGACAAGGAGCAAGGTTTTCCAAAGGTGGGTTATTTTTCTATCCACATGGGGATGTGGATCCAAGGGAGAGAACATGAGTAGAGATGCAATGGTTAGGATTTTCAGAGGAGATTGTAGGTGGTAGGTGCAATTCCTTGAGTCTTCTTCTGAAAATCTCAGTTTATGGGTCTGATTGAGCAAACCTTTACTTCTGCGCATAATGCTTAATACTGCTACTATTATTGAGAACAAGATTTTGATACCTGTACTCTCACTCAGTTGCACCTTACTTCATGAATTGTTCCATTGACTTCAATGTGGTACACTTTTTAACATGGGTTAAGATATTAGAATCTGACCCTTAGTGGCTAGTCCCATTTGAAGTCACATGAGGACTGGACTCTCGTTGATCTAAACTAGCTTTACTATCCTCCTCACCTTCCTTGAGAAGGTGCCCAGTCATTACTAAAGTTCTTCAGGAAAGTTCTTTAAACATCTCAACTGTAGTATAGTTTCAAAAACTGAGTATTTCTTCTAGGGATTATAAGTGGTGGACAGTAAATATTAATAAAAGAAACAAAGGATCTGTTTTTTTAAAAAAGATAAAAGCTACAAAGATTCAAGATGATTATTTGGTAGGTTGACAGGATATTACAGCTGATAAGCTTGTATTTTTGCCTGTTAGTCAAATCAGATCATAATCTATTAAAATCAGGAAGTGCACTTTCGTCCTCAGCTTAATATATTTTCAAAAATAGAGTAATTTGTAAGTAATACCTCCACGAAACCCTGAAATCTAGTGTTCACTGATACATACATTTTACTGTTCAAAATGGGGAAAAAAGAGGAAACATTTTGAGTATTTCAAAACTATTCAGTAGGGTTCTTAATGGGAGATATGTAGCAACATACGTTTAAAAATTCACCATTGTAGCTTTTCCTGTGCATACAAGTGATACTGAAGATATTAAATCTTTATCATACTTGAATTTATTGATCTTACTGCTTAGTAACCATATTGTAGGAATCTTTTTTTTTTCAGGAAAGTGTTAAAATCTGTATCAAGTTTGGATATTTTTGTAGGTTTTAGATCCAATCCTGGGAAGACATGAACCGCTTAACTTTGCGCTCAGTGAATAGTCTCATTGACTTGATATGGCCAAACTAAGCACGCATGCAAGTCTCTGTGTGATTGGGGATTTATTAGGAATATATCTGTATTTTGAACTCCATCTTCAGCTATATTGCTTATCTTCTTTCTAACTGTCAACTTGCGAAGAATGGAGCTTTAAGTAGGTGAACAATTTGCTGTACGCTGACTTTGAAGTATGTGGGGAATTGATGTAAAGACATTACAAGCACTCATCTATTGAATGTAAGAATCCTTTATGCAATGTTTTGCAGATCCAGGCAGCTGCCTGTGCAAGTTACGACTTATGTTGGTGGACTGTATTCAGATGGAATTTAACTTCAAAGTTAAATTGTTTAAAAAAACAAATTTTCAGTCACAAGCCAGTGAAAGTTCATGGTGAGTTTCACAATTTATTAGTATTATCCTAAGTGTTCAATTTTTTAAAAAAGTGGCACAACTTAAACTTGACTGTGCCGCGTACACTAAAACTGATATTTCAAAATATTGGACACATTTTCTGTTACGTAACATAAAAGGCTGAGCTGTTGAACCTTATAATTCAGGTGAGTGGCTTTTTGATTGAAATTTTATTTGGGTTGCCTATATTGTTATCAGTTTTGTTGAATTTGAGCAGTAAACTTCCTTTATTGAAATTTAAAATGTAAGTGGTTTAACATACCTGAGGTATAAATGAAAATATGAAACTGTAGCCCTGATTCTGCAGTGAGCGGTGCATAGACAGAAACCTCTGCCTATGCAGAGACCCACTGAAATCACTGGGGAGTATATTACAGGATCAGGGCCTTTTATCTGTAAATAAAATACAAAAATAGACTCTCTTCTGATTGATAAAATGCTGTGAAGGTCTTTGTGATCTGTGGTTTAGCGCTTGCGGCAGTTCTTAGTTAATTTTCAGTCTCTTGTTGCCTTAGCTAAAAGAAAAGAGCTTCCCCCCATGCTTACTGGGTCATTGTGGTTAATTTCTTGATCAGTTTGGAAGTTCATTGTTAAAGTTCCATATGCGAACTTGTACTTTTCTGTCATTGAAGAGTTCCAAAAGAGGTACTTCCCAAAACATTTGGAGAGAGGCATGTTTCCTATGTTTTTGGAACATATGGAATGTAAATGGAAAATAATAGCGGTGTTACCATATGTATCGCAGTAGAATTATAGACAATAAACAACTGGTACTGGTTAGATACATGTGGCAAGTCAGTATTACTGTTAGGATTAATATTTTTGTTTGTTTACACCTTTAAAAAAATTAACTCAAAACTACAAACTGTGCAGTTAACTTGTGTACATAGCCACAGGTTCCTATTGCTGTGGCTTTTCTTCTAGCTCCCTTCTTTTTGGGCGGGAATATACTTAAAAAGCTGCAGCTTCACCTCTGTCATGCGTTAGTGAAGATTCTGCTATGCCAACGGGAGAGCTTCTGTCTGCACTAGGAGTTGTGCTGGTATAACTGCATCGCTCCGAGGCATCGATTTTTCACATGCCTGAATGACGTAGTTATACTGATATAAGTTTGTAGTGTAGACCTGGCCTTACTAAGCCCACCTGTTGCATTGCCTTAAATTGGACAGAACGCTCTTCAGAATATAGACTCTCTCTTGTGTGTAGGGCCCTACCAAATTCACAGACATGAAAAATGGGTCACAGACCATGAAATCTGGTCTTTTGTGTGCTTTTACTCTAAACTATACAGATTTCATGGGAGAGACCAGTGTTTCTCAAATTGGGGGCCCTGACCCAAAAGGGAGTTGTGGGCGGGGGAGGTGTCGCAAGGTTAGTTTAGGGAAGTCACAATATTTCCACCCTTACTTCTGCGCTACCTTCAGAGATGGCCTAGAATTCCTCTATGGGTCAGATCCCTAAAATTAAAACACTGCGAAATTTCACGTTTAAATAGCTGAAATAATGAAATTTACGATTTTCAAAATCCAATGACCATGAAATTGACCAAAATGGACCGTGAATTTGGTAGGGCTCTAATTATGTGGTTGTAAGAGCACTGATTTGGGCCTCTGGGTGATGATGCTATAGGCACATTGAATATATACTAATGTGCCTGATGAACACACAGATATGTGACTGGTATAATTGTTTTGTTCAATAATACTTCTAACACTTTTCATGTGTCGATGATTACCAAGGCAAGTATCCTCTCCATTTCAGGCATAAAAAGTTAAGTAACTTGCCCACAGTCATGCAATTATGAATGGCAAAGTCAGGATTAGAACCTGGGTCTCCCAGCCCTCAGTTCTTGCCCTATCCACAGGATTGCTCTGTCTCATAGCTTGGTAATGGAGTTAAGATATGTGTGTTTATGTTGCAGGGTATCCTTCAAACAGAAACCTCCTTTGTTTTAATAGAAACCAAACATTCTCTTCCATAATAGTTAGCCTATGACAATTGGATTGCAGTATCAGTGGGTTATATTGGAATCCTAATAGTTTATTGTGCATGGGTTTTTCAGTGATTTCAAAGAAACAAAAAGCAACCCAATTCAAGATACTGTTTCCTTCAGGATCAATGGCAAAAACTCTTCCCTCCCCATACTGCTGTGCACTGGCTGCTGTCCCCTGAGTCAAGAGAGGGCTGTGTTTCATTGCTACTACGTGTACGTATGAGTAGCTGTAAGGCATTTCAGGATGCATGTAATTATTATTCTGTAACTAGAAATGAGGATCAAAGACTGTGTTTTATATAGCCCACTTTCTTTTCTTACGTGAATAAATGGCAGATTCTGGGTAAAAATAAAAATGACAAAGGCCACCAAAATTATAATGAACAGTTAAATAACAGATAGGAACTTGTTGTTCCTGTGAACCTGACTGAACATACTCCTGACAATGAAGAATCAATGTTGCACTGAAGTTTCCATGTGCTGGAGGTTTATAGGGTATATTTGCTGGTCATACTTAAGCAGCTTTCTGTACCCTTCTACTAACAAGTTGCTGAAGCTGAATTCGAAGTTGACCTTGCTATGTATTCAAATGCTCACTAACCTATGTATTATGTATTACTTTTTGCTAAAAAGTAATACAGGCCCTTGTATCATTTTCTCTTACAAGAGCAATGTAGATAACTGCCGTTTAGCATGTGACTTGTACAAGCCAGAGTTTTCAAATTTGCAAGATTGTTATAACACTTTCTGCAAGGGAATCAGATCATGGCTTTGTCAGTAATTGAATAGGACAACACTGAATCTTTTCCTATGCATCTAGATATATTGAACACGTCAAGGCACCTAGTCTTGTTACCCTGCTGTATAGCCCAGCCAAACCCGTGTGGGCAGGAGCTGGCAGAGGTGTGCCTGGAAATTAAGGGCATCAGGTGGTGGTGTGTAGGGACAGCTGCATTGATGGATCTATTCTGTTATGAATCCACTGGATAGTCACTCCTGTGGAGTGGGAGCATACCAACAGCAGGGGGCTTAAAGTACTTCCACTGTTGCTCCTCAGCCAAAGTGGTGGGTGAAGGAAGGATTTTTTCATGCTGCTGTGCAGAACACCAGTGGAAAGTCTGGTCCCGCTGGGACATGGTTTGAAATATCTACCATACAGTACACTTGTTATAAATTTACTGAAAAAATATCCCCTAAAATGGCTTGCCTAAATTTCTTAAGACTTTACAGAAAACGTCTCCTGGGACCTATGACAGGCCAAAAGTAGTGTGTGTGTTGGGGTCAGAAACAGGGCTTGAGTGTATGAAAGAGTACAAAGGGTCAAACAGCATAGCAAACTGAATCAGCAGCCATGTAAGAACAAGAACACTTTCATGCACACCAAAACGTCGGACTTTTTTCCACTCATTGGAAGTGTAAATAAACTGAAAGGCGGTTGACTAAACGAGACACGTTGTTAGCGTTTCCTCAGCGACATTGTATTGTCAGGAAACCTGCCAGATGCCTCTTGGCAATATGTTGTGGCATCATTGGAACAGCAGAAAGCGCTACTGAGTCAGACATGTATCAACAGCCTTTTGCAGGTGTGTGAGTCACCATGGGACTGTCAAGAATTTACCAAGAGTGAAGGAATCATCCAATGCCCCACAGAACACTCTGTATTTCTCTGAGACACTTAGTTAATAAAGTAATACATTCCTGTTTATAATACTCCCTTTGTAAAAGGCTGGTGTTCAGAGCCAAGGGCTTTGGATCTAATAGCAATAGAAGTAATGTAAAGAGTATTTTGTAAAAGCGACTTTGATTAAGCTGGGAGGTCTTAGAGTACATGTCTTGTATCAGGAGCAGCCTTATCATAAATGCCTAAGATAGGCAGATAAACTTGAGACTACATGTGACTGATGATTATACTGGTCGTGATTTTAATCTCTTTTTTTTAACCAGTTCAGGGGTTTATTGTAATGGTATTTAGCAGCTCATGTTCTTCATTTGCACTGTATTTGCTGGATGCTGGGAGTTTGTGTCCAAATTATTGTTAGTTTTGCTTTTATATAGAATTTATTTTTGTTATGCTGGAGGCTTATTTTCAAAGAACTTCAGTGAATGATCAGACCCCACCTAGTGATGAGTCACTTTAACTGAGACATACAGTTTTCCATCCATATAACCTGCATGATGAAGGAAAAAAAAATAATTCCAATAAAATGGCAAGGTAAACCACAGAAGATTGGATACAGGTAGGCAGAAGTCGGAGGGCTGGATCCAAAGTCCACTGAAGTCAACGAGAGCCTTTCCATTGACTTCAGTTGGCTCTGGTCAGGCCTTATGGTCCTGATTCTTCAAGGTGTTGAGTGCTTCATGCAAGGTGCCAAACACGGTTAACTCCTTCGGCATCAATTGGAGTGGAGGGCACTCAGCACCTTGTACAGAGTGAGCCTAACAGCTCACAGGATGGAGGACTTTAATGCTGAAGCAAACTTGAGTTGGAGGCAGTGAGAGGAGAAAAACATTTATACAGAGAGAATAGTTGGTGGGTTGTGTGTATGTGTCTCTCCCATCATCCACTGCTGCAGTTAGGGTGACCAGATGTCCCGATTTTTAGGTCTTTGTCCCGCGTCCCGACTGATGCACGGTCGGGACGCAATTTGTCCCGATATTGCAGCTTTGGCTGCTCCGGTGTTTTGTTTTCTTTTTTTTTTGCTTCCCCCATGTGTCCCGATATTTTCTCCATTTCATCTGGTCACCCTACCTGCAGTTGAAGTTAGATGGGGTTTAATAAGAAATATGTCCTAGCAGCAAAACACAGATCCAGCTTGAATTTCCTCAGGTTGAGTGGGAGTTTGGATCTGGGATTTGGTTTACAAGCTTGTTTCTAGCCTAATAAGATGCCTGCCTGGTTTTGCACTTTAGCCCTATTTTATAATGGCTTCAGTCTATTGCAACAGCGTTAGTATTTAGCAAATATGCAAAGAGAAATGTTGAAAAACATGTGATGGGTGCATATATTTGTTTAAATGTTGATAGATTTGAAAGTTTTTTGTTCCAGGATGAAAGCCCTTCTTTAAAACAGCTTTAAAAGAGGAAAATCAGATGGATTGATTCAGGTACTTCTTATTTTAATCTATGTAAATGCTTAGCATCTTGTTATATTAACTATAGGTGAAAAACGGAGTCTTTTCATAGGTAGTCATCAGACATGACCCGTGCAGTTTCCAACTGGGTAATCAATTTAATGGGTTGACATTTGAGATAGACTACTTCTGTGGAATAAGGTGTTATAGGTTACTGGCATGACTCATTTTAGTTAGACATCTGGATGAGAGGTCAGTGTGTATATATAGAGTGTGCACTTGGCACCTGCTGGGAATATGAGCACCTCTGACAGTCTGGCTCTCAATGGGGGGAAAATGAGTTCATGAGAAAATGATTTCAAACAGTTAATTTTACAGTAAATTAAAATGTTGGCTCTAATCTCCTTCCCCTTTTCCCTCCTGATGCTGCCTATGAAAGAGGACTATGTCAGGCATACATGGGGTTGTGGGGTCAGTATGTGGGAGGACAGCAGCTCTGTGGCATATTCCCCCTTACTCACAGAGGGGTTCTAGAGGACTGAGGATGCTGGTCCAAAGAGGCCTGTTAGAAGCAGCAGTAAGACTGAGTTAGCTGAACTGAACAAAGCCCATCTCATTTTTGTCTACATCTTGGGATCAACACCGGTACAGCTACCCCCACTGATGGCCGAATTGAGGCTATTTCTGAGCACAGTATCTCTTCCTCTCTGAAAGTGGAACCTAGATGTGAAGAAATTCAGTTTTTCCCCTAAATCAGCAAGATCTAAAAGTAATTTCAGATGTTCATGAACTTGTTTAAGTTTGGCCTCTTGGGGCCCAAGTCTGCTCTTTTATACATCTGATGTCAAGCCATGTCCACACTACCACCTTTGTCAGTATAATTTATCTCTCAGAGGTGTGAAAAAACCCACGCCCCTGAGAGACATAAGTTACACAGACAGAAGCGCCGGTGTGGAATAGCTACCGCTGCTCATGGCAGTGGCTTTATTATGTCGACGGGCGAGCTCTCTCCTTCTGACATAGAGTGGCTATGTGAGCAATCTTACAGCAGTGTATCGGCACAGCTGTGCTGCTGTAAGCTCGCTAGTTGTAGACATGGCCTCAGTCTCACTGAAGTCAACAGGAGTCATGCATATGTATGAAAGGGCAGAACTGGTTCTCCTTGGAATAGCCTAGAAGCATAAATGTGGTTTTGCTGTGAGAAGTGACTCTGTAAAATGGCACCTTTTTTACTCCGGTTTTGTATTCAGAGGCACACCCAAATGAGGTTTGATGTCTGCTGGCGCTGCAGAAATGCCACCCTGAGCAAGTGGAAGTGAACCGGATTGTATTCCGGTTCAAGTATCATCAACAGAATTGTCAGCAAAATTCCAGTTCTTTTCACAGATGAAAGGGTTTGTGTATTTAACTCTGCCTGTACAGCAGGAAACTAAATGTAAAAAATATTTCAGTGTAGCCTTTTTAAACTGATCTGTATTTTTTTTTGACAAGTTCCTGATGAGCATCCTGTTTCAGATTTAGTCATTTTTATTTTTAGACTGTGCTCCGCTTAGCATGTGCATAGTAACAACTGCCAAAAAAAACCCTAACTCCCCCACCCCTTAGGATATTACAAACAAAAAAAAAACCCCTCTATGTCCCACTGCAGTGACAAATGTGTTGATTCATAATTGTGCTGCAGGTTAATGAAATGCATTGTGTTTGGATGTAACATTCAGTTTTTCAGTGTTTTTTGCCTGCATGCGTTTGAGATTTCTACATTTTGGAAAGTAATTAAATTTAGGAGTTACTCTGAGATTGTGATTTAAAAAAATATATATATTTTTTAACTTCAGCTTCTAAGGGAAGTGGAAAACAATGCAACTATCTGAAAAATCAAAATGAGATTCAATGGAATATTTGTATTTATAGTCCAACAAACGTGCATAGTGCTGGACAGACAAAAGGTCCATTCGCCAGAGAGCTTACACATTGTTAAATTATGTATATATTCAGAACTCACTTACCGTTTTAGAACACCCTGTGGCAGTATGGGTAGATTCCTCCAACAGAACTGGTTGAGGGGATTAGCTGGATGATTCTGGTATGATGATGACCAGTGAGATAGTTTCCATGGTGGTATATAAATTGGCTTACAGTGGAATTCACAGATAATGTACAGTAGAACCTCAGAGTTATGAACAGCTTGGGAATGGAGGTTGTTCGTAACTCTGAACAAAATATTATGGTGGTTCTTTCAAAAGTTTACAACTGAACATTGACTTTATACAGTTTTGAAACTTTATTATGTCGAAGAAAAATGCTGCTCCCCCCCCCCTTTTTTTTTTTGTATTTTTCATTTAACACAGTACTATACTGTATTTGCTTTTTTTGTGTGTGTCCCTGCTGCTTCTTGATTGTGTACTTCGGTTTCCAAATGAGGTGTATGGTTGACTGGTCAGTTCCTAACTCTGAGGTTCTACTGTACTGAAAAGGATGGTTGGGGAAATCTTGTTTTTCTTCATGTTAGTGTTGCAAAGCTCTTGGTAGATTTAAAACACGTTGTGGATTGATTTGCACTGGCCTTGGCTTCACTTGCTATGAGCGTTTACAATCCATATCCAACCAGAGTTCAAATGTGGTTGCAGCCAAACTTTTCTCAGACTAGCCCTAAATACTGTTTTTGAACATGGGATTAACCTATTTTGGTCTCCATCCACACAGCCTGGCCAAACCATTTTATAAACTGGTTATTAAATAATGTCTAACCGCAACCAAGTGTGCTTAGAACAATTAGAATAGCAGAATAATTAGACAATTAAGGAAATAGTAAATTGACACAATAATTGGACAGATAACTCATTCAGGCTTTAACCTATGTTCTCTATCCAGTGACATTCTTAAAAAATACCTCTAACATCTGGATATCTTGGACTGGTTCCTTTGTGCATCTAACATATTGCTCTTGTACATGTCCTCCTAGCTTGAAATTGTGCCAGTCCCCCTGTATGTAAAACTAAATTTTTGGAATCAGATTACGTTTTTGGAGTCGTGTTGTTCCAAGGTGCCAGGGATATTTCATTGTGCTCCCATAGTTTTGTATAGATGAGTAGCTACTGCAAAGTCCCTGTACTGTGAAAATATAGCCTTGCAGATTTCAGGGCAGAAAATTAGACAACAGTAATTTAGTATTGGTTATTTATATGTTTTTCTATAATGGGGGAAACATTTTACAAAGCAGTGACCTGGGAGGAGAGAGAGTTGAATTACTGTGTTGAAAAAATCATGAGTCAAGACCCCAAAATCATGAGTGTCTTAAAATCCACAAGATTTTAGAAAAAATAGTGTTGGTACTTATTTACCTTCTCATTTTTTGAGCCTTTCTATAGACTCGCTCAAGGTTTTCTCCACCCCTCTGAGACCTAGAAACTTACCCTTTTTTTTTTTTTTTTTTTTAAGTAAAAATGTCGTCTTTAAATAATCACTCCAGGAGCTGGTGCTGTAAGAAAACTACCACATATTGCAAGACGCACTCTAAAGCCATTTGCGTCTCCAGCACTGCCCTTGTGAACGATGTTCATGTGTGTGTGTTGGCTCTTTTCTTTCTCCACAGAGAAGTCAACTGATTTGCAAGACATG
The DNA here is from genome assembly GCF_965152275.1 of Natator depressus. Classification (NCBI taxonomy): domain Eukaryota; kingdom Metazoa; phylum Chordata; order Testudines; family Cheloniidae; genus Natator; species Natator depressus. Next base: position 16,811,711 of record NC_134245.1, on the reverse strand, counting down.
TTGATGTGACACAACGCTGCTCCATCTTTTAGCCTATGAAAATATCTATGCAAATGTATACAACTTGAGTGGTGCATGAAATAGAAACATTTGGCAAGGGCCATATACTGTAGCATGTGAGATGTCTTTATTGATACTGCTACTCTTTTGTACTTGTAACGTAGCGCATAGTGGGAGTAGTTTATGAGTGTATCTGAGCTCTGAACAGGAACTGGGGCTGTGGCTTGTCATGGGTTGAGGTGCAGAAACAAACATCTGTTTGTGTCAGCGCATTTCATGTCTAGCATTTTGCAGTAGTTCCTGCCAGAGTAGTGCTGTTCTTTTATTCTGGATTTACCAGCCTGAAACAGTGAAGTTATTCTGGGCTCAAAAAAGATTTCCATGTACTCTGTTTTCTTTAATATGGCTTCTACTGAATCCTCCCCAGCCTCATTGTGCTTGTACCAAAGATAATTGCAGAAGTCCTTTCAGTTTGTACTGTGGTAGATCAGGCCTACTCCAAACCCCAGAAGCCCACACAGAGTGATAATGAAAAGGTAAAATGGGAACTAGTTCCATTGTTTTCAGTGGGGCTGGTCATGGAGCAAGGTTCTGCATAAAGCTAGGAGGATCAGAACCTAGGGCCTGGAACTTGCACTGGATAGTGTGAAGTTGGATGTTGCTCATACTATGAGGAGCCCTGTTGAAGTCAGTGGGACTCTGGAGGGGTTCAGTAGTAACAGTTGCAAGATCAGAGCCTAAATGTCTATTCCTCATGGCACAAACCACATGCAGAGACTGGAGTTTACAGTTATCTACAGGTGTTTGTAGCTGTAAGCAAAAATGCCTTTTTAAAAAAAAGTCTGTGCATATATATTGTATTTAATAATAAATGATATATCATTTATATTATTGTTTTCTGCTCACCTCACTCAGAGAACAGATTTCTCGTATTTTCAAAAATATTTTTCCTGTGGGCTGAGATCAAGCATGGAAACACCAACACAAAAGGAGAGGGTTTTTTTCTTTAATAAAGAAAACAAAAAACCACAAACAAATGAGCGAACAAAAATTAAGATGAAAGTTAATTTGCTCCCTTAACTATAACATTTGCTACTGTAAAGGTTATGTCTGTAAATCTTCAGTAATTCTGTATTTGGTCTGGATCATTAAAGATGTTGATTTGTATTCATTGTGATACAGCATGATTAATTTTTAACCATGACAACTGTCGTGTGTCATCATTATCTAGTGTCCACAATCCATGCAAATATCTGTGTGGAAATTTATCTTTATCTTTTGTGCTTGGAGGTGGGAGGTTGCAACACAGCTTTTACTATCATGTTATCTCGTAAGTAGGGTTGCATAAATCTATTTTTGGAGTGGAGATCCCAGTTTGATTTTAGTTATATATAAAAACTTATTTAGTTTATTTATATATATATATATAAACTTAATTTTTATACAACCAATAATGATACCATATATAAATAAAAATATGGTACTATTATTGGTTGTATAAAAATTAAGTTTTTACTTCAAATGGCTTCCTTTGCATTTAATATCCTGTGCTGATGTAGTACAGAGAGTTTTTCTCTTTTCAACATCCCAAGTTTACTCTACTGGTTTCTTTAATATTGCCATTGCTTTCAGTAGAGTAATTCTTTCAGATCTTCTGCATCTCATTTTTGGCTTCCATCTCCATCTGACAGTCTTGTGTGAAATAAAATATCAATCTTTGGTTGTCATTGAGCACATTCAGACATTTTAGTGTTTTGCTTTAAAATTAACACCTAGTCTTAAAAGCATTGAGTTCTTTGTAATTTTTATATAGTAAAACAGGTTTTGAAAGTCCAGTTGGATTTAATATCCATTTATTTTTTTCAAATGTTTCTTGTGCCTCAAAAAGCTTAAATGGATTCTTAAACAAACCTTCATGAGGTAGTAGCGGCATGTGTGTATGCATTTGTGTGTCTATGTACGTATAGCAAATGGCAACCCACTTTCAGTTACTTGAAGAGCTGGTCAGAAATTGTTGACAAAATAACAATGGAAATGAAAATGTCCCTAGTTGTTTATGGGGGTTCCCCCCCATTTTCTGATCTGCTTTATGCTATCCTGAGGTAGGCTGGTTTTAAAATGGTGTTCAAGAAATAAAAGGATCAGTGTCCCATTACCAAACTCCTGAGACATTCATTTCTTTTAAGTGTTTACAGTTTTCTTTAGTATGTATAGTTAAGAAGGTAGTTTTTACCTGTTTTATGTAATGAGTTAGGTAATTGAGGATTGCATATGGATTATTTTTGTCCTTCCTCTAGCGCACTGGTATTTGGCTTCTGGCAGAAGCAGGATGGTCTGATACACCTATGAGCATAGGATTTGTCATACTGAATACAGTGGTTTCTGCCGGAATTGTAAATTTTTGCCTTTGAGTCATCACTTTCCTTTTGGGTACTACTGAATTTCCTAATGTAGCTTTGTCATAGGTTATGATTAAATTGTCTAACTTTAGACGAGGAAAACGTTCAGGGGACACCATCAATTTGACTATTACATTTTCCCCTGAAATCTTTTACATTCGTGTGTGTGTGAGTTCAAAACAAATGACATTTCAATTTGATGGAACTATAAATGACATCTCATGCTAGGCTGTGAAGTACATGTAAAATTCTTGTAACTTGATGCTTACCTAGGGATGCTATATGCAAAATAAATGCTATAAGTTTTGAAATCATGTTGATAACTTCCATTAACTTAAATGAGAGAATGACGTAGACCAGCATTTCTCAAATGCGGCCACCATGGCTGCATGCGACCACCAGGGGCTTTTCTTGTGGCCACAACCTCATGGCCTCTGATAGAGGGTGAGGGGCAAAGTAGTGGGCACCCTCTTCCCTGTTGTTTCTGGATGCATCGCCTTGTGTTGGTTGCTGGGGCTGCCAGCAGGGTGGCTCTGCCCCCCTCTGGAGACACCTGGGGCACAATGCTGGAGGAGCAGGCAGTTGGTTAGTTCCCCACCTTTCCAGGAGTGTTGAGACCCAGGCTTTGGACTCCAGTCCCGGGGTAGTTGGGGTTTAGGCTCTAGGCCCTGGCCGTGCAGCTTCATGGTCCATCCCCAGGCCCCATCCCCAGCTGCAGGGCTTTGGGCTCCAGCCCCCTGGTGCCTCCCTTTGCCTCTCGCTTCCTCATTGCCCCTAGCCCCTGCTGCTTTCCCCAACCCCCCATCCAGCGCTTAATTTGTCTCCAGGCTTGCCAGGGCTGAGTAAGTCTGCTGTGAAAAGTGATACTTGTATGTTTGGTAATTCACTTTTCATAACCGATTTACTAGCTAACAATAAATAAATTAGAATGATTTGGACATGTTTATGGGCACATTTATTTGTTTTTCCAAAATTTTATTAAGTATTTTAGGAAAAATTTTAAGAGCGTTGACCAGCAAGAGTTGATGGCCACACTCTGAGGCCTCCAAAACATTTGTCCTGAGAACCCATGAGTTGAATAGCACTGTTTAGCTCAAAGGATACCAAAGAAATTTTACAAACTAAACAGGGATCTCTGTCTCCCTCCCACTTCCCTCCCTGCACTGAAATGCAGATACTTCTGGGATGCAACACATGGACAATTTAACAGGTCATACCGTCATACTGCAGTTTAGGCCTGGAAGTGAAGAATATTCTCCACTTGGAATTGCAAGTGTAATTTCAGGTAGGCAGAAGAGAGAAAACATTATGTAGAGGTGAAAGCGTAAACCTGGCAGTCAAGAGACTTATATTCTGTTCCTGGTGTGACTTAAGGCAACTCAGCCTCTTTGTGCCCATGTTTCCTTATATAAAAAATGGGGACAGTAATTCTTTATTCACTGATCTTTGGGATCCCTGGATGGAGACAGAAGGTGTTATAGAAATGAAAATATTATAATTTGTCAGAGGTGGAATTTGTCCAGGATACTGGCATCATGTCCTTATTCTTTATGAAAAGTAATGTGGGTTTTTAAAATAAGCAAAAGTGGTTAGGTGAAGTCTCAGCTTTATGTGCCATGTGAAAGTCACCACCTACAGCAGCACAGTGCCTCCACTCTAAGGCACTGATTCAGTACCCATTCAGAAGGAAGAGAGCTACTTCCAGAATCACGGAGACCGCTCAGTGTAGAAAGATGACCTAATTCTGATTCTGCCTCCCAGACTGTGGATTATTCTAATTCACTGCCCCAGCATTCACAAACTGAGGACAAGCTATTCTCCATTCAGGAGCTCCCTCTGTTCACTCCCCTTTCTGTGCTGCTTATATCCATCAGATGCTAGCTTGTTTTCAAGGCTGTATGCAGGGACTTTTCATTTGACTCTGCTCATCTCTGACTGTTTTTTTCCCCATCCCTTTTCCATCATCTCTCGTCATTTAAGTTACTTTTTCTTTTCCTTTCTTTGGCAGAGCGGTCGACTCTGTCTGAGCCATTGAGTAACTATTTATGTTCTGAGTTAAAATAGGGAATTGCAGAACTACCCTGACTGCATGCTTGGCAAATCCATAATACTGGAGTTTTCTCGGGGTGGGGGGTGGGGGGGCTGGTCCTTGTTGCGGTCTTTGTCCAGCAGCTTTTTGAACGGTATCTGGTCTCATAGGGTAAACAAGATCTGAGGAACTGGTAGACAGATTCTCCGGGAGAAAATCAACTGAGGGGGAGGTTACAAGGGTTTCCTCTTTAGATTTCTGTTGAAGCTTGTGATTTGAACTTTTTAATTTATTTCCCACCTTAATCACTGAATCACCATGCATTCGCCACAGTTTGAATACTACTTTAATTGAATGTCCATACAAATGAAACTGTCTCTCACTTCGCCAGAATGTTGCTTTTAGTGTATATTTGAGCAGTGTAATTGCCCTTTATAAAGGGATGAATTATTGATGATGATTCATGTGGTGGCCAGAATTGTACCTAGCAGGCCCGCTGAAAGCAATTCTGGGCCCCAGGGCAGAACAGTCAATGGGTCCCCACGCATGCACAGGCTGCGGATGCGGTCCACCTGACATTTGGGCGGTGCTGCGTCTGCGCTGGCTGGTGCCCAGCGAGGTGCTGGGTGCACTGTTCTGGCATGGCCAGGGCTTCCACATGCCCGCCCGATAGGGTTGGCAACTGTCTAATTGCACAAACCCAAAGACCCTTGCCCCGCCCCCTGCCCCATCCCTTCCCTGATACTATGCCCTGTCCTACCCCTTCTCTGAGGCCCTGCCCCCTGCTCAGTCCATCTCCCCTCCGTCCGTCGCTCACTCTCCCCTACCCTCACTCACTTTCACCAGGCAGGGGGCTGGGGTGCAGGAGGAGGTGCGGGGTGCAGGCTCTGGGAGGGGGTGAGGGATGCGGGGTGTGGGCACTGGGAGGGGGTGAGGGAGCAGGCTCTAGGCTGGGGCAGGGAGTTGGGGTGCAGAAGGGGACCGGGGGGTCAGTGCTTACCTCGAGCGGCTCCCGAAAGCAAGCAATGGGAGCTGCAGAGATGTGCTCGGAGTGGGGGCAACGCGTGGAGATCCCCTCCCCAGGGGTCGCAGGGACAGGCCTGATGTTTCCGGGAGCGGTGCAGAGCGAGGGCGAGCAGGAAGCCTTCCTTAGCCCCACTGTGCTGCCAGAGGCAGCCGGGTGCCCCTGGGCCTCTGGGTACTTGCCCCCTTTGGACCCCCCCCCTTTGGCGGGCCTGGTATCTAAAGAAGTTGTGCCTCCCTTGTCATAAGGTTGGAAGGAAAGTCCTAATTGTATCCCTCACCCCAAGCTACACATCCTATTAAGTTGTACTGATTTGCTTTACTGTTGCAAAACCAAACTTTCTTTTCCAAAGCACTATGTAACAAACCCCAAATGAAAGAACTGGTCTGTCCTGTAATAGCATTTTTGATGTAGGCTCTGATATGCTGCTGTTCCATATGTAAACTCCCCAGCTCTTGATGTCAACAGGAGAGCTGCATGCACAGTAGGGATAGCAGAATATCAGTCACAGCCTAGGTGTGGAATGTTTTAATTGTTATTTCACATGGTATTTTAAAGGCCAGAATTGTTTTTTCATAAATTTTCCTCAAGGGATAATTTGTGTGAGCCAAAGTAAGACCAATTGAAATGCAGTCCAATGGAATTATGAAAATGCCAAAAATGATGTTTACTGTTGTGTTAAGAACAGTCTAAATTATCTGTGCATAATAGGTAATTATTCGAACTTCTATACCCCTCAGAAGTGACTTATGAATATTAAGCTCACCTGTCAACACCATTTTGGAAAAAGTGGTGTTATCCCCATTTTACAGCTGGGGGAAAAGGAACACTGAAGCTGGGACATGCCCAAGGCCACACTTGAAGTCTGTGGCACTGGCAGGAATTAGAACACAGCTCTCCTGAGTCCTTTGCTTTAACCACATGGACCATTCCTGCTCCATATGGTGTGGTGGCTTCTGAGGTTGTTAGACCTCATGTGTGTGCCCAGAATGGAGAGACTGGATTACCAAGAAGTTCATTTGGGAATCAGTTACACTCTAACCACAGGATTGTAATTGTTTAATAATTCCTTGAGGCGTGCGTGTGTGTGTGCGTGCACGCTTGTTTTTGGGAAGGGTGGTGGTTTAGGATTTGATCCTGCATGGTACTGAGCAGTTTCAAGTGGGACATTAAATTATGTACTTAAACAGTGTCCCCTTTCATGAGAGGCTGTAAGGTGTAGTGGATAAGGCAATGGACTAGGAGTTTTGAGAGTGGGTTATGTTCCTAGTTCTGCAACTGATCTTATGTATGACTGACTCTCTGTGCCTCTGTTACCCCGCTCTTTGTGTTGTCCGTTTAGATTGTAAAATCTTTGGGTCACAGCTTGTCTTTTAGGAACATAGGAATTACCACACTGGATCAGATCTGAGGTCCATGCAGTCCAGTATCCTGTTTCTGACAGATACTTCAGAAAAAGCAATAAGAATCTTGCAGTAGTCAGATGTGGAATAATCTGCCATCAACGTTAGGCCACATCCTAATCTCTTAATGATAAGAGAGTGATTTAAGCCTGAAGTTTGAGGTTTAATATCCCTTCCAGAATGTTTGTCAAGTAATAACTATAACTCTGAGGCCTTGTTTACACTACGAAATTAGGTCGAATTTATAGAAGTCGGTTTTGTAGAAAGCGTTTTTATACAGTCGATTGTGTGTGTCCCCACACAAATGCTCTAAGTGCATGTAGTCGGCGGAGTGTGTCCACAGTACCGAGGCAACCGTTGACTTCCGGAGCATTGCACTGTGGGTAGCTATCCCACAGTTCCCGCAGTCTCCGCTGCCCATTTGAATTCTGGATAGAAATCCCAGTGCCTGATGGGGCTAAAACATTGTTGCGGGTGGTTCTGGGTACATATTGTCAGGCCCTCCTTCCCTCCGTGAAAGCAAGGTCAGACAATCATTTTGCGCCTTTTTCTTGAGTTACCTGTGCAGATGCCATACCACGGCAAGCATGGAGCCCGCTCAGCTAACCATCACCGTATGTCTCCTGGGTGCTGGCAGACGTGGTACTGCATTACTACACAGCGGCAGTTTATTGCCTTTTGGCAGCAGACAGTGCAGTATGACTGGTAGCCGTCGTCGACGTAGTCCAGGGTGCTCTTTTAACTGGGCGCCTGGGCAAACATGGGAGTGACTCAGCCAGGTCATTTCCCTTTTAAGTTTCGTCTCATGGCGATTCAGTCCTACCGGCAGTGCACTGTCTTTTAATCTGCAGCCAGCAGAAGATGATGGCCAGCAGGCATACTGCACCGTCTTCTGCCGAGCACCCAGGAGATAACGATGGCTAGCAGTCGTACTGCACAGTTTGCTGCCAGCAAGATGTATAAAGATAGATGAAGTGGCTCAAAACAAGAAATAAACCAGATTTGTTTTGTATTCATTTTCTCTTCCCTCCCTCCGTGAAATCAATGGCCTGCTAAACCCAGTTTTGAGTTCTGTCTTTGAGGGGGCCATCCTGTTTCTCGCAAAGCCACCCCCTTTGTTGATTTTAATTCCCTGTAAGCAACGTTGTCAGTCGCCCCTCCCTCCACCAGAGCAATGGCAAACAATCGTTTCGCGCCCTTTTCCCTGGATTGCAGGAGCAGACGCCATAGCACAGCAAGCATGGAGCCCGTTCAGCTCACCACAGCAGTTAGGTAAACACCTCGCGCATTATCGTGCAGTGTATATAGAACCAGCACCTGAAAAACCAGGCGAGGAGGCGACGGCAGCACGGTGATGAGGACATGAACACACTTTTCTCTAAAACCACGTTCCCCTGCAATTTGGAGATCATGGTGTTAATGGGGCAGGCTCATGCCGTGGAACGCTGATTCTGGGCCCGGGAAACAAGCACAGAGTGGTGGGACCGCATAGTGTTGCAGATCTGGGACGATTCCCAGTGGCTGCGAAACTTTCGCATGCGTAAGGGCACTTTCATGGAACTTTGTGACTTGCTTTCCCCTGCCCTGAAGCGCATGAATACCAAGATGAGAGCAGCCCTCACGGTTGAGAAGCGAGTGGCGATAGCCCTGTGGAAGCTTGCAATGCCAGACAGCTACGGTCAGTTGGGAATCAATTTGGAGTGGGCAAATCTACTGTGGGGGCTGCTTTGATGCAAGTAGCCCAGGCAATCAAAGATCTGCTGATATCAAGGGTAGTGACCCTGGGAAGTGTGCAGGTCATAGTGGATGGCTTTGCTGCAATGGGATTCCCTAACTGTGGTGGGGCCATAGACGGAACCCATATCCCTATCTTGGCAGCGGAGCACCAAGCCGGCGAGTACATAAACCGCAAGGGGTACTTTTCAATGGTGCTGCAAGCATTGGTGGATCACAAGGGACATTTCACCAACATCAACATGGGATGGCCGGGAAAGGTTCATGATGCTCGCGTCTTCAGGAACTCTGGTCTGTTTAAATGGCTGCAGGAAGGGATTTACTTCCCAGACCAGAAAATAAGTGTTGGGGATGTTGAAATGCCTATATGTATCCTTGGGGACCCAGCCTACCCTTAATGCCCTGGCTCATGAAGCTGTATACAGGCACCCTGGACAGTAGTAAGGAGCTGTTCAACTATTGGCTGAGCAAGTGCAGAATGGTGGTAGTGTGTGTATTTGGACGTTTAAAGGGTTGCTGGCGCAGTTTACTGACTCGCTCAGACCTCAGCGAAAGCAATATTCCCATTGTTATTGCTGCTTGCTGTGTGCTCCACAATCTCTGTGAGAGTAAGGGGGTGATGTTTATGGTGGGGTGGGAGGTTGATGCAAATCGCCTGGCTGCTGAATATGCGTAGCCAGACACCAGGGCAGTTAGAAGAGCACAGCAGGAAGCGCTGCGCATCAGAGAAGCTTTGAAAACCAGTTTCATGACTGGCCAGGGTACTGTGTGACACTTACGTTTGTTTCTCCTTGATGAAAACCAGCCCCCTTGGATGACTCTAATTCCCTGTAAGTCAGCCGCCCTCCTGCCTTCGATCACAGCTTGCTTGCAAAGGAAATAGTCACTATCCTTTAAAAAAAAACATGTATTCTTTATTAATTGATTATAAAAATAGGGAGATAACTCACAAGGTAGCCCAGGTGGGGTGTGGGAGGAGGGAAGGAAAAGGCCACTTTAAAACTTCTTGAATGACAACCTTCTGTTGCTTGGACTGTCCACTGGGGTGGAGTGGTTGGGTGCCCGGAGCCTCCTCTCCCCCCCCCCCCCGCCTCCCCCGCGTTCTTGGGCGTCTGGGTGAGGAGGCTATGGAACTTGGGGAGGAGGGAGGGTGGTTAAACAGGGGCTGCAGCAGCAGTCTGTGATCCTGCTGCCGTTCATGAACCTCCACCAGACGCCGGAGCATGTCCGTTTGATCCCGCAGTAGCCCCAGTGTTTCCTCATGCTGCCTCTGATCTTCCTGCCGCCACGTCTCCTCATGTTAATCAGCCACCGTCCTGTACTCCGCTATTGTGTCCCTTCACACGGCTCTATCAGTGCCGGACGACTGCATGAGCTCAAAGAACATTTCATCGCGCGTGCGTTTTTTTTCGCCGCCTTATCTGAGACAGCCTTTGGGACGGAGGAGGGAGGCGTGAAACATTTGCAGCTGCTGGAGGAAAAAAAGGGAGTGAAGTATTTAAAAACATACATTTTACAGAACAATGGCTATACTCTTTCACAGTGAACAACACTATTCACATTACGTAGCACATGTGATTTTGGTACAAGGTAACATTTTGCATCTTATATTGAGTGCCTGCGGCTTTGGTGTTAGAGATCACACACGCAGGGCCGGGCAACAGAATTTGGCTTGCGGATGGCCACGGTAAGCCATAGTCTTTCAGCTTCTGCAACCTTCATAACAGCAGCCCCCTCCTTTCCCATACCAATCAAAGCCCGTTGAGTTGGCCATTTAGTGCTGCAGTTTTCCTGTTAACGTGCAGCAGCAGAAACCAAACTAACCCCCGCCCCCATCCAATTCTCTGGGATGATCGCTTTTCCCCTCCCCCCACCGCCTCGCCGGTATCAGAGAAGATCCCTGCTAGCCAAATGCGAACAGCTCAGTGCCAATGGCCCCCCCTCCCACCGCGTGGCTAATTACGGGGAGGATTTCTTTTCAGCCACAGGCAAACAGCCCAGTAGGAACGGGCACCTCTGAATGTCCCCTGAATCAAATTCCCCTATTTCAACCAGGTTACCATGAACGATATCACTCTTCTGAGGATAACACAGAGAGAGAAAGAACGGATGTTGCTTGAATGCCAGCAAACTCCAGGACCATACGCTGCCAGGCTTTGTCATGCAATGATGCCAGATTACTTGCTACTAGCATGGCGTGATAGTGTCCTACCATGGAGGACGGAATAAGGCTGATCTCCCCAGAAACCTTCTTCAAAGGCTTTTAGAGTACCTCCAGGAGAGCTTCATGGAGATGTCCCTGGAGGATTTCCGCTCCATCCCCAGACACGTTAACAGACTTTTCCAGTAGCAGTACTGGCCACGAATGCATCCCAAGTCCTCAGGGCTACTTAATCATTAAAAACCGCTTGCTTTTATAACATGTATTATATTTTAAAAGGTACACTTACCTGAGGCCCCTTATTTGGCTTCATTCTGTTGGGAGGGTATTTCAGTCAGGGTGATAAAAAGATCCTGGCTGTCGGGGAGAACGGTGTGCTGTGTGCTCTCTCCAAGCTCGTCGTCATCCTCCTCATCTTCCCCATTTGCAAAATCCTCAGCCATGGCAGAGAGTACCCCATCATCGGAGTCCACGGACAGGGGCGGGGTAGTGGTGGTGGCCCCCCCTCCTAGAATTGCATGCAGCTCAGCGTAGAAGTGGCATGTCTGGGGCTCTGTCCTGGAGTGTCCATTAGATTCTTTGGTTTTCTGGTAAGCTTGTCTGAGCTCCTTAAGTTTCACGTGGCACGTGTGTTGCATCCCTGTTGTAGCCTCTGTCCCTCATGGCCTCTGAGATTTTGAAATGTTTTGGCATTTCGTCTTTTGGAACGTAGTTCTGATAGCATGGATTACTCTCCCCACACAGCGATCGATCCAGTACCTCCCGTTCGGTCCATGCTGGAGCTCTTTTTTGATTCTGGGACTGCATGGTCACCTGTACTGATGAGCTTGCCTGGCCAAACAGGAAATGAGATTCAAAAGTTCCCCAAGGCTTTTCCTGTACACCTGGCCAGTGCATCTGAGTTCAGAGTGCTGTCCAGAGAGGTCACAATGGTGCACTGTGGGATAGTTCCTGGAGGCCAATACCTTCGAATTGCATCCACACTAACCCTAATTCAAAATGGCAATATCGATTTCAGCGCTAATCCCCTCGTTGGGGAGGAGTACAGAAATCTGTTTTAAAAGCCCTTTATGTCGAAAAAATGGCTTCATTGTGTGATGGGTGCAGGGTTAATTCGGATTTAACGCTGCTAAATCCGACATAAACTCGTAGTGTAGATCAGAACTTAGTATTCTTGTTATCCACAAAAATGTCCAATCTGTTTTTGAAACTTGCTAAGACTGTACTATGAAGTCTTAACTACTTCCTATGGCATTGAGTCCCAGAGTTTAATTTCATACCATGTGATAAAGTGTTTCCTTTTATAAATTTTGAATTTGCCATCTTTTAATTTAATTGAATGTTCCCTTGTTCTTGTGTTGTGAGACAGGAGGCCAAAACTCCTTATCTGCCTTCTGTTATACCCTTCTTATTTTAAATTCTGTAATAAGGACCACTGTTTTGGTAAACAATCCTGATCTTTCTAATTTTCAGATGATAGATTTTTTTCCTTAGTTCTAATAATTCTTGTTGCTCTTCTCCATCTGATTCTGCAGTATCCTTTTTGAGATGGTGGGGATAGGGAGTACATTACACAGTACTCAAAATGAGGGCAGAGCATTGGTTTATATTATGGTATTATAATACTGTTAATTTAGAGTTTTGTAAGGAGTATGACTACTTTAATTTTTCCTTCCGGTGTGTGTTACTTTTCATATATCAACATTTAACTTCATTTGCCACCATATTACCCAGTGACCTAGCTTGGTTAGGTCTCTGAAGTTCTTTACAGTCCTCTCTGATTTTGGACAACATAAATAAGTCTGTATCATCTCCAAATTTTGCTAACTCATTACTCACTCCCATTTCTAAATTACTGATAAACATATTAAACAACATCGGACTTGATATGGAACTTTGAGGTACCCTACTGGTAGCCTTTTGCCATGGTGAAAATTGACCATTTAATCCTACTCTTTATTTTATCTTCGAGGTGGTTTTTGATCCATGACAATACTTTGCCTCTCACCCCATGACTGCTTAGTTTCTTTATTAGCGTCATGTGAGAGACCTTATCAAAGGCCTTTTGAAAGTCTAAATAAATTATGTCAACAAGTTTTTATCCACTAGTCTATTGATGTATTCAAAACAACTCTAATAGATTAGTGAAATTTTTTTATTTGCAGAAGCCAGGCTGGTTAGATCTTATCATAATCTTCCAGGTGCTTCATTATTCTATTTTAAATTATTATTTCAACCAGTTTGTCAGGTACAGATGTAAAGCTGGCTAGTCTGTAATTCCCTGGGTCACCCCTTGTGTCTTCTTTTAAATTTTAGGGACAGCATTTGCAACCTTCCAATCCTGTGGAATAGCAGGTGATTTTAATGAGAGGCTATATTGTTAGCAGCTCAAATACTTCATACCTGAAGTCTTTCAGAATTCTTGGATGTATACCATTTGGCTCAAGTGACTTATTGCTTTTTAAATTTTCAGTTTGTTCCAGTGCCTCTCTTTCTGATAGCTCAATCTCTGATGATACCTCATCTTTATTCCTGGAAAAGATCAGGTCCAGGGTGGGTATTGTTGTTAGATATTTGGCTGCTTGTGTGTATTTTCCCTGTGTGCTGCTCCAGCTCAGTGCAGACAGCCAGCACAGCAGACCTCTAGCAAACTGCCCAATGACCACAAGATCCGTTAAGGTACGAAGGCACCAGGCTAGGTTTATTGTTGGCGAAGCATGGTAATAGCACCTGGCAGACTCTACAAGGATGCTAAGACCTCTATGCCCGTGACAATGGATGCAGCTCGGTGAATGGTGGGACTTTCCGTTCCCCTGTCAGCTGGACAAAGATAGTCCCTCTGAGATAAATCTTTATACACTGGCCTGATACAAAAAAATTACGTACTGCCTTTGCTGTAGTTACTGCCCCCCGATGTGGCTGGTTATCACCCATCACCTTGTACATGTTGGTTCGATAAAAACATTTTTATTACGTACTGTCGTCCTGACTTTATCCTTTAGGAGGGGTCAGTGTGTTCCTGTTATCCTTGGGCAATGTTTTTGTACCACCTTTGATATTGAGATGTTCTGGTACCTCTTGATATCGGGCAAACTGGTTGAAACAAGAGTAAAGAACAAAATTGTCAGACACACAGATGAACATAAATTGTTGGGGAATAGTCAACATGGTTTTTGGTGAGGCATGATTTCCTTTACAATCTACTAGAATTCTTTGAGGGGGTCAACAAGCATGTGGACCAGGGGAATCCAGTGGATATAGTGTATTTAGGTTTTCAGAAAGCCTTTGACAAGGTCACTCACCAAAGGCTCTTAAGCAAAGTAAGCAGTCATAGGATAAGAGGGAAGGTTCTCTCACGGATTGGTAACTGGTTAAAAGATAGGAAACAAAGGGTAGGAATAAATGGTCCGTCTTCAGAATGGAGAGAGGTAAATAGTGGTGTCCCCCAGGGGTCTTTACTGAGCCCAGTTCTATTTAACATATTCATAAATGATCAGGAAAAAGGGATAAACAGTGAGGTGGCAAAATTTGCAGATGATACAAAACTAATCAAGATAGTTAAATCCCAGGCAGACTGCGAAGAGCTACAAAAGGATCTCTCAAAACTGGGTGACTGGGCAACAGCTCATGAAAGCTTATGCTCAAATAAATTGGTTAGTCTCTAAGGTGCCACAAGTACTCCTTTCCTTTTTGCAAAATGGCAGATGAAATTCAATGTTGATAAATGCAAAGTAATGCACATTGGAAAACATAATCCCAACTACATATATAAAATGATGGGGTCAAAATTAGCTGTTATCACTCAAGAAAGAGATCTTGGAGTCACTGTGGCTAGTTCTCTGAAAACACCCACTCAGTGTACAGTGGCAGTCAAAAAAGCAAAAAAGAAAGTTGGGAATCATTAAGAAAGGGGTAGATAATAAGACAGAAAATACCATATTGCCTCTATATAAATCCATGCTATGCCCACATCTTGAATGCTGCATGCAGAATGGTTGCCCCATCTCAAAAAAGATATATTGGACTTGGAAAAGGTTCAGAAAAGGGCAACAAAAATGATTAAGGGTATGGAATGGCTGCCATATGAGGAGAGATTAATAAGACAGGGGCTTTTCAGCTTGGAAAAGATATGACTAAAGGGGGATATGATAAAGATCTATAAAATCATGAGTGATGTGGAGAAAGTAACTAAGGAAGTGTTATTTACTCCTTCTCCTAACACAAGAACTAGGGGCCACCAAATGAAATTAATAGGCAGCAGATTTAAAACAAACGAAAGTATTTTTTCATACGATGCACAGTCAACCTGTGGAACTCCTTGCAAGAGGATGTTGTGAAGGCCAAGGCTATAACAGGGTTCAAAAAAGAACTAGGTAAATTCATGGAGGACAGATCCATCAATGACTGTTAGCCAGGATGGGCAGGTTTGGTGTCCCTAGCCTCTCTTTGCCAGGAGCTGGGAATGGGCAACAGGATGGATCACTTGATGATTACCTGTTCTGTTCATTCCCTCTGGGGAACCTGGCATTGGCCACTGTCGAATCTCTGTGCCTTACTGTAATACAAATAATTAACAACAACAGTATGTTAGGTGAGGGAGGGTTGGGCTTCAGTAATTCTCACGCTAAGTTTATACAAAATGCTGCCATGAAATCTGTGAGGGTAAATCGTGTGTGTATTCTTTAAAATAGCCTAGACTGACAGTGCTGCTTAATTGTTGGTGTCTCCTAAATAAAATCATAGCAGTTCATAACCTTTGGAATGTGAGCTAAGTTTTGCTCACTAAAGGATTAAAAATGAACTCTCCAGTATCTAACCTTCAACATGAAATTGCAAACAGTAGGTTGAGTGTAAACAAGCTCTGATTTCAGTTCTTGTGCCATGTGGAAAAGCAGTAGACACTGAGATTTAAAAGCATGTCAGCAACGCTGGATACATTGAAACCTACCAGTGCACTAGAGATAATATGAGAAAATCACGGAATGTTTCTGGTGTCACTCTGAGGTTGACTGTAAAGGAAAAAAACGCACATTCAAATTTAAACTTCCTCTGTTTAAGAGACTGGATCGACAAAATATTGCTCCCAAGTGATCTGTACTCTGTTCAGGGAGTCAGGTAATGCAGATGTATCTAGGAGATGAGCTTATAATATATTACATTTGTGGACAGGAAGCTAAATAGATCAAGGAGTTCAAATGGAACAAAAAATTGAAATGAAGCAAGGAAGATATTGAAGGCTCAATGAGTTACAAGAAGCAGGAGCTGGGTTGCACCATAATGCTGTGCTTTGGTTCTTTTTAAAATAGCTTAAATTGTAGAATGTGATGGTCCTTTAACTTCTCTTGTTCTCTCTCGTGTGCATATGGCGTCTAGAGAGCAACAATCTATAGATGCACTTGTAGGTCCAAAAGCCATTTCAAGGCTGCCTCTGTGACATTGTGGATATTGTCCATTTCAGCTCTGAATCCACATATGGGGCTACCACACTAAGTTCCCTCTAAGCTGCACAGCCACGCAGCAGGCTATCAAGGGCCGTGCAGGTGCACAGTCACAGGGGCCTGGAGAGGAAAGAGGTAGTGAGGTGGGCGGGGAGCAAGTTGTGGGGTGCAGGGCTGGGATGGGGAGAGGCGCCTCTCCCCTGTCCTCAGCCCTTGAGCTGCTGTGGTGGGGGGAGGCGCCTCTCTCCCCTGGCCCCAGTCCCAGAGCTGCTGGCACCCCAAACCCCTCATCCCCGGCCCCACCCCCAAAGACCTCACCCCCCACCCTCTGCCCCAGTCCTGAGCCCCCTCCCACACACTGAACCCCTCATCCAATCAGAGCCTCCTCCTGCACCCTGAACCCCTCATCCCTGGCCCCACCCCAAAGCGCTCTGCCCCAGCCTTGAGCCACCTCCTGCACTCCAAACCCCTCATTCCCAGCCCCACCCCAGAGCCTGCACCCTAGCCAGAGCCCTCACCCCCTCCCACACCCCAACCCTCTGCCCTAGCTCTGAGCCCCCTCCCACACTCTGAACCCCTCGGCCCCACTCCTGCCATACATCACCTCCATATTGCTGCACATAAAAAAATTAATTCTATGCATGGCTGTAAAAAATTAGAGGGAATGTTGCCGCATTATGATGTGTTTGGTTTGTGTGATCGCAGTCACACAAAAGGGAGTCTTTGATTTTCCACTTGTGCATCAAGTAGCTGCATATTCCGTGGTGGTTCAGGTGTGGGTTAGTGTGGTCCAAAGTTTGCGTGGCAGGTTACCGGGAGGGTAGCTTGTTGCACTCTTTTTCACACTATGGTAGTTCATGGTTACACAGGCCGCATGGAGGCTTCCCACCCTGGGGGCACGTCTTCACTGGCGATGTTAAAGCGCTGCCGCGGCAGCCCTTTAACATGGCTTGTGTAGTCACAGCATGCTCTCCCAGCGCCCTAAAAGCCCACCTCCACGAGGGGAATAGCCCCCAGCGCTGGTGCACTGTCTACACTGGCACTTTACAGCGCTGCAACTCTCTCGCTCAGGGGTGTGAAAAAAACACCCCCCCCCGCCCCCCCGAGCGCTGCAAGTTTCAGCACTGTAAAGTGCCAGTGTAGACAAGCCCTGGGTTTTTCTTTTCAGTTTCAAGTTGTTTCAGTGTTTTCCCATTACCTTTAATGGTCCACCATTGTCTGTATCTGGCTGGACAATGCTAAGTTCTTGGAGCTGGTTTTGTGTAAACACCTGGCCTGGGAGGTGGCTTCCCTGCCTGATTGCCTCACCACACTGCTGTGAGGTGATGATGCAGTTGCACTATAGTTACAATTACAGTTTTCTACATCTATATACCTGCATACATTCATGGCCATAACCTGTATACATCTCTCTTAATGACCTCAAGTTCAGGGCATTACAAGCTTTCATAAAAGATCTTACTTGGCATATGTTTATACACCATAACATTGTCTACAATCGGTTGACTCAATTGCTTATTTTTAGGGTTCAGATCACCCTTTTCTCCCATTGGGGTGGCTGGACCTTGACTGTCACACCTCCTCTTGTGAGTTTGTTGGTGGAGTTTTGTTCATTGGCCATGACGTAAGCTTCACCTCTGTCCCCTCTTTTCTGGACAGGGTGTCGGGTAGCTTGTTCTCCAACCCTCAGTATGATTGATCTCCATATCATATTCCTGCAAAGCTATGCTCCAGCGTGGCAGTCTGAAGTTGGTTCCTTTTGTTTCATGGAGAATTCTTTTGTAAAGTATTTACAATTACCGTTACTGAGAATAATTTTGTATCGATAGTTGAGTGGGAAAGTGTATAACTTTATCAGGATATGGAAAAAGTATATGTGTTTGAGGACCTGCTTTGGATGCTGACCAATGATGTGTCATTAATGTGCATATTTAATGTTTGTTTATTTTCCAAAATGTTTTGTGGTGTGTATATATTTTGAAAATACTGCTGAAAGAATGGCATTTATTTTTGTTCAGCATTAAGCTTGTTATGGTAAAATATACTACATATACACATGTGCACACACACAACATTTACACTTGATAAGAACACTATGCCCAGCGCTGTTCCCGATAAACCAAATGAAAAACCGTGTTTTAGCACGTAGAGACAGAGATAAGGTAAATATCAACATTTCTATTCAAAGTCATTTTTAATGAGCTCTAGTTCAAAAGCGACTGTTTCTTCAAAGACTAAAGAAAATCATTGAACTTGGTGTAAACGTAACAAGTCTCAAGGCAAAGTTATGGGGGTGCTAAAATAGGGATTTATCACAGAAGTTGGCTGAAACTACAATTATACAGAGGCAGCTGCCTCTCCATAATACTGAAGATAGTGTTCAGTACGGGAGTCATGTTATCGTACTATGCCAGTCCTATGTAAACTGCCCATACATACTTTCTTCGTGACTCCATCCCAACTTTTGTATAGACTGGTTTAAAAAACAAACAAACTCGTAGAACTGAGATCAGTTCTGAAGTAGGCTTATGGGGAGCTGTCATAAATATAAAGGGAAGGGTAAATATCTTTAAAATCCCTCCTGGCCAGAGGAAAAACCCTTTCACCTGTAAAGAGTTAAGAAGCTAGGATAACCTTGCTGGCACCTGACCAAAATGACCAATGAGGAGATAAGATACTTTCAAAGCTGGAGGGGGGGAGAAACAAAGGTTCTCTCTGTCCGTGTGTTGCTTTTGCCAGGAACAGAAAAGGAATGGAGTCTTAGGGTATGTCTATACTACGAAATTAGGTCGAATTTATAGAAGTCGGTTTTGTAGAAATCGGTTTTATATATTCGAGTGTGTGTGTCCCCACAGGAAATGCTCTAAGTGCATTAAGTGCATTAACTCAGCGGAGTGCTTCCACAGTACCGAGGCTAGACTCAACTTCCGGAGTGTTGCACTGTGGGTAGCTATCCCACAGTTCCCGCAGTCTCCGCTGCCCATTGGAATTCTGGGTTGAGATCCCAATGCCTGATGGGGCTAAAACATTGTCGCAGGTGGTTCTGGGTACATATCGTCAGGCCCCCGTTCCCTCCCTCCCTCCGTGAAAGCAAGGGCAGACAATCGTTTCGTGCCTTTTTTCCTGAGTTACCTGTGCAGACGCCATACCATGGCAAGCATGGAGCCCGCTCAGGTAACCGTCACCGTATGTCTCCTGGGTGCTGGCAGACGCGGTACTGCATTGCTACACAGTAGCAGCAATCCCTTGCCTTGTGGCAGCAGACGGTGCAATAGGACTGGTAGCCGTCATCGTCATGTCCGAGGTGCTCCTGGCCGCGTCTGCCGGGAGCGCCTGGACAGACATGGGCGCAGGAACTAAATTTGGAGTGACTTGATCAAGTCATTCTCTTTAGTCCTGCAGTCAGTCCTATTGAACCATCTTATGGTGAGCAGGCAGGCGATATGGATTGCTAGCAGTCATATTGTACCATCTTCTGCCAGGCAGGCAAGAGATGAGGATGGCTAGCAGTCGTATTGTACCATCTTCTGCCGAGCAGCCCTGAGATGTGGATGGCATGCAGTCCTTCTGCACCGTCTGCTGCCAGCCAAAGATGTAAAAGATAGATGGGAGTGTATCAAAACAAGAAATAGACCAGATTTGTTTTGTACTCATTTGCTTCTCCCCCCTTCCCCATCTAGGGGACTCATTCCTCTAGGTCACACTGCAGTCACTCACAGGGAAGGTGCAGCGAGGTAAATCTAGCCACGTATCAATCAGAGGCCAGACTAGCCTCCTTGTTCCAATAAGAACAATAACTTAGGTGCACCATTTATTATTGGAACCTTCCGTGAAGTCCTGCCTGAAATACTCCTTGATGTAAAGCCACCCCCTTTGTTGATTTTAGCTCCCTGAAGCCAACCCTGTAAGCCGTGTCGTCAGTCGCCACTCCCTGTGTCAGAGCAACGGCAAACAATCGTGCATCTGAGTTGAGAGTGCTGTCCAGAGCAGTCACAATGGAGCACTCTGATGGGGCTAAAACACTGTCGCGGGTGGTTCTGGGTACATATCCTCAGGCCCCCGTTCCCTCCCTTCCTCCGTGAAAGCAAGGGCAGACAATCGTTTCACGCCTTTTTTCCTGAGTTACCTGTGCAGACTCCATACCACGGCAAGCATGGAGCCTGCTCAGGTAACCGTCACTGTATGTCTCCTGGGTGCTGGCAGATGTGGTACTGCATTGCTACACAGCAGCAGCAACCCCTTGCCTTGTGGCAGCAGATGGTACAGTACGACTGGTAGCCATCATCGTCATGTCCGAGGTGCTCCTGGCCGTGTCAGCCAGGAGAGCCTGGACAGACATGGGCGCAGGAACTAAATTTGGAGTGACTTGACCAGGTCATTCTCTTTAGTCCTGCAGTCAGTCCTATTGAACCGTCTTATGGTGAGCAGGCAGGTGATACGGATTGTTAGCAGTCCTATTGCATCATCTTCTGCAGCCATGAGATGTGGATGGCATGCAGTCCTTCTGCACCGTCTGCTGCCAGCCAAAGATGTAAAAGATAGATGGAGTGTATCAAAACAAACAAAACAGATTTGTTTTGTACTCATTTGCTTCTCCCCCCTTCCCCATCTAGGGGACTCATTCCTCTAGGTCACACTGCAGTCACTCACAGGGAAGGTGCAGCGAGGTAAATCTAGCCACGTATCAATCAGAGCCCAGACTAACCTCCTTGTTCCAATAAGAACAATAACTTAGGTGCACCATTTCTTATTGGAACCCCCCGTGAAGTCCTGCCTGAAATACTCCTTGATGTAAAGCCACCTCCTTTGTTGATTTTTAGCTCCCTGAAGCCAACCCTGTAAGCCGTGCCGTCAGTTGCCCCTCCCTTCGTCAGAGCAACGGCAGACAATCGTTCCGTGCCTTTTTTCTGAGCGGACGCCATACCAAAGCATGCATGGAGGCCGCTCAGCTCACTTTGGCAATTAGGAGCACATTAAACACCACATGCATTATCCAGCAGTATATGCAGCACCAGAACCTGGCAGAGCGATACTGGGCGAGGAGGCGATGTCAGCGTGGTCGCGTGAGTGATCAGGACATGGATACAGATTTCTCTGAAAGCATGGGCCCTGCCAATGCATGCATCATGGTGCTAATGGGGCAGGTTCATGCTGTGGAACGCCGATTCTGGGCTCGGGAAACAAGCACAGACTGGTGGGACCGCATAGTGTTGCAGGTCTGGGACGATTCCCAGTGGCTGCGAAACTTTCGCATGCGTAAGGGCACTTTCATGGAACTTTGACTTGCTTTCCCCTGCCCTGAAGCGCATGAATACCAAGATGAGAGCAGCCCTCACAGTTGAGAAGCGAGTGGCGATAGCCCTGTGGAAGCTTGCAACGCCAGACAGCTACCGGTCAGTTGGGAATCAATTTGGAGTGGGCAAATCTACTGTGGGGGCTGCTGTGATGCAAGTAGCCCAGGCAATCGAAGATCTGCTGATATCAAGGGTAGTGACCCTGGGAAATGTGCAGGTCATAGTGGATGGCTTTGCTGCAATGGGATTCCCTAACTGTGGTGGGGCCATAGACGGAACCCATATCCCTATCTTGGCAGCGGAGCACCAAGCCGGCGAGTACATAAACCGCAAGGGGTACTTTTCAATGGTGCTGCAAGCTCTGGTGGATCACAAGGGACGTTTCACCAACATCAACGTGGGATGGCCGGGAAAGGTACATGACACTCGCATCTTCAGGAACTCTGGTCTGTTTCAAAAGCTGCAGGAAGGGACTTTGTTCCCAGACCAGAAAATAACTGTTGGGGATGTTGAAATGCCTATATGTATCCTTGGGGACCCAGCCTACTCCTTAATGCCATGGCTCATGAAGCCGTACACAGGCAGCCTGGACAGTAGTCAGGAGCTGTTCAACTACAGGCTGAGCAAGTGCAGAATGGTGGTAGAATGTGAATTTGGACGTTTAAAGGCACGCTGGCGCAGTTTACTGACTCGCTTAGACTTCAGCGAAACCAATATTCCCACTGTTATTACTGCTTGCTGTGTGATCTGTGAGAGTAAGGGGGAGACGTTTATGGCTGGGTGGGAGGTTGAGGCAAGTCGCCTGGCTGCTGGTTACGCGCAGCCAGACACCAGGGCGGTTAGAAGAGCACAGGAGGGTGCGGTACGCATCAGAGAAGCTTTGAAAACCAGTTTTATGACTGGCCAGGCTACGGTGTGAAAGTTTTCTTTGTTTCTCCTTGATGAAACCCTCCGCCCCTTGGTTCACTCTACTTCCCTGTAAGCTAACCACCCTCCCCTCCTCCCTTTGATCACTGCTTGCAGAGGCAATAAAGTCATTGTTGCTTCACATTCATGCATTCTTTATTCATTCATCACACAAATAGGGGGATGACTACCAAGGTAGCCCAGGAGGGGTGGTGGAGGAGGGAAGGAAAATGCCACACAGCACTTTAAAAGTTTACAACTTTAAAATTTATTGAATGCCAGCCTTCTTTTTTTTGGGCAATCCTCTGTGGTGGAGTGGCTGGTTGGCCGGTGGCCCCCCCACCATGTTCTTGGGCATCTGGGTGTGGAGGCTATGGAACTTGGGGAGGAGGGCGGTTGGTTACACAGGGGCTGTAGTGGCAGTCTGTGCTCCAGCTGCCTTTGCTGCAGCTCAACCATATACTGGAGCATACTGGTTTGATCCTCCAGCAGCCTCAGCATTGAATCCTGCCTCCTCTCATCACGCTGCCACCACATTTGAGCTTCAGCCCTCTCTTCAGCCCGCCACTTACTCTCTTCAGCCCGCCACCTCTCCTCCCGGTCATTTTGTGCTTTCCTGCACTCTGACATTATTTGCCTCCACGCATTCATCTGTGCTCTGTCAGTGTGGGAGGACAGCATGAGCTCAGAGAACATTGCATCATGAGTGTGTTTTTTTTTTTTTCTTTCTAATCTTCACTAGCCTCTGGGAAGGAGAAGATCCTGTGATCATTGAAACACATGCAGCTGGTGGAGGAAAAAAAAAGGGACAGCGGTATTTAAAAAGACACATTTTATAAAACAATGGCTACAGTCTTTCAGGGTAAACCTTGCTGTTAACATTACATACATAGCACGTGCTTTTGTTACAAGGTCGCATTTTGCCTCCCCCCACCGCGTGGCTACCCCCTCAACCCTCCCCCCTCCCCGTGGCTAACAGCGGGGAACATTTCTGTTCAGCCGCAGGCAAATAGTCCAGCAGGAACAGGCTCCTCTGAGTGTCCCCTGAAGAAAAGCACCCTATTTCAACCAGGTCACCATGAATGATATCTCACTCTCCTGAGGATAACACAGAGAGATAAAGAACGGATGTTTGAATGCCAGCAAACATACACTGCAATGCTTTGTTGTACAATGATTCCCGAGTACGTGTTACTGGCCTGGAGTGGTAAAGTGTCCTACCATGAAGGACGCAATAAGGCTGCCCTCCCCAGAAACCTTTTGCAAAGGCTTTGGGAGTACATCCAGGAGAGCCGCGAATGCCAGGGCAAATTAATCCTTTCACATGCTTGCTTTTAAACCATGTATAGTATTTTAAAAGGTACACTCACCGGAGGTCCCTTCTCCGCCTTGGGTGGGTTCGGGGGGTACTGGCTCCAGGTCCAGGGTGAGAAACAGTTCCTGGCTGTCGGGAAAACCGGTTTCTGCGCTTGCTTGCTGTGAGCTATTTACAACCTCATCATCATCATCTTCTTCGTCCCCAAAACCTACTTCCGTGTTGCCTCCATCTCCATTGAAGGAGTCAAACAACACGGCTGGGGTAGTGGTGGCTGAACCCCCTAAAATGACATGCAGGTCATCATAGAAGTGGCATGTTTGGGGCTCTGACCCGGAGCGGCTGTTCGCCCCTCTGGTTTTCTGGTAGGCTTGCCTCAGCTCCTTAAGTTTCACGCGGCAGTGCTTCAGATCCCTGTTATGGTTTCTGTCCTTCATGCCCTGGGAGATTTTGACAAAGGTTTTGGCATTTCGAAAACTGGAATGGAGTTCTGATAGCACGGATTCCTCTCCCCATACAGCGATCAGATCCCGTACCTCCCGTTCAGTCCATGCTGGAGCTCTTTTGCGATTCTGGGACTCCATCATGGTCACCTCTGCTGATGAGCTCTGCATGGTCACCTGCAGCTTGCCACGCTGGCCAAACAGGAAATGAGATTCAAAAGTTCGCAGTTCTTTTCCTGTCTACCTGGCCAGTGCATCTGAGTTGAGAGTGCTGTCCAGAGCGGTCACAATGGAGCACTCTGGGGTAGCTCCCGGAAGCCAATACCGTCGAATTGTGTCCATAGTACCCCAAATTCGACCTGGCAAGGCCAATTTAAGCACTAATCCATTTGTCAGGGGTGGAGTACGGAAATCGATTTTAAGAGCCCTTTAAGTCGAAATAAAGGGCTTTATCGTGTGGATGGTGCAGGTTTACATCGATTTAACGCTGCTAAATTCGACTTAAAGTCCTAGTGTAGACCAGGGCTTAGAACTTAGTTAGTAATCTAGCTAGATATGCGTTAGATTCTGCTTTGTTTAAATGGCTGAGAAAATAAGCTGTGCTGAATGGAATGTATATTCTTGTTTTTGTGTCTTAAGGTTTTGCTTAGAGGGATTCTCTATGTTTTGAATCGGATTACCCTATAAGGTGTTTACCATCCTGATTTTACAGAGGTGATTCTTTTACTTTTTCTCTTCAATTAAAATTCTTCTTTTAAGAACCTGATTGCTTTTTCATTGTTCTTAAGATCCAAGGGTTTGGGTCTGTGTTCACCTATGCAAATTGGTGAGGATTTTTATCAAGCCTTCCCCAGGAAAGGGGGTGTAGGGTTTGGGGAGGATTTTGGGGGGAAAGACGTTTCCAAGCAGGCTCTTTCCCTGTTATATATTTGTTAGACGCTTGGTGGTGGCAGCAATAAAGTCCGGGGGCAAAAGGTAAAATAGTTTGTACCTTGGGGAAGTTTTAACCTAAGCTTGTAAAAATAAGCTTAGGGGGGTTTTCATGCAGGTCCCCACATCTGTACCCTAGAGTTCAGAATGGGGAAGGAAGCTTGACAGGAGCATGCTTTGAGCTAATTGTAAGATTCCACAGCTGGTAACCATGCAGTGCTTGAGTAATTCTCTTTGTATTTTTTTTTAATATTTTTAAACAGTTATTACAGCAAGTATCTTTAAAGTATCATTCATGTTTTGAATAAGAAATAAACTTGCAGGTCAGGATAGCAAATACATCTCATAACTGGTTTTGTTTGACTTGACTTTTTCCTTTTTGTCATTTCCTATTCCCTTTTTCTTCCCTCCAACATATTGTTAACACTATTGACATAAATACCATGTAATTAAATTTGTGTTTCCAAAATGTAGTTAATACCATGCCAGTGAAAGTTCAGTCAATGACCTGATGTCTTGATTAGATCTGGTAAGGATCAAATAAGTTTGGAAATGTGTATTGTGAATCAGACAGATGTTACAATTGGTCCAGTATAAGCCTAGGGTTTATTAATACAGACACTATCTATCCTGTATTCAGTATTGTAGCTGTGTTGGTCCCAGGATATTAGAGAGACAAAATGGGCGAGGTAATATCTTTTATTGGACCAACTTCTGTTGGTGAAAGAGATGAGCTTTTGAGTTTACACAGAGCTCTTCTTCAGGTCATCTGCACAGTTTGGGATTTCTATAGATTTGGGATATTAATGGTTATGTAAAATTTGTTAATTTCTGTAGCTAGTAAAATATCCCTAAAGTTAACACTTAATTGCTGTGTTATCTTGTTCTTTTGCTATCTAGTCCGATTCTCAAATCTCGTTGGACAAAGGAAAGGTTTGCTCTAATAAAGTAACAGACTAAATGTGCTGTTGAAGAATAAAGAGAAATCTGCTTTATATTAAAACTTGGCTAAACAAAGTTTGTGTCTTTTAACGTTACTGTTTAATATGGATTAGTCACTTCTATTTGTAATTTTTTGTCTTAGGTTCTGTAATTGCGGCAAAGTATTGGCCCATTCAATATTACGTAAATAACATTTGGGTAAGTGTGAAAACCAGCTGCTGCTACAGCACCAACATGCAGTGCTCCTTATGTAACTTGTTAAATGTTCTTCAGTCAAAGTGAAATTGGCCTGCAAACTGTTGCTAGGGAAATAGGTGCCTGTGGTTAGTGCGACTTGCAGATCAGAAAGTGGTTTAAAGTACACAGGCTGCATGTCGCTTTATTTCCTGAAACTCACCTCTCTTGATGAGCAGCAAGACACAGAATGCTAATGTTCCTTTGTCTCTTGAAAGCTGTTCTTCACAAACATACATAAAACCTTTTTTTCTGTTCTGTCCTGTAAACTAAAATATTTCGTATATTTCTCACACTTGCTACCTTTTTTTTTTTCAGTGTCTTTATTTGCTGTTAAATACTTGTTGGGTCTGATCCTGCAAACACTTTTTTGCACATGAGCAACTTCCCCATTTGAACATAAAGTTGTTCACATGCATAAGTGTTTGCTAGATCAGGGGAGCTAGTGAACGTTGTACTTTCAGTTCATCATAAAAATTCAATGTACTGTAATGAGACTGGGTGGAATCTTGGCCCTACTATCACTGAGAGTTTTGCCACTTATTTTAATGGTACCAGGGTTTCACCCAATAATATCCTTTTCCTAGAGGTCATTTAATGTTACAAGTAGAGGTTGCTGCATTAGCTCCCTTAGGAAACTTTGAATGTCTCAACCTCGGGCTTAGTCTACACTACCAATGTATGTTACGCTGGTATAACTACGTTGCTCAGAGGTGTGGAAAATCCCCACCCCGAGAGATGTAGTTATACCGACCTAACCCCTGGTGTAGACAGCGCTCTGTCAACGGGAGTGCTGATGGGAGAAGCTCTCCCATTGGTGCAAATAGCGTCTTCACTAAGTGCTGCAGCAGCGCAGCTGCTCCAAGCTGGGGCGCTGTACGCATAGACAAATCCTTAGACACCCAGCTCTTTTAGGATGTTTTGGAGAGCCCACACTGAAGTGTTACATTGATTTGGAAAGATTTCTTGTTCCTGGAATGACCGAGAAATCTATCACTGAAGCTTTAACAAAATGCCTGAAATGTGGTCAGCCAAATAATGGCCACTTCACCTTGAATGGTCCAGTTGAAATGTGTGTTAACTACTTATGCTAAACAGTCTGTTCTATCTTGTATTTCATTGTGACACTCTGAGGGCATGGCTACCCTTGCAGATGTAGAGCGCTGTGAGTTAAACCCGCCTTCGGAGAGCGCAGTAGGGAAAGCGCCGCAGTCTGTCCATGCTGACAGCTGCAAGCGCACTGGCGTGGCCACGTTTGCGGCACTTGAAGCAGCATTGGGAGCGGTGCATTATGGGCAGCTATCCCACAGAGCACCTCTTCCCATTCTGGCGCTGCGGCTTGTGGGAAGGGGGCAGGGGGGCGCAGGGCATTCTGGGTCCTGTCTTAATGCCCCGTGATGCATCGGCTTGCATCCCAGCAATCCCTGTGCTTCCGTCCACATCTGGCGCCATCTTTCAACGTTTTTTGTACTGTGCGCTCTGTCTTCCCTTTCAGTCTGTGGGAATGGAGCCCAAATTGCTGAGGAGTATGCTAACGAGTCTCGCCAGCACGTCACATTTGGCAGTCGAGTTATTCCTTATCCAAAGTGACAGTGAGGGCTCCAATGATGATATCGACTCGAGTAATGCATATGACACGAGTTTGCTTGTGGCATTCATGGACATGCTCACCACCGTGGAACGCCGCTTTTGGGCTCAGGAAACAAGCACTGAGTGGTGGGATCACATCGTCATGCAAATCTGTGATGACGAGCAGTGGTTGCAGAACTTTCGGATGAGAAAAGCCACTTTCATGGGATTGTGTGAGGAGTTCGCCCCCGCCCTGCTGCGCGAGGACACGAGATTGAGAGCTGCCCTGACTGTGGAGAAGCAGGTGGCTATTGCAATCTGGAAGCTGGCAACTCCAGACACCTACCGATCGGTCGCTAACCAGTTTGGAGTGGGGAAGTTGACTGCTGGAATCATGTTGATGCAAGTTTGCGGGGCCATTCATCGCATCATGCTCAGAAGAACTGTGATTCCGGGTAATGTGCATGACATTGTGGATGGCTTTGCACAAGTGGGTTTTCCTAACTGCGGAGGGACGATAGATGGCACGCATATTCCAATTCTGGCACCAGCCCACCTAGCCTCCGAGTACGTTAATCGGAAGGGGTATTTCTCTATGGTTCTCCAGGTGCTTGTGGATCACCATGGGGGTTTCATTGACATTAACGCAGGCTGGCCCGGAAAGGTGCATGACGTACGCATCTTTTGGAACACTGGCCTGTTCAGGAAGCTGCAAGCCGGGACTTTTTTCCCCAGACCAGAAGATCGCCATAGGGGAAGTCGAAATGCCCATTGTGATCCTTGGAGACCCCGCTTACCCTTTAATGCCGTGGCTCATGAAACCCTACACAGGGAGCCTTGACCGCAGCAAGGAATGGTTCAACAACAGGCTGAGCAAGTGCAGAATGATTGGAGTGTGCTTTTGGCCATTTAAAGGGCCACTGGCGCTCTCTGTATGGGAAGCTTGACCTGGACGATGACAGCATCCCCACAGTTATATCCGCGTGCTGTACCCTCCATAGCATTTGTGAAGGGAAGGGTGAACGATTCACTCAGGCATGGAACTTGGAGGTTCAAGACCTGGCGGCTGAATTTGAACAGGCAGAAAGCAGGGCTATTAGAGGGGCCTAGCATGGGGCCACAAGGATTAGGGATGCCTTGAGGGAGCAATTTGAGGCTGAAAGCCACCAGTAATATCTGGTGCCCTGCACAGGAGTGAAGTGCAGTGGTTCCAATGTTAGTAGGAATCTGTTTTTGCTACGCTGACTTGCAGTGCCTGTTTCTTTCCTTGGCTAAGGTATCTTTTACTTTATGCAATAATAAAGAATGTTTTCAAAGCCAAAAAATCCATTTATTGAAAAGGAAATTCATTTATTGAAAAGAAACACAACTGCTTGGGAAACAGAAAGGGCAAGGGGGTGGGGAATGGTACAGTCACAGATTTGTGTATGTCCTGTTATCATACTCGGCCTTCCTGTCTGGAGTGCTGTGCAATGAGTGCTGCACTTCAGGATGGCTATACTGCATGGTGATGGGGGTTGAGTGCAGAGGGTAAGGGTCATAGTTTTCAGAGCTGGGTGGTGAAGCTACAGGTGTTGGGTTCTTACTGCCACCAGCTGCCTCTGAATGTTGGAGAAAGTGGGTTGGAGGCGACATGGGGGCACAAGGGAAAGAGTTCTGGGACAAGGGCTGCAGGGTGGGGTCGGGGGCGGTAGTGCCTGGCTACGAGTGCCTGGATCGAGTCAGCTTGGCGCTCCATTATGCTTATCAGCTGATCCGTGCTTTGCTGGCAGAGCACCGTGCTTTTGTGCATCATGGGACTCGATATTATGAGTTACTGGAAACATGGGGGAGCCACAATAGTTGTTAGAGAGACAAGGGGGGGTTGAAGTAATATCTTTTATTGGGCCAACTTCTGTGGGTGGGAGACAGAAACTTTCGAGTTTACACAGGTGTAAACTTGAAAGCTTCTCTCCCACCCACAGAAGTTGGTCCCGTAAAAGTTTTACCTCATCCACCTTGTCGCTCTAATATCTTGGAAACCAAACAGCTGCAACAACACTGCATACAACAATAGTTACCATTCAGATGCATATTCAAAGTGTCTGAATAGCTAACTGAAGTCTGAGAGCCAAGGACCTAGTCTATGGGTATAATTAGCATTTGAGTTCTTTGGCTGCATAGATGGAATTGGCTTTTACACACTATCAAGTAGCTTAGCAGCACAGTATTTTGAGATTTAGAATAAATCCCTATGGGAAAAAGCCAGAAGTGGGGAATGGTGAGAGTTAGTGTTTGGTAGAAGGGTCTGTCTAACTTGTTCAGTGTTAAGTGTAAAATTGCAGGGACGATGTTTGGCAGCATTGCCTTGACTGATCCTACTAAACTGTAGCTGGAGGGGCCACAGGGACCACAACCCAAAAGGGGAAACGGAAATGTTGGTGTCCTATGTGGTGCATGTGTTCCAGTGCTACGTGGAGTTTAGGGTGAGACGCTGCTCTGGAACTGGGGACTGACAACTTCTCGGTGAGGTTCTCTTCACCCTAATCTTGGCCTTGCCTGAGCATGTTGCTGTCTTTCTCCTATTGAAGAAGAAACTGGGGCTCCATCTTCAGTTTCGCTAGCTCTCAGGTAAATATACCTGCCAGTTCTAGGTGTGTTCTTTGTTGCCTCTTCAGTCGTGCTTCCCCAGCTGGCATAGGAGTTTGTAGTTGCAGTGGGGCAAAGCAAATTGTATATTAAATCCAGATCTTGTAGTGACTGGCCCAACCCAGTGGATTCAGTGAGGGCTCCAGAGATTCTTGAGCTGCCTGGATGTTTTAAATAAATCTAAAAGATGTAAGGTCACCTCATCATTTTGCATACAGTATCTATGCAAGGAGAGGTGGCCATATACTGGGTTTACTACACAGTTACAGGAAGAAGGAGCTAGGAGAGACAGAAGGTAGTTTTGTTATGGCCACTGAGCCTAAAACAACAGTGCCATTAAAAGAATGATGCCAAAGAGAGAGTGTATTCAGTTGTTGTGGAATCGGGATGGGTGCAGGGCAAGTTATAACACTCGGTGTCTAGTTGAAACAATGTCATTTAAAATGAAGAAAAGCTAGAATTAGAAAAGAAGAGAGCGGGCGCATGGATTACGTTGTGGTGGATGTGTGAATACCCACCTTTAGCAATTATATGTACTTTTAATGTCTCTTTGTTGCTAATTCTAGCATTTCTCACTTTAACTGGCACTTATGTACACCTCTGCGTTCAACTAACACTAGTGATGTGCTGCCATGTAAAAATAGCGAAATGACCAGAAAATAAGTCATATACAAAGCTAGTGCTTGGCTACAGTGAGATACCACTGTTTGTTTGTTTCTTTCTTTAAGTATAGGAAATGTAGTGTCTCAGATACCCCTCCTGGTAACTGTTGGTAAATACTTTTGAAGACTTACACGCTATATTTCTACTACCTTCAGAGTAACTAAGCTTGGGAATCTAATCCTTCAGCGAGAATAGTGTTGTTGCCAGAAAGACTAAGTGTTGTCAATAGCAAGTTCTTCCAGTTCCCAAATTAACATTAGTTTGTAAAGTGAGGAAGTATTTTGAAATAACACTAAAGTTAACGTTTTACTGTAAATCTTCACAGCTATTAAGTTTTCCTGAGAAAATAGGAAGTGCACAGAGCTTTGTGTCCTGTTGCACCTATTGTGGGGAAAATAGCCCTCCAAAATCACATGATGTAAAATTTTAAAATCGATCATGCTGGTTTGTCTGTTGTGTTATGCTGTGAAATCATGTCTAACTGCAAAACTTCTGCTCCTTAGCAGAATGGCTCACGGAGGAAAGCGCGCTCTTGTGCCACTTGATTTTTTCACCTCAGAAGAGAGAGAAATACTTGCTTAAGCGGAGGTTGTAGTTTTACTTTTACTTTAGTTTTGACTATAGAGTACAGATGTTGTGGTGTAACATATATTGCATGGTTGAGCTTTGACAAAGGAGCTTGAGGGGGGAAAAATTAAAATGTCCCTCTAAATAAACGCAACTCCATTACAAAGCAAGTTAAAACCACACTTGAAAAACATTTACTTCATTTTTTGGCCTTTGTAACAGTTCACCTCAGAGGTGAATGTGTTCCATGCTGATGGAAGGATTCTTTTCGTATATTGGAGTATCATTTTCTTTCTTGTTTTAGGACTGTATAAACAGTGAGCAGGCTTTTTCTATCTGGAATTGGAAGGTATTTAATACCTTGATGATACAAAATATGTATCTGAGGGCTTCCTTATGCTAGGAAGCTTTTGGGTCCCTGCCCGCAAAAGCTTACAATCTGATTTGAGATAAGATGCAACTCGGGCCAGTCGAGGGGGTGGTGGTGGTGGTGGTGGAGAGGAGGGGCGGCAGGAGGGCCATTTGGCCTGGGCCTCAAGCTCAAAGGGGGCTTCAAATTTAGACACTCGTTAATTTTTTGGTATTTGATAAGTTTTGCACCTTTTTTTTATGCGCATTCCTATTGGACCAGAAAAGCATTTGTTAAATAAAAAAATATTCAAATTATGTCTCTCTCTTTTTTTTGGTGCCTTATTTTATTTTCATGTGTCGTCATTTTTTATTTTTATTATGGCTAGGGGCCTCAAAAGCTGGAAGTGGCTCTGGCCTCTCTGGACCGCTGAGAGGGCCTGGATGCAACAAGTGAGTGTGACTGGCAGTAGGAGTGAACAAGCAATGGAGGGCACAGATGCCGATGATGTGCTTATAGGGTTTCATAGGTTATTCACTACACAATGTGGTGGCTTCAGATAATTCAAAACTACTTTTAAAGATGAGAAGTAATCCCAATCAGTCTCCTTTCTCAGCAAAGTGGCACTTCCTTGCAGACACAGTAAAATCATGTTATATTGATTTACCATGATGTCTCTCTTTTGGGGATGTCTTCACTGCAGCAGGGAGCAAGCCTCCCAGCCCAGGTAAACAGAGTAGCACCAGCGGGGCTGGAGCTAGCATGTTAAATATAGCAATGTGGCTGTTCCAGTTTGGGCTGGAGCTCGGGCTCTCAAGCTATGGGTTGGATGGACTTGACAGCCTGATCTTCCGCTCAAGCCTGAATGTCCACATTGCTATTTTTAGTGCACTAGCTTGAGTCCTGCTAATGTGAATCTGTCTACATGCCCTGGGAGACTTGCTCTCCGCTTCAGTGCAGGACATACCCTTTATGGTTTATGGGAGTTGTTGATTCATCTCACAGCTGACTCACGTTTCGTGCTGCATAAACACATTATTGCCAACACCAAACATTCAAAAATCAAATTGTGGGGTCAGGCCTCCACAAATAGAAAAACCATGGAATTTAAAAAATAAATACATTTTGGGTTCTTTTTATTTATCTACTCGTTTTTGAAACTTTAGGGTGCACGTGGTCATGATTTTCTTTGCAACCATGAAATTCACCTTACTTTTCATTTGAAAAAAAGGTTGTCATGCATTCACATTAGTCCGGGAGCTGAGGCTTTATGAAAAACACCAAATATCATGATACTTGTGATTAAAGAGTGAGAATTGGCAACAGTTTTTCAGTACAAGAGGCCACGATCTGGACAACCCAGAAATTGGCTCTTTTGGGTAAAAAATAGCTCATGTAGATATTGCAGCAGCTGTGGGACTGTCCCTTTTCTCTTGTCTACTGTATTGACTCTTGGCTATGGCTGATTTCCATTCGTGAAACTGCCAGCATAACTTGTCTCATCAGGTTCGTCTAGCTCAGCGGCTGGTGAAAGAGGGTGCTTTGCTGTAGTACAGATACGGTGATAGTGTAGCCTAAACAGACATTTAAATGGAAAGAACAATTTTTGCCTTTGGCAGTAGGCTTGAACGCTATTGCTATTGCATTATGGCTTATTGTTCAGCTTTGTTCTGTTTTGTTTTGCTCGTTAAATTTAATTTATTGTGCCTGAAAAATGACTTTTAAAAATGCTTGGTTCTGCAGTAGCAGTTGTTGCAGCTACAGAGATGAGATACGTTGCTGTTTTACACCCTGGAGTAGCGGCCAGATTAGGCCACTTTACTCCTGAATGAGGGGGTCCATGTGGGCAGGGAGGTGGTGCATTGACTTCACATCTTTAGTTGATTCACCTTAACTTTCCTGCGCATCCCCATGTAAACATGCCCTTTGTATTGCAGCCTCAGTGATCAAACGCCTGCTTTTCAATGTCTGTATCGCCTCCACTTCCCCTGAGTCTCCTTCCTTTCAGTGTGCCTTCTCCCTTCATTTTGCTTTCCAATTATCTTATCCCAGGGGTGAAAGTAACTTAAAGGACTTACCGGTATTCCAGAGTCCTGAGCAGGGGGCGTGGCCTCGACCCGAAGGGGTGTGGGCTTTAAAAACCCTGGCCCTTTAAATCAAGATTTAAAGGCCCCAGGACTCCGGCTGTGGCTGGGAGCCCTGGGGCCTTTAAATCACCCTCAGAGCTACCAGCTGCAGAGGCAGCTCGGAGCCTCGGGGCTCAGGGGCGATTTAAAGGGCCCCGGGCTCTGGCCGCTGCTACCGCAGCGGAGCTCCGGGCCCTTTACATTATCGCTGGAGCCCTGCCGCCGCTACCCCGGGGCTCCGGCAGTGGTGGTGCTTTAAAGGGCTCGGGGGCTCTTGCCCCTGCGGGGAGTCTTGGGAGTTCGGGGGGTGCTTTAAAGGGCGCAGGGCTTCCCGCAGTGGCCGGAGTCCCTGGCCCTTTAAATCAGCACTGGAACCCTGCTGCCGCTACCCTGGGGCTCCAGCAGCGGGGCTCAGGGGGTGCTTTCAAGGGCCTGGGGGCTCCGGCCGCTGCATGGAGCCCGGGGCCCTTTAAAGCACCAGCCTGGGGAAGCCGGTCCGGTCCGGCACGGCGTACTGGCTCTTACCGGTACGTTGTACCGGACCATACCGGCTTATTTTCACCTCTGTCTATCCCCTCCTAACTAAAGCCACCTTTTAAAAAAGAAACTTGGCACTAACACGACGTTTGCTTCCATCACACTGTTTGCTGGGCGTGTGTGTTCTACCTCTGCTCTCCGTCTGTCTTGTCTGTTTTCGCTTGTAAGTTATTCAGGGCAGGGACTATCAACTACTCTGTGTTTGTATCATGTCTAGCACAATGGGGCCCCATTTTTGGTTGGTCCTTAGGCCAATACTACAGTATTTCTCCTCTAATAAACTTGGTTGTTAATAATAATGAAAGTCCACCTGTGGAAATTTGGGGACAGATGTTGAGGTGCCAAGCAACTGCCCTCTGAAGTCATTGTGAGTTGTGGGTGGTCAGTTGTGGACTATATTGCTATTTATTTTGATAGTCTGGAGGTATTGTAGACAGAGAGAGGAGGTTTTGCATTGGAGCACTTCCCTGTTCTCTTGCTCTTTTCAATCAGCCCAACAATAAATGATCTCTAATTTGCCTCAGGATAAGATTTATCTTCACTCCCTTGTATATACCCCTATTCCTCTCCCACATTACAACCACACTTCACTGAGTAAATACCTAGTAAATACCTAGTCCCACCTGAAGCTGCAGTGGTTCTCCAAAAATAGCTAAAATGTAATGAGAGATTTGTGTGTGGTATGCACTGCACTCTGTCTGGCTCATGGAGACTTTTAACTTCTCAGCCATGCTCTCATCCTCTCGTCACAGGAGGAAGAGTCAGGTTATTTCCAGTTTGTCCGGGTCTCTTATGGTAGAACAGTGGTCCCCAAACCTTTTCTCATGTCCCCCCGTCTCCTGTCTGCTCCCCCTCCTTGCCTCCAGAAGCCAGGGCCAGTAGTAGGTTTGCCAACCCTCCAGGATTGTCCTGGAGTCTCCAGGAATTAGAGTAATCTTTAATTAAAGATTATGTAATGCGATGAAACCTCCAGGAATACAGCCAACCCAAATTGGCAACCCTAGCCAGGACCGGGGACCACAGCTCTGGGAGGGGGGAACGTGGACAGGAGTAAGGGGGCTGAGGCATGGGCCGTAGCTGGGGGTGGGAGCGGGCATGGGGTCCCAGGTGTGGAGCTGGCAGCCAGGACCCAGGCCAGTAGCAGAGCTGGGTGGCGTTCCCTCCCTGCCCCCCACAACCTTCCTCCATGCCCCCCTAGGGGGGTGCACCCCACAGATTGGGGACCTCTGATGTAGAAGGTTGTGCTTCCTGTTTTATTGCTGAGAGAGGGAATCCTAAAGCCTGCTTAAAAATCAGGATGGGGTTGGGATTTACTGGAGCAGTATCACATGAGAGAGAAAGAGAGAGAGATTTATTCCAGATGCATTTTGGGACATTGTATTACATTAGTCTTAATAATTTTCTGGTTTGCTGTACCCCTAACACTCAGGCTCTGTGTACACAGCTGTGCCTCTAAAGCCTTGCCACTGTAAGGCACGCAGTATAGCTGCTCTTTGTCGGCCGGAGAGAGCTGCCGCTGACAAAATAAAACCACCCCCGATGTGGGGTGGTACCTTTGTCGGCAGGAGAGCGTCTCCCGCCGACATAGCGCTGTCCACACCAGTGCTTTTCATTAGTAAAACTTTTGTTGGTCAGGGGAGTGTTTTTTCACACCCTTGAGCGACAAAAGTTTTACTGACGAAAGTGCGGTGTAGACATAGCCTAAGGCTTGGTCTATGCTAGCAACTTATGTCAGTATAACTACGTCATCCGGAGCAATGCAGTTATTTGGACCTACCTCCCGGTGTAGAGAGTGCTACGTTGACAGGAGGGCTTCTCCCCCAACCTAGCGACCGCCTTCGGGGAGGTGGAGTGCCTACGCGGATGGCAGAAGCCCCTCTGTCGGCATGGGTAGCATCTTCACTGAAGTGCAGCTGTACCTTCTAAGTGTACAATGTGCAAAACCACCATTTTTTTTGTCTTGTTGAATATTCCTGTCCCAAAGTAATTTTTACTAATTAATTTTTCTAATTTAGGCGGAAATTATGTCAGTTCTGTCCTAATAAATGCAGTTTTTCATATCAGGGATTATCAGGTGGTGGGTTTTTTTTTTGTTTTTTTTTTTAACCAAGAATTTTCTAATTGAATCTTGGCGCCACAGCACACATTTCTCTCCCCCCCTCACCCTGCGGAAGTAAGAGATTTTTTTCTCGCATCGTTCCACTTCAGTGAGTTCTGTATTTCAGAGTTCAATGAAGGGAGTAATTGTTTTTTTATTAGACTGGTTGATCACCAATATAAGGCTGATTTACTATAATTGGCCAAAGTGGCATTAAAACCAGCAAGCAAACTTGTGAACAGAGTCTGACAGCAGTAACTATTAACTTTTATAGGCAGTGATTGAGGGCACAGTGTTCTGCCAGTGGAAGACTTGCGTCTTTGGGCCCAAGCATTCTGGAATATTGGACCAATGGGAGAGTAAGCAGGAACGGG
Organism: Natator depressus; assembly: GCF_965152275.1. NCBI lineage: Eukaryota > Metazoa > Chordata > Testudines > Cheloniidae > Natator > Natator depressus. The sequence continues at coordinate 16,774,548 of NC_134245.1, read as the reverse complement.
CTTTGCGAGTTGACCTCAGTTTCTGACAGCGTCTCATCTTCATTACCTGAAAAGAATGGAACTGAGGTGGATATTTCCCCAACATCCTCTGTTGTGTGAACTGATGCAAAAACTCGTTTGCCTTCTCTGCGATATCCTTATCTTCCTTAATTGCTCTCTTTACTCCCAGCTAGTCAAACAAGTCCAGCAATTCTCTCTCAGGCATTCTTCTTGGGATAAATTAAACTATGACTAGATTTGGAAAAATCTATACAATGAAAAGTTGGCTAACTATTCAGGACACTGTGTTTGAAGAAGAGAATTTTAAATAGGTCACTGAAAGCTTAAAAGAATAAATGGGATATTGATTTGTACAGTGGTAAGATCAGTTTCAAACTGGCTGTGGACAGAAAAATCCATCCATAAGGCATGATGGGAAGTCTGGTAATCATGAAATAATCTCACCCCTTGGGCTTTGAAAGACAAAAAGCATAGCTGAATTTCCCCTGTGGTATGAAGTTTCATGGCAGCCTAGAGTTTGCTTCTTATCAAAATCAGTATTATGAAACGGGTATTTTTCTGCTGGGATAAAAATTGGAGTTAATTATAAGGCTGAACAGACTTTATCATTTGAATTGTGAAGTTTATGCCCAACAGCTTGCTTTAGATTACATGGATTCTTCCAGTAATCCATTCCAGTTCGGTTTGTGAACTAGTTGTAGCTTACAGGTTTTCTTGGCAGTTTCCTGACCCACCCTCTAACTAGTATTCCGTCCTGCTTACACTTTAGAAACGTTCTTATGACTGTTTGGTTCACCTCCCACCCAAGCACATCACCAGCTTTGTCTGTAATGCAGCCGTGCCATGGTTCCCCTCTATATTTCTTAAGAAGCTTTCCAACATGGTAGTAATGAGGGAATTGCGACTGAGGCCCTTGGTAGCAGATTCCTGTTGAAATTGAGATTGAATTCTGCCTTCCTTAACTAAAATGTCCCTATTTTTCTTCTCTCATTGGAAAACATTCGCCACCTAAAGGCACTGTTTCTCCCCCCTTCCTGCCCCCCTCCCCCCCCCCCCCCCGCCTCCACTGCTGACCCTAAGCAGATGATCAAGTTTAGGTCCAGTACAGGCGCATAGTCCCTTCTCCTCCCCTTCCCCTTTGTGGGTGTGAGGAGGGGAACACTAGAACACACAAACTTGGATTTGTGATGTCCTGGAAAATCCTTGTGAGGCATTGGATGTAACGTTTCCCAGGATCACTGTGTAAAAACTGAGTCAGAGCAGTGGGTCTTATTAGCTTGGTTTACACTAGCAACTTACGTTGGTATAACTACGTTGCTCAGGGGTGAAAAGTCCATTGACTTCAATATTGTGGTTGCTTCCTAGAAATCTCTTTCCTTTCGCCTGTCTGATGATAATTTATATCTACTTCTACCGAGGAACCCCTATACTCTATTTTTGTCCCTTATTCATAATTATCAGTTTACTTAAAGCCTATGATGGTAAATACAAAAATTAGGAAGTGGTTTTTAAGTAAAGATCATATGCAATAGAGAAACTGACCATTTTTGGGTTAATGGCCATAATATATATTTATGTAACTACTGTCATCTGGAATGATCAGAACATTTTGTATAAACTACTGTATATAAGAATACAAAAAAATCATTTCACTCATTGTCACTCTGGTATGTAAAACAGTAGATGTTAATAGCACCTAACACGGTAAGGAAGAGAATAAAAACAAATATCTTTTATCTATTTGAGTACTACAAACTCATGAATGCTTTAGATTTGCTGTGTAAATGCTTACAAAAACTGCGTAGGACAGAGTACAGTCTTTTTTTTCTTAGGCTATTTTTAATTTTATTTCTACAAGCCTGTAGTCATCTGCTTCTGCTAGTTGCTAACGGAGCAATTTTCAATTAACACTATATATAATTTGAATACTTCCGATTTTAAGAAGTATATGGTGACAAAGGTCTCAAGTTAAACAATTTTTTAGAATTACAACTGTGAATATCCACAAAACCAAGTTATATTAAATTTGAATGTTTACTTGTAACGCGTTTAGTAGTCTCACAGTTGTGGTTCTTAAAATTTAAACACATTTCCTAAGAATCTTGAAAATGTCCCATGATGTTTCATCCTGTCCTTTAGTTCACAGGCAATGGTGGTCTCAAATACACTTGTTTTGTCTACACTTCTGCCTACTTGTGAAATATTAAGTTTAATTATAAGACACACAAATATTTTGTAGTACTTGGACTTTTGTAAGGTATTTGTTTTAAAAGGTGGTACGAGGAAATGAATATGCTCTTAATGTGTAGGAAAATAGAAATAAATACTGAGTTCCCTAGGTTTCAGAGTGGTAGCTGTTAGTCTGTATCAGCAAAAACAATGAGGAGTCCTTGTGGCACTTCAGAGACTAACAAATTTATTTGGGAATAAGCTTTCGTGGGCTAAAACCCCCACCTGATGAAGTGGGTGCCCATGAAAGCTTATGCCCAAATAAATTTGTTAGTCTCTAAAGTGCCACAAGGACTCCTCGTTGTTTTTGAGTTCCCTAGGAATGCCTTCTCTTATGAGTAATTAGGTTTGCTTCATATGTGATTGTGAAGTGTCACGTAGGTAGCCATTCTGAAGGAATGAAGCAGGTTAACTTTTTTTAACAAAGCTTCTTGTCTGCACTACTGATAGCAGGTAAGCCACTAAATACAAAATAGGTATTCCTCACTACGCAATTTCGGATATGATTACTTAGGGTTGAGGTAACTGCAGGATGGGGTGCAAATGCTAACTCTAAAAGGAGGAGCACATCCTGATGTGAAGTCTTTTTAACACAATTGTTGCTTTCTGTGATGAGCTGCTACTAAAACAAATTCTGTATTGCAAAAATAAATTTTCATGAACTGATTCAGTTGTGGGTTTTAATAGCTTGTAGATGGTTACTTTTTCCTGAGGTTCACAGTTCATGTATTGATGTTCCTTTTCAATTAATTTTATTACTGCCTGTATGGGTTCCTGGATTTCTTTTGCTTTAACATCTGCTTGTGAGTAATTATAGTAGATAATCTTTATTATGGAAATAAATAGAAATTACTAAAGACGTTTCAGAAACACTGTAGTCATTACATTTGGACAAAACAAAAGAAAGGAGGAATGGAAATTTAAAACCATACTGTCTACCTTTTGAAACTATGGCAGCTAAAAATGGACAAACTGGTTCTGCTTTCTTTTGTGTTGTAGCTATTGAAAAAAATAGGTCAGCAAATCCTGCTTTACTTTGGTTCTTGTTTTCCTCTTTCAAAGATGAGATTTCACAGATTAGCTTTTAGAACACAAACAGAATAGTTTTGGGTGAGTGGGAACAAATTCTCAGCGGGTAAAGGCCCAGGCCCAGATGAAACAATGTGTGCACAGAAGTACATGTGTGATTACCGAGGCAGGTACTGTGAGTATGCACACAAACCATTCAGTGACTTCAAAACAAAGAACCAAACTGAAGCCTTTTCAGGCTCCCATTCTGAAGGGAGTTAGTTTGGCCAGTACCTGTCCTGTGTGTATAGCTCAGGTAGGGAGCTCTTAACCCTCCCCTTGTCTTCAGAGAACTGCCTCAGGGAGGGAGAGAAGAAATACCACCTCATGCCCAGCTCCTCTCAGAAGGGGCGGATGGGATTCTTGACCCACCTGCACATTGTGCTTCATCGCCAGGGGAGCAGAGGTAATGTGGTGGTGCCCCTGACCACCAGGTCTCTTCGCTATCCTTTATTATGGAGTTGGAGGTAGCACCTGGAAAATGCCACATGCTCTACAGACACAAGGAAGGAAGTCAGAGTCCCTGTCCCTAAGAGCATTCTGCTCTTGCCTGATCTTACTCTGATTTTCCACCCCACCAACCCTCGCTCTCTGTCTTGCCCTGCCCTGCATGTTTTGTTTTGGGAGAAGCTTGTGAGGATCCTCATTGCTGCCACAATCCAAGAGTAGGCTCTTCTGGGGTAGGCAGCCACCCATCTCCTGGTGTGACAGCACCTTAAATACTCCTTCCATTCCTGCTGTCCCTTTTTGGGCACTATGTCAAGGCAGAGATTCTGGAGTTTTCCCTTAGCTCAGTGCCCTGTGGAGTGTATATGTATATAGTGCTTAAAGTGACAGTGCAGGGAGACTGGGAAGAAGGTTTTCAATGGGCCTTCTGTTACTGGATTTGGGGGGGAAGGGTGTGGGGGGGGGAATGGTGGGCCTCCCACTCACTCCCAAACAAGATGTGAGTGAGAAGTGGGTAGCTTGCCTGCCCCCAGAAGATAATGGGGGCTGGTGAGAGTAGACCACCAGCCACTGCTTTTGACCTCAGATATGTCTGATAAGGTGGGGAGCCCAAGCCCTTTTGGGGTCTGGCAGGCATCTAGGGAGCAGAAAAGGATGAAAGGGAAATTGGTGGATGGACATCCTCACCTGTCCCCTTGTGGAAATAGCTAGGGGACTTGGGTGGAGCCTATTCAATTATTGTTTTGGAATACTGGCTTGCACAAAATGTGAACTCATCTTTGTTAGTTTCAAAACAATATGAGAGGCTGCTTGAGAAACCTCAGATCCCAGGGAGTTCACCCTTGACGTTTTGTGAGAGAGGTAATAATTCCAGGGTCAAAGGAAACTAGAGATAGCTCAGGACAGCTGACCAGACACACAAATTGATATTTTAGGGCACTGAATATAATCCTAATCTCATTGATTTCAGTAAGGCCAGGATTACATCCACTTTGTATAGACTGCTTCATTTATGCCGGCCATATTATATACACGCAAGGCAGTGCATTTCATAGTTGGAGGTGGCTGAAGCCCCTCTGCCCCCCCAAATGTTTTCTTGCTAGAAATGAATAAGGGGGCAGAGAGGGTCAAGAGCCACATGAGTCCTTTCAAGGTTAGTCACGCTAGCTGGGAAGAATGTTTGGTGTGCAAAATTTGATGCAACAAATTGATGATCAGCTCAGCACACATCTGAATCTATCTGAAACACTGTATGGATCCACTTAATGAAATATTAGACTGTCTTGGAAAATAAGGCTTCAGGGGGGAAGAAGCACTCTGTTCAGTCGCTCAGCAATATTATGAGAGGTGGCTGCTACCTGCAATATAAGTATCGTTCAGTAATCAATTGTTAGCTGTTAATTGGTTATATACTGAGCATTTTGTTCACTTTTGATTTTCACCAGGCTGAAGAGAGACAAAGGGTAAGAGTTCTTGCTGCTTTGGAGGAACATCAGTCAAACTCCTGAATCATGTTATCATACCATAAATTGATTCTGCTCTTGTCTCAGCCAAACTTTCTGCTTTTGCATTGATAAATGAATTGATCTGCGTGGTATGTGTTCCATACCAATTTTCCCTGTGAAGTGGCTCACATTTTCCTATATTTCTTGCAGCTCATTTAAGATGAGTAAAGAGGCCTCTTTTCATTTCAGAAAATGACTTGCTGAGTATTGTCCTCAATTTCACGTTTCTGTTGGTCTGTCCATAACTGTTGCTACCCATGCTCTGCAGTGTGGTCAGTCAGTTCTGTGACTGGTGAGTCCAGGCCCAGTCTTAAGAAAAATTTTGTGGTGACATGAAGCTCTATAGATGGTTTTAATAAGTCTGAGAACAAATGGGAGTCAATCTGTACCCAGCAGCCTGATTATAGTTTTACCTTTCCATTTGTTGCAACAGACCCCTCTGTCTTTGTAAAGTGGAGACACTACAGAGTTTCAGTGTTGGCTATTCTGACTTTGTCTACGCTAGAAGCGTTACAGTGGCGCAGCTATAGTGCATCTGGTGAAGACGCTCTATGCTGATGGGAGAGCGGGATAATTACTCCACCTGTGCAAGTGATGTTGGTGGGAAAGCGTCTCCCACCGACGTAGCGCTGCTGTGGACAGTTCTTAGGTCCCTGCCACTTGCCTTGCTCATGGAGGTGGCTTTTCCCACCCTGAACGCCGTAAGTTAGATCAACGTAAGTGGTAGTGTAGACCTGCCCTGTGAGTGAAAATGTAGGCCAGTCAGGAATAATCAAACCTCCATACTGAGTGAGATACAAAGATTGCAGATTACCGAGACTGATGTTTTAAAATATGAAAAGAGACTAAAAGAATTTCCTTTTAAGAACTTAGGTGAGCATCCTACAAATGGAACCTTAAAAAAAATCAGGAGAACTACACACACACAAGGTGCCTCCTGCATGTGCTTACTGTGGCTCTATTTAGTGTGCTTGTTGCTGTGTCAATCCCAGGATATTAGAGAGACAAGGTGGGTGAGGTGACCTCTTTTATTGGACAAACTTCTGTTGGAGAGAGAGACAAGCTTTTGCGCCGCATAGAACCCTTAGACTATGTGCTGCCTACTTACGCTAAACAATCTGTTCTATTTTGCATGTTAGCTGTGACGCCCGGAGTACCTTTCCCAGACTCAAAGAAGAGTTCTGTATGGCTCGAAAACTTGTCTCTCTCACCATCAGAAGTTGGTCTAATAAAAGATATAACCTCATCTCCCTTGACTCTCTAGTATGGCTCTAGTTGAAGCAAACTGGTTTCCATTAAAAATTTAGTCTGATGCTACTTGTATTGGTTCCCATTGTAGACTCGGAGCCGCCAATGTGATATGGCCGTGAAAAAAGCTAATGCGGTCTTGGGATGCATCAGGCGAGGTATTTCCAGTAGAGCTAAGGAGGTGTTAGTACCGTTATACAAGGCACCGGTGAGACCTCATCTGGAATGCTGTGTGCAGTTCTGGTCTCCCATGTTTAAGAAGGATGAATTCAAACTGGAACAGGTACAGAGAAGGGCTACTAGGATGATCCGAGGAATGGAAAACATGTCTTATGAAAGGAGACTCAAAGAGCTTGGCTTGTTTAGCCTAACCAAAAGAAGGCTGAGGGGAGATATGATTGCTCTCTATGAATATACCAGAGGGATAAATACCAGGGAGGGAGGGGAATTATTTACACTCAGTACCAATGTAGACACAAGAACAAATGAATATAAACTGGCCATCAGGAAGTTTAGACTTGAAATTAGACGAAGGTTTCTAACCATCAGAGGAGTGAAGTTCTGGAACAGCCTTCCAAGGGGAACAGTGGGGGCAAAAGACATATCTGGCTTCAAGACTAAACTTGATAAGTTTATGGAGGGGTGGTATGATGGGATAGCCTAATTTTGGCAATTAATTGATCTTTGACTATTAGTGGTAAATAGGCCCAATGGCTTGTGATGGGATGTTAGATGGGGTGGGATCTGAGTTACTACAGAGAATTCTTTCCTGGGTGTCTGGCTGGTGAGTCTTGCCCACATGCTCAGGGTTTAGCTGATCGCCATATTTGGGGTCGGGAAGGAATTTTTCTCCAGGGCCGATTGGCAGAGGCCCTGGGGTTTTTTCACCTTCCTCTGCAGCGTGGGGCACTGGTCACTTGCTGGAGGATTCTCTGCACCTTGAAGTCTTTAAACCACTATTTGAGGACTTCAGTAGCTCAGACATAGGTTACGGGTTTGTTACAGGAGTGGGTGGGTGAGATTCTGTGGCCTGCATTGTGCAGGAGGTCAGACTAGATGCTCATAATGGTCCCTTCTGACCTTAAAGTCTATGATTCTATTATTCCTTCCCCCACTAACTTAGGGAGCAGGTTCTATGGATGTAGCAAGCTTTACTCTTCTGTTCTGGATTGGAAAGAATCTTGTAGCCTTGTAAAGAGAGTCTTTCTTTTCCTTTCATTATCTGTGCATCCGTTATGTGCTATAATCTCAGTGGCCTAGTTTCTTTACTTGGCCTAAATTATCACCACACTAACTGGCGTATACAGTTGACTACAGAGCCCACACAGGTCTTGGCCAAGTTGCTGTCACTGGTACTGTAAAGACACTCTTGCACTGTTCTGTGGTGTGACTCCTAACCCTCCCTACTGTTTTTTTTTTTTTATACATATGTATTAACCTAGAGGTTAGTAACATATTATTCCTGCTCCAGTCCAACCCATTTAAATACAGCTTTTCTATCAGCTGCTACTCTTGTGATGGAGGAATGGGCCACCCTCAGCACCGTGGCTTCTTCTCAGTGGCCTGGTGGTCAGGATTTGGCACGTCAGCTGCAGTGGAGCTTGGGTTTGATTTACCATCAAACAGCCAGTGGTGCTGCTGGGAGGTTGGTTATTTGTGAATATTTTACTGTGACACAGGTCCCAGGTTCAAGTCTGCAGAACCATGGCTGGAAAAATGAAAGTTTGTAACATGAGCTCTCAAAATGATGCTGATATACAAACATCCTTGGATGTGTAAACAAGGGTGTAGTGAGTGGGAGTAGGGAGGTGATTTTACCTTTTTGTGTGCCATTGGTGAGACCAATAAAGGAATACTGCATGCACAGTTCTTAAAAAGATGTTGAAAAACTGGAGAGGATAAAGAAAAGAGCCTCAAAAATGATTCAAGGACTGGAGAAAATGCCTTACAGTGAGGGGCTTAAAGAGTTCAAACAGTTTAGGTTATCAAACAGCAGATCGAGAGGTGACTTGATGACTGTGTATAAGAACTTTCACAGGGAGAAAATTCCAGGTATTAAATGGCTCTTTAAACTAGTGGAGAAAGACCGAACAAGAATGACTAGCTGGAAGCTGAAGCCAGGGAAATAAGTAAGGCACAGATTTTTAATAGTGAAGGTGTTGAACCATTGGAACAAACTATCCAGGGAAGTGTTGAATAATTGACCTGGATGCTTTCAAATAGAGACCGGATGCATTTCTAGAAGTTATACTTTAGCCAAACACTAGTTATTGGGCTCAATAGAGTGGTAATGGGGTGAGATTTAATGACCTGTGATATACAGGAGGTCAGATGAGATGATCTTATGGTCCCTTCTGTCCTTTAAAGTCTATGAAACTATAGGTGTAATTTACTAGATAACTGTATGTGTGTATGTGTATATGTGATAGGAGGATGCGCAAAGGAGGCAATTAGGCCTTTGATCAGCAAAGCACTTAAGCATCTGCTTAATTTCAAGCTTATGCTGAAGTCCCATTGAGTGGGAAAAGCTGTTTGTTTGTTGTCTGTTATTTCCCGGTTCAGTAAGTTCGAGAAAAGAATCATAAACTGAAAATATAGGAGGACTGATGAATTGCCCAGCAAAGAAACATAACCAGAACTTTGAAAATGTGGAGCTTCCAGGTGGATTTTTTTATACTTTCCATTGGGCTTTAAGAGGGATTATTGTAAGTAGCCATGACATGATATGTAGGTAATTTCCTAGTGTCAGGGCTGAAATTGGGATGAATAATGCTAGGTCAACAACTCATTACTTTTAATTTTGTTGAGTGGAATCTTAGTGTTTACTGTAATTATCTGCACAAATTCCACATTTCTGAATGGGAGAAACCTCCCTCAAAATTTAGTGTGAAATACAAACCACTCTAACTAGAGTGGTACCTATAAAGGATTATGTATGAGTCATTACAGCAGTGTTTGTGTTGTATTTCCTCAGACACTGGAGTAATTACTGAAATTATTGTACAATAAACCTGCTTATTTTGATAGTGCTTTACAGCCCCATTCCACAATCTGGCTGTTCAGTAAAACTAATTTATCACATGTACCTGTAGCGAGTGTGTATTAATAATGTTGTTCATTCCATGCCAGCTGTAGTGTTCTGAATCATCAAACTTATACTGGAAATTTTAACAGATCTCTGTTTGTAGAAAAGTTGACATAAGCTGCTTACCATTAGCAGAGAGAGAGAAAAATGTAAAAATGATAGAACTTTTTCACAGTGTGTACAATCTCTGTCACGTTTGCTGTTCAGAGCACATTTTATCAAAGCATGTAACCTAACAGAATTTTTTTTAAAAAGGGGGTAGGGTGGGGTTTCGATGCACATGAATAAAAATAGTATCTGCTGTATGCTAGCAGGCATTAAAAACAACCAGGGCTATCTGTACTCAAGCTTCAGATCATAAACTGATCACTAGCAGTTCAGAACACATTGTGTGGGAAATTTCTGTCAGTTCCATTATAGGAATTGTCACCTTCCACTGAGAAATACAGTATAAGCTATAGTTGGAGAAGGCATATTGGGGTAATTGTATATTGCATCTCTTCTAACAATTGCGTGACTCACAAATGCACTCATCTACTCTCTTGTGTTGAGAAAAATCTGTTACCATATTTCAAAATATTTGGCCTGATAAATTGTCGTTCTTTGACAGTACCAAAGGAGGGCAGGGGCAAGGCACAAGACTCGGGGCTGAATTACCCATATCAGTTTATTCTCAAAACCCGTTGTGCTGTCATTATTTATTTGGTAGCTCAAGAAAAAGTAGATGTGCATTTACAGATTTATATTTATATATTACGTCTGTGAGAGAGTGAAATGTGGCATCGTGTGCATATATAAAAAAATCACTTCCCTGCCCCCTTCAGTTTGATTTTGAAAGATGCCTTCAAAACTACATCCACAGAATTTGCAAATGGACCAATGTGTATATGCAAATAGGTATCTGTGAGCTTACTAATTTGGAGGCTTTTTAAAACTTGTCCCTTATGGTAAACCAGGTTTTGACAATTACAGTTATAAATGTAATTTGTTTTTTCCTAAAAATGACTTCCTTTCATTTGCAAAGTGTGTGTATAAATGTTGTTGTTTTATGATGTTTGATAGGAATCACTTTTTTTATTATTCACAACCATTCACAATCCAATATATTCTGTTCTTCTACCTTGTCTTCTTGTTTTGTAAGTAATGCAGATTCACAGAACATTGTGGGCAAGTGCTCAACGTGTTTGTCAATGGGAGTTTCATACTTGCTACAATTGCAGGATTGAGCCTTCTGCTTTCACCTGAGGCTAATGTCTGGAAAATTCACTTGTTAATGGGGAACGTTCTAGAATTTCGTTATATTGGTGTAGTCTAAATCTTTTGGTATGGTTTAAAAAAAGAAAAAAGCCCCAGCACCATCTCCAGTTGTAATGTGTCCACTGTGTCTGCATGTGGTTAAACAGTTTGTCACTTGAAAGTAACTGATTTAAGTTGGCTTTTCAGCAAGTTTTCTTGTATCAGGCCATACCTTTTGGGAGAAAAGCCAAGATTAGAACACCATGGTGATGGTAATCTAACAGTAAGAAAGCTGTAATTATTTTATCAAGTCCTAATAAAACATTTTTTGAAATCCTGTTTCTCACACTTCACTGGCTCTTTTTAAAAAAGTCTCCCCTGTCATAGAATGAACTATATTCAAGCAGCTATTTGAAAATCATCAGTCATTACTAGTTAACAGTGTAACTTATCCCTTAATGTTCATTGTTACCTTAACATGGCTGTTGCCATAGAAATAGTATAAATTAGATGTGAAAGACCTGTTTTTTTGGTTTCTGTTTTTAAACAAATCTGTGCTTTAAATATTAGTGTAGTAGGTTTTGGTTTTGACAGCTATACTTTGTTCCTATTTTATTTTTTGTTTCATATTTGTAAGGAGGTAAATTTAATTTAAAGAAAATTTAAGTTAGGGTTTTTTATTAGGTTTCAAAAATCAATGGAATACCAACAAGATAGTGTGAATAAAAATGAAATTGTCTGTACGTGTTGGGCCATATCATACTCTCAGTTTTAGGCAGAAATTTCCATGGATTCGGGGAGCTCTCCTTAAAAACTGATAATCTAGTATGTCCTGTTGCTTTTAACAAGAAGAAACAAAGCTGCTTCAGTCTGAGTAAACTATTACATATTTAAGGTTCCAGGGAATTTTTCCTGAATAGGAATGCAGGATTGGGTCCTTCAATTAGCAAGAACTGAAATCAGTTTTTAGCACTGATCAGGAATATTTTAAAGTACTGATTTCAAATGACCACCACTGTTATATTGAGTAGTTGCTTCCTCTACAAGCTGTTAAATCTATTTTAATGGGACTGCGAGAGGAGTAAGATATCGCTTTTAAGCGTGGCAAAATCCAGCCCAAAGGGACTGTGCGTTTTACTTATTTGTGCTCTTTCTGCTATTTAAGTGAAGGTACTGTGATTTATGCACACATCTTTAAATCCATGTTATGCAGACTTGTAAAATGGGGAAACTCTCTGCAAAGAAATCATGGTAGTGTTTTGGAAAGTAAGTAATCTGATCCTTGGAAAGACCCATTTTGTTAATTTTGGGTGGGAAGAAATAATTTGGGGTACAGAGGCGAATTTCAGACATTGTTTTGGCTTTAAACAGCCAGTTTTTAAACATGAATATATTCCTCATTTTTAGTATGACCAATACATGATTCTATTATATAGTTAATATCCTTTTGTAACTGAATATCAAAGTCAAATATATTAGCCTATCAAAATATTAAATATGCAAGAGTAGTATTCTACTGCACTGTTCAATTTATTCTGCCTATTTCAATCTCAGAAGAATTCGGCATGTCTGTATGTCAATTTCAAAATTAAGCTTTTATTAGAGGTGGGTGGGGCGGGGGGAGCAAACTTCTACACAGCGTTGGTCACTTCTCTTGCCATTTTTGATTGCTTGGACCATCTTCCCCTACCATTTGCAACTGCATAATGTGCCTGTGGCATCTGCAGCAATTGCTCATGTGGGAATGTAACATTAGAAAAGTATTAAATATATTTTTAGCTTCTTTTAAGTGTTTCAATGGCTAGAAAAAGGTGAGCCGGCACCATATGTCCAGCTTTAGCAAGTGCTCCATGGATCACCGTTTGAGACCCACTGCTTTAGAGTTTGTATGTTATGTTAAATAGAAAGTAATAAATGTTGCAGGACTGTTATGCCTAATTCTCATGGCTAAGGAATATTTTTTATCCCCTTGTTAAAGGTCATTTACAGTGAGGTTTTCTCAGAAAAAAAATCCATCCACTTAACTGAAGCCTTATTTTTAATCATGCTTTCTCTCCACAGAGTTTATCCCATGAAAAAGCACCCGAAGGGAATTGCTGACAGCTTGTGGAAGGGAGTTACAGTGATTGTGGCAAAATAAAACCTCGACAGCAGCAGCACAAGTATCAATCTAGCTAGAAAAAACTTGCATGGAGCTGTTGAAGAGTAGGATGTGGCTCTGCAGAGGAGGGCTCTTCCCTTTCGTTTATATTGAGATCTGAACTTTATGCTCATGAGGAGACGCGCAAGTTCAGAATGTGAGTCACACAGTGTGGTCAAGCAAGTCAGAACCAAGGGCTACCTTAGAAGACAGAAGTGCTCTTGAAAGAAGGATAGACCTATCTTTGCTTTGTTGTCATCACTGGGAACTGAGAGAGAAGTCAAAGCCAAACTGGAATAAAATGCCAGCTAAGGGCAAATACTTCTTTAATGAAAATGAAGACTGCAAGATAACAGATCCACTTTATGAGAAGTATCGCTACACGAGCCAGCAGCATCCGCTGCTTCTCCTGCTGCTCTTCATTGCAATTACTTTCTGTATTACGCTAATTATAATATTCTTTGTCATGCATGTGAGTATAACCAGGGTTCTCAGTTTGTACTGTACATTGTGTGAGGTCAGAAGGAACTTGTATCAAAGCTCACAGAAACTCACTGGGCACATGTTTCATTGGGCTAGAATGGTGTAACCCTTACTTCAGGTTAGTGGTAGCTGTGTCCATGGGAGTACCAGCATTTTGTGTGTGTGTAAATTCTAATTCCAGATTCAAGAATATGAATGTTTTTAAAAGTACAGCAAACTAAAATGTGAAATAACAGATGGGTTCCTTGGTTATGATTTCCAGTGATTGATTTTGTAGGTGGCAGTTTTTAGAGTTTAATTGTTTGGAAAAAAACTATTATGGAAATTCTTTTGGGATGGAAACAGTAAAATTGTTAAGTTAGCTGGGAGTGAGATCACTTTGCTATGTGATAGATCCAAGTTTATGGAATTACTGCTTGTGGGGGGTTAGGAAAAATACATTGTGACAAAATCTATATGTGAACAGGCTACCAGAATCGTTTGCTGGCAAATTAATCATTTGCTGGCTAATTAACTAAATAGATGTAGGGTTTGGAAAGAGTGTCTGCTTTTCTTAAATAGAACCAAAGAGTCAAATTCACAGGTAGTAAAAAGGAAAAGATGGGTGATAAAAGGGCTGGTAAATCTCCCTGTCACTTTTTAACACTCCTCTTCAAGTGCAGGTTGAATCAGGTCTTCAGAACTGAGGACCTAGACAGCGTACCCATGATTTGTGGTTCTTCTAGAGGGAAGTTTGTTGAATTTTTCCAATCATACTCTCCCTCCCCTCTTGTTCTTACAAATAACAGTAGTAATGACTTAACAATTTTCTTTAATTTTAACATAATTTAATAGAAAAACTATGCTCTGTAAGTATTAGATATTAATAAAAAATGTTGTTGGTGTAATGGATGGCATTCCCCAATATTAGCAGGTGAAAGTGCAGAAATAAATTGGGGTGTTTTTTCTTTTAGTTTTAATAGGGATTTTTCTGTTCCTGGGATTTGAAAACATGCATGGTCCCACATATAACATGACAGAAAGTACATCTGCATAAACATTGCTGTAGGAATAGCTTTTCATCTCTAATGTAATATGGTGACATCATAGTTGCATGGGTGACATTAGACACACAATTCGGTTTTGCACTTATTAAAAGGAAAGTACAGTACTAACAACACTTTTGTTCTGCTTTTAGCAGGAACCACGTCATCATCTTGCTTTCATTATTACAGTATGTACTGCTCTTGTAATATTTGCAGTCATGTACTTGCTTGTATGCATTGAATCCTTATTTCGGAGATGGCTGAAATTATTTGGGATTTTGATTTGGATCTGCTTCCTGACCATAGGATATGTGTCAGTTTTTGGAACGGGAGATAGCTTTTCAGTCTATGCATGGGAACAGGTATGTATTTCCAGTTTGATGCACTTACATTTAGAAGTGGTAATCAGTATATATTTGTTCTTAAAATTGTAATTCTATAATATTTATTCAATTCGTTTTAAGTTTACTTCTTCCCCAAACCAGTTATATTGGATTACAGGATAACACTTTTTGTTAAAGTCTGTCTGTCCCTGATCCTGCAAAAACTATGTGCATTCACATTGGCTTCACTGGGACTACTCCACACAGTGTGTGTAAAATTAAGCATATGCCGAAGTCTTTGTAAGCTCTTGGCCTTATGCTTTTAATTTAAATTACCCAAATAAAAATGTTTTACTTGTCATGAATGTACCTTAAAAGTAAATTATTTCTTCCATAATTCTCAGTGTTTTGATTCTCAGGGTGCTGATTGGGGTCCTGACTACAAAGTGGTGTTCAAGTAATTTAAAAAAAAAAAACCCCTTTCTAGCTGGGTGTGCTGAATGAAAGTGTTTTAAAATCCAGTAGAGAGGGTGAAGTGAACAATAAGAACTAACGACCCATCCGGGCATTGCGGGGTGCGGCTGGAGTTGATGACTTGGTATCTGCGACCAGAAAACTGACAATTTTATGAAGCCAAAAAGTGATAACCTGTAGGAAACTCCTCCTAAGCTCTGATAACATAAGCAGAGCAGGTTTTTTTTTTTTAAGAAAAGAAAAATGACTTTTTATCTAATGATACTGACCCTTCCCACCCGCCCATCCTTTTCTGAATAATGAAAATTAGAAATGATCTACTAGACAATCAGAATGTGATTTCCATTATGACTGATGTCCAGCCCAGTGATATGTTGACTGCAGACTTCAGCTACTGCAGCTGTACAAGAGTTAAAGGTAGCAGCATGTATACCGGGGTGGGCAAACTTTTTGGCCTGAGGGCCACGTCGGGGTTGCAAAACTTTACAGAAGGTCGGTAGGGAAGGCTGTGCCCCCCAAACAGCCTGGACCCCACCCCCTATCTGCCCCCTCCCACTTCCTGCCCCCTGACTGCCCCCCTCAGAACCCCCGACCCATCAAACCCCCCACGCCCCCTCCCCTTGTCTCCTGACCGCCCCCTCCCGGGACCCTACCCCCTATCCAATCCCCCTGCTCCCAGTCCCCTGACTGCCCTGACCCCTATCCAGGACCGGCGGGCTAGAGCACTGGCGGTGTGGCAAGGTGAGGTGATGCTGTGGTGGAGAGGGGAACAGCAGGGGAGGGGCCAGGGGTAGCCTCCCCAGCTGGGAGCTCAGGGGCCGGGCAGGACAGTCTGGCAGGCTGGATGTGGCCTGCGGGCTGTAGTTTGCCCACCTCTGATGTATACTATAAAGCCATAGATCCTCAGGTTTATTGCTTAAATTGCCTCTGGTGAGACTTGGCCTTCAAAATCATTCTACTTAGAAGTGAAATTTTAATACAAAATTTATGGGGAGAATCTCATCTCAGACATGGGGGAAATTATTTTAATTGTTCAGGGTTGTTGGGTTTTTTTGCTCCTGTAACTAAACAAAGGTCTGGCTTTGCTTCTTTAAATGCTGCAAGACATAATGTGGGTTGATATCTTTGACTTTTTTTTTTTTCTTTTTTCAATGTGAAGACCATATTATAAGAGGTCAGCTGGAACAGGAATTTTCTGCCTTTCACCTTCCGATGTGACTTTAAGTACTATCTTTGGTCACAAGTGAAGCTTGTGTGTTTCCTTATCTGGTCTTCGTTTGTCCATGTTACAAAACCATCATATGGTATTTAGAATTTGCCATGAGTGAGAATCTCCCCAAAGGAGGCTGATGTCTGGAAACCACAGGAAGCTGGGGTTGAAGTGAAGCGGGAGAGCTGAGTGGGTAGTCTTGCAGTGTGTCTGTCACAGTACTTGACTCAAGTATTATGAGGCCCCATATATAGGTACCACCGGCTATAACAGAAATCCATAAATATGGATTTAATGATAGACTTTAATAGTGCCTTCTGAGCCATTATGCTTTAGCAGGCCAATGGACATCTGTAAACTCTTTAACCGTGCCTTCAAATGTATGTTTATATGCAGTAGTGATTACTCTGTTGTATCAGCTCCATGAAGGATTATTTGATTTTCGGGTCAATAAAATATCAAGCAAATAAACACACGCAAGCTGTTTTGGTATTAACATTATAATAAGAACTTAAAGCACTTGGGAAGTTTGAAATTGAAGGAGGTAGCTCCATCCTTGCTTTGTACTGTTCTTGATACATAATTCAGATGTAAGTTATGTCATATGATGTCTGCAGTATATCTGCACCTTTACCAAAGGAGAATGAGACAAATTAAGGGTCAAGTGTCCTCTTTAAGCAACTGGTTTGGCTACATTTGTATTATAACTTTATCCAGTTTCCTCAAAGCTTTTATGAACACTACACTCCTTGTGATTTTAACTGTTCCATTGAAATGCCAGTGCTAGAGGATGCAGCCTGAAGAAAAGTCAGAATGCTTATGTTTTCCCCCTTGCTCTGGCACCTAATAACAGATTTGCCCTTTTTCTCTTTAAAGGTGCCATTCTTCCTGTTCATAATCTTCACAGTTTACACCATGTTACCCTTTGGGATGAGAGATGCTGTCATCATCAGCATCCTTTCTGCAGTGTCCCATATTGTATCCCTAAGCATTACAGTGACACGAAGTCCTGACTCAGGCCAACAACTCATTACATTTCAGGTAAGGAAATGCTATTTGTTAGAATATTCAAATGTCATAGGCAGCATTTCCAATAGAACTGGGCACAAACCGCAAAGTTCAGCTATGGATGCAAGCTTCCACTTAGTTCAAGGGTTTGGGTCCACCTCGTACACAAGGAAAACTTAACTTCGGGATAGCTACATGAAAAAATCCACACCCCTCAGAGCCATAGCTATACTGATGTAAGCCCCGGTGTAGACAGCGCTAGGTTGACAGAAGAATTCTTCCATTACCTAGCTATCACCTGTCAGGGCGGTGGGTCATCTACGGCTGTGGGAGAAGCCCGCCCGTTGACATAGGTAGTGTCTACACTGAAGTGCTACAGCAGCGGCGCTGTATCATTTTAAATGTAGACATGCCTTCCTTTGCACACTTCACTAAAAGGAATGGCAAATGATACCCATTGGTAAATACTTACTTTTTATGTACAATGCATATCTATTTTTTCAACACAAATGAGGAGACAGAAAACGAAAGGGACGACCAATTTTAAAAAATAATCTTGGGACAACATTAAGAACAACATTTTAAAAAATAATGAAAGGTATTTCTGTTAGCATTATGATTTCTAGACTATTATGAAACAGCATCATGTTTAAGGTGTCTTTGATCATAGACCCTCGGGAGATAGGAAAAGTACAACTTTACGTGTAGTTTAGTTGCTTTCATTCCATGGTTTTAGAAAGTATGCTGCAGCCTTCAGGGAGGATTTTACAATTGAAAAAAAAAATCACTCAAGTTACTTGAGTGTATTTAGTAGCAGAACAAGTCTATCAAATGAAATTCCCTTTTTGAATGAATGAAATATTTTTATTAGTGATTGGAACAAATGCACTGGCGTCCCCTAAAACTGAATGCTGTACCTTTTTTGTGATAAAATTGTATCTAGACCAGTGGTTCTCAAACTGTGGGTCAGGACCCCAAAGTGGGTCACAACCCTGTTTTAATGGGGTCGCCGGGGTGGCTTTAGACTTGCTGGGGCAGAAGCTGAAGCCTGAGCCCCACTGCTTAGGGCTGAAGCCCAGGTTACAGGTTACCTGGGGCTGAAGCTCTTGGGTGTTGGCTTTGTCCCCCAGCCCGAGGTGGTGGGGCTTGGGCTTTGGCGCCGTTCCCTGGGTGGCAGGCCACTCCTGGGGTCATAGTAATTTTTGTTGTCAGAAGGGGGTCGTGGAGCAATGAAGTTTGAGAACCCCCGATCTAGATCACTCTGAAAAAATGTGGAGTTCTAGAATCACTGTATTCATGTCCTCATGTTACACGCTTCTCCAAAAGGAAATAGCAATTTGTTGAATAAAGGTGTGCCATATATTAGTCACATTGCTTAATATACTACTGGAAGTCACTCTGATACCATGGTGATGAACACAGTATAAGAACAGTAGAATAGAATATTAGCACTCAATACTACATGTGATTGGCTGTATAGTATAGAATACAATAGTATAGTAAGTGGCACCATTTGACTAAAAGACAAAAGATAGACCTGTAGCCAAAAGGCAGAACTGTGATGTCAAAAACTGAAAAAAAATTTGGTAAGTTTCATCCTGCAAATTACTTTTTTGTGTTTTTTATAAAGATAACTCGTGAAATTCTAGAATTTCCCGAGATATTTTCCATGAGAGAGCTAACCCATATAACAAATTAATATGAGAAGCAGTAAATTACCAGATGAAATAAGTATGTGGTAGTAAATATAAACAAGATATCAGATTATCCTCAAGTAATCTAATGTAGTTATACCATGGACATCTGTGATTTGCAGCTGTCCTTTTGTAGATCTTCTTTTAAGAACAATCTTTTTGTTTGCAGTCTGCCTTGGCTATGCTTATCAGTTTTTCCCTGTGATCTTATCTCTTACAGCTGCAATACGTTTTCATGCATCATGTGTTTTGATTATGTTTTAATTTTCACAAACAAACATTGTTATAGTCCCTCTCCCCCCCACCTCCATTGCTACTTTATGCATATTTTCTTTTTTGCCCCTTTTTAATTTAATTTAAACTTGATTAGCACAGTCCAATGCTAGCAGCTTTGTTAGGATTCTAAGCACATCATCCTTGTTTCATTATTGCATTTAAAAATAATTAGATTTTCTATTGCCTCTCACAGCAGGGGGAAACATTAATTATTGGCAGAATGACCTACTGCTGTAACCTTTTGGCTATTTCATTGTCAGGGGGACATACCATTTGAGTTTAGCACAGTCATCCTCTATTGAAAGATAAATTAAGTCTTTATGGGGCTGCCATTTAGGATATTTTCAGTTACTAAGGGAAGGGATGGTCTGTTCCTTCTAAAGGAAAAGTTTTTTGATCGGTATTTATTGTATTTCCCCCCCCCCCCACCCCCATGAAACACGTGAGCCTGGTGGGGATTTTGCACAAGTGAGGGGGAGTGTAGTTCAGACAAAAAGGCATTTTGGAAATTGACAAGCTCTTTTTGCTTAGAGCCAACAGTCATTTTACGTGTCTTAGGGAACTATATGGGAAAACACTTACTACAGTTTCCTTCAATTTATTTGCCTTGTGGATGACGTGTGCTTTAGATATCAGGCTTGTTTACAAGAACATGCGTCACACATTGTTAAACTGAATTGATTATTAAAAATATATTTCTTTCCATCTGTACTTTATACGGTTAAATCACTGTGTCACTAATACTAGTGGCCTTCATTCAAGGACTTGAAGTGAATATAACTAATTTGGGGGCACCCTTATCAAACAGTGGAAACCCCTATTGGTGCACTCCTTCCCGGCCACTTTCTTTCTATTCCAAAGCCAGGAATCTACTGTCCTGTCACAGCTTTGGAACAAAGGTACTGAAATGTAGCCCTGAAGCTGCACATGATCACTCTACTGTAATTAAAGAGAATGTAAAACACAAATCTGAATTTGTTGCAAAGTACTCAGAAACAAGCCAGCGCTTAGCACCGCTCCTTTCCCTCACCAGGAGGAGCAGAAATCTTTTATAGTGTATTTTTGATTAAGTGCCAGAATAAAAGAGTGTGTGTGCATGTGTCTGTTTTGGAAGGTGAGGGAAAAGATGTGTGTTCCCTAAATTGCTGGGTTGGTGGGAGGGAGAGGTAACAATCTGACAGTTCCTAACAGCATATGGTATGTACCAGCCCCACCTTGTCGGTGAGTTTCCACAATCATTTGGCAGACGCCGCCTCCAATCTATCCTGCCACTTTGAAAAAAAGATAAATAGCTAGAATAAGGAGGGCAAGCGCTGTGATTCAGGCTTTCTGAATATTTTATACATGCATGTCATCTCTCAGTAAATGAGGTAACTCATGACAACCTTATTTCCTTCCCAGACAAATGCTTGTGGTAGCGTGAGGTCACTGCTCTTTCTAACATTTGATACTCATTCCATTGTTAGCAGCAGATCTGTTTTCAATACACTAATCAGAGTCCAGAGCAGCCCCTGTGTATTAAAAGCTCCCATAGTAATGGAATCAGAGTCTAATCTAAATGACTTCACTAACTGTACTTGGCATATGTTTTCAGAAGTGGTAGTGATTTCAGGTGGCTCAGGCCTTGTCTACACTTGAAATGCTGCAGCGGCACTGCAGTGCTTCCTGGAACTCAGTAAATCCAGGCTATTTCAGAGCAGGGATCGAAGGGCATTGGAGAGGCCCAGAACTCAGCCTGCCAGCTGCGTCTTCTCTATTATTTCAAGGGGAGTTTAGTGGCCCTACAAACTGCAACTGTGGCAATGTTCATAGGGGGAGAGAGGATCTCACCCTTGAATAATTCCCTGGCCAGCATCGGCTGCAAGCCTTGTAGCTTTCCCATGTTGTAGCAAAATAAAATAGACATAATTGATCCTGTGGCTTCTGCCCACACTTTTCTGAATAGCAGCAGTGAAAATTTACCAAACTTTTGTTAATTTCACAACCCTTAAAGGCTAGACAATTTAAAAAAAACAAACCAAGATGCTTGCGTT
Source organism: Natator depressus (assembly GCF_965152275.1). NCBI lineage: Eukaryota > Metazoa > Chordata > Testudines > Cheloniidae > Natator > Natator depressus. The sequence continues at coordinate 16,753,064 of NC_134245.1, read as the reverse complement.
CTGCAAAAAATGATTGGTTTAGCCCTATGCTTCTGTTGCAAGCATGGAGTTTGGGGGGAACGTTTCCCACTTGTCATTGGTTAATGGATTTTTTTCAAGTCCAATCCGTTGGATTGTACCTGTCCAAGAGGCAAGTGTGGTCCAGTTTCAACCTTATAGCTTGCCATCAAGAGGATTTGCCTGTTAGCTCCTATTGTTGGTTCAATATCCTCCTAGATAGGCCAAAAAGAAAAGGAGTACTTGTGGCACCTTAGAGACTAACCAATTTATTTGAGCATGAGCTTTCGTGAGCCACAGCTCACTTCAGATAAATTGGTTAGTCTCTAAGGTGCCACAAGTACTCCTTTTCTTTTTGCGAATACAGACTAACACGGCTGTTACTCTGAAACTAGATAGGCCAGTTGCTCTTTGATCTTTAGATGTTACAATTAAAAGTGTAATTGCCTTTTTCTTGAGTCATGATACCTATTAATTCTTCATCAAAATGCATCCACTTGACATGGTTAATTTTCTTTTATTAGTTATTAAATCATGCTCCTTTCAAACAGGGTCTCTTGACCTTCAGATATTTTGCCAAAATAAACTTACCTATGATTTCCTTAATTTTTTCCTGGTGCCTTCTGTTCAGGTAAACACGTAATTTTAAATTACTACCACTCTGGTATTGCTAAATGAGTTCAGGTAACACCTGTCCCAGAAAGGGCTTGTTCACGTGCAAATAAAGTCCATGCTGGGAGACCGTGAAGAGTTCTTAGTTTATAGATTGGAATAGGATACAAAATTAGATAAGTACATATACTGAAAGGATTAAACCTGCTATAACCTGTCACATGAGCTTTGGTTACTTAGGGCACAGTTACACTAGAGAGTTTACTGATGCAGCTGTGCTGCTGTAAGCTCTCTGATGTAGCTGCTCTACACTGACAGGAGAGAGCTTTCCTGTCGGCTTAGCTACTCCAGCCCCCACAAGCGCCAGTAGCTGGTGGTGGGAGAAGCTCTCCTGCTGGCATAGTGCTGTCCACACCGGCGCTGATGTCGGCGTAACTTATGTCGCTCAGGGGGGTGATTTATTCTCCCCCCATAGCGACATAAATTATGCCAACATAAGTTGGAGTGTAGACCTAGGTGAAGGCATATTCTGGTATTGTGAGACTGATTCATTTGAGATGAAGAAATCAAGGCACGCATTTTCAGACTTGTACACCTAAGTGTATGACTGGACAGAGAGCCAGTAGCTCCTTTGTGCCCTTCCCCTCATATCTCTCCCTCCTAAACACCATGAACAAACATGCTGTGTTGGATCAAAACTTGCCTGCTTCCTGAGGTTTGGCTTTATTAACCAGGTAGCTCTGAGGGTTTGGGGGGGTGTTGTGAGGGCTATAGTCACCTCAAAATGTCCCTTAGATCTTCTGTAGCCACCCTGTAGCAGCTGCTGCTCTCCCGCTGCCCATCTCTGAAGGCAGAGCAGAGAGAGGTGGCTGCTGGCCTGGCGCCCAGCTCCAGTAGCAGAGGAGAAGAAAGCCTGGGCGGGAGGCTGGGATGCCTGAAAGCACCCCCGGCCCATGTCTCTGTCCACTGGGCAGGCGGAGGGTCTAGTGTTCCCCAAAATGGCCCAGACTGACCTGCTCCAGCCCAGACTCCTGGGCCCTGCCCCCAGCGGTCGCTGCTCCCTGAGGGCTCTGTGGCCCCAGAACTGGGTCCCCCTGCCTGGGTGGCTCTTGCTGGCTGCGAGCAGCCAGTGCCCCACACTGCTCGGCCATGGCCATGGGGTGGGACCACAGAGGGGGCAGAGCCATGGAGAAGGGAGGGGCCTCATGGCAAGGGGGGAGCAGACCACTCAATTTTCTGATCCACCTGAGCCCCGCCCCCCCCCCCCACCGGGAAGTGGCTGACGCTGCTCCTGGGGTAACTCAAAATATAAAAACAAACTCTAGCCCAATCCCTGCCCCCAGACTTGGCTGTTGTTCCAAGGGTTCCTTTCAGACCCAGACCCTAGATTCATCTCTCAAAAGGGCGACATCCACGCTGGACTTAATGAGCCACGGCTGTTACAAGGCGTCAGCAGCATTAGTCTCTCCTTGTTTGAACGCTTACCAGGGTGCATTCACAGAAGAACCCAGCTAGTCTGAACAGTTTCTGGTGTGTCCATGTCTGATGAATACATACATCAGGGTGGTAACTTGCATGTGCATACATGCATGTACTTTTGGCATAGGTATGTGCCCATGGAGTTTGCTGTGCCTAAAACAGAGAGTCATAGTTGACAGCCAGAAGGGACCGTCAGATCATCTAGTCTGACCTCCTGTATATCACAGGTCAAAGCACTACCCAGCACTTGCACACTAAACCCAGCAACGGAAATGAGACCAAAGTATTACAGCCCGCAGGAGACTAGACTAGTATGTGCCACAGGGAGAGAATAGGAGTGACTGAGGTGTGCTGAGGCCGCTGCAATGTCACGAAAATGATTGAGATACACCCAGATCATGCTGGCAAGTGACCTGCACCCACACACAACGGGAAGACCAAGACACTACTTGGTTACTAGTAGGTTACTACTGCCCGTCTGATCTCGGGGAAATTCCTTCCCAACCCCACATATGGCGAACAGTTAAACCCTGAGCATGTGAGCAAGAACCAGCCGGCCATGCAGCTGAGAGAGAGAATGCTTGGTGCCACCTTGGAGCCCGGGCTTATTCTGCCTGATATCCCATCCCCAGTCAGGGCCATTGTTGATGCTTTAGAGGAATGAGACCACCCTCCCGCCCCCCGCCGAGTGCATTGTGGGTATAGGGAAATCCCTGCCTGATCCTTGCAGTAGTTAGCTGAAAACTTGAAGCATGAGCTTTTAGGAATATAAGATATAAACTGGAAGTGATCCCTACGGCTGCCTGCCCCCTACTATTCTGAGCAACCTTGTCATACAATTGAACTCATAAATTTGTCCAGCTCTCTTACAACTATGAAGTTAGCCCCCAAGCTGTTCCAGAACCTCTCACCTCTGATGATTAGAAACCTTCTTCTAATTTCCAGCCTGAATTTGTTCATACTCGTTTGCTTCTCTGCTAACTTTGCCCTTTGGCTTAAATAGCTCTTCACCCTCCCTGGTGTTTACCCCTGTGATGTACTTAGAGAGAGTAATCACATCCCCGTGTCAGCCATCTTTTTGTGAGGTTAAAGAAGCTATACTCTTTGTCTCCTCTCATAAAATAGGCCCTCCATTCCCCTGACCATCCAAGGAGCTCTTCTCTGCATTTGTCCAGCCTTTAACATGGGTGACCAGAATTGTACGCATTCTAGTATTCTAAATGAAGTCTTATCAGTGCCTTGTACGATGGCATTAATACCTCTCTCTCTACTGGAAATGCCTCGCCTGATACATCCTAGGATCAGATATGCCTTTTTCACAGCTGCATCATATTGGGAACACTTGCCCCAGTGGCAGGCACATGTCTGCAAACATGGGCCTTAACTTATGTGACTGAATCCCTCTTGTGTTTTAATGGACTAACATGAATGAGTTAAATAGAAGTACTCATGTTATTGAGTTAGCGTGTATTTAACACACGCAAGTTGGCTAACAAAGTTTGGTGGTGGTTTGAAAAAGCTTGTGTGAAAGGATGGGAAAAACTTGAGCTTTTTCTTATGTTCTGGACAAAAACATTTTAAGTTTCTTCAGTATAGAATACGAATCAAACTCTTCTGCGGCGCTTTTCTTCTCTTGCAGTTACTTTTTCTTCTCTTGCAGTTACTTGCCAATGCTGTAATTTTTCTTTGTGGTAACCTGATGGGTGCATTTCACAAGCATCGGATGCAAGATGCTTCATGGGATTTGTACAGATACACCTTAAAGTGCATTCAAGTCCGAATGAAACTGAAGATTGAAAAGAGGCAACAAGTGAGTAAAAGCCTCTATTACACGAGTTATGCGTTTTCTTTTGGGTGATGTGTGTCTTTTTTTCTAAGTTTGTGACTGATGCATACTGAAAGGCGTGGTCCAATCCCTATGAAAACCACCTAATGTTAAAAACAACCATGCCATTGACAATAGAGAGGGGGAAATTAAAGGGAGAAAGCTGCTTTGTGTGTGGTTTGTCTTAGTCCAAAAACGTAGAAAAAATGACAAATCTGTACATACTAGACATAGTATTTGAAACCAGAAGTTGATTATCAATCATTTACCTGTTTTCCTAAAATAATAAAATGTAAAATAATCTCAGGCAATTCAGAAGAAAAGTAATTCTTAGTCTTCAGATTTGTATTGATGAGAAACCTTTTTAATTAAATTCAGCAACGATCCTGCCTTCTTTATGCAGATGTTGGATGTTTGAAATTCTGTAGTCTTATTCTTTCCTGGAAGAGCACTTGAAGATGTTCTTCTTCTTCTGCTAATGCAGAGACGATAGAAATCTATTTTTAAAGTAGCCAACCAAGTAAACAAAAATTTTGCAGTATTATGTAAAATAAATACACTGAAAACATTTTGTGCGTGCCAAATAATTACTTGCTTTGCATTGATAGAAGTGAATAACATTAAACACTATGAAACTTTGACATTCATACTGATGTAAGATGTAATTTTGTATAATTCAGTCGTAAACTAGCATTGATGGCTAGTTACTGTAAAGCTCTAACAGCAGGAGCAACCCCTTATGGTAGGCAAAGAATTTTTTTTTCTATCTGGGTTTGGTGTTTTTCTGCCTTGATCAGCTGCTCTAAAGGCTTTTTCGTTCCTACCTCTGTGTGCCCATTTTACTTACCCAGACTCAGCTGTTGCAGTCTCCTCTGGCTACTTCACCAAGCAAACACCATTATTGCCAGACTGTTAGTCTTATACACAGCATGCTTTCTTTTCCCCTCTTGTAGGCTGCTTAACAGCGTTTTTGTGTGTGTTGCATATACAGTGAGGCCAATCCTGAAAACATTGATCCAAGAAGGGCTCACTGCTGACTTGTTTTTAACAAACACACCCAAGTGGTTTTTTTTGCAAACAGTGTTTCATGATAAAATGAGGGTTTCGAAATTGCAGATGGGGGAAGAAGAAGAAAACCTTTTGAAATTTTATAGCAATGGTTGGATTGTTGGGGTGTTTCTTTAAATGCATGTGGGAACAAATGATCTAGAAACATGGGTTTTCCACTTGGGGGTTGCAACCGTTACCTTGAGGTCACAACTATCCTGCCTTTCCCATATTGCTAAGTGGAAGGAAAGGTCCCAGTATGGAAAAGGTTGAGAACTGCTGATCTAGAGCAGTGGTCTCCAAACCGGGGTGCGCGGCAGCAGGAGCGCCGCTGGACGGCACTCCGCCGTTCTTTTTCTTTGGCGGCAGCTCTGCACGTCCACGGCTGGTGTTCCCCTCTGGCGGCGCGCCCGGAGCAGGTCTTCTGGTCTTCTTCCGTCCGCGGCGCCCTGCGGCAGGTCCTCCGGTCTTCACCCCAGGGGTGCGCGAGCCAAAAAGTTGGGAGACCACTGATCTAGAGTGCTGCATGTGTATGGTGATCTCAGCTCATAAACTGTGAGCTAAAAGGAGAAGGCTGAAAAGACAGAGTTGGCTGAATTGGAAAGAAGACACCACATTACTAATGTCCAGTCTGCCCTTTATTGCCTATCTTACCAGATGAGATGACAAAGCCCTAAAAAAAAAAAAAAAATCTTGCTATAAATGCTAATTTTTTTTCAAAGATAGCTAGGGAAGCATCTAATCAGCTTGCACTAGTATCAAGCTTTCTGTAACCCACTTGACTGATCCTGCTGTGGTAACTTGCCCTTTTCTTTTCTTTTTTTTTTTTTTTTTTTGTCCTGGTGCCCTACTTGTAGTTTTGCAGCCTACGTGTAGTTTTCCTTGCCACCTACATTGTTTGTCAGATTCCCAGCTTTCCATTTTCCTTGCCCCACCAACCAGGAAGATGTGAGAAGGGCAATTTAATTTCTGAACAAATGACATCGACCGGTAAAGTAACGTTATCTCACATTAAAGAACTGTTCTGTCATGTTCAGTATGGTTCTGTTGTCACCCTAATTGTTCACTAACCTCAAGTCTCCCAAAAGACCAGGGAAGGGAGACTTTGGCTTCTTTTTCCTTGGGGAGGCAGTGGAATGTAGGTTTCTCCATAACAAGATCAAACTATATTTCTGTCTAATCCTCCTGCACAGCAGAAGGAAGAGCAGTTCTTGATGCTTCAGAAATAAGGTGACATTTTCCCCCCCACCCATACTCATCACATACACATAACTATTTATGCAATGTTGTAGGTGAGAGAGAATCCTTCTCCCTGCACAGGCTACAGATTGGTACCCAGAACCATTTGTCAACCTCCTAAACTCCCACTGCTGTGGCTTTCCATCTTCTGCTGTATTTTCTCATTTTAAAAAGGAAAACAATATTTTAGTGAAATTCGACTACACTTTCAATGTGATGGGGTGCAGAGAGAATTCCTGGTCATCGACCTTGGTCTATCAGGCCAAGGAGGCTAACTTAAATCCACCCTTTAATTGCTTCAGCAAAGGGATTTCTGCAGTCTGTGGAGAAGAATGTTGGATCAGTTCTGAGTGTGCTCATTCTTTGAAGGATCTTATGATCCTTTTTATTCCAGGTAAGCTCTTCAGAGTATTGTTGGTTTCATTCCTCTGCAGGGAGCAGCAGATGACTTGAAAGCAGTGATACTCCTGCTTTTCTTTTATTCTTGTCCACCGACTCTTGTTCCCCGGTCAGAGGTGTAATTTCATTACCATGTGTTTGTTTGGGCATATGGGACAAAGCTTTATTGATCTCTGATTAGCCCAGCAACATAAGTAATTTCTGAGGAAAGGATTCAATTAAAAGGCTCTACCTCAATAGCCTTGAGTAACTCAGTTATGTTAGCATTTTGGCAGTAGACTTTTCTATTTAAAGTCTCCTCTCCAGGATTTGAATTAATCAAGTGCTTCCTCCAGCAAGGAAGGCAGTTAAATTCTTCACATCATGTGCTAAGAGTTCAGATGGTTTGAATATTTTATAGTCTGTTACTTCTACAGAGTGAGCTTTTGAGTCTGAACGTCTATCGAAAGATGCTGGAAGCCTGCTGAGGAGAGGGAGACTGCAAAAAATTGAGAGAAGAATGTTTGTTTCACACTGACTGGGCAAGCTGTGCTATAGAACCTGTTTAGTCCGTCTTGAGTGCCTACCTCAGGTGATAGGTCTGGCTTCCTGCATCTCACTCTGGGCAGAGCCATGTGGTTCAACCACTCTGGGACTGGATCTCTGGGCTGCAGCCCCTCTGCCCCCACTTCCCAACTGTATTAAGCTAACAGTATAAGGATTTGCGGGTCTAGACTCCAGGGTTGTGGGGTCCTGGGCAACTGATGACTCCACTGGGGAGCCAGGCAGAGCAGCATCCCAAAATTACTGCAAGGTTAGGTACAGCAGGAAGTACTGCCTGAAGAAACAAGCGACAGAACCCTGCAGCTGCCTGATTGGTCAACACCAACTATTTAAACAAGAAATCTGCCCTAGGGAACCATCTGAGCAACAATGCAGACTCTGGCTTCCTACTGCTAAAGATCTCTCCTTTTTGCCCGATTGTGCTCCCAACTCCTGCCTTTTACCCTGGCCCAGCTTGACCTTAGTACCTGACTCACCTTGGTAACTAGCTTGCCTTCAACCCTGGCCCAGTGGACACTACTGGGCCAGCCACCAAACAAGCCCAACTGTGAGCGGTATCTGTAAGAAATTTCCCTCCAGAAGCCTGTGACAGAATAAGTTTGCAGTGACAGAGAAACAGCTTCCTCAAAACAAAGCATTTGTTCATCCAAAGGTACAAAGCACACAGAGCAAACGTCTAAAACAAAATAAATGTCTAAAACAAAAAAGGCCTATACATGCATATCCCCTTACTTATCCTGAATTTTTCCTTGCAAGCTTTGGTAGGCTCCGCTCAGCCCAGTTACCTCCATAGCCAAGTTAGGAAAAATAGACAGCTTGATGCTGTTTGTGTCTCTTTCTGTCAGTATGGGCCTCTGTCAGCATGTTGACGGCTCACTCAAACCTCCTTTCTGCGTAGGCCATCATCTTTAAGGGTTTAGTATACTCGTTGGTGGAAGAGTAAACTTTTGCTAACCTGGAGGGAGCCAAGCAGGGCCATTCTCCAATTAATAGCTGCCCACATTGTTCCCTTCGTCCTTGTTTCAGTTGCTGTTTGCTTCCCCCGTACAGCCTCCTTTGTTGCCTTCAGGCAGGATAATGTCAAACCAGTAAACTGAGGTGCATGTAATATTTTAAAAAATCATGCATACACTCATAACTCTCGAGAGCAGAAAAAAGAATCCTTTATTGAAAGCCTGAGCTGCAACACTCAGAAACTGCTGAATTAAGGAGACTTCTTTTTTTATCTTCCCCCAATAATTTTCTAAAACACTGAGATTCCTAACATGGTATTTCAAATAACTTTACGTTATTAAATCTTTTTTCTTCTCAGGAAAGCTTGCTTTTATCTATACTGCCAGCTCATATCTCAATGGGAATGAAACTAGCCATCATAGAGCGACTGAAGGAAACCAATGACGATAGGCAAATGCATGATAACAACTTCCATAGTCTGTATGTGAAAAGGCATCAGAATGTTAGGTAAGTAAAGAAACTTGACAAATGGTTGCATTAAGACATGCTTCTGCTTTTTAATACTTGGTCTATTTACTGATGGTGAGGAGTGTCATGGTTGCGATCAGACAGGTTGAATGAAGAGTTTATGTTCAGATGCTCTGAATACATCTGCCAAGGTGAGAGGAGGGAAGAGAACTGGTTTGAAGTTATTTTGCCAGATTTGGGATTTCTTTTTTTCATTGCAATGGTAAAAAACCCCAATTACCTACCCTCTTTAGTTGTCCAAATCCACATCCTGGACTGGGTAAAGTCAGGTGTTTTTTTAAATGTGTTTTCATGTCAAAGTGAGCTTGTTTGAAGACTGTGGGCCCTAGACTAGCATGCTGTATTTTAAACTTAAATAAAAATAAACCCACAGAGAGAGGTGCTCTGTTAGAGATCTTTAGTATTGAACCACAGTGCAATTAAATCTCCATATTATTATGAGAAAACAAAGATAATTAAAATGTGACTAAATAGTGTGTCCTTGTCCAGCATCCTGTATGCAGACATTGTGGGATTCACTCGTCTGGCTAGCGACTGCTCTCCAAAGGAGCTGGTAGTGATGCTGAATGAGCTCTTTGGGAAGTTTGATCAAATTGCAAAGGTAGGTGTTGCTCTTCATTATGTGAATGGGGGTAAATGCCACTGTTAGAAAACTACTAGTTCCAAGCTCCTGGGAGTGAGTCCTCCTGCGTTGGGAAGTCTGGGTGATGCAAAACACAGGGTAGGAAGTATTCGCTGGAGATTCTGCTTGGCCTGACTTTCAAGCTAATAAAAATCCCAGCAAAAGGCAAAATTGATTTAAAAATCTCTAAAAGAACCAGGAAAGCTATTTGAGTGCCAGGAGGAGGGTTTGTGATATGAAACCAGGATAGTTCTCTGGGATTCTACTTTTCAGCTCTTCTGCTGAATCACTGTGGATTTCTGGGTGAGTTCCCTAACTCTCTTCGTGTTTTGGTTTACCCACCGGGAAAATGGAAGCAGTAATACTTATCTGCAAAACCTCAAAGGGGGTTGCAATGCTGAATTCCTTAACATTTCTAAAATGCTTTGAAGTCCTCTAAAGAGCACTGTATGAAGTGCAAAATATTGGGATATTTTAGTTATGTAATACAGTAATAAAATTTGAACATTGGGAACTGTACAATATAAAACCATGTCAGAGACCATGTAGCATGAAAAAGGGGTTTGCGCTATTTGATTAATTTTTTTTAGAGTGGAATTATATTTGCAGTATAATGTAGTGATTGAGTCACATTATAGAATATTTTGTCCTGTTTTCCCTGTAATTAGTCATTTGCATGTATACAATTTGACCTTAGGCTGGCAGAATGAATCATTGTAACATCTGCTTTTGATATACTTTTATGAAGCAAATGGGTAAAGAATTTCAGACCAATCTACCTTTGACTATTGTGCCAAAAACGTCAAATTAATATAGCTAAAGGGGAAACTATGTTGGTAAAAATACTGCTTGTGATGGCATGGGCTGTCTGCCAATGTTCTCAAAATTACTTTTATCTGTACCTATGATAAATATGGAACAAATTATAAAATGTGGATTGCAGTGTCCAGCAAGAACATGCCTATTAAAACTGAAGGCTCAGAAATCTGGAGAATGTATGCAAATACCTTCTTGCCCTAACTTGCATAGTTGATAAACACCTCTTTATTTACAGACGTGATCTCAAACGTCCTGATGACCAGAACTTAAGACTGTAGCATAGAATGAGCTTTACGTGTTTAGGAACTGCTATGTTCCTGGCTAGCTCTGGCATCTCCCTGGTTTGCTATTCAGCTAACTCTGGCTACTCCTTTAAAGCTGTTCCCCTTGCATCTCCTTGTCCTGGACTGGGTGGAAGGCTGTTGAGAGTCCTATCTAACGATTTTCCAACTGTCCGTGTTATGGAGCTAATATAACTTCAAAAGAGTAAAGCTGCATTTTATTTTGTCCTGTAATGTACAAGAAGTAAATGCCAGCCACGTTCTGGTTCTAGAAATTTATTTTTGATGAAGAATAAGGAAAGACCAAAGCCTGGCTTTCAGAACTTCCAATCCTTGATTTTTTTTAAAGATTGTGGCTTGATTTATGAACTGAGCATATTTGGGTATATGTAACAAACTGAAGCATAGTTAGAAGAATTTAATGGGGTTGGAAAAATCTCATTTAGTTTGTAAAGTTCTAAAGCTTTCCAGGAAGTAAACAGGAGAAGTTGTAAATTCTAGAATAGGGGATTATGCTGCTGTTAAAGTATTGTGTAATTATGCTCTAAATAATTGAGAGAGAAGAATCCTTAACAAAGTAATTAAATTAAATCTTGATGGATGTGGGTAAATTAGATTGTTGAATGTACTGTATCGCTTGTGCTAAAATAGCACACATTAGAGCCTTGTAAACAATAAATGATCTTTTCCCCACACTTCTAATTTTTCATATAGTATTTCCAGGAGTTGAGTTGTAATTACAGCTTTGCAAGCTCTGGAGAATACTAACCTTCTTATTAGAGCTATATTTTTGTATGACAACCCTTATGAACACATGGCTTGATACAACTGTTACTTCAGTTGCGTGGGTTTTTTATGCCGCAGGATAAAAATATATAAAATCAGTAAAATAAGCATAGATTTTTTTTAAAATTAAAATAAATTGAAAGGATAACTATGGGCATTGTTTGTAATGGTTCTTTAGGTTCAGAAAAAGTAACAGCTGAATTGCCTTTATAAAACAGAATAATTTATTTTTGTATAATAGTTGATAAAAATCTCAAAATACTCTACAGCTGATTTATTAATATATTTTATAGGTTACCTTATGTCCTGTGATTAGCATCTGTTGATATGAAGGCTCAGCTGAAAACATATGTATTTTGGACTTCACAAAATTGTGGAAATGTTTCAATTAAACTTTCTCCAGTGTTGTTTTGCCTGATTGCATTCAAACATTGCCTGAAGTTTTTGTGATATTTTGTGAGAGCAGTAATATGGATGCATAAACATTCCCAAATCAATTTTTGAAGCAAAACCTATTTTCTTACAAAATGGTGCAGAAATGTCAGGAAAATAGGAGTGATTTTAATTTCATAAAGACAGGTTTCAGAGTAGCAGCTGTGTTAGTCTGTATTCGCAAAAAGAAAAGGAGTACTTGTGGCACCTTAGAGACTAACAAATTTATTTGAGCATAAGCTTTCGTGGGCTACAGCCCACTTCATCGGATGCATAGAATGGAACATATAGTAAGAAGATATATTTATACATACACACAGAGAAGGTGGAAGTTGCCATACAAACTGTAAGAGGCTAATTAATTAAGATGAGCTATTACCATCTCCTGCCTAACTTTTCTCAAAATGACATTAACGAGTGATGTCTCCTGTTATGTACTCTGGGTACGTACTGATGCATATAAGCAGTGCTTTTTTCTTGTTATGTTTCTTTCTCCTTATTTTGCAGGAAAATGAATGCATGAGAATAAAAATTCTGGGAGACTGTTATTACTGTGTCTCAGGCCTACCTGTGTCCTTACCAGTTCATGCCCGGAACTGTGTGAAAATGGGACTCGACATGTGTGAAGCTATAAAGTATGTATTGTGTAAAAAGGACTTTTTAACCTATAGACACTCAGAAAATAGACAAGCACCTTAGAAATATAGGGCTGGGATTTTTTTTTTTTTTTTTTTAAAAAATGGTCATGAAGCCATTGGATAAGATCATTCTTAGTCTTTTGTGTGGACAGTCTAGAGTGGATTCACTAACTATTGTATCACTTACGCTATTTCATTTTGCATGTGTCAAGTTCGAATGGCTCCAGCCTCTTTTCTATAAACAAAGTATGTATTATGAGAGCAGAACATCATGGGTCTCCATGGCTTATATAGGAAGGAGATGAAATCAGAAGAGAATAAAATGCTGAATGAAATACTTTAAGGCCAATTTATTATTTTTAGTTATACATGATTTATCATAAATCCATAAGACCAAAAATGGCAAAGTCTGCTTGATGATGATAGTATTCCTTTGGGCTTGCCTGCCTGGTGCAATCAGAGGGGTGTAATTTATAAAGCACTTTGACATGTTGTGCTTAAACTGCCCCATGTAGACCTTGCTGGAGGGTCTACATTAGCCTGAACTAGACACCTTTTAGAGCACTACGCAATGCAGTTAAAGCACTCTGATGTTTTGTGCTCTACAAATCACACTCGTCTAATGCACTTTGACAGCGCTATATAGACAAGCCCCCTTTATTTTTGGTTTAAAAAGAGTTGTTTCCACATATCTAGAGCAGTCACCATACCTTTTATTATTTCTATTGCTTAGCACGCAAAATGTATTGAGGAGGAGAAGAGGGTAGTGTACCAGGCCTGGTCTTGCATTCCTTGTGTGCAGAAGGAATGCAGATTTGGATGCACAAGGAGTGCGAGGTCAGGTGTCAAGGTGGTAATGCAAAGGTATGGTTCCCTTCCCACAATAATGTGGGATTCTGTAATGTTTCATTCTAAGATTACACAGTGAGAATGGATTGACTAGTTATTACGTTCCAGCACCATCTTATGTTCAGGCTTAAATTTCAGCGGTGAAGGTAATTGAACTATGTTGTTGCTTATATTAAAGAGAACAAAGTTGGCTAGGACAACTGAAGTTACTGCCAACTCTTTCAAATACTGCCATGAGACCACCTACAACCTCTATTAACCCCAGCATGAATAGAAAGGACATGTGTTTAAGAACACTTCACAACATTTAAACTCTAGCAGCAGCCTAACATCCACATAACACAAAATGGTTTGTTTGGGTGTAAATTACATTTAAGTTCCTAGGATTTAATTCTCCTTTCTTGTATATTTTAGCTGTGACAGTGCCAAGGGGTAGCCAAAAGTTGGCTTAACTTTGTACCCATTGACTTCAGTAGGAGCAGAGTTAGACCACTTCCTAGGGCTTTGACAATCCCATCCTAAGTGCATGTTTCTTTTCATTATGAAAGTGAGCCTTGTGTGTATTCTAATCTTAATTGCTGTTCTGAATCGCTGTGCTGTGAGCTGAGAATCAATCTATTTGTCTACCCTGTATTCGGGAGACCATAGTAACGGTATTATTCTATGCAATAAAATTAGAAAAGCTTCAGATGCACAAATCAGAGGAAGTCTCCATAAAATCTTTGGATACTTTTAATAAATCACCACATTTTTTCCCCCCTCCTGTCTTCAGCAATTCTAAGTTTCACACCTGCTTTTTAGTGAGTGGAGGAAATCGAACCCAAGTAAGTAATGTGTATATATATGGGGCAGATAGCTTATCTTCTGATTTTTCTCCCCTCTGCCCCTTTTCCCCAAGACAAGTGAAAGAAGCCACTGGAGTGGACATCAGTATGAGAGTTGGTATCCATTCTGGGAATGTGCTTTGTGGCGTGATTGGACTCCGGAAATGGCAGTATGATGTGTGGTCTCACGATGTTTCCTTAGCTAATCGTATGGAATCCTCAGGAATACCTGGGTAAGAATATTTGTTTTGGCTGTTTCTTCAGTTCTACAGTGATCGTTTTTATATTATTTCAATATTTCATTATATTGTGTTGGGCTGCTACACTTATTTTAAATAATGAAGGTTTGAAATCGGCAAAAATGTCTGTCCAGTTCTACTGTGAAAAATGTTTGTCTCTAGATAATTTCTCACCTAATCCATAGAACTCTGATCTTATGTGAGATATAATGCTTCTTATATAGCTCTTGACCTTTCTTGAATCCCTGAAACTGTGTGTTATTATATGCTGACTGACTTGATTCAAGTTGTACATTGATATATTATATCTGTATTTGTGAATTGAGATGAAAACACATACACAGCTTCTGTAGGCAGTACAAGGCTGTATATTTACTTAGTGTTTCTATTGATGATTTAAATCAAGTGTGAGTGATACATTTATCTAGAGAGAGATCCAAAAAACCGAGATAAAAATGCAGCCTTATGATGTATAAACAGTAGGTTTGTGTGTAGTTTGTCTATAATAATAATTAATAGCACTTTTGATCTGTAGATCACAAAGCACTTTACAAAAGAAGGTAGTAAGCATATTTATATATATTTTTATAGTTGGGGGAACTGAGGCAGAGGTGTAAAGTGACCTGCCTGACATCACCCAGCTGGGCAGTGTGGAATTTGGGAATAGAACGTAGGTCTCCAGGCTCCCAGTGCAGTGGTCTATCCATTAGTTCAAGCTGCCTATCTGAGATACTTACTAAAAATAACATGAAATGTAAATAGTCTTTAAAACACAACCATTTAGTATTTCCCTTATTCAGAAAGAATACCAACTTAGTGTTTTTCTGTGTTGCAGTGTATGTAATATTTGAAATTGTGATTATAAAATATCCCAAATTCTGTTTTTAAAAAACAAAACAAATAAAGATGTCCTGGGCTTGCACACACTCGTATTATTAACTGTTTGAATTACAGTAGGACCTAAATGCCCCAACTGAGGGCTGGGCCCCTTTGTGCTGGGCTCTGTACGTATATGTAGTAAGAGACATGCCCTGCCCAAAAGAGTTTAAAGTCTAAACAGACAAGAGAAACCAATATTGAAGAGGGAACAAAGGCATGAGGAAGTGCAGTGACCTGTCCAAACTACACAGCAGGTGAGTGGGAGGGCTAGAAATGAAAGCCCGGTCTCCTGGCTCTCAGCCAGTGTCCTAGCCAATGAACCATGCTACTTCTGTCTAAAATGGATTAGAACAGCAGTTTTATTACCTTGAGTCAGATGGTTGTGTAATCTAGAGATACACTTATGGGGTTTTAGTTTTGTAATTTACAGCATTATCTCACAACATGATACTTTATAGCTGCTGCTTTCAGAGAGAGAGAGAGCATGCGCTATGGACAGGATTTATCAAAGAAACCTGTTTTTTTTTTTTCTGTTTTTTTTTCTCCAGCCTGTACAGTACCAAGGAAGTTGATTCTGTCCCTTCCCTCTTCCACCCCAAATGATTCTGTAATTTTCTGGGGGCTTTCATAGCCTGTGCAAATCTAACAATGTTTTGTGGAATGACAATTATAGAAATCTACGATTGCCATTTAAAAAACCCTTAAAGCATAGCTCAGTCTTGAGGGGTGGTTCCTTGTTACCGCCTGCCTGAGTGACTACAGAGTGCTCAGCTTAGAGTAGTAAAATGGGTTTACTAATGGAGAAAGAGCCCTGCACACTCAACAGGGAATCTGAAAGTTGAGTTGTCTACTGGTGAAGGTGGCTGAGCCAGAATGTAAAGTAATTGGTTAGTTACCAGTTGTGGCTGTGATGTGCCAGCCACAGTAGAATCCAGCACACTGCTTGTGTGCTCTGTTGACTCTGCAATGCTAACAGGAGTACAGAATTGTAAAGGTTTTTTTTTTTTTTTTTTTTTTTTTTTTGCCTGTAAAGCAAGCTAGCGTGACTCCAAATACAGTGAGGGAGTCAGAAGGTGCATTTTTACAGTCCATTTTAGGACCATAACCACATCATAAAGCTTTGATGGCTCTGTTCCCTTCTACAAGCGTATGTTTAATTCTCTGTTTAATATTACGACTGGTTTGGGTTGGCCCGCTGGTGCTGAAATAGCACCGTGTAATACTGCACTTTCTACATGTGCGTAGCACTGGGTCATCATGGGGTTCAAAATTTACACTGCTTGACTAAAGGGGACATTTTGTGTCACAGGGGTTATGGCGTAGCCTCACAGGGAGGCTGCTTGTTACACCGCTCCTGTGAAGAAAATACAGCGTGAGTGAGATTCCCATAAGCACACAGTGTTGGCTAAGTTTGCTGTCACTGCAGTCAATGGAAGTTTTATTTCATGGGGAGCAGCTAGGCAGACACTGACCATTATGGAAAACCCCACACTATAACAGAATTATATGCCAAATTGACGATGTTTGTTCATTTTACTGTAGGGTGTGGTGTTTCTTTTTTGTTTGGCTATCTGATTTTTTTCTCTGTACAATGTAATAGCTATTGCAAATGATCTGCAGGTGTATTTGGTTATTAGTTTACTGGTGAATTTTTTTTTTTAAAGTTCTCAATTTTCAGTGTCCCTGTACAAATGCAGCCAAAAATACTTTGAGGTGTACCCAAATAGCCATTTTTCTATGGAAACATGAGCTTCTGACCTAGAGCAGAGTTATTTGTATCATAGTAATGTGACCTCATTTCTTTTCTGTGCTTCTGAATGATTTTTTGAAAGCTTTTGGTGTTGCTGAGCTGGTTACTGATGGCCATTTCTGCATGTGTCTGAAAGATCAGAACATGTTTTACCGTAACCTTTGAAACGTCACTCTTGTTGTAATTTAGCTTAATAGCTTTTTTTGTTCATCTGAAGACCAGGCTGACTTAAAAAACATTGACTAGTTTAGGCCCAGCCCTGCAATCCTTACTGCAAGTAGCCTCTTTGTCTTCAAGGCTGGGTGAGGAGGGGAGAGTATATTTACTCTTTTGTGGAAGTGACCAAAAACGGCATTGAGGCAGCAGTTGGCATTATATGCCTGTCCCTTTTTCAGTGAGGCTCAAGTAACGTCCATGAGCAAATAAAGCTCCCTTAATCATCTCAGAAATTGTCTAAATATTTCCTTTCTTGTTTCTAAATATATAGAAAAACTTTTATGACCAGCTCTTGTTGTGACCTGATGATTGTAATCTTATAAACAATATAGTCCGTATGATACTGACCTTTACTTTACAATGGGAGTTTAAGTGAAGGACAGAAGACATGCTTGCATCAAGGTCTGAAGTGTGCTGCATTTATTCTGTAGGCTTAAAAAAGCATCTGATGTTGTTGTTAATCATCATATGCAGCTGAGCAAACTCTTCAGTCAAGATACTAACAGATGTTGCATTTGAATGCTTCCAATCTATTGGAAATCCCTAAAGAATTTGCTGAATGGGAGACTGAATCTAAATAAGCCCTGGTTAATTTTGGGGTGTCACCTAGGATTTTACAGTTGCTACTGGACACACATAATGATTTAGGGCATCTTATAAAATTTCATTTTAGAAAGTCCTCTTAGGCTGGTTAAAGCTGAGGTAAGAATTGCAGCAAAATAGTCTCATAGGCCAGTTGCCAGTAAACAAAACAGAAACATCTAGTCGCTGTGGGGTCAGGTGCAGTTAGGGTGACCAGACAGCAAATGTGAAAAATCGGGATGGGGGTGGGGCATAATAAGAGCCTATATAAGAAAAAGACCCCAAAATTGGGACTGTCCCTATAAAATTGGGACATCTGGTCACCCTAGGTGCAGTCAGGACTGGGTTCAGCCCTCCCTGCTCCAAGGCATTCTCACCTATTGACTCCCAAAGAGCTACCTTTCCTCCTGGGAAATCTGATTGGTCAGCAGTCTCCAACCCTTCCACTGAGCACATGTGCAGGGAAAGGGAGTGGGGAGCTGCCCTTAACCTCCTCCTTGCTGTAATTGGGTAAGCCATCAGAACCCTCTCACAAACTCCATTTTAAAGTCAGTGACTGGGTTCTCTTCCCAGCTCTGTAGTTGATTCATTGTGTGACCTTGGGCAGACTATTTAACCTCTCTCTGCCTAAATTACTCCATCTATAAAATAGGGTAAATCTGTAGCTACAGAGAAGCATATAAGTGAAAGGATCATAATTGTTATTATATTAACACATTTAATTATTTGGAATGTCTTTTATTGAGCAATTCTATAGAAGGGGTTTGCACAAATACCTGATTCCATGTGATTACCTGGTGCAACGAAATATTCAAAACAAGGCTCCTGTGATCAGAATGAATGCATGGGAGTATTAGCAGATCCTGTTCAGAGACCTGCACTGTTGCTGCTGTGCTTCTGATTGCTCTCTCCAGGAAAAAAATACATGTTCAGAATTGCCCTCCTTGTTGTTAAACCGTCCATGGATTTGCTTCAGTCCACTTTGCTGATATTCCCTCTGCCTGTCTAGCACAGGACTCATCCCTCCACACAGTTTAACTATTGTTTTGTGTGTGTGTGTGTGAGAGAGAGATCGCATTCTCTGAAGCTCCTGTCATCTGGAACAACCTTCCTTTGTCTCTTTGCCTTGTCAGTCATCAAATCTTCATTGATGATATTTCTTCTACCTTGCCTGCACCTCTTAATTTCTCTGTCCCTCTGCTATTTACTTTCATGTATTATTTAGTACCAGGACGTGTTTTGGGATACACATGGTATGAAAGACACAACACAAATAAAGTTGTATTGTATAATGTACCATGAAGGATCATAAATAAGCAATGCTGTTTGAACTGCTGTCAGGATCCTGGAGTCATCTGCCAAAGCTGTTGAAATGTAAATGAGTTGCTTAAACTGACCTTTCCGTGAATGTTTAGGGCTTTTGTTCTTTTTCCCCCCTCTAGTCGTGTACATATCACTGAAGCAACGCTAAATCACCTAGGCAAAGCTTACGAAGTGGAAGAAGGGAATGGACACCTGAGAGACCCATACCTTAAAGCAATGAACATCAAAACCTACTTGGTGATTGACCCAAGGGTATGTGTCTACATTTAAAATATGTGTGTGTGTGTGTGTGTTTTAGTTCAGGAATATTATTTGTGTGTGTGTGTGTGTGTGTGTGTGTGTGTGTGTGTGTGTGAGTGAGAGAGAGAGAGAATAGGGGTCATCTGTGTGGTTTGAATGCAGGACCTCTGGATCTACAAGCATGTGCCTGTACTGTATGAGTTAAAGGTCCAGTAGCTTGAAGGCAGTAGCTGACTTACAAATGTCTTACGTGGGCCAGCCACTAGAGAGGGACAAAAATGCATGCGTATCTATTATTTGATGTGTGTGTGTCATGCAAAGCAGTTTCAGGATAAAGGCTTTGCATAAAGCTAAACTATATAATAATCCTGAATTTCAAAGGAAAAGCTCTGCCATAAAGTCCATCTCAAAAATGTCTGAAGCTCCTAAAGCAAATAGTTATGAAATTGATCTGCCTGTTCTCTTTGAAGGAAAGCTTGTTTTAAATAGCGTTCAGTGTAGGACATACAAGTAGCTTCACCATAGATGCCTCAGTAGCCAAATGTTAACCACTCATTTATTACTGCTGTCCCCAGAAAGGGATGTTCAAGGGTGATGGTCACACATGAATACTTGTTAACTACTGAGACTGTCTGCCCAACAGAAATCCTCTTTGTTCTTTAAAGCCTTCCTCAATCCTCCTCTTGTGTGGCAGAAGTGGAAAATACATCCATATCTACAAGGGTTCTCTAGTGTGATTAATCTCTGAATTAGTGCCAAGCTGGGGCTTCATCACCATTAGCCCTTCCTCAATAGTTCACGCTATTCATTATCTTTCATTATTACCCCAATACACTCCATTGCCAGATGAAGTGCTAGCGTTACAAATGAGACAAAGGGATGCATCTGATTCTCCTCCTATAGTTCATGCTTTTCTCTGGCTATCTGTAAACAAGCAAAATAAGCCACTTGGGTGTTTAACAGTTTTGAGAGTTTTATGATGAAAAGCAAATAAAGAATCAAAAGAAGAGAATCTGGGGCACTCCTGAAATATCAGCTGAGACTGGGCTATGTCACATCCAGAGCTTGGCTTGTGAAGTTTATTGCAATGAAACCCAACAGTTCCTGTATTTCATTGGGATCCCCGAGCGTGGATTATGTGCCCTTGCAGTCAATCCTGAGCTTCCCTGAGTATGCTAGTCAGGGCTGGCTCAGCACTGCAGACAGAACAGACATCCATCTCGGGTAGCAAAACGTTAATTAACTGGATGACTGTGAGTGAACATTTGCCATTTTGCTTATGGAAGTAATATGCCTAGAGCTCGGCTTCTGTAGCTTTTTCTTGTACACAGACCCTGTTGACTGGTACCACTGATCCTTCTTTGTTATGCCCTCGGAAACATGAAAGTTTTGTTCCTGTTGAAACCCAGCTCTTGCTGTTCTTATGTTCCCCGATAGGAGTTCTGTGGCTCAGGTAGTAGAGACTCGGAAGGATTTTGTTATCTTTGTTGTTTTGATTAGGCTTTCTATCTAGGATGCTTTATATAACCTCCATGTGTAACTCACTCATTTCTGTATTCTGGCTCAATAGCCCTGGAAGCCATTCTTTAAACACTGATCATACTGCAGTTTGCTATTAAATTGCCATTTAACAGATAGAAGTAAGAAAAATGAATAGCCAGACGAGAACATGCAGACACTTAGAGCATCCGTCAGAAACTTTCTAAATCTGCTAGGAGCCACCTTTCTCCCCTCCACCCCCTCACCCCCAGCTGTTGTTTGTTTTTAGGTCCCCCTGCTCTGGTTACTTCCCCTCTTTTCTCCCCCTCATTCCTCTAACTCAGCTGAAATCTACATACACCTTGGGGTGGAGTTACCACTTGGTGTATCTTGTGGTTGAGCTGAGTACCTTGGGAGCAAGAAATTTATGCTGGTGAGTGAAGCAGCCAGGTCCCATGAGCTACTACTGTGGCTAGCTACATTAGGCATTACTACTGGAGCAGGGAGGGAGTGTGGGCAGCTTTAAGGAGCTCCTCTCACAGCAGAATGTGTTTGCAGAGAGTGTGGGAAGGGTGGGTCTGGTGGAGCTCTCTCACCGTATGTTCTAGCAGTCTTACTGGCTGAATCTTTCAGCCAGGATCTCTCCCCAGTCCGATGATGCTTCCTTTATCTTTCAAGTGTTGTCGTCGATGCTGTGAGTAGAAATGAAGAGAGAGATCTGGGGAGTTTGCTCCCCTTTCTTATAGCAATTCTCTTCTTTGAAAATCCTCTCCAGCTGGGGCTCAGGAGACAAAGTCTGATTGCATGGGAACTTCCAGCTGTTCCTTTGCCAAGTTGTACATTTCTTGCTCACACCCTTTTTCCTGCCAAAGAATGGCTGCTTAGCTGGATGATAGTCCAGTTCATTTTGTTGACATTTTGTTGGCTGAGGCGTCAGTTTGCCTTTTGTCTCTGAGGAACTGGTTTGTGCCTGCTTTTTTGAAATGGGAACGTGTCTCAGGAATGTCATACAGTAGACATGCAACTTTACAAACAACCTTGTCACACACATTTTACCAGGACAATAATGATCAACAGATTATGAGTTTTCAAATGATCTCTCATAAGGCATTTTGTACAAAATCGTTTTACAAAAGAGTTTTGTAAAAATGGTGAATGTGGGGATATGAACTGTCACGGGCCATTTTTCAAATTTATCTCTTCAGCGATACTGCCAGAACAGGCCATTCAAACTGTTTGTAATTTAAAGAATATGATCTTTGCCACCCACCGTGCAGTTAAACTGGTATTCTGAAAAGCGTTTTGGAAAAAAAAAAACCGGCACCATAGAATGTTCCAGGTTAAATTTTCTCAGTCTAGACAAGCCTCAAGTGAAAGTATATTTTTATTTTTTGTCCCTAAACTGCTAGTCCTGAAAACTCCCGTTGAGATCTAAAACCAAGCTGGGTCCTTTCTCCCTTATGCGTCATCAGTAGTAAAGAGTCTGCAGTTAAAATTTAGTTTACAGTTAATACCTCAGTCAGAATAGAATTGAACTCCCTCTTCCATAGCTCTAAATTATATCCTTAGTTCTACTTGTTTAAGTGCCATTGATTTCTCTGAAGGTGGGACTGAGAGCAGAGTTTTATCTTGGTCAGTAAGGCAAGCAGATAGGATTGTGAATATACAGAGCTGGATGACTGCTCTATTGGGTAAGAAAGGTGCCTTTTTCACAGATCACATTTCTGACCATAATCATGCTTTTTTACGGAGACCAAAATATCAGTGTGTGTTCAGCGAACAACTGAGAGTTCGAAATTCTATGAAATGTTGAATAAATAACAACCTGCTTTTTCTCTTGCATGCTTGGTGTCTAGTACTTATTACCATACCTAGATACACCTCCGGACAGACATGTTGTATACAAATACAATGCAGTTGTCAGATGTGCTATTTTTTTAAAAGGTACATAACATTTCTAAGGGAATGTAATATCTCTCTTCCCCCGCCCCCCAGCTTTATGGGGAGGTGAAGTTGTTTGTGTGGTACTTATTTTTACAACTTCCAAATAATCACAAGAACTCCTAAGATCATAAGAATGGCCACACTGGGTCAGACCAAAGGTCCATCTAGTCTAGTATCCTGTCTTCCGACAGTGGCCAATGCCAGATGCTTCAAAGCGAATGAACAGAACAGGGCAATCAAGTGATCCCTGTACAATCTCATTGATTAATAATAGCTTGAAGCAGTATGCAAATTTTTATCTCCCTGTAATTAGTAACTATGGGGCCACGTAATTCCCTTTAAATCCAAGTATCCAAAGATTGGAAAGAAAAAGAATTCGCAGAAAACAAATCAAATGATCTTCTTTAGCTATTTTAAATCACAGACTGGATACTACAGACATGCAGGTGATCGGGTGCTTTACGCTATTCTGTGATTAGATTTTTACTGGCACACTATGCTGTGTGTATACTCAGCGGGATTTGATATACCTCCATTAAAATGGGTCTTGCACTCCTGGAGATGCCTAAAATGTGAGGATATGATTATTCATCAGTACACTATCTGAGATCTGATGCTGTTATTACACAGTTATTTCTAATGTGTCAGCTGCTTTTGGTCACATGAAAGGGCGTTATGAGGCTTTATATGTTCTTTTGCTACACATCCATGGCAGAAAGACATAATCTCTGTTGCAATCCAGGGCTGAGCTTCATAGAACTCTGTCCAGCTTCCTCCCAACCATTGTGTGGGTCCCTCTGTGTCATGTACGCAAGACCTTGTGCTTATGGTCTCATTCTGCCTTGACTTTCCTCTGACAGTGAGGAAACCCCTTCATCTGTCTGCAAGGCTCTGTGATCTCTGATGATGCTACACATGGTCCAGAAAGCGAGAAGGTTGAATCAGAGCAGTTTTCAAAGCAGGGAACCTCAGGCAATTCAGTTTGTTATGATTTGCTTAAACTAGAGTTAAACGAGACCGGGGATGGGGAATCAAGGATGGCACTCTGGCTGATGTATGTAGTGCCATGTCCCTGGAAACCAAGGTCCTACATAGTTGTGTGGCTCTCAGGTACAATCCAACAGAGCTTCAGAGTGCTGTGTACTTTTTTTTGGTATGTAAATGTGTGTGTCTCTTACTTTTAGTCTAAACAGCAGATGTTGAATAATCATCTCCCTAAAACACGAGTGAACGATGGGCTGAAGATGCGCGCCTCTGTCCGTATGACACGTTATTTGGAGTCCTGGGGAGCAGCCAGGCCCTTTGCCCACCTGAACCACAGAGAAAGTGTCAGCAGTGACTCCTCAGCTCCAAGTGGGAGACGAAGAAAGGTGATGGTTGGATTGGCACTGCATGGTGTGGGTGGGTGGGAGGGGGGTGTGACGCCCAGTGCAATGCATACACACCCACAGCCTTAAGCAGGAATAGAAACACTGAGTTCAGGGAGAGGGCACCAGAAAACAAAACAGGGAGAGGGAGTAGGAAGCAGGAAGGCAACATACACACACACCAGTGATCATATAACCACACCATAGAATCAACCCAGAAATGAATGGGCCAGTGCAGATAACCGAGCACAGGATGAATGGAACGGTTAATCATGTAACAAGAGGATTGCTGCATCCTGCACCAGCTTCAGTTTCTGGATCAGTTTAAAGCGTAGCGTTAGTCTGGAGGGGGCCACGACTGCTTTTCCCAATGGGAACCTTAATTAGCTTGACAGTGCTAACGTGAAAGAATAAAACAAGATTTATTCTCCTTTTCATACTCCTGGAATTTCAGAGAGGATTTTAAATGTAGCAGTTTAGGCTCTGATTCTGCCAAGTAATTAAGCCCATGCCTAACTTTAGTGCACATGTAAATTCTATTGATGTCCGGCTTTATTTTAATTAAGTGCTTTGCTGAATCCGGGCCATGGGAGTGCAATGACTGTAAGTAAATAAATCAACCAACCATTAAGCTCATCTTACTGAGAGAGGTGATATTGTCTCCAGTGCATCACAGTTATCCTCTGTCCTTTTTGTATCTTAACTTTCATCTGAGGACCCACTAGACCCAAAAGAGATCTCACTTTAATGTCTCCTCTGAAGGATAGCATCTCTAACTCTGCAGCATCTCCTTTCCCCCTCACTGCTAACACCAAGTTACGGTATGGTGTTTGAATCTTTGGTCTTCTGGTGCTGAAAAGTAAATGAAAGAGATGCATCTTGCTCTCAGCTAACCCATACTTATATGCTAATCAAATACCATGTAATGTTGTACACAACACCTCTGCAGCTCCTCTGTGTCTGCTTGCCTACTGGGGAACAAAGTGCTGCAGTATGAGTTGTCAGTTGAGTTCCTCCCACTTGTGCTGTATCACTGTGTCTAACTAGCTTTCTCTTACCAGCCATGTAAAATATTTTTTCCAGTTTATGAAATGTATAACTCACTCACAAATCCTCTTTTTAGGAGATACCTTTGCATTCTACAGGTCGTCAAAAGACTTCAGATAGGTAAGTCCAGCACCGTTATTATGTACTGTGTGGTCCCATTACAATTTGACATACTGTAATTATGTGACTTTATTAAAACAAAAAACCCTAGATTGGCAGGAAGACCTATGGTGGTAGGCACTGTACAAAGAAGTAATAAAACAGTACCTGCCCCACTCTCACTCTAGATCAATTTCAGATACACTGCACCTGGTTCTGTTTAGCAAGAAGAATATTGGATCTTGGTTGAAGAATAACTTCGGTTGTAAATTAGACGTGTTTAATCATAGAATCATGGAATATCAGGGTTGGAAGGGACCTCAGGAGATCATCTTGTCCAACCCCCTGCTCAAAGCAGGACCAATCCCCAATTTTTGCCCCAGATTCCTCAATGGCCTCCTCAAGGATTGAACTCTCAACCCTGGATTTAGCAGGCCAATGCTCAAACCACTGATCTATCCCTCCCCCCCAAAGTGACATGGGAGGGGGTCTCTGGGAACTGAACTCGGGTCCTAGGCTAAATATCTAACTGCTGGACCATCCTCCCTCTAATACAGTGGTTATATGAGCCTGAAAATCCTAAAACTAGTTTTGAGCTCTGCATGGTTTACTTGTTCCCGACTGGTTGCCCTACTTGTGTTCTGGTGTGACCTAGTCATCCCACAAACTTGTCAGTGACAGAATTTTTCCAGGCAGTCATTCTATACCCCCTCTTTATTCTCATTCACAATAGCAAGCTTTGGCCATTTCTTTATACATACTCTGTTAGATGAAGTTATTGTATGGTTATCCAGCTTGCAGGGTACATCATATCAAGATGAACTGGTGTCTGAGACATTTAAAATATCTCATGATTGCATATACAGGCTGCATATTCATCTTCAGTAGAACAATTCGTAAAGTACAATTTTTAAATGTTGCATTTAATCACAAGATGCTTCTTAGCTGCACTTATGCTTTATTAGGTTAGAGCTGACTCTTTCTGAATGATGGATATTGCACCTAATGTCTCTCATGAATAACCAACCACACCAAATTTGGCCTTTGAGACTTCTCATGAAAACTTCTTTAGGAAGAGGTTTTTCACCTTGACAAAAAGCTGCCTTCAAAATAATTTTTGTCTTGAATGATTAATTTGATTGTTGTTAATCTGCTAGAGCTTTTGTATTACATTATGTGTGTTACTCTCTGTGTTAGTCTGCATGGATCTAGACAAGAACAGTTATGTACCTCTTCACTTGTAAACTATAAGTGAGTTCCTTCTTTCTCCTTTTATTTCTGTACTTGTTCTGTCATTCTGGATACCCATATTTCCTCACTGACTCCATATCCTTCTTTTTACAGGAAAGTAAGTGAGATGCTGTTTGTGTAAGGAGGGAGGGTAACTTTAGAGAAATTTATACTTTTGTGTGCCATTCCTTTTTGATTTTCGTATTCGCAGTAATTGAGAATGTTCCCAGTAGTTTTTAAAAAGTTTTGTTTGAAAATTTTCAGAAAATTGACATATGGTAGTTGTATTTTTGCTTTGATAAGCCCTGAGTTTGGCTTCAGTGTGTAATA
This sequence comes from Natator depressus, assembly GCF_965152275.1. Lineage (NCBI taxonomy): Eukaryota > Metazoa > Chordata > Testudines > Cheloniidae > Natator > Natator depressus. The sequence continues at coordinate 16,726,465 of NC_134245.1, read as the reverse complement.
AAGTATTGGAATTATTTATATTTGTTTTAATAGTTTCTTGGGTTTATTTTGGAGATCATGTTGTTGTTCTGATATATTTTTGAGGATATTTGTAATTAAGTGACAATGATGAATAACCATTGCAGTATGTGACAGCTACACTGTGCATATATTCTATAGCATGTTTTGGAAGTCTGAGTAAAGATACATCACATTCATAAGCCAGAAATTGATTTGATGCTTAATGTCTGTCTGTCCTGTCTGTCTGTCTGTCTGTCTGTCTGTCTGTCTCTCTCTCTCTCTCTCTCTCTCTCTCTCTCTCTCTATTTAGAAATACGTCCCAGAAGGGAAGGATGGAAGAAGATATTTATGATGAAATGATGTCGACCATTGAGGGTCTCAGTTCGACTAAGTATGTACTTTTTAAAATTGTTTTTCTAGGTTTTAAAAGCAGCTCTCCTTTTCTCCAGAGAGAACCTGCATTCTCAATTTTAAAGCTACACGTAAACGTCACCTTTCAAAATTTTTTTTGTTTGCTTGTGTGCCGTTTGCTTGTTTTTAACTTGAGTACAGTGGGAATTCTTTTGCATTAAAGTACAGCTTAATAATATAGTTCCATTGTGAAATTCTCAGCCAGGTTACAGAAAAATGTTCATTTGTGAGAAAACAAGAAATTGTAACTGAAAACAGATAATGTCCAATACAGATGTTGAATGCTACATTTTAACTGTCCCAGCACATTACACAATAGTGGGCTGAATACAGGTCACAGGAAATGTGGGAAGGTCAGAGGGGTGAGGCAGCTGGGGCACAGAGGTCAGGAGCATGTGGGTAGCTGCTGGGAGCACTGCAGATATGACTCCCATGGCTGGTTCACTGAGGGTACATGGAGTATCAGTGCTAATAGCAGGCCCAGCAGTTGGCACAATATATCTGTAAAAAGCATACGAGGGCTGCATTTTATATCTTTTAAAATGAATTCTAGCATAGAAATCCCTATGAGCTATACAAACATAGAATCATTTCAACTGGGAGGGAGCCATCCATCCCTTCTACTGGGTTATGGCAAGGCTGATATACTTGTACTCAAACCATCCCCAATAAATGGCAGGTATTTGCAGGGTGAAGGCATGGGTGACCGAGTATCTCTAATCCATCTCTAACACCTCTCTTTACCCTGTCGTATTTATGACAGGGTACCCAGCCAAGAAGGTTTCAGACTGGATTCCTTTTGTACTGATACCAAAGGGATAACTAAACTGGTGCAAACTCATGAGATGCAACCATGAGATAACTAAACTGGTGCAAAACCACTAATAGTCGAAATGTAAAGGCTCTTAAGAGTGCTTTGCCAGCTGTTCAGAAAAACATTATGCCATGCTAAACAAGTCATTAGCTATGTGAACAATGGAATCCAACCTGAAACATACGATTTTTGCATTCTGTTATGTTAGTTTATTGCATACATTTTGTAAAACCTATTTCTATTTTAATGCAGACCAGGGTGTAGTAACTCAGATGACTTCTGTGGATTCTCACTGTTTTTTGTAGAATCTGGGTTGGAAAAAGAGGTTAGTAAGAGATTAAGTAATCTTTTTTGTTATCCTAAGTTACAGTTAAAGGACTATGTCTACATGGGAGCTGGGAGCATGCTTCTCAGTCTGGGCAGACAGACATGCACTAGCTCTGCTTGAGTGTGCTAAAAATAGCAGTGTGGACGTTGGGGCACAGGTGCTGGCTTGGGCTAGCTACTCATGTCCAAGCCCAAGCTCTGGGTCTGAACTTGGGTAGCTAGCCTGGGCTGCCATGTCCACATGGCTATATTTATCACACGCGTGTCTGCGGGGACTGGGAGCTGCAGTGTAGACGTACCTTCATAGAAACATGAAAGGACAATTGAAACTGAAAGTATGTTCGTTCCTATATTGGGATGCCTGAGGTGACTGCAGCCCCAAATACACCTTAGGTGACGTGATATAATGGAGATCTCTTGGTTCACTTGGCTTATTCCCTCCTTCTTGGTAATGTTGTTAATATGGACTAAAGGAATCAGTAAATAATCTAGGGTTAAACCTTGGCCCTTTAAAGTCAATGGATGTTTTGGCAGTGGGTCCAGCATTAGTCTGAACATCTTCATTATAAAAAAGCAATGAGGTATTTAAAAAGTGTCTTTACATACATTGTAGCAAATAGGACTCTGCTTTCCATGATCATTTCTTTATGCATCAGTATGATATTTGGTAGGTACCGTATATACCCTATATGAATGGTAACATTATCCTTGATCCTTAAAACATCCTGAGTCATAGCTTAAATGGAGGCAGGATTAAATTTCAAATGCCCTTATGTATACGGTATTTTACCATTCTAGTCCTCGCCCTTTCCCAAACTCAGGAGGACCCACAACCCATCCCTGTACCCCCGAAAAAGAAGAGCCTTCACTGAACCACTCCAGTCCGAGGAGAGCCCTGGTTAAACCCAGAGTGATTCACGCATATGGACACATTCATGAGGCATATGTGTATATATAATAAAACTTGCATCAAGAGCCTTCTCAGTTTGAGGCTGCTGTCAGTGTCCTCAAGGTTTCAGTTCAGTTTTGGGTAGCGTTCAGTTAAATGAACTTCTAAAAGTTTTTCTTCTGGTATCTCGTGTGGTAGTTCAAAACAGATTTCACTGTGTGTGTATTAATCTACTCACATAGGACGGGGCCCCCAATCACTATGATAATATAAATAGTCATATAATCAACTCTTATAGTAAGTGTTAGTTTGGAAGCTGTGCTGACTTACATGTTGTGTACGGATCCGTTGTGCAGTTACTGCACCTCGTTAGGTGTCCCCAGCTGGTTAGAAACTGATTCTTTTGGACTGGGGTCTTTTTCCTCAGTGATGCCTAACTGTACATTTTATCTGGTTGATTGGTTTCTCTTCACATTCTTGGCTTAATAGTATGGTGCAAAGATACTTTTGTGGTAGAATTAAAAAATACAAGTAGTAGATTACAAAAACTAACTCTAGAATTATCCGTATTAAATGATTACAATCTTTGTTTCAGTATCGCACCATCCCCATCCCCAGACTGAGGACTTACTTTGTCTGTGCCAGTATTGTGTTGCTCTGTATATTTGTGATACAGATGTTTGTCATGCCAAAGTAAGTGTGTGGTGTTTTGCATTTCTTTACATTTTAAATGGATTCTCTGGATAAAACATTGCTTGCATGTGAGCAACACCTTTAGCTCTTACAGATCATCCTGAAGGGCTGAAGCTAAGGCTGTCTACACTTAAACTGCTATAGTAGTGCTTCAGTGTAGACATACACTACTGTGACGGGAGGGGTTCTACTGTTACTGTAGTTAATCTGCCTCCCCGAGCTAGGTCAATGAAAGAATTCTTCCATAAACCTGGAGCTGTCTATGCCGCGGGTTTGATAGGTTTACGTACGTCTCTCAGGATGTGGATTTCTCATACCCCTGCATGATGTGGCTGGGTTGACCTAACTTTTTAGTGTAGACCTGGCCTAATAAATTACATACACAAATACATATTCATTCTTAATTGTGACATGCTCTTTGTTAGTATGGTGCATTTATAGGTAGTTTTGCACCTGAGCCAGGACAGCTGCATTAACCTAAGTGGACAGTGTTTCCTTAGCAGTGTGTTTTAGCTGTGCTCAGTATACAGAGGGAGAAGATCTATTAAGGAAGGAAGTGCATTTTAGATTGTTTTTCTGATCATCACCTTAATGACTGAAGATGAACAAAGGAGAGTAGGGTTAGGCAGTTTAGGAGGGTTTGAAGCCTGAATCTGATGTGGAAGAAAAGAGAAAATCAATGAAGGCGTTTGATTATGTAAGTGACTAGCTCAATGATACAGTGTAATCTTCGGGAACTACTGTACATTCACATTGGGAAACTACTAGACGTTCTTATTGTTGTATTCATTAGAAGAAATTAGTTGTAGCAGTGGCATCTTGTGTAGACTGGTGATAAGATTTGCGGAGGCTAGAGAAGACGCAGTAGATCAGTAGAGATGGCCCAAATTTTGACAAAGATTTAAGCAGTCAGGATGGAGACACCTTCAGAGATGCTTGGAGGAGTAAGACCAGATTTGGTGAGAGTCTGGATGATGGGGGAGAAGGGCAAGACACGTGTAATTGGCTGTGGAGCACTAAGGAAACTCTCACCACAAATATCTCTTGTAATGATAATGTCAGGATTATGAATTAAGTTAGTAATATTAGCTCTAGTATTCCTATCCGATCATGGATACCATTATAATATAGTTGCTTAATCTGATTCTAAGGCCAGAGAAGGTTTGTTAAATGACTCTTTGTCACAGCTTGGAGACACCTGACTTTCCCTGGTATTTTAAATTTTCTGCCGTATCTGTTTTTCTCTGCTGTGACACTAGTGGTGGTGGTGTGGTTTATCCATGGGGTAATAGCACATGATTTGAATGAGAGAGTGGAACACCTGAAAGTGAATCTTTGCCAAGAGAGGGCAATAAACGTCCACGGAAGGCCCTTTCTCATGATCATGTAATGCCAAAAGAACAGCAGTGATATTTATTTTAGTTATGGGAAACTGCATTAGTGAGTGTTGCTTGGTTAGTTGCAATTTGACTATGACAATATGCATAACACTTCCGTTTAACTTTATTCTCCTCTCTCTGTTTTAGAACCGCAAAACTAGGACTTTCATTTGGAGTTGTAGCAGTCATAATTGTGCTTATTTTGTGTGTGTGTTTTGCTGATAAATGCCTGGTAAGTAAAAACATAGGCCGACATTTTCAAAAGTGGATGGCTAAAGTTTGGCATCTAAATATAAATGACCTGTTTTTCAGAGGTGCTGAACTTTCGTGTTACAGATACTCAGCACTTCCCACAGTGAGGACATTCATATTAGGTGCCTAAAATATAGATTTAGAGACTGAATGTCCAGCACCCGCATTTGAAAATTCTGATCATAATTCTTACATGCTGTTATACAGCTGTAAACACACTTTTAACTGGATTTTTTAAAAGTTCTTTCTGTTCTTGCAGTCATATTTTCTGGGGTTTTTACCCTATGTAGTGGTAATCCTGGGTATGGATCCTGTAGTTTTCTCTGCTGAAACTGACATTCAAGTGAAAGGGAGTTTTGAGTGCATATTGATTTTAGGACTTGATTGACTATAAGAATTCATAAGCAAATAAGAAAAATGCAAATTCATGCATGTTGTAATAGTGGTGATTCCATGGCTGGCTGAAGGGTAACGCTCTTAAAGTTGGACCTAAGTAAACCAAGAATTCTAGAAAGTAAAATGACTAGTATTTGAATTGACTGTGCTGTGGTGCACAGGTACATTACCAAATGTATGCAAACAGTGTTTTTAATAAAATTAAAACTGGCTGCACAAAAACAGAGTGCAAGTCCTATGATGTACAAAAAGAGACAACATCCTCCAGCCTCCCCATCACCCACCCCCAAATCAGCCCTCTGATTTGGAAATGCCTGGGAGAACAGGGGAGCGTTACTGTGTGTCCATAAGGTCACTAAACTTGGCTGTGGTGGACCAAGGAGGGAAGTGAATTTTAAAGCTTTGTTGAGAATTTCCTACCATCAGCCACTCCCAGCATGGCAGATCTCAGCTACCATGAAAAAAGATGTGGAAAGAGATGGGTCTCTTAGGTAGCCAGGGCCTAAGCCAGTTAGGGTATGTCTACACTGCAACTAAAACCTGTGGCTGGCCAGTCCCAGCTGACTCAGGTTTGCAGGGCTTGGGCTATAGGGCTGTTTAATTACAGTGTATAGACCTTTGAGCTCGGGCTGGAGTCTGGGATCTAGGATCCTGCGAGGTGGGAGAGTCCCAGAGCTTGGACTGCTGCCTGAGCCTGAACGTCTGCATCACAGTTAATCAGCCACTTAGCTGAGCCCTGCGAGCCCCAGTCAGCTAGCACAGGCCAGCCACGAGTGTTTAATTTCAGTGTAGACAAACCCTTAGGCCAAAATACTGCATTCACTGCACCCTGATATATGAATGGTAATTTTGTTACAGGATTAAGTAGCAGACCCTTCTTGAATTGCACATGTTGTATTATATATTCTGCTGAGCCACAGGAGGGAAGAAAAAGGAAGAAATCCATAACCAACATTGCATTAGGCTTGATTTTGGCAGCCGGGTACTACAAAAGGACAGTTTGGATTCAGTATCCCAGAATAAGAAGCTTTTGCTCCATTGGCATAATGTTTGCATTCTGCATAGCTGTCTGTGTTAGCAAAGAGAATTGTTCCCATAATAGGAAGTGCCGGTTTGGGGTGTGTTTGGTGTATGATTGGTTTATTTTATTTGGTCTCCTTTAAGTTGTTGGTTTTAAGTATAAAAGAAAAATTAGCAAATTTTAGTGTAAACATTTTAATAATAATTTCTCTAGCATGTTTCATTAGGTGACATCAGGCTGTTTTGAAAAAATAAATTAACTGAGTCACAGAAAATATCCCAAGTGGAGTAAGAAAGTATTTATCTCCATTTTATTAATGGGGAAACTGAGGCACAGTGGTGACTTTTGTCCAGTGTCTTTCAGTGAGTCAGTTCTAGAGCTGGGAATACAACCCTAGTGTCTTGGCTCTCTGTCTCTTGCTCTAACCATTAGAGAACAACACTTCTCTGTTTAAAACAGAGATAATATTTTCTTGTTGTGCTCTGGTGATTGTTTAATACTGTATTGAGACTTTTGTGTGTGCAATGGACAAAATGTTTTTTCTTGTATCTAGAATTATGACTCTTGGCACACTAAAGCCTACATGTAATGCATCTTGTTAAGACAAAGTTGTTTCCTTTACAGAAATGCTGCTCAGAACAATGGCCTTCTATGCGCCACCTTTGTGCTATTTCGGATAAGGTAGAAACAATGCCTCTAGTGAGACTCCCTTTAGCAGTCATCACTATAGGTGCGTTGCTGATGATAGCCATTCTTAATTTGGTAAGCACTTGCATTTTTCTTTATTCTATGCATTTCTTTCCTTTTTTAACCTTTGCAGACTTGACCACCCCACTCCTCTCCTATCCACCATGTTCTTGGCCCTGATTTCTGATGTTTAACTCTTCACTACTTGCTTTTAACATTGAACTGATGTATATTGAGCAAAGCAGAATGCTGAGGAAAGACGCCCAAACAAGTTGTAGAACCAGAAATCCATACATTATATCACATTCTCTTTGTTTCAGGCTGTCAGTTTATAGTATCCACTGGTTATAATTACTATTGCTATAAGAGAACTGCAGCTTTTTGTAACACTAAATTATTTGGCATGAGTGGGTAGTGGTTTTATGAAGTATAGGCAATACAGCACTTCTTCATTTTACTAGCTAAGGTCACTGAGGGGGGAAATCAAGGAAAGTATGAATCGGACCCTGTTTTAAAACAAAGCCATTATGGTATATTTATGGTCCTATTCAGGAGTGTTTACTCCCACTGTGGGAGTTCAGCTTAAGTAAGGACTACAGGATTTAGGGTCTGATTCAATTCTCATTGAAATCCAAAGCGAGTCTTTTTATTGACTTCAATGTACATGTTGTATTGGATGTTTGGCCCATAAAACTGAAAAGCAAAAATCTGTTTAGAAGTCACCAAAATATTCATTAATAACTTTTCTCGCTTGGTCACCCAGCTCTGAAAACAGGTTCACTTTTGAAAAATATGTGTCAAGTTTTGACATGACCTTTTCTTGCAACCCCAGATCACTTTGACGGTGTGCCACATGTGTACAGGGCATCCCCATTGATATTTGATATGTAACATTTATGGTACAGTAGGGCCCAGAGGGCAATCAGACCAGGGCCCCGGGGTGCTGGTGCTATTATTTGTAACAAATGACCGTCTCCCCACTTTCCCGCCTCCGTCCACTAATCAGCTTTTATATTCTTTCTTGGCAATGAACCAGCCTGCTGAAAAAAGTAGATCCATAAACGCAACTGGATCAAGTGATGAGGTTGTCACCTTCGTGGTGAGTAGAGCACCACTTCCGTTTCCTAGATAAAAACAGAGACCTGGAATGCTCTGTGTAATATTGACAGGTAGCAGGTTCTCTGTAACTTCCCTTCCCTTTATGAAAATAGAGCTTTTAATGATTGACAACACAAAGGTTAACTCCTGTCAGTAAAAAGAAAAGGAGTACTTGTGGCACCTTAGAGACTAACCAATTTATTTGAGCATAAGCTTTCGTGAGCTACAGCTCACTTCATCGGATGAAGTTGCATCCGATGAAGTGAGCTGTAGCTCATGAAAGCTTATGCTCAAATAAATTGGTTAGTCTCTAAGGTGCCACAAGTACTCCTTTTCTTTTTGCGAATACAGACTAACACGGCTGTTACTCTGAATCCTGTCAGTAAGCATTTCTAGCTGCTCGCTCTGACAGATGAAATTCCCTGCATTATGTGGGTTCTACAAGAGACGGTTTTGTAGTTCATCTTTCTGGAACTACCAGAAGTATAGAGCACTCCTGATGCCAGTTGAAGTAGTTAGTTGTGGGCATTCACCACCTTTTGAAATTCAGGTGTTCTTAGGGGACCAGTTTGATACAGTACAACAGAGTGTACTATTATCTATCTGTTAAACTTTACATAGAATCCTATTGGGCAATTTAGTCTTTTCATAGAATCATAGAATATCAGGGTTGGAAGGGACCTCTTGAGGTCATCTAGTCCAACCCCCTGCTCGAAGCAGGACCAATCCCAAATTTTTGCCCCAGATCCCTAAATGGCCCCCTCAAGGATCGAACTCACAACCTACTGAACTATCCCTCCCCCCGAGGGTCTTTTGTTTCGTCTTGTCGATTTTTTTCAATTTATAGCCCAAACAGACAAGAATGTGCTTTAAAGGTGGGAAATATTTTAAAGAATAGTTAGCACTTACTTAAGAACTGACCCAATTCCCATTGACCTCCAAACGGAGTCTGTTTATTGATTTCAGGGGCATTGTATTCAGCTTTTGGCACTTAATGTTCAGAAATGAAAGTCTATTGAAGAGTCACCAAAATGGTCATGAATAAGTTTTCTCACTTGGTGGCCCAGCTATGAGCTAGGTCCATTTTTGAAACATATGCTGCAAGTTCTGACATGACCTTTTTGTGCAAGCCCTCATCGCTCTAATGATGTGCTGTTTGTGTACGGGGCACATCCCATTCTGCTGCTAATCAACTTTTCCATTCTTTCTTGCCTGTGAATCAGGCTACTGAAAAAAGTACAACTGTGAACTCTACTGGATCCTGTATTAAGAATATCACCTTGCCGGTGAGTAGAACACCTGTTTTCTTCCAAAATTAAAACACACACATCTCAAATGCTGGGTTTAATATTGACAGCTGGCAGGTGCTTGGTATCTTCCCCTTGCTCTTTAAGAATATAGCTTTTTAATTATTGAGTGCACAAAGCTTCACCTCTGCAAGTCCAGCTGTCCTGTCTATGATCGATCATACTATTTGCCTGCATTAGGTAGAATCTAAAGAAGATGCTTTTATAGCTTCTCTTTCTGGAAATTTCAGACTTTAGAAAAGCAAAGCTGGCATTTGAGAAAAGTAGTAAGAACACAAATGGTGGATATGACTGAAATATTGATTTAGGCTCATTTATTGCAATGCAAAGTGTATTTGGGTATACTGGTAGCATCCTGGGAAAGGGTTTAAATGGTACATGGATATGCACTGACCTCTTGCATATATGGTGTGTCTACACTGCAGCTGGGAAGGTGCTGCCAGAGTACAAACCCGTCAAGAGCCCCTGGTACATACTGGGCAGTTAGCTCAAGCTGCCACCTAGGTTACCCCCAGCTATGCTGCTACTCTTCGCATGCTGGCTCAAGCAGAGCTGGCACGTGTCTGTCTTCCTGCACTGAGAAGTACTTTCCCTGCTGCAGTGTTGACATACCTATAGTGAATTTCACTCTTAAAGGCCTCATGGAAACTTTGAGCGCTCAGCACCTTTGAAAATGTGATCCTGGGATGCATAAACAGGGGAATCTCAAGTAGGAGTAGAAAGGTCATTTTACTTCTGTATTGGCACTGGTGCGACTGCTGCTGGAATGTGGTGTTCTCAAAGAGCTCAATCTATTTAGCTGAACAAAAAGAAAGGTGACTTGATTACAGTCTGTAAGTATCTACCCGGGGAACAAATAATTTACTAATGGTCTTCAATCTAGGAGAGAAAGATATAACACAGTCCAAAGGCTGGAAATTGAAGCTGGACAAATCCAGACTGGAAATAAGGTGTACATTTTTGTCAGTGAGGGTAATTCTCCACTGTAACAATTTACCAAGCGTTGTGGTGGATTCTCTATCACTGACCGTTTTAAAATCAAGATGGGATGTTGCTCTAAAAACGATCTGCTTTAGGAATTATTTTGAGTTAGTTCCGTGGCCTGTGTTATACAGACGGTCAGACAAGATGATCACAATGGTCCCTTCTGGCCTCTGAATCTACGAAAATCAGGCCCAAGGTCTTTTAAGGGGACACGTTTGGCCCAATCAGTAATCACATGCTATTGAGCAGATCCTCAGTTGGTGTAAATTGTGATAGCTCTATTGATCTGCCCCTGTATCTTTGGTATACCTGCACTGTTATCACCGTTACGGTACAAAGCTCTTAGTAATTTGTTCAGTGCCTTGTACATATTTTTTTCTTTTATACTCAAAAGAAACAAAGAATGTGATTGTAAAACTGGTAAATATTTTGAAAGTGAAACAATACTTAGGATTTGCCTAAAGTCTGATCTAAGGCCCCCTGCAGTGAATGGGAGTTTTTCTATTGACTTCACTGGGTTTTGGATCAAGTCATCAAAATTCTTTACAACATTAATTAAGCCACCCAGCAGGTAGGTAAATAAGTAGAGGTAGTATCTTCATTTCACAGATGAGGAAACTGAGACACCGAGAGACTGTGACTTGCCCAAGGTAGCAAAGGGAGTCACTGTCAAAAATCAGATTAGAACTCTGAGAGTACATCTGCATTGCACAAAACCCACACTGCAGTGAGTCTCAGAACCTGGGTCAGCTGAATCAGGTTTGTGAGGCTCCTGCTATGGGGCTAGCAATAGCAGTGGAGATGTACTTGCTCAGGCTGGAGCCTGTGCTCTGAGACCCAACGCCTTGCTCAGTTTTGGAGCCCAGGCTTCTGCCCAAATGGCAATGTCTAAAATGCTACTTTTAGCTCCAAAGCACAAGACAGAGTCAGTTGACCCAGGCTCTGAGACTCACTGCTGCGGGGTGTTTTTTTATAGTGTAGTTGTATCCTGAAGTTCCTGGTTCCCAGCCTTGTGCTTAAGTCACTAGACTATGTTGTCTCTCTAAATTAGTCTTGATCTTCAAAACATTAATAGAAATCCATTTTTAAAACTAATAAGTTACAGAAAACAAAGCCTCTTGTCAAAAGCGCTTCGCTTTCATTTGTACCAGGTGTTGCTTAACTGGTTTTTATATAATGATGATTTATGTTGGATAAATCAAAGGGTAAATTGGTAAAAGCCTAAATTCTGTGTTTTAGTAGATTTTTCTAAAAAACAGATTATATCTGACAACTGCTTTAATTCTTTACTTGATCTAAATTATGATAGCCATGAAATTCCTAGCCTTACAAGCAGTAAAATATACTTTGTCCTAAGAGTGTGAATTATTCAGCATCTCATTAACTTCTTCTGTTACAGTATTATACTTATTGCTGCATATTAGGGTTTATTGCTTGCTCTGTATTCCTTCGGATGAGCTTCGAACTCAAAGTTCTCCTTCTGTCCATCGCTGTTACTGTGTACATCATCATCTTTAATACCCATCACAGCTTGAGTGCAGGCTGCACCAATTACACCAATACCACTGAAAGGTATGCTCCGAAGTCCCCAGTAATGGACAGTAAATCTCTGGGAAAAGGGTTGGTAGATTCCTTCACTTTCATTGGAATTTTGAGGTACTGCAACACTTTGAGCCAGAAGCCATTAGGACATTTTTTTATACATCATAATCTTAGAAAAAAATTATTTTACCAGACTTCCCATACAAATTGTACCATGCATGAGTTGAGATGTGGGATGTGAAATCTCTGGGAGACTGGTTTCATTTTGGGGATTTTAGAGGGGAGTTTGAAAACTGAGCCTATAAAGGAAGCTGGCCTCAACCTATAACTATGAAGAAGACTGTTCTCCTCCATAAAACTGCGGTATTCTCCATAATACTGAGTTATTCAGCCAATAGATCTGCTTTAGCTGGTTTTTAAGTGAGCTTACTATAGCTGCTCATTTCACACATTTTAAAATAGTCTTTAAAAATAAACTTCACAATGTAATAACCCTAAGATGTGTGCTACTTTGTACTCCACTTTCCATAGGGAAAGAATGGCATGGCAAAGTCTAGGGCACTTTGTCTACATTGTACATGAAAATGGTAGGACATTTATATTCATGGAATATTCAATATTCGTCCGGAGCTGATGGGGAATGAGTATTTGTGGAGAACGTGTGTTTGCCAAAGCAACGCTAATCATACCACTTTTATCAGCACAACAGTTAACTGTTGTTAAATTACTTTCCTGATTCCAAATACTTTTAAAAACCAAACATTTAACTCCTCCAGTCTAACTGAACAGGGCAAAGCCATAAAATGAATTGCGTGTACCATAAATTGCGTGTACCACTGGTGTGCTCATTTGCAAATCTTCTGGGTACAATCTCACAGTTGTTTCATAGCGTGGCAGTTATCTGAGCTGTGGGATCAAGCCAAAAGATAGCTTGAGTGTGCTGAGACTTCAGGCTGGTCTAACACACAAACTGGAACCAAAATAACTAAACCAGTTGTAATTCACACTTAGTTATTTCAGTGAGAATCTGTGAGTGGATGGGAAGTGTGACATGGAATACTCTTATTCCAAAATAAGTGTGTCCACTCAGACTTGCACTGAAATATCTAAAGGTGTGAACTACAGCAGATTGATTGATTGATTTCAATTCCAGTTTTCTTGTAGACAAGCTCTTAGTCTCTTTGCCCATCACAAGCAAGGAAGCTGTTTCCTACTTTAAGCCTCTGTGGTTAGGTCTTGCTGGGCAAAAAGGGGTGTGATTTTCAAATGTGTTAGCTCAATATGATTGAAAAGCCCCATTAAGATGCAGGCGAATAGCTATGTAGACAGGACCCATAAGCAGAGGGGCTATGTTAAAATTGGGGGACTGTCACTTGTGTTGTTTCTGTTAAAGAGTACTTTGGAACACAAGGGAGTTCTGTTTCGAAACATCCAGAGATTCCAAAATATTCAAAACGCCAATTGTATGTTGCTTTTCTGTATTCCAGGCTTTTCATGGAAGATCCAATACTGATGACTAACTTATACCTGGCTCTGTTTTATGTAACTCTGATCCTATTTTCAAGACAGGTATGGATAAAAAAAAATAAAACAAAAACCCCACAGTCCTTTTCACTCAATGATAATTGAGTTAAATAAAAGACATCTCTTTTCTATCTCTGTAGTTAGTCCTAGACACCAAAAAATCATTTTTATAGTGTTTGGGAAAGGAGGGAAAGATTTTTACACATTTTTCAATATTATGGATTCTAACTCTGAAGAGACAAACTTTTAAAAGTGGCTTCTGATATTGCACTCACAAAATTGGGCACCCAGAATCTACATTGTCTAGTCACTTTTAATTGTATTTATAAATCATCTTCCACCCTTCTGGCAGGGTGGTTTGGGACTCTGCAATATTCAAAATAAATATACTTCTTAAACTAATTAAACTGTAATTATTAAATTGAATTATAATGAAAAAAATTCAGATGTGCTTTACAATGATTTAGATAATGTTTAGTATCAGGTGACAAGACCACCTGACCTAGTAGTGTCACAGTTATGTCCCAGGATGCCTCCCAGGAGGGGGAGAGATTAGTATCTTCAAAGTCTTGTTGTTCCTTCCTAATGGCCCATCAAATCTGGTGGCATGTCATCTGGTGGGTGTCTTCCAAATACACACCCAGTTGTAATTGTTACCTAGTCCATATTCCTAACTTTAGATACAGAAATGGTACATGCATACAAATTGGATAATCCCATTCAGTAAATCATAACCTTTCCAATGATATCTTACATGAGTCATCTTGCATAAAATACAGATATGACATAACGGAGATGTATCATAAGGGCTATTGAGTGTAACATCACAAGGACAAGAAGCAGTGGGCTTAAATTGCAGCAAGGGAGGTTTAGGTTGAACATTAGAAAAAACTTCCCATCTGTCAGGGTGGTAAAGCACTGGAATAAATTGCTTAGGAAGTTGTGGAATCTCCATCATTGGAGATTTTTAAGTGCAGGTTGGACAAACACCTGTCAGGGATGGTCTAGATAAGATTTAGTCCTGCCGTGAGCGCAGGGGACGGGACTAGGTGACCTCTCGAGGTCCCTTCCAGTCCTCTGATTCTATGTGCAAATTGGACTAGTGTACATCTGATGCCAGTTGAGTTGCATGCACAAATGGCTGTTGGCTTGTGTAGATGTGACTTCTGTTTTCACGAACAGGTGCTTGTGCAGGTTTTCAGTCACAATTTCAGTGGCCATTCGGGTCCGAAGTGTCCTGACAAAACTTGGCTGTCACTTTTGCACTTGATTTGAAACCTGTAAACTCTTACCTCAGAGCTCTGTGGGTTTATTTTACTGTATAAATTCTTGTTTGCAGATTGAGTATTACTGTCGACTAGATTGCTTGTGGAAGAATAAATTTAAAAAAGAACATGAACAATTTGAAACCATGGAGAACGTAAACAGGCTCTTGCTGGAAAATGTCCTTCCGGCACATGTTGCTGCTCATTTCATTGGTGACAAATTAAATGAGGTATATTTAATCTACTGTACTCGTAGGAAGGATGATAAATGAGACTCCTGTGAGCATGGCACCTCACTGCCCATGAATGGGTTACAAGCTACTGCTTGCTTCCTCTGTTCCTCCCTCTTCTTGGCCCACAATATGAGAATCCCATGGCCTTCCCAAGCCCAAGGAGCTGCTACCCCCATGGCATTAAGAGGACTTCAGTTTAAATGAATGCTTTGCTTTTAGCACTGGCAGGAGTGGGGCATGGAAATCCACATCAGAAATTATCATTGGCTTTGGCACTGATAATTGGTTCAGAAGTGACGTTAGGACTCCCAAAGACCCCATTTGACAGAGCTGATTCATTTAATTCCTATAAGGAACTAGCTGAGGGGCAGACAGCATCCACTTGGCAGCACCCTGATGGCAGATGATAGCGACGCTTCTTAGACCCTGCACCTCACTCTGCCAACACCTCCATAGTGAGTCACTGGATTGACTGAGCTGGCAGGATGGGGGCTATTGTAGCAGAGAGGGCAATCACTGTGCAGAATGCATTTGGGGGTATCTGACTGGATTTCAATTCTCAGCACTTAAAATTCTGATTTTTCTAAAAATAGGAAAATATGGTCCTCCTGTTAATTTTGCTGAGTTCCAGTGGCTTAGCTTGGTTCATTTCTAGTCATAGTTGTATTTAAAGGTACTAAAATCTGTATGCAATTCTGGTTACACACTGTGGGGTTACAGGGTAACTGTGAAATTACTTGTGACACCTTAGAGACTAACAAATTTATTTGAGCATGAACTTTTGTGAGCTACAGCTGCATCTGATGAAGTGAGCTGTAGCTCACGAAAGCTTATGCTCAAATAAATTTGTTAGTCTCTAAGGTGCCACAAGTACTCCTTTTCTTTTTGTGGATATAGACTAACACGGCTGCTACTCTGAAACCTGTGAAATTATTATTACTTTCCAACAGGATTGGTACCATCAGTCTTATGACTGTGTGTGTGTCATGTTTGCATCAGTACCTGATTTTAAGGTGTTTTATACCGAATGTGATGTCAATAAAGAGGGACTGGAGTGCTTGCGGCTGCTGAACGAAATCATTGCTGATTTTGATGAGGTATTTCAAGTTTCAGGCAAACCTAGCTTGGATTTACATGATTACAATATAAAATGTCTTTCTAGAGCAGTGTTTCAATGTAGGAACCATGAAAAGTGAAAAAAATTTAGTAAGATGAACCAGGATTCTCAGTTCAGCCTTAGTCTTGGAGAGTGAAATTCTAATCATTTGCATCTGATGTACTCATGTAGTTAGACCATCTAACCCTTTAATAGTACAGTATAAACAAGACTTAGTGTTTTTCCTCATGATGCAAATACCGATCTGTCACAGATTTTATTACTGGTTTGCAGGATTTACTACATTTCTATAATGTGTGCCCAAAAAAGGGGATGGGTGGAGGGAAACGGCAGTAAAAGAAATCTTCCATGCTTTGTTATTTAAAATGTATGTTTTCTGCAATAGTGACAGTGTATCTAGAGATAAATCTTATGAATGTGGTAGGGAACACAAGATCGCTGGTGAGAACACATGGGGCTATAAGGCATTAAGGTCTCAAATTATAATTTAGTTTCTTTCTTCCAAACAGCTATTGTTAAAACCTAAATTTAGTGGTGTTGAAAAAATCAAAACAATTGGAAGCACTTACATGGCAGCAGCAGGCCTTAGTGTTGCACCAGGCCAAGAGAACAACCAGGTATGATACCCTTTGGAAATATAAACACATTTAGAATTCTAATTGTCCATATCTATGTAGGGGACAGAGTGTAGTGGGATGGAAAGGAAGATGAAAGTTATCAGCAGTCATAGTCTCAGGTATGGAAGAGGAGGATGGGAAATATATTCTGAGGCTGTATTTTGTATCACGTTATAAATAATATTTCTAAAATGTTCCAAAATTAAGGCTGTAATTCCAATATTTGGGTTCTGGTGTTGAGAACAAATACTGTGGTTTAAAATGTCACCAAGATGTCATATGTGATGGAATTACAGCCCTTAATGCCAGACCAGTGAAGCTGGTGTCAGCTTATTTCCTTTAAAATCGATTTGCTGTTTTCTTCTACATTAGTCTGTGATTCAAAGCACTGGGAAACTTGTTATTTTGACTAACTTTCATTTATCTGTGGTTCTGGTCCTAGACAGCAGATATTAAATCCAAAACAAATATCATTTTTCTTTAAATTCTCAAGAATCTTTGAGCTTGAACATTCCTGGGGACGCAACAGAATAGCTTGAATGGTGGGAGTATCGAGGGGCTATTGATACCAAAGAACTAACACCTCAGCCATGTCTGATTTGGATTCAGGATTTGATGGCAAATTGACTAATATAATTGTTATCTATGTAGAGAACATGGTATAACAATAAACTCAGGTAGCAAAAATCAGATTTAAATTTCAAACACTCTCTAGCTAAGAGGGGTTTAAAACCAGGCTTTTGGTTCAGGCCCATCACCAGGAGGTTTTGGTGTGAGGAGTGAGAATACATGTGCTGTACGTACAGGGCACTTAATTTTAAATCTGCACTAAAGTCTGGAAAGAGATGTAAAGAGCCAGGTTTATGAATACTAAGCAGAGCAGGCTCTCCTTTTGCCAGCCAGACCCAATTTACTTTAATAATCATTTTAATTATTGTGCATGTACATCTGAACTGAGCTGTGATTGTGCCATGGTATCTTATTTCACCTGGGGCTTGACATGGATTTGGCCTCCAGTCTTTATAAATTGATATGTAATTAATTGATAGTACTGGACTTCATCAGAAAACAGCATTACAGTGACCACTCGTGCTGCAGTAGAACGACACACAATAACTGAACTGCTTTGGTGCTTACATCATTGTTCTTTGAGACGGACAGTTGCCATTCATTACACTGAGAGCTTGACATGGTCTTGCATATTAAGGCATTAATATCCATTATAAATTACCTAGGACCAGGAGAGACAGCATGCTCAAATTGGGATCATGGTGGAGTATGGAATTGCCTTGATGAGTAAACTAGATGGCATCAACAGACATTCCTTTAACAATTTCCGCCTACGGATTGGTAAGTTCAGTTTCATACAGGATGTGAATGCTACAAGCTTTGCAAAAACTAGAGCTGCAAAAGGATTATTAGATGGTCAAGCCACCAGTCAGTGCTGAATTATTCTTGACACTGAACATTATGAATATTATGGTAATAAGCATAATATAAATACTAAGAGACAGAACATAGTCTGGTCTAGCTTTTAAATGCGCCAAGCCGTGAGGTTCCACATCTAACCTTGGACTGTGGCTGTAGTCTCATCATTCTGATATTCCTGCAATATTCAGGGATGTTTCTGGTGCTGGGTGTGGGAAAAGGGGAAATAATGCTGCAGCTGCAAACGGGGAGGAGAGGGAGAGTATGGTATGTTTGCTGGTTGGATATGGGGGTGATGAGAGAGCTGGATAGTGTGCTGCTGTTGGCTCGTTACATGGCAATTCTAAGATTGTTGTTAGACTGTTAATGTTCCACACGAAGTGCAGGAAGGGTGGACTTTTGCTTAAAGCACAGGTCGGTGAGATAGGAGATCTGGACGACATGCTCAACTCTGCCACAAACTTCCTGTTACCCTGGGCAAGTCACTTCCTCTCTGTGCTTCCTTATCCCTAAAGGGTGCAGTGAGGCTATATTCATTGCTGGTTATAAATCACTAAAGTGGTCCTCTGCTGGAAGGAGTTACTGAAGTGCAAAATTATATTAACTCTAAAGGCATGTACTTTTATTTCTGTAGGGATAAACCATGGGCCTGTAATCGCAGGTGTGATTGGTGCTCGTAAACCCCAGTATGATATCTGGGGCAACACTGTCAATGTCGCTAGCAGGATGGAGAGTACTGGTGAACTTGGAAAAATCCAGGTACAAAGACGGGCATTCAGATGTTTCTAGAAAACTACTTTTACATTTTTATTGATTCATGCTCAAAGTTAATTTCCATGGTGTTTTACAAGAATTTCACTATTTCTGTTTCACTCAGGTTACAGAAGAGACGAGCAAAATATTACAGGAACTGGGATATTCATGTGAATGTAGGGGACTCATTAATGTCAAAGGAAAGGGAGAACTAAGGACTTACTTTGTGTGTACAGATACAGCCAAATCCCAAGGTACTGGACTGAACTGAGTCTGTAACGAAGTTTGTCAAAATGTATTTTGAGCCACCACTTCCCTTCTGTGAAGTCTTAAAATTTCCTTCCTTATGTAAAGGAGATTATTCCAAATGTATGTGTACTACTAATGGTCCCTCTGCATCTCAAGGTAGGAGAGTGACTTTAAAAGAAGTCTGAAAATGCCTAGAAGCAATTGTGGACTGCCTGTTTCTGGGATAATTTCAGGATTTTTCTGGAATTGTCTTGCAACATTTCCTAGTATTTCCTTTCCTACATTCAGGGAGATTAAAGGTCTTAATAGCACATGTAGATGCACTGCTGAACTAATTTCCCAGTTAGAACAGACATTAGGAAAAACTTCCTGACTGTCAGGGTAGCGAAGCATTGGAATAAATTGCCTAGGAAGGTTGTGGAATCTCCGTCATTGGAGGTTAAGAACAGGTTAGACAAACACCTGTCAGGAATGGTCTAGTGATTATGTAGTCCTGCCTTGAGTGCAGGGGATTAGACTTGATGACCTCCTGAGGTCTCTTCCAATCCTATACTTATGATTCCACTGCCTCATTCTTTGTTAGATCTGCTAGCAGTGTTGCACTTGCACTTAAGAAAAAGTGACAGTACATTTGGAACATTGATATATGCGTGGTCTTTAGTGCAAAGCTGTTTTCATGACAAAAGACCGCTGAATAAGGGGGCGGGGGGGAGAGATACACAAGCAAACTACAGTTTAATATATGGTGATTATACTCTAGCTCCTTTTGGAAAGAGTAACTGTGCAATAATTCACATTCCCCTGTCCCTTGATGACTTTTCCACAAACTCATGCCTCCCCCTACATTATGTAAAGCCTTTCTTGATCAGCAGTTGTACAGGAAATGATTTTTGTCTGATGTTGGTTCAAAATACTGCTATTATGGATACAACCCATGTTGTTCTCTTTACCCTGCTTTTCACCATACCAAGGGACAAACCATATTTCATTTCTTAGATGAGATGAAAACAACTGTTTTAGTATGTACTGGAAGTAAGCCACTTTGACCTTCAGAATTAGTCTTTTGACTTTGAAGAAATCCAGACTATTTCCAGAGAGTGAAAGCCCATTTAGGGATGTGCATGTTGCAGTGAGACAGTAAATGTGAGTATTGCATTCACTGCAATCATGCCCTTTGACGGTGTATATTTATACTGTGTTTTGTGATGACTCGTTTCTGAGTAGCAGCCGTGTTAGTCTGTATTCGCGAAAAGAAAAGGAGTACTTGTGGTTCTCCCATTTGGTTTCCACTGCCTGGATGAGGCCAGTCCCTCAAACTGCTGACTTGTTTCTGAGGCATACAGAATTGCTATCCCAACTTTCTTCTTGTCATTAACAACATTTGCATTTAATATATTAGTCAGGATCTGGTGCTTATGAAGGTGAAGTATAAACTGCATTGGCCAGTCAGGCAGGATACCAACAGCTGATGTGCATACACTTCCCTTAACAGATCTTTCAATGCACCTTAATTCTGGCCTGCCAGCTATTCTCCTGCTGAGACCTTCTCTTGACAAGAAACAGCCACTCAAATTGTGTAGTGTTTCTGTGATAAAGGCAAATACAAGACCAATTCTCCCCCCACTCCCCGATTTGTGACCTGAGGCAAACTTGAACCTCGGTGGCACTTCCCTCTTTGACAACCCTTCCAAATTAATCACCTATGCCTGTGTTCTCAGAGCTGTGCATGTTTCTAAACATTTGACATGTCTGATATTTTCAGAAGTTTGTCAATGTTCAAATTTTTCCTTTAAAGTTTATTCAGGTGAGTGTAATTAGCTTTAGCTATCGCTTTAAATTTTAACTAACTTTCTACTATACATAATCATGTCAAGACATACTACTAAAAAATTTTGGTTATGAGGAAGATAGTGTCTCAGAAGGATATCACCTGGTGTTCAAGTATAAACATTTATCAGGAAAGGCTTTTTTTCCCTCCATTCCCTGTATATATTGTGACTAGAAAGTGAAGTGGTTAAAATAAATTCAAGTATTTATTTTGTTCAGTATAAAGTGCTATGTTCAGATAATTTATTACACCACACACAAAGCAGCATTTGTTAATATTTCAATTTTAGTATGAGGGCATATGACTCCAAATTGTCTCTTTAACAATCGTTGTTGCCTGCACCACTGCTGTTTTCTAATTACTGTGTAATTTCTTGGAAAGTGCCTGTGTTTCATGACAGGAACAAATCTGAGTAATGTCCTACTGTGGATTAAAAACTTAGTTTTTAAAGCCTTACTGAGGGTGGTTGGTCGAAACTGCTTTTGCTGCAGTCTCCTACAAAAAATAGTATATTAGACAACTTTAGTTTGAGGTTGGCTGTTTCCTTTCTGTCAGATTCGTAATATATTAACTAGTTTAATACTTAAACTTTGTGCTAATAAAAAAGGTCAGTGTAATTTAGTATCCTTTTGTATATTTCTGTCAAATAGTTTTCAGTTCCCTATTGCTTTTATATTGTTCGTTTGTGATAGCAGACATTTAACAAGCATGAGTTTTGAGATGTTAATTTATTTTGTTTTTATAAGAAGCTTGAATGCTTCTGAATAGAAGGCTTCGTTCAGTGGCCTTTGCTACAGTACTTCAGTTTGACAGACCACACTGCCTCAGTATTTTGAATCATGAAGTTTGCTTATGGACAGAGCCAGTTCTGAAATTATGGCACTGTCCACAATAGTGCTAGAGATTTAGATGTAATTAGGATTGTGGAACTAAACCATATCTAACAACATTCTGAACTGCTTTGTATTGCCATTAAAGCTAATATGCTGCTTGGTCTCAATTATGGAAGTGGTATAAAGTATTTTTCAGTAGCTTGTAGCTCTTGGGCTGGATGAAGTAGGGTTGTCTTTCTGCTACCGGTTGTATTTGCTATATGATCTTAAAGGGACATTATCAATTTAAACTCTTCGAAATTTTGTAGAGTATTTCACAGCACTTTTTATCCTCAGTTCACCTTGTTATATGAAAGACGCACCCACAGAAACATTGAAAAGTGAGTGTAAGGCCATGAATATTGGCGGGGGAGCGCGCGACACCTTGAGCGACTTAATACTTTTTTAAATGATTAGATTGTGTGCATGAAGGGTCATTTCTTTGGCTAAAGTCTTAAATGGAGCCTTAGCAATACAGAATGCTTTTACCAGAACTGTGAAACTTACCTATTAGGACTTTAAAAACACACAGTCAAGTCTTTAAATACAAAATGCCAATTTATCTAATTTACAGTTGATTGTATACTGTAACTTTTAATGATGGAGTAAGTTATCTACTGCACAGAAAGAACAAAACTTTTTTTACTTTAAAATAAAGACTTTTCTGAAACTTGCTTGCTTTGTAATTATTTGTTAGAATATACCATCTAAAGCAGATTTCTACATGAGCCTCCATATTTCATTAACCTGTTATGCAACTTAAGCCTAATTACAACTAGACTCTTCTCTTGAATGCACAGAGTTCAAGAGAGAAATCTTCACTTGAAAATATGTAATCATGGTTGATCTTTTGAGAACTGGAGAGTAATTTCTCCAGAATGGGCTGGTGCCTCTCTCATCTCATTTAGAGTAGGTGCCTAGCTGCATAGTGCAACAGAACATGTAGTAACTGCATGTCTAGCCATACAGCACTTCTGGTAGAGCTGTCAGAGTAGAGCACTTGAACACACCAAAGTAAATTCACACAACCACTTAACTTCAACCATCTACCAATTCACTTAGATTAGGTGCAGTTCAAGCATTTCCTTGTCAACATGGTAGGGGCTGCTGGGAACCTGAGAGGACAAATTGTATTCCCAAAGTAAAGGGGAGTGGATAGTGGAACTAAGAGAAAGGAGCCTGGTTACATTCAAGAGAAGCTGTGGAAGAAAGGGGCTTGGGAAAAATCTGGTGACTGTGAGAAGGAGTGGGCCCATGATATGCAGTGACAGTGCAAACTTACCTTGGGAAAGGAAATGCTTAATCAGAGTGATGCTGGGGGGCTTGCAGGTCTCACTCATCCTCAACTTAGTCACCAAAGATAGAAGCAAAGTAGACTAAGGCTCAGTAGAGAATGGCAGCCATTAAAACAGTACTTTTCTTGTCTTTCTCCTACACCAGCTCAGCTATTCCAACTGAGTTAAAGCTCTCCAGCTTAATTAGCAGGTATTTCCTAGGTGACTATCTGAGCTGGGTCCACAGTCGGGGAGTTTGAAACTTTGAGTGGTCAAGCCCTCTTAAAGGTTTATGGAACCTTTTGGCAAGAGATTTGTTAATGTCACTGTTTAATTACCTTACTCAGAAGAGTAATGCATCTTGGCTAGGCATTCTTAACCTATTGTCCTGATAGCTGCAATAATTAGCAGCAACATTATAAAAACTCTAGTTGGTTGAAAGTGATAAACAGAGCATGGTCATGAAAGAAGCCTAGGCTACGTTTATATAGCATCTTCCACTAATTTATCAAATTTTATCAGCTTCTATTTAGAAAGCTGTATTTCCTTTGCACCTGTAAAGGCTATACACTTATTTAAAAGAAAGTCTGCATTCAAGTGCGCCAGATCTGAAAGTTAGTAAATGGCTTTGGAATACTGCTGGATAAATAGTAGTATAGACAGATTATGTAGCCACAATTATGTTGGGCCTGAGGCTGTAGATAGCCTGACATATCCCTTGAAAATGATGAGTTAGTCCATCCAAATTCACGATTAGATGTGTATGCATTAGAAGTAACTGACCTCTAACATGAAACCATCATGACCTTTGATTTAGTTTAACGAGTTCCAAAATTTAATAGACAAAATATTTCCTCTAACTCACAATGTACAAATGTTCAGTGAATACATCCTGAACAAAATTTAAATCTAATTCTTTAATAGGACCAAATACATAACTTAAAACTGAAGTTTCAAATTCCAATTGGACCAGATTCATTTCCACTGAACATGGCAGCCTTTTTAGATTCTTGACAATCTGAAAAAAAGTTATTCCACACAGATTGGTCAGTCCAGTTATCCCATTCGACTTCCCTTAAAGTAGTATATATACAATCTAATTCCCTTACTACTCCTGAAGTCAATTTCCTGTGTCAGCATGAATCAATTTATGCAACGAATAGACTTGTATTAAGGAGCTAGTAATTATACTAGGACATATTTCTTGCTCTATTCCTGTTAATTAACCAGATAGGGCATTACTCTTGCAGTGTACATCACCATAAATATCTTTTATAAATGTGCTGATCTCAGAAGTATGATTAATTGATGTCAGTTTTTCATTTAAGAAATATGCAAAACTGCTTGAAAAGTTTGCTTCACAATAAAAACTATCAAGAAATGGTTTTACTCTGTCAGTAGCACAGCTTAACTAAAACCTGTTACAAACGAGAGGGATGGCATGTACGGTATTGTACGCTATAACAGTTTACGCTATTCACTGTTTTTTAAACAAGACTGACCTAAAAATACTAAATGAAATTGAAAAGCTAGCATTTAATGCAGTGTACATGTTGAAACATCTGCTAATTCAAAAGTGTCAGTTTCTGTTGCAGTGTCAATATCCATGTTAAGTTGTATAGCCTAGGCCATAAAAAGGGAGGTGTGTATTTAAGGCAAACAAATGCAAAATAGTATAAATACAAACATTGCAGTAGTAAACTTAGTCATTTCATGACTGACTTGCCAACCATAAAATGACATTACTGAGGCTTAAATCTTTAATTCCTGTTCTTTTCACTATTTTCAATATGTGGCGGCTTCATAACTGAGCACCCTTAAATGGAAAGCTTAAAAAAGGAAAAATTCTAATGCATACATGCCAAATTAATATTAAAAATGCTTAAGAGCAGTCAATGCAATTTTTTCTACATGTGTTGTTTTCATCTTCAGTCAGATGCAAAAATCGCAACATACACAGACAGGGAAAATTTTTTTACTCTACTAATTTAAGTGGTTGTACCAATTCTGCACACTTTTCTCTAAACAACAAAGTTACCTTTGGGCTGAGAATAATCATGTCAAATTTCCACCCAAAAAGTATTTAAAAAAGGGAGAGAGACCAGCAGCTGGGACTCCACCTTAACTTCTGCAGTTGCTACCAACAATACTACAATGACTTGCAGATGTAGTTTTGCTCTACTGCAATGCGTGTCTAAATACACTCTCTACTCACCATCTGTTAAATCCACAAAGCTGGCTTCAGTGTCAGGTACAGGAACTGAAATTCCCATTGCTTTTCGGATTCCATACGTGCTTACAATGTCGCCTGGAGTCACTTGTTGCGCAAGTTCTTTTAAATTATTGGTCACTCTCTCCGCTAGAAAGTTAGAATACTGTAAATTAATTTGTGTTTTTACAAATTGCCCAGAAGAGTTGAAGTCTGACTTTCAGCACAGCTGTAAATAATATTTAGCTTTGGTGAATTTGTATTTATATAAAAACTAAATAAGCTCCTATAATAGCAGAGACATCTTACTGTCACTCAGACAGTTAAATCTACTGGCTCTTTGCTTCTCCTGTGCTGCACTTGGCATTGCAGGGGAGCAGATGGGCATTAATCACACAGTAAAGGCACTAGGAACCAGAGGGAGAGAAAATGCAGCATTTTCCTTGCACATTCCAAAACTGTTACTTACCAGCAGATTTTCTGGAGAGAGTGGGGTGAGCTGGAGAAAGGAGGAGATGATGAAACAGCTCCTTACTAAGACCCCTTTGAGAAGCAACAGAAGCTAGACAAATTTAAAGCACACGGTAATGCTGCTGCAAGCATCATTAACTTGCTCCATATCATAAGGGTCACAATGCAAACAGCTGGTGGAAAACCAATGACGAATGACCAGTGCCCTGAGCGCCACATGATCTTTGGGTTTGGGTATTTTGCCTTTGATTCTCAATCCTGCATGTGAACAAGAGGCCATGCTATTGCCCCTTTTCACTTTAAATGCAGTAGTTCTCAGATCCCACAGCTGTAAAGTACATCACATCAGCTATTTTTTCCCCTCAGGAAAGGGAGGATTTGGTCTACTTTAGACTTGCATGGAATTGGTAAGATGTATGTGGCTAATGGAAGAGGAAATGCACTACGAGAATGCACAAGAGCTAGAAGCCTCTCAAACTGACATGACGTTTTAGAATTAAGCTATAATTCTCAAATATTTACTTGACCTTAGCTGACAAACAGAACACTTCACATTGTACAACTGTTTAGATACATCGCACACAATCACTCAAGAAGGCAGTTACTTTTACAGATTAGTAATTTCCAAATAGGGAAATTAAGCAGAGGGGAAGCTTGCTTTAAGGCAATATCAGAGTTTGGATTAGTACCCAGGCCATCTATTTTGTGCTTATAGCACACTGAGAATTTCACACTAAAATAACTCAATCCTCAGATGTACAAGGCTTTAATAGTCACCATAAGCAACTAAAAGTTAGAGTTCTGTCATAACTTGTTAACATCCAACAATCCAAGGTGGTGCACTGCATATCAATTACTATCTCAGCTGAAGGAGCTGGAATGCCACTGTGAGACAGTTATTCAGAAAGAAAATCAAACAGAAGCCACCTGATTCATGTGCTCCTTGGCCAGAATTGACAAGCGGGGCCTCGAGTTGTTCTGACTGTCCTATTTTAACACAACACTCAACAAATTCACCTCCAGTTTCACACTAAAGATAAGTTTAACCAAAAAGTCACTCTTTACCCAATGTACAAATTTACTAGGAAGTTCTTAACCTGTAATAACTTTATACAAATTCCAACTGACCTAATTGTTTTCTAAACATCAATTAAATGTTATACTCACCCAGATGCATTTCTTTGTAAGATGGACCCAAAAGACAAATCATATTGGGAGGTGGTTTTGTACTCAGTCGTTCATTTTGAGCATCTTGGAGCTCTCTGAGTAACTTTGTGGTTTCATCAAGTTTCTTCTGGAAGATTTCAGCCTCTGATTGATAGAAAAGCCCGTGTCAGTGAAAGGAGGAGATTATAGAGAGAGAGAGAGAGAGAGAGACACACACATTCACATGCTACAGCAAACCAATTACAGGATAATACAAAATACAATGTGCCCAAAAATAGCACTTGCATTCCTAATTGCAATAGATTACTCACCTTCAGAGTCAAATTCCTCTACATGAATTCCAAAATTTGTTACTGCTTTCAGTGCTGTAAGCCTATCATTACTAGAGTCCAACTTGTTGGCCGCATCTGTTTCTATAATCTGCAAATAAGTGTTTAAATGAAGTTTTTAAAAAATGCTTTTGCAGTCGTCTTCGTGTACGCACAAGTGCCTCAGTTGGCACGTGACCAGGATTCATCACTTATTTGGTCTGCTGGTTGTATCAGTAGCTTTCCTGGCTTGGGCTGGGTACTGACTGGGAGTGCAACGCAAACGCTGATGCATGCCACCGCTTTTGCAGTGTGTAAATTAGAAAACTGTCAGATATTGGGGGACTGACTAATTTAGATTTACCCCATTTGTTCTTCACTTCAAAGCAACAATAATCTTTTACTGTTCTATAGTTAACTATTCCATCCCATTTATGTATTTTCAGAGTTGCAAGTATCCAGAGCTCTGGGCACACACATAAAAGTAATGTAACAAACATACAAATTATGACCAGCCTCCAAATATAAACTCCTCCTGAACCCATCCCAAACCAGGATTCTCCCACAACCCACATTCCCCCCCAAAAGCCATTAAGCAAATAAGCTGAAGATCAAACAATCTGGGTTCTGGAGCACCAAAAGAAGATGAAATTCCAAAGTACAGTCCATTCGCTGAAAATACTGGCTCCAGCCCCCTCCCAACTGAACATCGGGTGCTGAGTTAATTGGTTCAGTAACACAAGACGACAGGCAATTTGAGATAACCAGGCCCTAAGCAATTTGGGGCACTGGAGATTTAAAATCTGTATCTTAAATGACAAGTTGTACAAAATTACTGTAGTATGTTGCAGGCACCGGAAAATATTGACTCCTGTAATCAAAGTTCTGAATGACACACAATAACAAATATAAACTTGTACATGTCTCATTCTGTGCATTGTAAACGTGGAAGATTTTACTTCAGAATAAATGCTTCAGGTTTTTCTGTCACACAGATTGGTTTTGATATCAATCAGATCTACATTCTGATGTGAGATTTACCTTTTGGACTTTATCCTCGCAACTTGGAATACAAAACAGTTACAAAAAAAGCATGCAGTTTTGAATGGTGGTACACAACATCTGTTTATATAACTGCACACATTTCTCCAGCTTTAAGCTATTGTGCAGTTAGGAGCAATGTTCCCTCTAATTTTTGACAGGCTGTGTGCGCAAAAAATTTCTTCTGAGCAAATTTTTGTGCACGCAGGGTTTAGGTTCACACGCACAGCTTAGAGGGAACAGTGGTTAGGGGTTAAAAATGCCTTTTGGAGTAGCTGCTTGGAAAAAGATAGAAAATATCACCTCCACATCTTTTGTTGTATCGCTTCTCCCATGCTGACCTTCTGCATCCACCATTGGCTGAAATTATGAGAAAGTATTTAGTATGACATTTAAAATGGAGTTCCTATTTTAAAGGACAAAGCAAAACCAGAACCTTACAGTGGGATACTCATAAATGGAGGGAGACAAAACAGTGTTATGGGTTTTCATTGGTAACAAAAACTACAAAGCAGTTAACGGACAGAACATTCCTTATATTTGTCTTGTACAAGAAATTAGCAGTAAGGGGTTTTCCTTCTATTAAGTTGTTTGGACCAGGCTAGTGCAATTACTATAATGACAACCACTTCAGTAAATATTGCAAAATGCCTTCCATTATCCTTTTTGCAAATGTTTCCTTTTTGAACCAAAATTTTCAAATTTTCTTTGCATGCATGAAAGTTTTTTGTTTTGGGGGTTTTTTTGTGGAAAATTCCTTTCTAAGTTAGAGACTGAAACACATGTTCTAATCATATTTTTCTTTAAGTCTAAAGCAAAAGTGACTGAATCCTGTAAGTGGTCCTGAGATAATGTCTCTGGGGTTAAAGAAAAAAATAAAACTAAATAAATAGTACTTCTGGGCAGAGGTTCACTGCCCAGTGTCCATAAGTATGAAACTGACTAATTTGCAGCCAAAAATTATCTTCAGTCATAAGGGCAGCCAACAATTTTTCAAATGTTGATCAATTAATTTGTTAATATCTCAGAGCTATGAACTCCCCATTCCTTTCAATGGTGTGAAACTCTAAAACCTAATACTTTAAAAATGGGAACATAGTTAACTAGACCGATTTTTTTATTTTATTTAAAAAGGCTTTCAGCTCACTCTGGGACTGTGGGCAGCATTTTGTTACCACACTTCCTTCCTGCCAAATCAGCCCTTCTGCCTGGTGAGAACATTCAGCATGAGCACTTGCTAAAACTTCACAGGGATCAAGGAGGATTAGATGGGTAAATAACTAAGTATTTAATTAGCAGAATAATAATACCCTACCCTTTTATTCACCTCAGGAAAGACTCATTCTCCTAGGCTAATCAGATGGGCTGCTGCTAAGGGTACACTAAACTTTTAATGGAAATTGAGCAAAAACCTCCTGCTCCCAAAAATGCAAAACTTTACTCCCTTACCAGTAAAAACAAAAGAAAATTGTGGGCCGACTCTACAGAGACCATTAAAGTAGGGAGGGGGCAAGGACTTGGTTCATTTTGCAAGTTTTCACTTTGTTACAGAACTTGAGGGCCAGATTGTCTCCTAGGTTGGAAAGAAAAAGAAAAAAAAGCACAAGGAACAAAAGACATGCCACTCAATTTCCACCTCAACCTTTTATCAAGAGAAGGTGAACCTATCAGTGGGGTCAATTCCTGACTGCTAATACCACTGGTTCTAGGGCACAATGTCAGAATGAACAGCAGTCTCAGAGTCTTTCCTGTCTGCAGAGCTGAATACCCCCAGAAGAGCTTCACTAGATCTGGGGATGCACCACAATCAGATCCATTATCCTGCTTATGGAAATGGAAGTGACAGTGATCTAGTCCTATATTTTCCTATTCTAAAGACACAGTTGTCATAATATAAAGCTGTGATGATGGCTAGTTAAACCCTGCAAAAAACTGTTTCCAGCCATTCACCAACAGCAAAGGCAAGAATTCTCCCCTCCCATTCATCTCAGAGGTTTGTGCTTAACTGTGACGATTTAAATATTATAAGGAAAGGACAATCTTTTTTTTCTTTAGAAAAGTAGAATTTAAATTCATTAATAGTTACATCAATGCAACATTAGGGCTCAAAGTTACAAAAGGAGAATGCACTTCCTGCATGTTATGACATACATTAAATACATTCAACTGCCCATTTGCAAAGCAACAGTTGCACATCTGTACTATTTCAAACATAGCCTAAGTTAACATTGTTACAGGAGCCTTCCCTTCTGCATTTCCTGGCTTTTATTTTAACTGTGACTTAATGCTGCATTAGATCTTGTTGTATAAAAATTGTGTTTGGAATGACTGCATACAAGTGGCAAAATACACAGTGTGTTTTGCTTGTGCTATAGTTCACAGAAGAGCAAGTTTAGTTTAAGTCATTGGCTTTTTGTACTTTCTTTCTGTAAAGCCAGGTTCACCTTAGTATCATGAATTGAACCACACAGACAGAGGGACGAATAAAACTAGAACCGGTAAGTTGTCAAGGCATCTAGAACTCCTCTAATGCCTTTTCTATATGTCCTAATGATCAGATTTTAAAGTTCTAAACATCATGGGAAGACACGAGAACCATATTGTATATTTAATGATCAGCTAGCAGGCTCAGTTCTTCAAAAGTTGTTATGCATACAGAACACACTATACCTCTGCTTGGTGCCCATCTTCTGCACTCAGGAACTATTCTGCTTATGGTAAGTTACTACTACTTATAAAAATTAAGTTTGAAAATGCTCATCTGCAGAGTTTCAACTGTTCACTGTGGAATTATTTATTTAAAAAAGTAATTGACAAGTCTTGTCAATTTATGCTATGAAGCCATGTTTTATGAGTATGCACTCTGTCCATCATGTGGTTTTATATAAAGTTGGGTAATAGTTACATACTATAAGGTTATAAAAGTTACTGCGTACAACAATACATAAAGCTGAATCAATTTTTGTAAATCAAGCTGGCATAACTGCATTTTTGCCTTTGGAAAGCAGTCAGTGTTTGCTACTCTCTCTTTCCAGCTTTTTTTGCTACAACTATCTTCTGGAAAACCATACCAGTTGTCAAACTTATGAGATTTGCTTCAGAACATGAGTCTAATTGCACATTCAGTCAACTTCCTGCTTCAATCTACTTAAGTGACTCTGCTGGACAATACCCCCAACTATTACACGTTGACTGTTTTTCCCTCCCAGTATTCTCTATAACAAAGAGTTTAAAAATGCAAAAGCATAAACTAGAGGTATATGAAATGATCTGAAAGTGAATTTCTTACATCAAATTATATTCTCGGCTTCACTTTCAGTGGAGAATGAAAACCAGATTAAAACATTTCATTCAGTCTATGAATTGTTTTTGAAAAGATTTAATCTTTTAATAATTGTAACTCATTGCCTATAATGGGATGTGTTGTGGGGACCAATGGGAAACTCCCAAGCCCTGAATATGTAGGGTTTTGTTCCAAGGACTTGTGTATGAATGTATGAGAAAATATCCTTTTTGATCTTGAAAGGCAGAAAACTTGAAGCTACTCGAGGTGAAGTCCTTTATTTAATCCTTAAATCAAACAGTTTGACAACTGCAACAGCAACATCCAACCCCCCAAAAATCTGCACCATATCCTGGCAGAACTACTTTAAGGCCTTATCTAGCCTAGGACAATAGATCATATTTAACAATGGGTTAACAAACATGTTTTAACAGTTAGGACATACAGGGTTTAACACATTTCAAAACCCATTCATTTGTCAATCATCGACTTGAGGGTGGACGCATGTTAATTAAAACGTGATAGGATCTAACTAGACTAGGAAAATGGGTCATGTTCAAAAACATATTAGCTAAGAGTTAGAAATGCCAGTTTCTAAATCACATCAGCCCAACTGGCTTCAGAACTTTTAATTTTCATTCTCTTCTAGAGATAAACCAAGCACTAGAAAGTTCCCAAATCACAATTCTTACCGTTTCTAGTTCTTTCAGAGATCTAGAATATCCCCCTTTAGTTAAAACATCCAGCAAACCATCAGCCATTACACATGGGTAGTCTTGAGACTTTGCCAAAAAATTCTGAATACTGAAAGGTAATTACAAAGAAATCAATTTCACATCAAGCATGGATGACAGAAAAAAACCTGTAAATGGTTAGTATGTCAAACCACCATATTGAACTTTGAAAATGCTGATATTAGAAGACTGGAAAGGGATTCAGTCTAATAGGTTTTTACTTTTTGTTTAAATAGCCAAGGCTTTTGTGGCCTGTGGACTAACTTAGAGTCCCAATGTAGCCTACAATGCAACTGAATAGTGCTTTAAGCAGCAAGTTCTCAAACTGAAATTAGTTTTGCATGTTTGATATTCATTATTGCTATTGCACTTGTTTAAACAATTCAGGTATTTGAAATGAGCTATATCATGGAGTATTAACAACACTAGAAAGTTTTCTAATTTTCTTTCAGGAGATGCTTCTAAAGCACATCAAGACAAAGGTGTATTCATAACTATCAAATAAATGCTCACGGAGTAGAGGCATTAGAATCGAGGGTGGTTATAAAAGACGTGAGACAGTTACAGTAATTTTGCTCAGTATAATAAATCTGATCATCATTTCAAGCACTATATACATTATATTTGAAACTGAAGTTTGTGTAGCACTGAGATGTCCCATAGCTACCACCATGGTTCATGAACTGACATTTGACACCAGTAGTAAAGGTGCCTTAGAAGTAATAAAGTACTCTATCTAAACATCCATAGCCATCAACACTAGTCTTCAGTTTCTGAACGGTATTAAAGCAGGATGGCACACTTTCTAAGATTTCAAAAACGCAATGGTTTCACCAGGGAAATAACTGCAGGGGAGTGTATTTTCATTTTTTATGAACATCTTTGTACACTAAGCAACTATCTAGGGACTTCTACCAAGCATATCACCATTGCATCTGAGTGCAAAAATA
Source organism: Natator depressus (assembly GCF_965152275.1). Classification (NCBI taxonomy): domain Eukaryota; kingdom Metazoa; phylum Chordata; order Testudines; family Cheloniidae; genus Natator; species Natator depressus. Next base: position 16,693,342 of record NC_134245.1, on the reverse strand, counting down.
CCTTTAAGTATTTAACAATATAAGCATACAGAAATATAGTTAACTGAAAGAAAGCTATTAAGTTCTGATGAAAGTGAAACCCAGATTATTTTTGAAGTCACTCATTAACTATTTTATTTATACAATTGTGTGTGTGGGGGGAATTAAGTAGTATTTTAAAATTAAACATGCAGATCTCCCTCAGATCTTCTGCATATTCATATACTTTGGATAGATAGCTTTAAAGATTAGCTCTTAGAAAAAGTTTTTTTTCCCCAGGAAACCACACTTGCAGTCTTATTTTAAAGCAGTTGTGGAATTACACATTGTTGGATTATGGCAACAGCAACTAAGCAAGTCAGTACAAAGATGACTCATTTATTTGCACAGAGCAATCAAACTGGTTAAAACATGTGAAAACCTATCATAATTTATGGCAGTCATTAAGAGCCTGAAAAATACAGTTTTCCAGTATCAGTCAGTGTTACCTTTGCAATGGAGTTTTTGATTTCATGCACTTCATGGATCAAGAGTATCAAACTCCCTAAGATTGCTCTTCCCTTGCTAATGTCACAGGTGCATTGTTATTAAAGGAGCTGTGTCTTAAAATAGCACCAATTTTAAAAGGTAGAGTAGGTGAACTATGAGTAAGTACCAGAATCTTGTTTGGTTGCATTCAATATGCAAGACACAGCCTTAACCATCAATATTTGACTACCACAACTGTTTTATTGAAATTACTTCAGAAACTTTAACTTAAGATTAGTTTGTTTTACTGCTAAAGGTAAGCATAATAGATGAAATGGGATATCTTCATCACAAAGGAGAATTAGATGCTGCAACTGCTACTGATAGGGAAACAGACAGGGGTGAAACTGAGCCAGTACCGGCCCGTATGCAGCCCACGTTAAAGCGCTGCCTTTCACCTCCCCCGACAGCGTCTGGGGGGGTCTGTAGCAGCAGGGTCGTCCACAGGGAAGGCAGGAACATTAAAGCGCTGCTGCAGTGTTTTAACATCGTTGCCCCTTTTGTCCCCTCCACCCCCGGGGCCACAGATGCAGGGGGCCAAAAGGGCGGCTGTTGGAGCCTCGGGCCCTTTTAAATCGCTGCTGGAGCCCTGGGCGACAGGGGCCAGGCAGCACGGATGGGCTGGCTGGGGGAGACTGACCCCTCAGCCCCGCCTGAGGCACCGGCCCCCAGAACCAGTAAGAATTTATTATTACTTTCACCCCTGGAAACAGGTATATTTACGTTTTCCTAGATATGCATAGGTTACGATAAACAATCTTTAACGAAGTCTGTACAAACTCTACTTACTCTCAAGATAACTTCAGTAATTGTCAAACTGGAATACAGATCTTTCTTACTTACCTGAAACATTCTGGATTAGAATCTTCCCCGTACGTTGAATAGATTAAGTCAGAATCATCCTTGCTGATGTTTGAAAATGTGGAGTCATAGGCTGGAGCATAGGAACTGTAGGGCCCATAATTCAAGTATACCACTGTTGAATAATACAATATCACTAATTAATCTTATCTTACATGTGCACAATATCAGATTCTAACATTAGGAGTAACATTCAGTGTTCTAAAGTTGTCCCAAACAGGGAACCTTTAAGCAATGCATTTCTTACAAGTTTTTACTAATTTGTTGCATCAATTTAATTCCAAGAGTTTCTTACATACAAACATTCTATCAACTATATCTGGTTAAAGCACTAGAATACATACAGAAGTACAGTCCTGCACTGGCAGGTATACAGACTAAATGACTTAAAAGGGATTTTCCATCCCATTTCTTCGTTGTGTAGAAGTTATTTGGCTTCTACGTGATACAGTCCCTACATAAAGCTGAATTCTCCAAAAAGCATGATGTAAAAATGCATGCCATCACTGAGTATGTACAAATCTGTATTTCCACATAGACTTTAAGGCCAGAAGGGACCATCATGAGCATCTAGTCTGTTCTTGTGTACGCTGGAGGCCACAGAACCTCTCCCACCCACTCCAGTAATAGACCCGTAACATCTGGCTGAGTTACTGAAGTCCTCAAATCATGGTTTAAAGACTTCAAGTTAGAGAGAATCTACCATTTACACTCGCAAGTGATGCATGCCCCATGCTGCAGAGGAAGATGAAAAACCCCAGGGTCTCTTCCAATCTGAACCAGAGACCCCAGGGTCTCTTCCAATCCTCAAATACGGTGATCAGTTAGACTCTGAGCATGTGATCAAAACCCACCAGCCAGACACCTGGGAAAGAATTTGTTGTTGTAACTCAGAGCCCTAACACTTTCCTATCTCTAATGGAAATACCTTGCCTGATGCATGGTATGACTGCATTAGCCTTTTTTCACGGCCACATCACATTGCAGCTCATAGTCCCGTGATCAACCAATACACCCAGTACACATGAAAAGGAACAACTGTGCCGACCTAATCATTTGCATCTGTGCATGTAAGTATGTACATTTTTGCACATGCAGTTTTGAAAATATTTTAGCTCTGCTTAAGTAGTTGTTTGATAGATAATATATGAAGAGGATATGTAATATTCTGCTTCAAAGAACAATTGAGAATACTACGATTTTGCTCTAACAGCTGCATAAAACCCAGTTCCAAGCTGTTTGGTTGGCTGTCGTGAGGTTTAAATACCTAGCTTAGATGAGCTACTGCTGTTAAGAGAAAAAAGGTTTAAAGAAAATATGTAGCATTCACCTGGAGTAACTTTGTTCCTTTTGTCTTCTTTGAACCCCTGTAATGTATTAACTCCTGACTGTAGTCTTCCAGCTGTCATACCTAACTTCACAGGGCTGTAACCTGGTTCTATAATACAGCACATCACAAAACAGAAGTGACCAAGGAATAGTTAACAACATTAAACAGATGCAAAATGTCCAACTTAATATGGGAGTTCAGTGCACAAATTCTGTCAGTCTGCAATTTCCAAAGATTTAAGATCAAACTATACAGATACCATAAAAAAAAAAATCAGGTGTTCTCAAAATTGCATTAACTCCCTGTTTGAGTGAGGCCATTGTGAACAGATGCACATCTGCAAAAATTTAAGTACGACAGACCCAAATAATACCAGTCTCTGATTATGTATTTAATGTTAAATATGTTTAAACAAACATTTATATATTTACAAGTAATACTAGAAAGAGTTGCTGGGTAAACAATTACCACCACCTTCCATAGAAAATTCACTGCTAATATAAAGTTCTTTCCCTCCTACCCATGCTACACTATCTGAGATAGCATAAAAAAAGAATTCACATAGAATGTAACATAACTTGGATCCCAATTCTTCATCCTTGCCAAGTTCTGCTTGGTGCAGAAACCAGGGGAGGGGAAGGGACAGCGTTAGGTCACCTTTATACTTCCTCCCATTCTGGGGTACTTGGGGACTAGTGCAGCACTGACACAAGTTAGGAATAGCCAAAAACTCTAGCCATGCCCCCTTTTAGCTGGAAATGCTCCCTAAACCACATGGCAGGGAGGGGAATGGCACTGCACATCTAAGTGCAGATCTACACTATAGCGGGGACTGACACTCTGGTCAACTTAGCAGGTCTAGTAAAGACCTGCCAAATCGACTGCAGATCGCTCTCCAGTCAATCCCTGTACTCTACCCTGACGAGAAGAGTAAGCTAAGTGGACAGGAAACACCCCGCGGTGTAGAACCCACAGTAACTCGACCTAAGGTACATCGACTCCAGCTATGTTATTCACGTAGTTGGAGTTGCGTAGTATAGGTCGACTTACCACGTTAGTGTAGACACAGCCTAAGTTATCCAAGGATTCCCTAATGGCTTGTTCCAGCAGGTTTGCAGCTCCTCTACACCAATGGAGACATATATAAAATTGGTGGTAACTGAAGCACACACCAAGAGTAGGTCTAGCCATTGATAATTAACATGCTCAACAGACAAACATACCGCCTGCATTAGGGTCAAATGGATTAAGAAGTCCCAGTGTTGTTGTACCATCTGGTTTTCTTCTTTCAAACTCACACTGAAATCAAATTAAATTATTAAAAACATTTGATTTTACAAACAACTTTGGATTCATAATATTTGAACTGATAGGAACTTAGCTTTTAAGAGTTTTAGATGGTACTATAGGGAAAAATTTCAGTGATGCATATTTGTAGTGAGGAGTATTAAGAGATCAGATTTGACCCACAATCTTAAATGTTACAGTAGCTTTGCTATGCTTACACTTACTCTTCAGTTCATACCTTCACAAATGGCCTAAACCCAGGGTATTCAATCATTTAAACGGTAAATGTCAAAATTCAGACTTTTTTTTAAAAAAAAATTGTCTACAATTTGTAACTCCTCCAGTTACCAATTTGTGAAAATTTCTAATTTCATTATTAATAGGGCAAATAGAAATTATTGTTGTGAAAGATTGAACAGATTTATTGCGTTAGATATGACTAATATTCACCTGAAAAAGAGCTCTGTATGGCTCAAATGTTTTTCTCCTTCATCAACAAGGTACAAGGGAATAATATATCTACGAGGCTGCATTCAAATATTTGGTCACAAATGAAATGGGCCTGTTTGTGTTTGTCTAGTGTCTTTAACACCAGTCTTCAGCACAAGATCCCTGTATCATTGGATACAGATAGCAGTCTTTGCTTAGAATGGACTATTCTGAAACAATGGTTTTTGCACGCTAGGGTTAAAATGTTTAGTGGTTCTGCACTGTACCATTTACTATTAAACTTTGAGTCACTTGAAGTTTATCTTTGATTAAAACTGTTTCTAGCAGTCTTTCATAACTGAGCTCTAAAATTCATTCAAAATTTTATTTCAACTGAAGTCAAGAAGTGTAATGGCCCACAGTAGAGATTTTATTTAGTTCAACAAGTTCAGGAAATGTTCAGCTAAAAAGTACTTTTTTTTAAACTTCCTGTGTTTAAAATGTTAGATTTAAATCAAGATTAGACATGAGTAAAACTCAATGCAAATTATAGCATTGTTATACCCAGAATTTCCAATGCTACACAATGTTAAATGGGCATTTCCCAAAGAGTAAAATTGGTTTCGAAATCCACCGAACTATTCACCTGACTGTTCGCAAGTCTTCTTGTTAACTTTCCTCCAGATTCTCTAACGATACGATCAATCTGCTCCTGTTCCCTTTCTAAGTTATTATTCCTTAATTTTTCTTCAAGTAGATCTTTGTCTTTCCTGCAAATAAATACAGTTCCTCACATTATCTGCCTCAAACGAATGAAGTCACTGAATCACAAGTATTGGCAAAGGTTCAATGGAGAAACAGTCTGTGTCAGACTATCACACCAGAATGTCAAGTACCTGGTACATACAAAGGAATTCAGTATGAGCAGGTTTAAACAGGAGAAAATATGCATTAGAAAGCTCTCTCTAAGTAAAGCTGGTTGGTAATTTTTCGCCAAAATGTTTTTTCACTGAAAAATGCCAGTAATCAAAACAAACTATTTGCGGGAAAGGGTCCATTTTGACACATTTTCCAACTTGAAAAAGTTGAAAAAAGTTTCAAAATTGTCAAAGGGGCCCATTTTGACATTTTCAAAACAAGAAATCTTAGGAGTTTGGTTTGGATTGGATTGAATTTATACTAAAAAAAAGTCAAGTCAGAATTGAAACAAAATGTTTTGATTGATCCAAAATGGAATTTTCTTCAGGTTGTTGGATTGTAAAAAATGTTGAAATTAACTTTGTCATGATCCAGGACGGAAAATGTTTGAAATCTCAAATTCTTGCTGGATGGGAATACTTATTCCCGCCTGCTTGATCTATAGGCCAGAGTGGACTTATACAAATAATTTGGTTCTCTGTGTGCTAGTCTCTCTACAGCTGTCTTCACACATGGGTTTCTCCAGTTAGAGATTTGCCAGTTTGGAGCACTGCCATGCTTTGCAGCTGCATTCCCATAAACTAAAAAGAACAGTTTTGGTACATTTATTACAACAGTTTAAACTCTGATTTCCTGGAGTTATGTTGTCATATCTTGAGTACCAACATTCATAAGAATGAAGCCGCTGATTGGCAAATATTTTGAAGTATTTGAGGATATTTCAATATAGCAGAACTGCTGCTGTTACATGCACTCTCTGCAGCGTTTAAGACCTATCTGACAGCAAAAATAGCTAGTAGTTGCCAGCTGAAATTCTCAATAGACTACATATTGTTAAGTGCATCAAAACGTTGAAAAGTCATGTTTGCCAGCTTGCATCAAACTGGCATTACTTGAGTGAGAACAATTAGACACAAAAAAGCCCCCAAAATCTTGAAATGAGTTAGTCTTGGTGCAGAATTACCTTGATAATGCAAAATGAAGACCTTCTATAAAAAGAAAAAACACATTCATGATTATTTTGGCCAAAGGAAAGGGCTAGAAGAAAAAGGAATGGAGTTAAAAAGCAGAAGTAATTTCCAGGAGTCTAGGAATCAGTTTCTTGGTGTATAAACAGTGCCAGAAATGCAACAGGCCATGTCTACGGATGTCTAAAAGCACTTTCTTTCAATGGAATTAGAGTGGGTAACTTTAAATCATTACTTAAACAATACTTTACTTTTTATGTTCCTTGTTGGGGGTTTTGAATGCTTTGATGTCAGCTTCCATAGATTCTTCTTTGTCTTTCCCGAGAACATTGTCATCCTCCCCATTTGGCTGTAATTCCATCTTATCTTTTTGCTTTCTGCTCTGCTGCAAGTCTGCCATGAAATCTATACTCTGTTTTAGGCTCTGTATTCTCTCCTAAAAATATACAAGGCATGTTTTCATTTCACATCTCCTATTAACCCTTTCATAACTTGTTCACAAAGATTTAAGTTAAATGCTTTTCTTTCAACACTATCAACTAGAAAGGACAACTTGGGTCATTAGATGGTTAATAGATTAATATGGACATTGTGTTTAAGAGGTGATCTGGCACCAGTACTGAAGCATGACACTTAAAATAATGGAGTGAGACTCAATTCCAGTGTAGCATTCAGTAGAGAAATATTACATTTTCACTAATTTAACTGGGATCCATATAATGAAAAACATGGAAAAAAGGGCCAAGAGGAAATGTGCGCTTAAGTGATATCGCTGTTTACAGATGGCTGCAATTCTAGTAGCCACAAAAAGTTATCAGCTATAACAAAGTAATGCCTGTGGCCAGTTAAATTTTGTCAAGGTGTTTCTTTAAAATAATAGTCAATGTTAGGAGTGCTATTTTACTTACTATGTAGTGTTAGCAACTAGCTAAGAGCGGGTCTACACTAGAAAGTTTTACTGGCATAGTTGTGTTGGTTAGGAATATGGGGGGAAAAAAACCCCACCACCATCCCTAACAAATCTTGCTGTGCTGCCAAAAGCCCTAGTGTAAATGCAGATATAAAAAAGTCATTTTGCTGATACAGCTTATTCTGAATGGGGAACTGGTTTAAACTATTGCAATAAGAGTTGCATATCCTCCATTTTGGGAGGATAGGCATGATTATATAGTTCTTCTAATATATCTATACTCACAAACCCTTTTAAGTGTAGACAAGGCCTAAGACATTAAACATCTCGTGCATCATTAAAATAAACTGTCAGCTTGGTTCAGCATGGAGAAATCATCTTAAACATAGCTTAACCTTTTGCATATGAATCAAAAGCGGGATTTCTTTTTTTAAGTTAATTTTGCACGAATTTATGAAAGAAAACACAGTGAAGAATCTGCTGTTTAATGAACTCCTGAACATGTAGAGGATGTTCTTATATGTAATTTCATGTTTTGTTATAAAGTAGCATATTTTTATTAGTTCCATCCAAGAAACCATCCAGGAACTGTTACAGCCTTCAGAAAAATAAAATTATTCCACTCTCCCCACCTATTTGTGGGAGCATGGAACACTTCTCCCAATCTCCAACATGAACATTACAGCAATAAAAATGCACATGTTGTGCAGTTATGTCACTATAGCTTGAGTGGAACAGCTGGGTTTTATAGACAAAGGGAAAGGGGATTTTTAGCAGTGACATATTTTGATGTTTTATTTCCCCCTCATTGCTAAGAGCTGCAACAACAACAGAGCAATTTTTCTTTTAAAATATTCAGTAAGCTGATGAATCCTTCTCATGCAGGGTCGAGAAGGAGAAAAAGTAATGTAGGAAGGGTTGGGCTTTTGAGCAAGAAAATAATCAACAGCGTTATTAAATTAAAAAATGAAAAACAATGAAGAGAGTAGAATCAGCCACAGAAAGAAAAGGACTGCATGAAGGTGTTGAATTTCCTGGCTTTTGTTTGTTTCTCATCTTTAAACTTTTTGTTGCTGTATACTGGAAATCATAGTTTGTTCAAAGCAAAACAAATGTGCACCATAAAACAAATTTTAATCAGATTATATTTAAGAAAATCTCAAAGTAGAAGTTTTCTATCATTATTCCTTTAAGAAGCAAAGACGACTCAGGAAACCTACCACTGACCTGGTGTGACCTCAGGCAAATAACATTACCGCTTTGCGCCACTGTCTCCTATCCCACCTGGGGTTTATTTTGTCCATTAGACTGTAGACTCTTTAGGACAAGGACTGTTATTTTATGTTTGTAAAGAATCCAGCAGAATGGCTCTCTGGTCTAGTGTGGAACCCATAGGCACCACTGTAAAACAACACTTACTTTAGATACCTACAATTTGTAAAGCACTAAAATGATCTAATACTAAACTGAAAGCACAAAGGTTATACTATTATTAATGTTCTATGTAGACTATTCTAATTCATACCAGTACAGATTTCTGTACTCCTATATTTAAGGCACATTACATCTGATCCATCTCTAATGTATCTGATACTGGATTTAATGTCTTAATTTTTCATAGCTCCTAGTGACAAGGGTGCAAAAAACTCCTCCTCCCTATTTATAAGTTAAAGGGTGTGATTACGTTGTAATGTCAACCCTTCCCTCCCCAAGATTTTAGCAAAGGGTAGGTGGTCTGAGTGCCAATGGTACAAGGAAATATCGGGATAGAGGAGAAGCAACAGTAGAGGTGTTAGAAGACTTTGGGGAAGGAACAATGGAAAGATTTTTTTTTAAGTTTATTTTGCCTCTTACATCTCAAGACTTTGTTTAGAGCAGCAGTTCTTAAGCTGTGGGTTGGAACTCCAAAGTGGGTCGTGATCTCATTTTAATGGGGTTGCCAGGGCTGGCTTAGACTTGCCAGTGCTTGGGGTTGGAGCTGAAGCCTGAGTGCTTCAGCCCTGGGCAGCGAGGCTCAGATTACAAGCCCTCTGCCTGGGGCTGAAACCCTTGGGCTTTGGCCTCCTCACCCAGGGCAGTGAGACTCAGGCAGGGTCAGGCTTCGGTCCCCTCTCCCGGGGTCATGTAGTAATTTTTGTTGTCAGAAGAAGGTCGCAGTGCAATGAAGTTTGAGGACCCCTGCTTTAGAGCAATCTGCAGAGATATCAAATTGTTTCACTGGATCCTGTGAAAAACATTACGTCTAGCTCTCTCATCTTGTCTTCCACAAAATTATTGATTAAAAGGGATATGTGTTACCATCACTAATGACACTGTTTGACATCCTTTCCTCCCTTCCATATCCTACCCAGTAGTGTCTGAATTTCTCTCCTTTCATGCTGCTTGTTAAGTCGTCTTCCTGTCTTATCTCACTTTTGCTCTTTATTCCTCCTTTTTTTTGAAAGAAGCAAATAGCATTTTACATTGAAAGGCTACAGAGGAAAACCTGCATGATTCTAACGGATTTCCTTTTGTGGTCACCTTTATATGTAAACAGCAAATGTACCAAAGTGCTGTTTTAGCTGCTGACATAGATCTGACAACACTGTAGCTAGAGTAACTGCAAGATCTCATGTACACTCTAGAAAACTGAGTATGAGATATTATCAATAGTTAAAATCAAATACACGTAGAGTGCCCCCTGCTGTAAATAAGGAATTCTCTCCTTTAACATGTATCAAGTTCAAGTTAATGGACTGATTTTTTGTATGAAAGATACTGTACTTGTCTAATGCCTGTTGTAAATTAAAACGGACAAGCACTATTTCAGCACAAATGATTTCAGAGTGTTTAAAATTTTTCATCCATCTTTTACAGTGGTAAATAGCTTTTGGTGGCTTTGGGAACTCTGTATTCTTCTAAATATAAAAGTGAAGTAGATACAAAGCAAAATAGCTTTTCCTAACTATTCTATATGCAATGCACTTTGTCCTTTATTATATGAAATACAGAAGTATAAATAGGGGAGTCGGGAGGTAACTTTACCTCTGTATTGGTACTGCTGAGATTGATACTAGAATACTATACACTTCTGGTTTCCCCGTTTTTAAAAGGATGTTGAAAAAAATGGAGAAGGTAAAGAAGAGAGCTACAAAAATGATTCGAGAGCTGGAGAAAATGTCTAACGGTGAGACCTGAAAAGCTCAATCTGTTTACCTTATTAAAAAAAAAAGGGGGGGGGTGTGTGACTTGATTATAGTGTATAAGCACTTTCCCAGGGAGAAAACACTGAGTACTAAGGGCTCAATAGTCTGGTAGAGAAAGCACAACAAAAGCCAGTGGTAGGAAGCTGAAGCCAGACAAATTTAAATTGGAAATAAGGCACAATTTATATATATATATATATATATATATTTTTAACAGTGAGGGTGATTGACTACTGGAACAAACTACCCAGGAAAGTGGTGGATTCTCCATCTCTTTGAGTCTTCAAATCAAGACTGGATGCCTTTCTGGAAGTTATGCTTCAGTCAAACATAAGTTATTGGGCTCAATACAGGGATAACCAGGTGAAATGTAATGGCCTGTGATATACAGAAGATCAGATTAATTGATATAGACCTTAAACTCTAAGAAAATGGATCCCATATTTAAAAAAAAAAATGGATCCCACATATTTCACAGCAAAAGCAAGACTTCTCACTAAGTTCTGACCAATGAAACCAACATTTATCCAGGATTTAGTATTTGTGTTCCATATACAAATTCCCTACAATTAGAATGCCTTATGAGAGAACAGTAAACGGTTTTCACCAAAAAGTAATAATGGAGAAATTATGTCAAAGAAATACTATGGTTCCTTCCTCACTGTATCAGGCCCCAAATGACAACTCTCACACCCTTTTACAACATTATTCCTGTCCATCTTGAAAAGAAAGTTTGAGGATCTTCATGCAACTATTAAAGTACAAAAAAAAACTTTACTCTTTCAATGCACTTAACATCCATATATCTCAATATGCTTTACAAAAGATGGTAAGAATAGTTTCACCACTTTACATATGTGAAGACAGAACAGTAATAAACCAGAAATAGAACCCAGGTTTTAAGTACAAGTCCAGAGCCCTATCCACTACTCCTTGATGTTACCACATTTACTGTTCCAAAAACCAAATAAATCAGATGGAGTGCAACCTGTTCTGTTTCCCAATTAAAGCCAAAAAAACCCAGGCCAAACAAAATTTATTTAAATTTTTCATTACCTGGCTAAGTATTTTCATCCCTGAGTGCAATAGTTTCTTTGCAGCTTTGTAATAAATAGTCTCTGGTTTGTTGTAGATCATGGCATTAGTGCACATCAATCTGAAGTTATCCTGTACAAAAAAAATTAATGAATTTTGAATGAGAGTTAAGTTAGACCATACAGGATGCTATATTGAAATAACTGGCTGTAATACAAGCGGTGTCTTGAGCAGAAGGTAACAAACAGCTTCAAAAAAAAGCCTGTGGCAATTTCAAAGATGTTTAAGTAATTAAATATTAAGATCAAACTTTTCAGAACATATGGATAAATGGTCTAGATCCATATGTTGACACCCACATAAGCAGTCTGATATGAGATTTGTTGGGTGCTCAGGACTTCTCAGAAAAAATCAGGCCATTTATTTAAGTACTTACTTATCGATGTAGGTCTCCATTTTTAAAAATCTTGGCTCAAATCCTTAAAACAAACTTTTAAAATATATAAATACTCAACTGATTTGCACTTAGTCATTGAGGTGTCAGTTGTGGGCTCCTTAGTATTTCAATGAGAAAAAGAACTACAGAATACTAAGCTTAGGAAAGGGTATCCCAAAGACTGTTTAACAGAAAGGATGAACTATGTCAGACTTTCTCTACATAGATGTGCTAGACCTCCCATTCAACCATCTACACAGAATGTCAAAGCTGAAATGAAAACTGAAGTTTTGGCACAAAATATCTTCCACTATGAATCAGTGCAGTTATGTGTGAAAGGCGAAGAACCCAAAAAGGCCGGGAGAAATAGATTCTGTAGATCTGTGTGCCAGACTAATCTGAAGCAGCTGAAACAACAAAGGAATGTTTTCTTCAGCTTCAAAGCTCTGAGTGAGAACATATATTTGGAAAAAAAATTAAAAGTTAACAGTAATCCAGATATTAGCTGCACAAATTGCAAACATGTTATAGCCAGAAACTGCAACTGAGGGCCGCATTTAAACCCAATCAGGCAGGTGAAGGGCTACAGAGTATTTCTTCTTACCAATGAGCAAAAAAACTCTAATTCTGCCTATATTGTTTTCACATCCTGAGGAATAAAAGATGTTTTATATCCTCAAAATTTTCCAGGAAAGGGGCACAAACTGGAAAGTTAGCAGATCTTAAAGGTGATACGTAGCTTAGAGTTTTGGAACCCAAACTCGCATTTCTCATTTGCCCTAAACTGCTGGGAGTTTTGGTGTGCACGGAATACACAATCATGCCCTGAGGGCTCAATTTTGTCAAATTTAGCCTCAATGACTGTTGGCTCCTGGAAACTAATTACAATTCCTCAGAGGAAATCCTCTTTGGCAGTAACAGGAGACCTGAAGAGACATCATAGCACTGTAACCCCTTCCCTAGAGGTGGGTTCAACTTTGCTCACCCCAGTTATGTCAGATTTATGGCTATCACTGATATTCTTTGGGGGTGATCCTATGTCCCACAAGCAATTATTCTGGGACATTTACGAATGCCATATTTACTCTGAGAAGCCATGAAATATCAGTATGTCAATGAGGCCCCTGAGTTTAACATGGACTGTCAGAAGTAGCATCTTTAACCAATTTCTTGATAACTGTGAATTCCACTGAGCACGAGAGTTCCCCAGATATACCAGCAAAAGGGCAGGTTCTTCCCTAACTCACTAGACACCTTCAAAGACACCAAGGCCTGCAGATTGGAGCTCATCTCTTCTTGAGATGACAGGTTTGTTCTTGAGGCCAAAGCACTTTGACAGACATTTGACAACCTCTTTAATATTAATGGGAAGGTAAAGGCAATGCCAGGCATAGACAGCTTTCTCTGGAGATCACACGGTTATACTTGTCAGACAGAAAACAGCAGTAAAAGGACCATATGTGTATTATGTTTTTCTTTTAAAGACTTGCCATTTTGGGGGTGGGGTGGGGAGGGGAGTGGGAAATCTGATGGAGTAGTAACAGGTAGGCAAGGATGACAAGTTCATTCATCTCAATCCTTACATTTTCTGTTTATATTCAGTCCATTGTAAATTTTGCAGTTTTATTCTGAAATAAAGACATCAAATGGAATGGTTTTCTTCTGACTTGCACACTGTGTTGTTTAAGAGTATAAGACTATATTTTGGGCTGAGACAAAGTGGGTGATTTAATATCTTTTATTGGAGCAACTTCTGTTGGAGAGAGAGAGAGAAACTTTCGAGCCACACAGAGTTCTTCAGTTTTGATACTCGAAGTACCTTTCCCAATAAAAGATATTACCTCACTCACATCCTCTCTCTAATATGCTGGGACCAACATGGCTATAACTACATTACATACTTTGGGTTCTAGAGGAGCTGTAAATATTTAACCCAATTAGTACAATTCTGAAAATTCATTGGGTTACATCCTACAAGCAAGCAGTAAACATCAGAAGGGGAAAAAAAGTCCACTCAGACCAATGGGCAATCATTCATGAAACTGGATTCCAGTTATACCATATTAAAATACATATAACTTGTTTCTATATTGTATTCTAACCAATACTATATGTATTTGTTTTTGCCATCCAGATTATTTTTTGAAAACAGGAAGTGTAATTTATTTTTTATTTTCAGAACTTGTTTGCTCAACACAAAATATTGCTAAAGGCACATGTGGTGATTTCTGCCAATTTCATATATTCATAGAATATGAACATTTAAGGAAAACTGAATAAAAGAGGGAATAACCCTGTACAATGCAATTGCTCGTACTTCCAAGTGTCATCATTTAATCCCTCTCTGTAGCAAAAATATAATTTATAAGCACCTTTAATTCTTCTATGGACTGGTAACCATTGTTCTTGATCTTCTCTTTCATGGTACTAAAATCCATTGGGTGTTTAATGATCATGGAGTAGCCAGGAGCAATAAAGTCAGTCACAGGAAATGAAAAGAAAGCATTTGGATCCTTTCTGTTAAGATATGAAAAGATGCACTCTTTATATTTATAACAAAGAACATATTGAGCTTGGAATTACATAGAGAAGACTAAATTAGATATACTGTATATCTAAATCTGAGTTGGAAGAGTGGGAGAAAACCTGAGAATTTAGGGTGGTTAACAAAGCTCTCTCTTTTAACCTGATTCCCCAACATCTGCTATTTGTATGCCAGGCAGACAGTGAACCTCTCTCCCAAATACAGAGTTAGATGGAGAAGGCTTAAATTAAGATGATTTATGCTTGATTTGGTCCTTCCTGCAAAACTGTAACCCAAAAAACCCCCAACCCACTGCCATCTGGAAATCTGAATTTCTTATTCAAAAGATGCTCACTGTATGCTTTAGAAAGTCATTACTTTGTATGTGCATTTACCTTTTTACTTTAAAGATTAAGAGACTACACAAATTCATATTCGGTTAAATGAGGTTGCAAATTTGACAGAATGCTAATTAAAAATTGTTGCATTTCTCCGAAAGCAAATATTTTATGACATACAAGAGACACATTTGTGTTGAGTTCAGTATATTTGCCATGCTGTTTCCTTTTAATAGTCTTTAAAACTTAATAATTGGAGGTATTAAAAGGAAGTGTAAGTCTGAGGAGAAATTACCAAGCACTCTGACATTCTGCTATTGGTAGTTAAGTTTATAAAATAGCCCTGTAAATTCCCCCTCACTTTTGATTATTTGTATGCAGCTGTAACCCTAGAATGCATAGGTAATATTACCAACAAAAAGAGGTTCACTGTCAATTTATGTTGTCTTTATAAAATATCCTACAAATTGCCAATGAAAACAAATAAAATGCTGACATTTGAATGCTTGATAGTTTGTAGTTCTGCTGCTGCCAGGCAAAATATTTATCAAGCACTTTAAAATTGACCAAGCTTGTTAACAGGCCACATAGCTTAAAAATTTTCAAAGCTACTGCTATACCCTTTAGCAACTAATGTTATCAATTTCCTTTTCACAGTCCTGCTAGAGCAAGTACTCACCTCTGCAACTGTCTAACGAGTTGATTCAAAGCTTCTTGAAGTGGTGATTGTTCCACTTCTAGGGGGGAAAAAAGTAAGATGGGGAAAAAAGGAAACAACTACAAAAAAAAATTGAAACCCCCCCACCCCAAGATCATCTGATTTTACAAAACTGCTGTACATTAGAGCATTCTGTCAAATATTAACTTTACTACCCTAAATGCACCGCAGCAAACAGAGTAGGGGTTACCTTTCTAACTAGCCTTATTAAGCATTGTAGTGATGCCTGTATACAAGCAACGAGCCTCTTTTTGAAAATGCCACCATAGTAGCAGTATTTCAAAGTTCAGCTACTTTTGGATAGTATCAAAGGTCAAGTCATTTGATATGAAGATGAGAGCAGGTAAAACATTCAAGAAAATTGGACTTTACTAAAGCTGAATACTAGCCACCTTTTACAGGACATTGTATTTAAGGAACCAATTTCAGCTTTTAAAGCATCTCAACAAAACCAATTAATTCTTAATGATTTCTACCTTCTTGTTTTGCTAAACTACTCGCCAGTGGTTTCTCTGGTGGCAATTCCAGTCTCACAGGAGTCTGACATTTCAGTTCTCTTTCTCCCTCGCTTTCAGCATGTTCCCGATCTCGCTTCTTTTTATCTTCCTAGAAAGAGAAAGATAAGCAATTTCAGTGATGCTGTAGAAACTGCATTATTGTTGACTAACTAATGCTTTGTTCAGATTACTTAAGACAGGAAACAAAGAACAGGAATGCCAAGACTTCACATTTCTAAAGGCACTGTCTCCACCTGCTGGAAGACAGAGTAATTCAGATAGCAGAATAACTATCATTTAAAGAGTCTTTTTCCTGAGTGACAGGAGCAACTTCCTACACAGAGAATTCTCCCCAGGGTACCCTCATCAAAACACCCCCCTGCCCCCACACAAAAAAACCACCAAACCTTTAAAGCTAAGATTAATGTTAAGAATACAGAAACTTTTGGGAAAGAACACACTAGTTTATTACAAGCCATTAGAAAGCCAGAAAATTGAGTATTAGTTATACTCAAATCCCCCGGCAACCTTAAATCTGCTTCCGTTTCAATATCACCTGTGCAATCATGCATATCTGGGATGTAAAGTTACTTGTCTATTTGAATTCCACAGTCTGGCAACAAACATTTTATAATACTATGAATCCATTCCTCTGATCACTTGTGCAAGGTAAGGGTAAAGTGAAACTGGAGTAACTTTTGGATATGGAGTAGAGCCCTTCAGCCGTACTGGGATTCCGTGGGTTCCATAGGACTTGCTGCCATAATAGCGTGAGTGGGTAAAATGTAATTTGTTGCGGGTGGGATTGGGTGGGGAAAAAACACAAAACAAAACCCACAGATTGTGGTAATTTGAGAGAAAACCCAAAATCTCTCATCAGTTTACCACATAAAAATTGTGTCTGAATTCTGTTTATATTAAACCATAGGTTTTTTTATTTTTTTTAGTAGCATAGGGGAAATTTCTCTCTTTTGTGGGATCTAAGATTTTTGTGGGTGGGAGTGGGATAAAAATGCAAGAAACAATGTGGGAGTGGGTATTGCAGGGTAGGACAGGAGTAGGATTAAAAGAATAGTCCCCCCACAGGGCTCTAATATGATGGACCAAGGAACACCTTTGCATCATGTCAAAGAAATGGACTTCAATGAGGCAAAGTATCTTCAATTTATATTAGTTCATCAGTATCTGCAGCTCATTCTGTTGAAATGATTTTGATCTCAAGTTCTATAATTCAAGAATTTAGGTAGATCAGTGGGTCTCAAGTGTTTCTCTACTGGTACCCAAAACAATAGGGATAAGATGTGGACTGCCCCTTGCCCTTATAACCAGGATCCCTCCCACCAACAAAAAGGGCATGGCAGGATGCTTGACAACACAGAGGATGTGGGGCTCTGTATTAATTTATGAACACTAAATATGCTATGCTACATGACTGCCAGATTGCTGTAAGGGAGTTGTTTTTTTGGTCTAAGGAGTTAAGTAAAAAAAAGGGGTTAGTAGGAAAAACAAGCAGGAAACGAAACAGTGACTAAAGAAAAGAAACCTAAGAGGAAAACTACCTAAAGGTCCTCAAGGCAACAAAGGCTGGACTATGAATTGGCTATTAATTGCCTAGCTGGCTCCCACCAGATTAAGAGGCTTATTTTGCCAGGGTGGGAGACTAAGATCAAAAGGACACCAAACAGTTAAAAAGTTCTCTAGACAGGGAGGGGGTAAGTTGTCCGGGGATGTCAACAGGGACACAAAGAGAAGATGCAGAGGGAGTATGAAGAAGTTGGATCTATGTGGCTAACATTGGGGAATCCTAAACTCTAGGTACAGAGACTTGTATATAGATTATTTTATTGTTTTAAAATCCTTGTTCTCTTATACCATGAAATGATCCTACTGGGAAGATTAAATAATACTGTGTTTTGAAAAGGCTGTATGGTCACTCTGTATAAACCACTGACCACAGGCCCTGGAGGGCAGAACTGCAGGTCCTGAACCTAAGCTGGGCCTGCTGAGGTAATCATGGTTAATATGCAGGGGTCTAGAATTCAGATCCAAGAATGGGGGAATCTCAGGATTTCACCCCAAGAGAGATGCAAACTTGAGGCATGTCACCTGCGCTGGACCACTGACCCAGAGAGGGGACAGCATTGCAGCTTGCCCTATACCATGACAGATAGGCCAGCTGACCCTGTAGTGGGAAGCTAGAGAGCAAGAGGAAAGTATAAAGAGATCCCAGCAGAGCAATGAGACAAAACAAAATATTGTGTCCCTGGCGGCAACAAAATGGCAAATTCTGTGGCCACAGAACTGTAGTTGACAGGGTCTTGATTAAGATGAATGATGCAGTTCACTTCTCCTGGCCCTGGTCTACACGGCTCGGGGTGGGGGGTCTTGACCTAAGATACGCAACTTCAGCTACGTGAATAGCGTAGTTGAAGTCGGCGTATCTTAGGTCGACTTACCTGGCCATGAGGACAGCGGCGAGTCGACCGCTGCCGCTCCCCCGTCGACTCCGCTTCTGTCTCTCACGAGCTGGAGTTCCGGAGTCGATGGGGAGCGCGTTCGGGGATCGATTTATCGCATCTAGACAAGACGCAATAAACTGATCCCCGATAGATTGATCACTACCCGCCAATCCGGCAGGTAGTGAAGACCTGCCCTTAGAGTGATTGTTTCAGGCTGTCGGCAGATTCAGACAGGCATAAATTCATCAGTTTACACACTGTTCATATTTTCTATATTGTCCACAACTATAAGGGCTAAAAAATTTTTTTAAATGAAAGGTGTAAAGACTTGACCTTTCAGGCTGAGTACCCCTAGAGCAGATGGTACTTTCCCTTATTTACTAAATGTATAGTTTAATAAGGTCTTTATATTGCTTTGGATTTACTCATTAAATGAAAGTGAACAAGAAATCATGCTTTGTTTCATTGTTATGCCAGACAATATTTTAATGCAGATGAGAAAAATAATTTCATATATCCAAGACCCATATTCTTCTGCTCTAATTAGTTTGGGAATTGGAGGACAAATCAGCAAAACATTAATGTTTTGAAATTTAAATTACTCAGATTGAAGCACACATGGCATCCACCTTTGTCCAAACTACTAGTAATCTAGAGGCCCTGATCCTAAAAATCTCCCAAAAGTGGCAAGTCATTTCATGATTTAACTGTTCTTACACCTTACTGACTTAGATATTTGGGCAAGGTGAAGCTTTTAGCACTAAAGTACATAATGTAACATTAGCTACCTTTACTTTTCTCTTTCTTTTTTCTTTTTCCTCTCCAGGAACCTGTTTTTCTCCTTTCTTTCTCTTTTTCCTTTTCCTGTCTTTGTGTTTTTCATGTTCAGTTTTGTCTTCATAGAGGCTTGAATCATGTCCCGAGCTTCCAGTAGAGAGTTCAGTGACTTCATTTCCACCCACTTTTAGTACCAGCTTTAAGGGTTTTTCTACATATTCTTAAAGCATCAATGAAATGAGAAATATGATTAAAGCATAGAAAACAGAGAACATACTCTTATTTAGTCAATTTGGATAGTGTTCCAATATTTATTTCTGACATTACAAAACTACTCCTGAACAGGTCTATAATTAATCAACAGGAAATTACAATTTGAACCTGTCAAATTCAGTATATGGACCAAGGCTAATCAAAGCTCATGTCCAACGGCTTCTATGAGAATCAGTTTAAACCAGGAATGACGCCCTCTTCCTGCCAAGTATTGCACAGTTGTCTCACATTGTGGATGTTTTCCCCTTTCTCATACTCACTAGGTGTTGGCTACTGACAAAGGCAAACTAGATCCCGGAGAACAGTTTGGTAAAACTGGCACTCCTATCGGTCTTTATTAAAATTGTTACATTTCATACGTATTAGGCCAAATCAAAAATAGTTCCAGATAAAACTTACTAGAGTGTTTTACAGTAGAATCATTTTCAGATAACACATTCCAAAACAAAAATGCATTTTTCCTGAGTCTAAGTCCGCTGAAGTCCAAGGGCAGACCTCCCATCAAATTCAGTTGGAGTGAAGGTATATAGGCCCAGATCAAAAGTAGTCAGGCACCTCTCACACCTTATTTCCAAGTGGTTTTTTTCCCCCTCTCTTTTCTATCTCTTCAGTGAGAGTCTTTACAACTAAGGTTACGTCTACACTGCATACCCTACAGCGGCATAGCTGTGCCGCTACAGCAGTACTGCTCTACGGTACGCATTGTAGCCGCTCTTTGTCAGCAGAAGAGAGCTCTCCTGACAACAAAATAAAACCACCCGCAACGAGGGTTAGTACCTTTGTCGGCGGGAGAGTGTCTTTTCATTGGTAAAACTTCCGTTGGTCAGGGGTGGGTTTTTTCACATCCCTGACTGACAAAAATTTTACTGATGAACGCGTGGTGTAGGTGTAGCCTTACAATGCTACAGTGGTGCAGCTGCTTCAGCAGAGACATTACCTACCACTGTAGCGCTTCGGCACAGACACTGCCTACACCAATGGGGTATGGGGGGGGAGGTAGAGGGTTCTCTCACTGGTGTAGGTAATCCACCCCCCCAAGCAGCACTAGCTAGATCAATGGAAGAAAATTTTTGTATTGTCCCTATTCAATGCCCACTGTTTGCGACATTCCAAAAAGGTTATGATGTATATGCTATCAACCTGAGCAGGTAACTAACTTCCTATGTCTCAGAACAAGTTGGTGGCATAAACAGGCTGCTCTGTAACAAAACCAGGACATCTACACTTTTGAGCTGTCTAACCTAATACACAACACATGGAAAATCTGTTCCCTGTGGTATTTCTTCAAGGCTTTTTAACAGAAATCCAGACCTTTTCTACCCAGCCCAGGCACCCAGAGCTCCCGAGGGAAGATGCGCTGAACCCAGGATGTTACATGTATCTGCAACGTGGAGTCTGAATGAATCCACGAACCATAAAAAACAGACCAGCCACCCCAGTATCTCCCCCCATCACAAACACACTCCCCCACCTCCCCTCTTACTACCCCCACCAATTTCCCCCCCAAACACCCCCCCCACTTACTACCCCCACCAATTTCCCCATCTCCCCCACACACTCCCCACTTACCCCACCCCACACACTCCCCATTCCCCCCCCTTACTACCCCACCCCTACTCCCCACTTCCCCCTCACACACTACACCCACCAATTTCCCCATCTCCCCCACACACTCCCCATTCCCCCACTTACTACCCCACCCCTACTCCCCACTTCCCCCCTGACAAACACACTCCCCCACCCCCCACTTACTACCCCGACCAATTTCCCCCCAAACACACTCCCCATTTCCCCACCCCCCACTTACTACTCCCCCACACACTCCCCCTTCCCCTCTACTTACTACCCCCCCAATTTCACCATCTCCCCCCCAACACACTCCCCATTTCCCTTCCCCCGTTTCCACCCCCCACTACTCCCCCAAACAGTCCCCCACCCCCCTACTCCCCCCACCTGTGTCCCCGTCCCCACCCGGGAACGCTCCTGTCTCCCTTAGACGCCCCGGTCTCGCTCCCCGGCCCCAGGCGGCGCGTCACCTTCATACGGGTGCTTGTCGGACTTGTGCTTCTTGTGCTTCTTGCCCATGGCGCCCCGCGGCCGGCCCAGCGCCCGCTCCCCAGCCAGCTCCCTTCGTCACCCCGGGGACGCCGCCGAGCGCGCCCGCCCGTCCGCCCGCCCGCGCGCGGCAAGAGGGTAGCCGGCAGCGGAGAGCGACCGTGAGCGGCGCCCCCTGGCGGCCGCAGGGCGCAGCGCCCTCCCCGTGCTCTGTACGCTCTGCTGGCCCAGCGGCTGCCGTGGGTGCGAGGCAGCGGATCCCGCCGGCTGCGGGGTGCACTCCCCTTGGAGTAGTAGGCGGGCCCTGGCGTCGGCTGAGTACCCCTGGAGTAGATGGTACTATTCGCAGATAAGTGCCAAATGTCTAATGGCCTAGGCCCTGCACCCAGGGACGGCTCTGGTCTGGGGGAGGTGGATTAACTATGCCGAGGGGAGAGGACGCCTGCTGTTGGCACTGGTGCCGTCTACACTGCAGCTGCGCCACTGTAGTAAACAAGCCCGAAATGTGGCTTGGCTCCTGTCAACATTTATCTATGTGCTGAAATTACACAGGTGAGTATTCCCAGTGAGCTCCAGGCCATCAGCAGACAGGTCTTGCTGCCCATCGGAGTTCAACAGTGTCTATGTCTTCAGTGATTCCTAATTCCTACTCCTGTCTCTCTTTTTGCTATTCCTCTCCCCCAAAATATTATAAGGTTCTATTCTGTGCTTTTCCCTTCTACAGTACTTGCTTTTACTGCTGTTGGCATTTCACCCTCTCATTGATCCCGCACATGCTGCCACCATAGCTATGTTGCTGGTTCTACTCTCCAGTGCCACCTGGAATTTGAGTTAGGCAAGCTACAGGGAGGTGATCATAAAGGTGTTGTTAAGAAATCGATTCTGTTCCACCAGGAAAAACCTTTCATTCTGAACATTACAAACTGGTCCTATTAATGCTCGTCAGATTTGTTAGATCATATACCACTTTTTATAGACGAAAGGATTATTTATTTTGATTTTAATTAGACATCTGTGGGTGGGTGACAGAGCACCAGCAAATGGTTAATTTTTAAAGCCTGCAGCTCTGAGGAGTTATAAGGTAACAATTCTGGCCAGAGGCAATGAGAATTTGGTTAGATGATGTGATACTTTTGTGTTTCACTGGCTAAATTTGTTGTTATTCAATATTCTACCAGGAGAATTGTGTGGGTGGGGGCCTGGAATAAACCACAACTTCCCTGCTTGATCTTATTCCAGTAGTTTGAAATTTAGCTCTAATAAAGGCAGTTGTTTTTCTAATTCACATCTGGACTTTTTAATACTCTTATTACAAACACAACAATATGTTCCTAAGTATATTTCTGTGGGAGGCAGAGAGTTTTTGTCTGGGTATAAGGCCATATGTAAAAATACAAGTCTAGTAAATGTTTAAAGGACATGTTTCATAAAATGCAAACAAAAATGTGTCTGTATCCTCTGTTCCCCCTAGGGGACTGGTAAACTTTCCAAAGTTTTTTTCATGTTACATGGCAAGAACATTTGTACAATTGTTCTTCTGAATTTTACTGACTAACCCTGTCCTGAATCTACTGAAATTTGAGAGAATTATAGCATAGCCAAGTAAGTCTGACTTGTTGCCAGCCTTTGAGAGTGCAATATACCCTTTTAGTTGTCAGTTTTATTGACACATCCTGCATCTTACAAGTAGAAATTTTATCTATTGGCTCAGACACTCACAGCCCGAATAAACCTTTGCTTCCCTTTATCTCCAGGTCTCCTTCGCACTCTCAGCGTAACATTCCCTTTCCTCTCCAAAACACTGAGAGCTCAGTGGTGCCTTTAAAGCACAGTCCCACTTTGGGGGGATGTGGAAGAGCTCCAGGATGGAGCGTGTGTCTCAGAAATCCCTTGTGCCAACCATTTACAGGAAGCAGAATGTGCTCCCCTTCATAACTCACTGCGTGTTGGTTGTGTGGAAGCAGTGGGTAGCGAGGGAAAGGAGTTATGGTCCAGCATACTTCCCATACACTATGCCTTTTCAGGTGGCTAGTAATGCTAGCACTGCTAGCTAGAGAGTAGTCTTTGCGGTCTTTGCCTTCTGCTGAGAAAGGTTGTGCTTGGCTGGTATGTTTTGTTGCAGAGAGAAAGGGGAGAGGATCCATGACCCCTGCATGCCAACACAGAGGCTGGGCATGATCTGGAACAAAGCATTCAACAAAATGCTAAGAGGGTGGCGTTATAAGTATTTGAGAAATAGGGCACTACCTGAACACTTCAAGTCCACACAAGAGATTCATGTTATGTGCCTTTTCTCATTGAATTGGCATCTATCCTGCTGAATATAGACTCTGTCCAACCGAAGGCTTGTCAGATTAAAGGCCCAAAGCTGTGAGATGCTGAGCAACTCCAGTTCCATCACATAATTTGTAAAAGTGTGTTGGTTTCCCTAATGAGAAATGAAGGCTAGGTGGTCAACTTGACAATTGGAGATGGTTAGGAGACTGACTAAAGATCTCTTACACTTAAAAGAATGAAGGAATCTGTATTACTTCTTGTTTTGGGGACAGGAAAGGGTAAATGTAGCCTTGGGTTTCATTGGAAAGTCCCTCATAGTAGTACGGTTGTTATATCAATGGGCCTCAAGGGACACGTTTTCTTCGACTCAATCTTCAACATCTCGTCCTTTGAAAAGCCATGACATTACAGGACAGTTGCCTGCGTTCTGATATAGCTTTCTTAGAATACTCTTTGTGGTGGTTTTGTTGGACAAATGGAGCATCAACTTGAGGAATGATTTCTACAAATCTGAAAGGATCTTTTGAAATTGACTGCAAGGTTTAATAGCCCAGCATAACACACTGAATTAGGTGATTAGGATTGGTCCCCAAATAAAAACTCTGGATCTGAATCCCCCAAACTCTGGGTGTGTTAAGAGTCCATATAGGAAATTCAGATCTGGATTTCTATCTTTATACTAGACAGATACAAAACTCTGGGAGTCTGCTTTTCTGTTGACCTGCTCCTTATGTATCCACCACACCAGTGCAAAGTGGGTACACAATGCTAAGTTCTGTTTTGATAGTGTTACATGCACCTTACACAGGTGTAAGTGACTACATATGATGCTGGGTAATGGAGAGTCAGGCCTAAACTCAGCACTATTTAAAACTCTGGAGTATTCACAGTTTTGCTAGCTCTTGCAGTTTTATTGCAAGTCTCACATTATCTGGGTGCTCGGCAGTGGTTAATTAACCCAGAAACCTCAGGAAGTGCCAACAGCTTTGGGCTGATGAGCACCTGAAGAGGCTAGTGGAACCCTTGATGAAGGAAATGCCATCAAAAGGCGGATGAGCAAATTCACTCAGTGTTTTTCCCAACGACATCCACGCAGTACAGATTGGGTCCTTCAGCTGTGGCTGATAACCAGTCTAGGAGTGGAACCGTGAAAGGCAGGCAGATGGAAGATGTCTGCTGCTCTGGCAACTCCTGCAGCATAGCTGGTTCCAAATGTATCAACTCCTATCCTTTCTTTGGTCCAAACCAGTGATGTCAAGAGGGGGACGCTAACACATGGGCAAAGCAGCGCCTCCATATCAACTTCCCAGGCTATTGCAGCCACATCACATGGAGAGGACACTCCATCCTTGCTGACAACATGGACACAACACAGAAGGTGGAAGTTATGGGTTATAAGCTCTCACTTGATTGGCAGAGAGGAGGGCACCATGGGTCACCTTCGACAGTGGGAGGAATCACTGTGTTCCATTGGTCAGCTACCACCCGCCACAAAGCCAGGCAGCCCCCGGACGGTAGGTGTTGACCCGTCACAGTCTGCCTGCCTCATGGGGTACATGGGGCTAGACTAAAAGTTGAATGGCAGATGGAAACCTTGCACCTGGCAAAAATAAGAAACCAAGAACTTTCTGGCTTGGCAGCTGGAATGTCAAGACCATGTGTCCAGGATTGACAGACGATGACGATCTACAGTCCACAAGCAGCATACGGAAGTCAGCTTTGATAGACTGTGAGGTTTACAAAGTCAATGTTGACATTGCAGCACTTCAGGAAACAAGACTTGCAGATGTTTGTTCTATCCAAGAGGCTAATTACACCTTCTTTTGGCAAGGTAAAAGCAGTGAAGAAAATTGTCTGCACAGTTTCGGTTTTGCTGTGAGAAACAAGTGGGTAAAGCTCCTATAAATACCCATTGGGAAGTCACAGAAAAACATCTCACTTAAACTTCAGACGACCATCGGCTCTGTGAACATCATTAGTGCCTATGCATCAACACTCAAATCTAGCCCTGAGGAAAAAGATACATTTTACAACTCTTTGCATCAAGTCATCAAAAGAATACCATCAACTGAGCAACTTTTCCTCATTGGTGACTTTAATGCAAGAGTTGGTGCAGACAACAACTCATGGCTAGATTGCCTAGGACATTTTGGCATTGGCAAGATGAATGAGAACGGCCAAAGACTTCTTGAATTCTGCGCCCAAAACCAAATGTGCATTACCAATTCATATTTTACAGGAAAAGATCTTCACAAAGTGTCATGGCAACATCCACGATCAGGCCACTGGCACCAATTAGACCTTGTTATCATCAGGAGGAAAGACCTACCCTTAGTGCAGAACACTAACATGTTCCACAGCCCTGATTGTGACACTGACCACTTCTTGATTATTAGTAAAGTGAAGATTCCAGCCAAGAAACTACATAGAGCAAAACCTAGGAGCAAGTCCAAAATCAATGCTATTAACACAAAAAAACAGAGGAAATGCCAGGAGTTTGTGCAGGCTTTTGAACTTAGCATGCATGGGAAGTCATTACCAGAGAAGGCAGAGGAATTTTGGGAAGATTTAAGAACAATAATCCATGAAACAGCTTTAGTTATATTTGGGGGAAAGAGACCATCAAAAAAGGACTGGTTTGAAGAAAATGAAGTGGGATTTTTACCTCTCATCAACATTAAGGACACAGCCTATCTGGAATGCAACAAGAAGCCAACAGAGAGTAGCAAAATAAGACTTTGACATACAAAAACCGAGATACAGCAAGCAAGCAAATGCTGTGCAAATCATTACTGGATCAATCTCTGTGAAGAAATACAGACAGCCTCAGACACAGGAAACCTCAAAGTCATGTATGGTGGCCTGAAGAAAGCTCTAGATCCTGCTGTTGCCCCTCTCAAATCGCACAGCGGTGAAATCATTACAGATAAAAGCAAACAGTTGTCTTGTTGGGTTGACCGCTATTCAGAGCTATACACACAAGAAAGAAACATCACCAGTGAATCACTGGACCAAATACCAACTCTACAGGTCATGCCAGAGCTAGATGTGGAGCCCACTGTAGAAGAGCTAAGCAAGGCCATTGATTTGCTATCAAGTGGCAAGGCTCCTGGAAAAGATGGCATCCCAGTGGAAATCCTCAAGTGTGGGAAAGGCAGCTTATTGCCATATCTTCATCAGCTGCTACTTAAATGCTGGTAAGATGGTGGGGTACCACAAGAGATGCACAACACAAACATCATCACTTTGTATAAAAATAAAGGCGAAAAGAGCGACTGCAACAACTACAGGGGTATCTTGCTACTAAGTATAGCAGGAAAAGCTTTCACAAAAGTCATCTTAGTGCCCTTACAATAGCTGGCGAATCATATCTACCCTGAATCACAGTGCGGATTCAGGGCTGCAAGATCAACTATAAACATGATATTTTCTCTGCGTCAACTCCAAGAAAATTGCAGAGAGCAAAACCGACCATTGTACATCGCCTTTGTGGACCTAACCAAAGCATTCAACACAGTCAGCAGATACTAGGAAAGATAGGATGTCCACCAACCCTTTTAAGTCTTATACGTTCATTCCACAACAACATGAGAGCAACTGTCCAGTTTGATGGGTCAAACAGCTTTGAGATGAAAAGCAGAGTGAAGCAAGGATGTGTTCTTGCCCATACCCTCTTTGGAATCTTCTTCTCAGTACTCTTGAACTGTGCGTTTAAGGACATGAAAGATGGAGTATATCTCCACACAAGATCAGATGGCAAACTCTTCAACCTGACCCGATTTAAGTCAAAGACCAAAGTCAAAAAGGTGCTAATCAGGGAACTTCTATTTGCTGATGATGCTGCCCTCATAGCCCACAATGACGATCTATTACAAGAACTCATGGACTGCCTCTCAAGTACCTGTCAGGCATTTGCTCTCACCATCAGCATCAAGGAAACGGTTATATTAGGACAGGGAGTTCTACAAGATCCTTCAATTACCTTAAATGCAAATCAGCTAGAAGTAGTCCAGAAGTTCAGCTATTTAGGTTCTACAGTGACCATCAACCTCTCACTGGATGAAGAGCTAAATGTTCACATTGGAAAGGCTGCCACCACCTTTAGCAGACTAACTAAAAGAGCATGGAACAACTCTAAGCTTACCATCAAGACCAGAATGCTAGTGTACCAAGCTTGCGTCCTCAGCACTCTCATGTATGGTGGGGAAACATGGACAACATATGCTCATCAGGAGAAAAGGTTGAACAGTTTCCACCTACGTTGTTTACACCGCATACTCAACACCAAATGGCAAGATAAAGTCACCAACACAGAAGTTCTTCAAAGGGAAAATTTACCAACTATGATAGCCCTGCTCAAGCAAAGATGACTGCGCTGGCTGGGCTGTCTGAGTGAGTTGGAAGACGGACCCATACCCCAGGACATGCTATACGGGGAGCTATCGGAGGGAACAAGAACAACAGGATGTCCCAAGCTTTGCTATAAAGACACATGCAAGCGAGATATGAAGGAATTTGGAATTGATCCTGACCAATGGGAAATCTTGGCAAGTGACTGTAACAAGTGGTGCTATCGTCTCCATCAGGGTGTTAAAGTCCATGACAGGAGCTGGCTCCTACAGCTTGAGGAGAAAAGAGCCCGTAGGAAGCAACCAAGACACAGACATTTGCAATAACTGCCAAAGAGCATGCAAATCTCAGATTGACCTCTTCAGTCACATGAGACATTGCAAACCATCTACATCATAGGCTGCAATTCCCACAGTCTCTTGCAGATGAAAGGATGCCAACACATTATCTGGTATTTTTTCTGAAAGCCCCAGCTGCATTCATGTGATTGCGTAGGAATTTCAGTTTTCATTTAAAAAACAAACAAACAAACAAAAATGTGTGTAGTCCTTATAGTTGTGGGGGAAAGCTTGAAAACATGAGCCAACTGCATCCTAGAGGCTCAGATGTCAAATAAAATTAATCCAGTTTTTATTTTATTAAATCTCATGCTTTTTAAGCCAATCTAATGATTTGGGGGGACTGACTCATGAGTTTTCGTTACTTGGATTGGTAATACTGTTCACAATCCACGCCTTGTGACTTGGGCCCACCTGTACAGACAATGTATGTTTAAAAATTTCCTTTATGTAGCAATAGTCCTTGAAGTGTCCCGCCATCCTGCTTCTTCAAATTCACACAGCTAGTAAAATCATTTAAAGATTGTATTGGTTCAGAATACGGGGCACTCCATTTTTATTCTTTGCTTGATGGTCCTGAGTAGATCCCCACATGCCAAGAATAGATGGGTTAAAAATATACATAGGTACAAAACCTCTGACGTCATCTTTTGTGGTGGTCTTCCTCTGGACTCCCCTTGTCATGTGGCTGTGCCCTAGAGAAAGCGAGCCCTAACCTTGCAGGTTTAAAAGTTTTAGAAAATGTTTGAATATTGGGGTATTGGTTCAAACTGAACTTTGATTTAAAAAAAACATTCCCTCCCCGCACATTGCTCTGAATCTTTTTCGTTAAAAAAAACTTAAATCACAAAAGGGAAAATGTGTTAATCTCTGCAGCACATCTCTGCTGATAATCATAACACAAGTCTTTGTTCTCCTAGCTTTGCGATTTAAGTTATGTCAGCATGCAAGGGTTTGATTCAAAATCTTGGTTTTGATCAGATGCAGATCCATGTTCAAGTGCTGAAGGACTTTCATTTTTCCTAGCAAACTTTGCTTGACAGGCAAGGTGTTTGAGTTTGCACATTGATTTTTTTTTTTCAAAAAGAAACATTTATTGATCTGTACTTGCACTGAAACTGACAAACCTGAGAGAGGCTGAGGGCATTTGTAGTGTACAGTTTTTTAAAAGTGAAAAACAACTCTGTTTCATGAGAAGCATGCTTTGACTCCAAATTCAGTGCTTAGTGCTGAGAAGTTTTCGAATCTACTGTCGTTAATCAATATTGAGTGCAATCTGGATTGTAATATTGTATCACGCCACTTCTCTATTACTAGTAGAAATACCATTCTGTAATTTGCTAAGTCATTAATTTCTGCTTGGCCAAATGTCATGGATTCTTCTAGTAATCTCCTTTTACCAATTAGTTATTAATTACTTTAAGATTTTTTATATAATTGGTACAATATACTGGCAAACACCAAGCTTGCCCTACTCCCATTTTGGCAAGTAGTTGTGACATGTTTGTCCTTTGACATTCCTCACTTGTATGCAAAAGTGTCTGAGAATGGTAATTACAAAATGAAATTACTGAAGTGCTGTGTTCCAAGGCATGTAACCACATACAGGATAATTATTACTTTTAAAATGGGTTCAATGGCTGTAAAGGATGTTTGAGTATACTTTTTTGGTGTGCATGAGTTACTGAACAATATTGCCTTCTCGTGACTACCCCATAAAAAGGCTAGAGGACCTACTGCTGTTCCTACCAGCTACAGAAACTTTCCTTTGGTTCAAGCTGTAGGAGTTCTGGCTCCTGCTGGTGTGATTTATATAGCAATTGTGTCTATCTACAACATATGTGTGACAGGTGTACAGTACTAGGCCCAGAGGCCACCTACCACTCTCCATCCCAGAAAGAAACAGTAGAGAAGTCCTCCAAGCTGCCTATAGTGGCTGCGGGGGAAACACCCAATTAGAGGGAGGCTGCAGGGAGAAGCCAATCAGGGCCCCACAGGGATATCTAAAAGGAGCTGCAGTATCAGAGGAACTGGAGGAGTAAGGACTGTGTTCCTGGCTGAAGCAGTGGCAGGATGATGGACAGATCAGTTGCTGGCAGGGACTATGGGAGCAAGAGATAGCCCTCGCTCCCAGGTAAGCGCCACCGCACACCCTAACCCCTGCCCAGCCCTGAGCCCCCTCCCACACACCCAAACTGCTGCTGCTGGCTCAGGGGCTGCCCGACTTAGGCAGCCCCTGAGCCAGCACCGGTTGCTCCAGAAGTCACAGAGGTCATGGAAAGTCACGGAGTCAGTGACTTCCATGACACTCTGTGACAGACATGCAGCCTTACTTATAATCACTTAAAATCTATCCTTTGTAGTTAATAAACTTGTTTTGTTTTCTAAAACCCAGTTTGTGCATTCTTAACTAGTGGGGGGAGGGGGCAAAAAGCTGTGCATATCTTCCTCCACATTGAGGGAGGGGGCAATTTTCATGAGTTTATGCTGTACAGATTTCTGTGCTGCTCAAGACAATACAGTTTTGGGTTTACGCTCCAGAGGGTGTGTGCACTTGAGTATTGGGCAATCGCTGAGCTGAGTCTTCCCACACAGAGCTGATCTCAGTGTCTGTGTCTTTCTGCAGCTGTGTGTGTCCCTACCTGTGTGTGTGCTGGAGGCGGCTTGAGGGACTAGCACAGCATGACAGGGTGAGGGAGCCCAGGCTGGTGGAATGGGCAGGCTCAGTGGGGGATAACCTGTCACAACCTTGATTGTAGAAGAACCTTCACACAGAAGGTTTATTTATTTATTTGACTATATTGACTATATTGACTAAATTGTTTATAACAAGCCAGACATTTGTTAACTTGCTGGTGAAAGAATGGCTATGCATTTTCTATAACCTGGGTATAAGAACTTGATTGCAGAATTCTGAGACAGTTGTTATGGAAAAGTAAAAGTGCATTTAACAAACGTAGGTTTTTGGCCTTCTTAAGGGAACGTGAAATTCAACTAAGAAGGAAAAAGAGAGATCTTTGAGGGTCTTGATGCCTCAAAGTGTGGTTGAGACGATGGGGGGTTTAGTAGGACTCCTAAGCATTGTTTTTTGTTACTTCAAGACTTGATTTACACTCAATCTAACTATGTAAATTGAGAGAGGGTTTTTTGTTAACCAATATAGTTATAATGGTATAACCCTTAGAGTGGAAGTAGTTATAAGTGTGTAAATGTGATTATACTGGTATAGCATGTTTATAGTTTCTTTCCCAAACTAGAGTATGTTATACCAGTGTAAGCACATTTATACCAATATAACTGTG
The DNA here is from genome assembly GCF_965152275.1 of Natator depressus. Lineage (NCBI taxonomy): Eukaryota > Metazoa > Chordata > Testudines > Cheloniidae > Natator > Natator depressus. Next base: position 16,661,568 of record NC_134245.1, on the reverse strand, counting down.
CCCACACTAGGGCCGTTGTACCACGTTAACCATACCAGTATAGTGTGTGTATATATGCCAAACTAGCAGTATAGTCAAAGGGGTACAACTTTGTATTTAGACAATGCCCAATAAAGTGAAATAATCTAAGGGGTTAAACTACAGAGTTTTCCATGTGTAAAGGTGAGCCTTTGCATCCTCCTGCTCTTGAAATATATAGTTTGCCTTTTCCACCTACCCAATGGAGAACATATATAACCTGGTTACTACTAATGAGCTTGGTAACCAATGTAAGCTCTCATTCTTGTTAGTTTTAGTATGCTGTGGCAATAATTTCAATCTGGTGCATATTTTACAGAGCTTTATGTTCTTTAGTTTAGTCGGTGTCATAGCAACTAGTGTAAGAGTGCTAGATAATAAATGAGTCGTTATCCTTCTATAAATAGAGCTGATGTTTGAAAATATTAAATAAAATCCAGGTATATCCTTGGACAGCCTCTTTTGCCCTTGGATTAAGTGAGATTATTTTGTATTAAAAACTATGGATAACCATAATTGTTTTTAATATATTTTAGTATATATTTATTTAGCTAGACATCAGATAATGCATATTATATGGGGTTAATTAATCATTACACATGCTTTAAATTGCTCTTAAGTCTTCTAAATCAAGAAGGAAAAAAACCCCAGTGGTTCAGCAGTTTGAGTCACTGGCCAGTGTATGGAATGTAGCTAATGTAATTTTATGAGTTAGTACAAATGTGAACAACTTTACCAAAGTTACCTTTGCCTTACTTACACAAATAGACCCAATAAAATCTCCTTGGACTATACAGGGGAACAAAATGTGGTGGCTGTTCTCTGCCCTATCCCCTGATAACCTTTAGCTGAATGATTAGGCCATTCAGCTGTGATGTGGGAGATGCAAGTTGAATCCCTACTCTGGAACAGACTTGAAATGGGCTTATTTGATTCACTGAAAAGTTCCATCAGATTTAAGTTGACTCCAAATGACTTTTTTCTTTTTTGGAACTGCCATCAAACCAAAAAATCAGTTGTTTGCCCAGTTCTACCAGATACTGCAGCCCTGGGTAGGGAAGGGAATTCAATGGAGTTCACCCCGCTCTTCTAGCATCCCCCCAGACCCAGAACTATGCAGGGGAGTTCTCTTTCCAGGGTACAAGGATTCAGGTGGCATCCCAGCTCCCTCCAGCCACGTGGCAATGAGGAATAAGCCAGAGACTGAAGCTGGTAGAGCAGTTGCAGACAGCAGTTCAAATAGGGACCAAGGGATACTGACCGATGCAGTCATCAGACTCCTTTCTGCAGTTTGTACGCTGAACATTCTATCCCCTGTGCTGATTGGCTCTTTGCTCCAACCCCTCCCTCACTCTGTCTCTCCCCTACCCCGTCCCTGCCTTTGTCTCTCCATCTTGCTAATCCGCTTCTAACATAGCCTCAGTGAAAGGGAAAAAATTGGAACTCCATTGCATTGTTCACTCTGCTTTCTGATAGACTTTCCCCCTAACCATTGTCTGTCTTGTCTGTTTGGATTGTAAACTCTTATTTTATGTTTGTGCAATGCCTGGCACAATGGGGTCCCAATCTCAGTTGGCCTCTAGTCTCTACTGTAATAATCATGATAACAAATTCCTCAAACTTGGCTTGATATTTAACTTTCAGTGAGATCTTCAAACATGACATTTTAGCTGTTTTTAGAATACCAAAATTCTGATCCTGACATATGGAAATACTGAGCTCGAACCTCAGTTAGTGCAAATTGTCATAGCTCCATTGCGCAATGTCTATTTATACCAGCTGAGAATTGGGCCCATTATATTTTTCCTCATGCTCAAATAATTCTAAAATTCTTCAAGGTATGCTACTCAAATTGTCCAGGAAAAATCATATGAAAAGAGGATTAATTATTTTTTAAAAACCCATGCCCCTCTCCAGTGAGCTTATTGTTTTATGCAGTGATAAGATGGACCTCCAGGCTCATGGACCATTTGTGTGTATGTTATTCTCTTAGAAAGATAACGGTTCAGCTCTTTTCTTTATTTATATTTGCATTCTGTCATTAAAGGAGGAAAGTGTCCCCATGTATCCAAAGAAAACACATGGTAAACAGAAGGAAAAATGAAGAGCTAATAGGCCACTTGGTGGTGTAATATGCAAAGGAAAATGGATTTGTCATGTGCAGCATAAACTGAGTTAATGAAATGTAGATGAGAAACTTGGCTTTTTATTTCATTTAACTTCTACAATAATAACATTACCTTATTTTGCAAAAGACATGGTGCTTGTACAAACAATTATTTGGGCAGGAGAAATCATTAGCTTAGAGTTTATTCAAAAGCAACATACAGTTGAGGTAAGATTAAAGATCAAACTAAGATCTGTCATTTAGTACATTGTACACGGTGAGTTCTCTGAATCAACTGCATGACTTTCTTCTGTCCTTAATGATGATGGCTAGTTCTTGAGTCCTTACCCACTTTGGTCTCTCTGTTTCCCTTTACTAATGGAAGTAACAGGTCTACCAACAGTCACTGAAATTACTGGATAGTGACCCCTATTATGTGATAGTGAGTCCTACCCATTTGTAATGCTGACTCAGGTTAGGTGATTAAGGTTAGGAAATTAAGACCATCCTCTCACTCATCTGTCATGCAATGACTACAGAGAAGAACAAAGTAGAGTTGAGGTGCGTGGAAGGGAGGAGCAGCAATTTTGTAGCCTATTTCCCTAGATCCCAGGAAAACCCACTACAGGTTTGTAATCAGTAAGTGTTTGTAAACAATTTGAGACAGGAAATATGTAATACAATGTTTAGTAGGGGTGCCAAGCTCAATTGGGCTGCTGAGTATGCCTGGCCAGGAATAATATTGTTTGCAATACTCACTGTAATAGGTCAAATTCTGCCCTCACACAAGTGTGTGTGTGTGTATATATGTATCCCTTGACTAAAATAGGAATTGTGCATATGTATCTGAGGGCAGACTTTGGCCTAGTTTGCAAAAGTCTTGCAATTGTTTAAAGGTGTTTGTTCTCCTCTGCCTATGTGTTTTAGGTTGCTTGAGATAAGCTGCTTTCTAATCTGCAAAATGGAGTGGTATTGTAATTGCGTCCCCTGACCCATTTGTAATTGTAGCATAGATGGGGCTTTCATCATTTAATGGGAGTCTTGTGTTGTAGTAGGATTTTGACTGCCAATGAGTCTTGGAACAGATATGGTTTTCCTTTAGTGTTGTACCCAAATGTATTGGAATGCTGTGGTCTGTAGAGTGCCTTGGAATTTTCTATCTGCCATGGCTTGCTCTCTCTAGCCCTACATATGATACAGATTTATTCAAGTTTTTTGTTCATATCTTGGGGTTCTGATGCCATGAGCTATTTTATTTAGCACCACTCCATAAAGGGTTTATATTGTCCCCCAAGACTCTCATTGCAAATAAAGGCATATCTTGTAGTCAAGCAGCTTGTGAAAATGGAGCTCACCTGCATCAAGCTCAGAGGTGTTGCGTGGGTTAAGGAGGGCTGGACTTGTGCCCCAAATATCTATTTCATATGTCCAAGACCTGATATTGCAAATATGGGAGTAGGATGTCCTTTTAAGGCACTGACATTTGGAAATTAGGCCCTATGTCTCTCTCTTTGTAATGCTGAATATAACTAATAGGATTAAGGGAAGGGAGCCAGGATGGCCTTGTAGTTCAAAGTACAAGATATATGGGTTCTAGCCCAGTTTTTGCCATTGTTTGAAATGGGTCACCTTGATTACATTGAACTCATTAGCATTACAATAGTGATTTTTTCCTCCCTTTTTGTCAACTGTTGAGAATAGGCCACTTGCACCTTAATGAATTGGCTCGTTAGCACTGACCCCCCACTTGGTAAGGCAACTCCAGTCTTTTCATATGCTGTGTATTTATACCTCTCTAGTGTATTTTCACTCCATGCATCTGATGAAGTGGGTTTTAGCCCATACAGGCTTATGCCCTAATAAATTTGTTAGTCTCTAAGGTGCCACAAGGACTCTTCATTGTTTCAACATTTCAGTGTTAGCCTGGACATATCACTTCTCCATGCCTCAGTTTCCCTACCTGTAAAACAAGGATGATTCTGGCTTTATAGATATTCAAGCCTTTGCTGTTTGTGTTATATAATAGTACAGGACTTCAACATCCTTGTCTGGGAGGTGCAGCAGAAGTGCAAAATACTATTCTGAACACTCCTCCCCACATTTGGCTGGGCTTGGAGCTATGTTTATCATTTGGAACCAACCCCATTTATTATCATATGAATACTTCAAAACAGATTGGGTGAGACTGGGAATTGGGAGGTAGCTGCAGGCACTAAATAAGAAGAAAGGATGAGAGATGATCTGGCAGACTTGCTGTCTAGGGCACCCTTTTGATTTCTGCTCCCCAAGATATCCAAGGATAACTTGGCTGGTATGGGCTGGTAGGGAGATACATTTAGTCTATGCGGGGAGTAATAGGGCTATATTGATCTTATAGTGCTGCTTTGTGGTTTATCTATTGATAGGCTCAGTGCAGTCCATGATCTTTGGTATTGTGGTCCCTGTGCTGACCAGGAAAGCAAAGTCACTTTTGCTCTGCCCATGCTTGGTTTGATGAGGGCTGTCAAAAGAACTGTAATAAATAACAAACATGTGATTTGATTTATCTGGCAATATTTTGAGGGGAAAGTCACCCCTCCTCCCTTAAAAAAGATTGAGTCCCTTTAGGAGACACAACACTGTTCAGATGGCTTTATGAAATCTGTTTGGTTAGACCTAAATTCCTTATGTCATTGCTGGTTAATGTTGTTGTGCCAAAGTGTTTAATGCCTGAATGTCTGAGAAGATCTAGATTTGAACAACTCAAAAGGGCCTTGTCAGACTGTATGAGGAATACAATCTAAAATGACAGGTTTCAGAGTAACAGCCGTGTTAGTCTGTATTCGCAAAAAGAAAAGGAGTACTTGTGGCACCTTAGAGACTAATCAGTTTATTTGAGCATAAGCTTTCGTGAGCTACAGCTCACTTCATCGGATGCATGCAGTGGAAAATACAGTAGGGGGATTTTATAAACACAGAGAACATGAAACAATGGGTGTTACCATCACTCTCGTTACAGTCTGTATGGTAACACCCATTGTTTCATGTTCTCTGTGTTTATAAAATCCCCCTACTATATTTTCCACTGCATGCATCCGATGAAGTGAGCTGTAGCTCACGAAAGCTTATGCTCAAATAAACTGATTAGTCTCTAAGGTGCCACAAGTACTCCTTTTCTTTTTACAATCTAAAATATGTATGGAAGTACATGCTTTCTGATTTTACTCTGACAGGATACTCACATTGCTTCTTTAAGTATTACTCAATATTTTTCAATGTTGGTCAACGAGGGCTTTCCTTCTTTGTTTCCTTAAAACATGAAAACTAAAGCGTACAAACTTCTCCAGCGTTTTAACATTTATATTTCATATATATGGGAATTGCCAGTGGATCAATTCAGGAGTTCATCTTGTTGATCATAATGTATCTGACAGTGAAAGATCAGAGGAAGTTGTGAAAAACCATGCAGTAGACAGTTAGGGGTTACATGCTACTAGGGACAGTTTCCTGCTAATCCCCAGTAGTTGGAGGTTAGCTTATGCCCAGATGCATGAAGATTTACATTCCTTAAATTTTTTTGTCTGTCTTAATATTTACTGTTATTACCTGGGGCATACTTATTATCTATATAAACAGCCAATATTTATTTGAATCCTACTAAGCTCTTGGCCTTGACACTATCTTGTAGTGATGAGTTCCATAGGCTGTTTGTGCAATGTGTGATAATGTATTTCCTTTTTATCTGTTTGAAATTCACCCTCTTTCATAATACAAGACCAAGAGAACATTCAATGAAACTGAAAGGGGGGGTAAATTCAAATCAGACTTATACTAGTGCTACATAACAGTAAACTCTATTCTTTTAGAGTGTAAAAGAGGTAGATCAATCAGTGTTTCCAACGCTTATGACTTTATAGTGAATATTGCAGTATTTGGTGCTTTATTGCTCAAATTCCCAGCTCTTGGAGTCCTGTGATTGTCAGAATCTTAACTTTAATTTTTCTAAGAAAGTAATTTCTGGCCTTCATGGTTGCAGAGCAGAGCTTGAAAGCATGAACCCAAGAGACTAAAAAATTAAAAGGAAATTAAATTAAAACTAAATATATTTATTAACCCAATCTCCTTATTTTTGGGATCCTGACTCATGACAAGTGACAATATTGATTATTTCTTTTTGGTACCTTTTCCTACTTCCATTGAAATGAATGAATGAATGTGAGCTGCCTCCAAACATACCTCCTATGCAGTGGTGAAGTAACTAATCTAAGTCTACTATAAGCATACTATAAGAAACACCTATCTGATTATACGGTAGGTTGCACTTTAGAAGTCATTGTTGAACCAATGCTCAATTTCATTGTTTGACACTGCTGCTGAGGTATATATTTCAGATTAATTTTAAATCACTATCTCAAACACTTTTTTGCTCATTAGAAAACCCATATGTAATTTCCCAAAAGAATGGGTCCTAGCCCAATAGGTAGTTACGGTCTTAAAGAACACAGTCCTGTTTCTAATGAAGACATTGATTAAACTCCTTTGATTTCAATGGAAGCAGGATTGGGCTGTTATATTTACTCAAATGAAACCATAAGGAGATTTTATTTTATTATTACCTCTCCAGAATTCTTGTTTAATAGCACAGAGCAGCACAGACTCTCAGTTGCCAAATTTCATCTGAAAGGCATCTGCGTTTCACGAGGGATGTAATGATGATCTGTGCGTGAGCTGTAAATTGCTTTGTGATGCAAGGTAATGTATAAATGTAATTTGTTACTGTACTACTCATAAGTGTAGTATAATATGGCTTTCAAATTATTAGCAAATATCTTTTCCGTAAGTGTGATCATGTTAGGGAAAATTGAAGGCATTTTGTAAATCTCAAAAATCGCTGTTTATTTGACACATTGTGATAGCTAGTTCTATTGTAAGCAAACATTGTATTCAAGAACCAGAGGAAAAAGTGAGATGAGATTTTTGCTGTGTTCATTACTCTGTTTAATGTGTTGAATACAGTACTACTTAAATCCTTCAGAAAGCCAGAAGGATAAGCAAAAGTAATGATTAATGAAGTCTGTCAATACTTATTTTAAATTAATACTGCTCATTTGCTTATAACCACAAATATATGGTTCTATATTTCTGTTCTATAACCACACACAAAAGTATAAGAAGACAGAGGATCAACATTTTGATTTTACACATCTACGGGTGAAGTTGAACAGCACAATAAATGATTATATATTATTATTCACAAAGGGGGAAAACATTCAATTTAAAATTCAGGCATATACATTGGGGAAACAATATTTATTATACCCTCTTGGTTATCTTGAGGCTTGTTTTTTCTCCCCCAACCAAATAAACTTGATTTTTTCAGTGGGGAAAAAACCCCAAATCAATGAGATCATCATTAACATGAATTTAGCACATAATTTGAACTGCCCAGTAAACCTAAAAGATTATATCCAATTTTCATCAATCTGTATTGGGTTTTGGAAAATATTTGAATCTTGATTAAGGCCACAAATAGAATGTATCTGAAGATCTGTAAGAACTTGAAACTACTAGTTAAAACAGCATGTTCCTGTGCTTAGAATGTCTTTAGTAAATTTATTTTAGTTAGGGAGGAATAGAAATAAACAGTAGAGAATCAAACAGGAACTGGTTAGGGAGGAGGCACGTGGATAAGGAGGGGCTGCAGATTTTTACTTTGGGCAGGAAGGAACTGATTGAAAAGTAGGAAAGAGGAGAGGAAACATCAGGGATTATGAATATCTGTTAGGTGTGAGAGAATCAGCAGGCAGAGTTGGCGGGGGGAGGAGAAAACATTATGGTTCTAACTAATGGCATAAGACATCAATGTTTTGGAGAAACTTTTGTCTGATCATCTGAATTTCTAGCATGTACCACATTGTTTCATTCTGTGTTGAAATACTCTGCATTATAATGTGTACTTGCACTTTTTCAAGTATAATACATGAAAGGCTACCACACATATAAATGAATGATGTATTATGCATGAAATCATACTTGCAAAAAAGCCCAAACCGAATCTCATAAGAAGTGTTTTTGATATCTGGTAAACAGACTATCACTGTGTTTCGATTTGATATATAACAAATGATGTCAGGATAAGAATGTAACACAAAAGAAGAAAATAATTGTAAAACAGCAATGCACAATCTTGGAAGAAAAATGAAAGATTATGACATTTTCCAAGAAACAGACCTACTAATCTAGTATATCTGAAGGGGGATGGCTATCAGTAAACTCTCCACAGTAAATTCCTTACTCAAACACAGAAAAGAGGAGAGCAGAAGTTACATTTTTTTAAAAATCTGGTTCGCAGCAAGTTGTCATGTCTATTTTTCAATATCCTGGTGGGAGCAGCAGTGACTGCTCTAGTTAAGGTTGTATAAAAGTTTCTGTCTTAACATAGGTTTCAGAGTAGCAGCCGTGTTAGTCTGTATTTGCAAAAAGAAAAGGAGTACTTGTGGCACCTTAGAGACTAACAAATTTATTTGAGCATAAGCTTTCGTGAGCTACAGCTCCAATGAAGTGAGCTGTAGCTCACGAAAGCTTATGCTCAAATAAATTGGTTAGTCTCTAAGGTGCCACAAGTCCTCCTTTTCTTTTTGTCTTAACATAGTTAACTACCTTATCCCCTGACCTGCACCTAAAGACTGATCTGCTGCTGGGTGGGGAGAAAAAACCGTAGAGGTGCTGACACGTAATACCTAAGTTAGGCCCCAATTCAGGAACACTTACGCACCAACTTCAATGAGTCTTAAGCACAGGCTTAAGCAATCTAAAGGTGTTGGACAAAATGATCTATTTTCATATTTAAGTAACAATATGTGATCATGTAACCAAAGATTGCATATGTAGTTTTAACTATGGTGGATTTTGACTTTTCAGTGCTTCATTGTGCAATATTCAAAAGGGCTTTTTGCATGGAGTATTTCATTATGATTCAAATATTTTCTATATGCTAGAAACTTTAATGCTGTCTTACACAAAAATACCTATTCTAATTTTTAGATTAATATGAATGTGCAATAATGGTGAAATTTGCCCTTGGGAAGAGGTTCCATTAATACTTCCAGAAGAAGGCACCATCTGACAGTGACTAGAGCACCCCAGAACACCTACCTACTACCTTTTTTTAAAAATTTTCATCCCTTCCTGAGAAGTCTAATTCAGATTGCAAACTCCTTGGGGCAGAGTCCTGTCCTAGTCTTTAAGGAGTCCTACACACCTCTAACAATAATACAACACACCAATAACGGTCTGCTCAATGAGATAATAGTGTGTACTCTCACTAAATACTAGAAGACATCAGCAATGTTTTTTAGATTACTTTATTCACTTTTTCATTACTATCATGTCACACTTGATAAGATACTATGGTACGGAGTGATATAAAAATGTCAGTAGAAAAATACATGAATATACTTGGGTCAACAAATGCTTGATTTTTCCTATTTTCCCAGGTCTTTAAAATTGCAGTTTTGCTCAGCCCACATTTGTGTATATATTCTCTCATTGTGATAGCCGTAGTGGTGTGGTGTGGGTGTGGTGTTCTCAAGGCTGCTTGTTGATGTCTGATCCTGGCCTAACCGGGACGCAGGACTCAGCAGGTGTGGAGAAGTCTGAAGTTTCAGTGGGCACTAAACCTCTTCTGCCAAAGTGACTGGAATAAGCCTTATTTTTGAATGAGACAGACTTCCCACACTTGCAGTGCATCAGAGTTCCTTGCCAAGGACAAAGAAAACACTGGAAATGAACAGAATTAGCTTTCTCCAAAAGGAGCCTATATCTTAAATTATTATGTGGCCCCCATCACTTTAGTATCTGAATGCCTTACAATCAAAAACAGGTTTCAGAGTAACAGCCGTGTTAGTCTGTATTCGCAAAAAGAAAAGGAGTACTTGTGGCACCTTAGAGACTAACCAATTTATTTGAGCATGAGCTTTCGTGAGCTACAGCTCACTTCATCCGATGAAGTGAGCTGTAGCTCACGAAAGCTCATGCTCAAATAAATTGGTTAGTCTCTAAGGTGCCACAAGTATTCCTTTTCTTTTTACAATCAAAAAGTGATCCTTTAGCACAATACACATTCCAAGACCCTCCCCGGGCTGCTCCTTACTTGCTTTAACACAGTACCACAATGTGAAGGGCAGACAGGCAGGGTTGGCTTAGTGCAGGGGCTTTAGGGGCTGCAGCCCAGAGCCTCGAGCTAAGTGGGGGCCCTGGCACAGCAGGGCTCAGGCAGGCTGCCTGCATGCCATGGCCCCACGCAGCTCCCGGAAGCGTCCGGCTGCTGGCACGTCTCTGCAGCCCCGGCGGAGGAAACGGGCTCCGCGCACTGCCCCTGTCCCCAGTACTGTTCCCGCAGCTCCCATTGGCCGGGAACTGGGCAATGGGAGCTGCATGGGCGGTGTCTGCGGGCATGGGCAGCACATGGAGACATGCTGTCCCCCTCCCCCAGGGGCACGCAGAGACGTGCCAGCAACCGGCTGCTTCCAGGAGTGGTGTGGGGCTATGGCAGGCAGGCAGCCTGCCTGAGCCCTGCTGCACCACCGGCCGGGAGCAGCCTGTGGTAAGCACCTCCTGGCTGGAATCTGCACCTTGCACCCCCTCTTGCACCCCAACCCCCTGTCCCAGCTCAGAATCCCCTCCTACACCAAACTCCCTCCCAGAGCCCGCACCCCTCACTCTTCCTTGCTCCCCAACACTCTGCCCCAGCCTGCAGCCCTCTCCTGCACCCAGACTCCCTCACAGAAAGAAACTAACATAAAGCTGTTCTAAGGTAAGAAGTAGGCTATTTTGAATTAACTTAACTATATTCTACATGTTTTAAGACTGAATTGTAACCACAGAACAGCTTTGTTAATTAAAAGGCAAGTTTAGTCTAGCGTTAATAGCCTCGATGCCATAATTGTGATCATTTTGTTTTAAAGTAGGAAAGAGACTTGTATACAGGGGCTCCACAAAATATAATAGCCCCAGGCCTGCAGGAGAGTTAATCTGGCCCTGGGGACGGGGACGGGTGGGGGGCTCTAGGATTGCTTTATTTACATACCTTCAGTCACAAATATATAGAAAACACATATAATATTTTTTACAGTCATTTTAGGAAAACAATCCCGGTGGCCATGGTGCAGGCATTTCCTGGTAATGGCTGATTTGCATCGACGAAGAGATGGCCTGAGCCATATCCAACAGACATGAATGCTACAATGAGAGTTGCATGGGCTGCTCTTTCCTATGGTCCATGATGATTCAAGAGTAAGTCTTAGCTGCAGTAATGTGATCTGAGGGTTGGCCTTATGCTGTTGCATTTTCACAGGGTGGCTCTTTGCAGATTGGTTCAGTCTGTTTCTGCCCACTGTGCAGCATGAAACTTTAATTGAATGTGGGATTTCCTGTTTTGACTTTGCATAACAAATAAAGTAGCTGGCAGTCATGGTAATGGAGGGAGACTGAACCTATGCAAATAATATATGATTTACCCTGAAGAATCCCAAAGCGCTTATAAACATGCTAGTCTAGGGGTAAGATTTTCCAGAGTCACTGAGGCACCTATATGCCATAGAAAGCCAACGGGATAGTCTCCTAAAACACATAGGCGCTTTAAAATATTTTACGTAGATCCTCAGCTGATGTAAAATGGCATCGCTCCACTGGCTGTGCTGATTGCGCCAGCTGGGAATCTGGCCCACTTTAAATACAATCGAAACAAGTGCACACAAGACTAGAATGTGCTCTTATCGTATTCTGCTGATTGGAACAAGAAGGGGGTCTAAGTGTGAGAACAATCATCTTTTTCAATGGGGAGCATGATGGCCCAGAAACCTCGAGAGACAAAAGCTCTCTATAGCTTGAGCTCAAGAGCCAGGCTTTGGAGCTGACAACTATGACAGACTCACATCTCCTGAGGATCCGGCACAGAGACGAAGCTTTTTAACACACACTGGCCAGTGGGTTATGTACTTCCCTTAGAGAAAGGAGGCTCACCGTGAAGTGGGAAAGTCAAAGGAGTTTGAATCCTGAACCAGCCCCCAAACTTTTGTGATGGCTGCCATCTTGGCGAACACACTGAGGTTTGAACTTTGAAGTGGAGACCTCCAGAGCTTAAAAACATGCTGAGGCATGCACAACACATCAGGGTCTGTAACAGACTCTCATCCTCTGTGGATCAGGTGCTGAGTGGGTGTGTGAAATCTCTGACCAGTGGGGTTGTATAAGCCCTGACACCATTGGGTAGCCTACCTGGGCCTTGTCTTTGGATCTGGTGAAGTAGTGCAGCCCCTACTCTTTGGATGCTTTCTGCGTAAGCAAGGAGCAGAGACACATGGACGAGGCAGAACCTTGGCCTTATCCCTGCTCTCCCCAGTTTCTGGCAATATTAATTGACCAGGCATGGTCTAAGTTGCATATTTTCAAGGGCTACAGTTATTTACTTTTGCCTGAGTCACCATTTCTTCCTGTTCCTGAGGCAGAGCAGTTACGTGTTGTGGGTTGAGCCTGAAGGCTCCATCTAGGCCAGAATCACTTCAGTCATTGCTAGAGTGCAGCCACTTCTAGGGTGAAACATGCCAACTGTTGAACAGGATAGCACAGGGGTGGCCAACCTGAGCCTGAGAAGGAGCCAGAATTTACCAATGTACATTGCCAAAGAGCCACAGTAGTATGTCAGCAGCCCCCCATCAGTTCCCCACACCCCCTGCCGATCAGTGCCTCCCCCTTCCTTCCCCACACCTCCTGATCAGCTGTTTCATGGCATGCAGGAGGCTGTGGGCGGGGGGGAGAGGGGAGGAGCAAGGGCACAGCAGGCTCAGGGGAGGGGATTGGAAGGGGAGTGGGGGCAGGGCCTGTGGCAGAGCCAGGGTTTGAGCAGTGAGCACCCCCCCCTTCCCCGGCCCACTGGAAAGTTGGCGCCTGTAGCTCCAGCCCCAGAGTCGGTGTCTATACAAGGAGCCACGTATTAACGTTTGAAGAGCCGCATGTGGCTCCGGAGCCACAGGTTGGCCACCCCTGGGATAGCACATGGCACAATACATCAGGAAGTGAAGAAGAATCATTCATGCAACTGCAGTGGGATTCCAGCAGGTGGAATATAACCCAGAAGAGAGAGACTTAGAAGAGGTTTGTGACTTTGGAGCAATATAAACTTTCTTCTACTTCATGTTCTCTTTAAATAGCTTGTAGAGGGGGAAAAACGGTTTATTGCAATTTGTCCGCATAAATCCTGGTGAGTCTGGGCCAAAATTTGTTCTCAGTTATATCACTGTAATTCTTGAATAACTTAATGGAACTAGCATTGAGAAGCTGTATTGATTGCAATGGCGTTGCTCTTGACATACAGCAGTGTCACTGAGAATCTGGCCTCTATTTTGGCTTCAATCATTCCAACACCTTATTCACATTAGGCCAGCTCTGCAGCTGGTGTAAACTGATATGATGTCAGGAGATTGACTGCAAAGATGTTACTCAAATGACTACAGCTCAGCTGGTGAAATAAGAGTCAATGAGTAAACCTGGCAGAGTCCAGCCTGGTGCCATTCTCTACAAGTTAACAAAGTGAAATAATTGCAATCCGTTTTCCTAATGACTTGTATTTTGAACTCCCACATCTGTGTTCATAAACATGTACCCATACAAAATTTAAATTAATAAAAATGCTGCCTCTATGGTTTTATTTTCATTTATTTTTAATGGGGGAAAAATTTAAAAAAGTTCTTTGAAGTCTGCTGGGGGAAGGAATCTGGGGAAAAACTTAAAAGTTAATTTTTTTTTTTTTAATCTTGAAATCCTGTGCTAAGTAAGTGTTTAAAAATTTCTGGCCATCCTGTTAGTAAAAATAATTATTCACAGTCTTCTGGGGGTGGTGGATCTTTTCATTTTCTATGTTCAAAAGAAAGGGGGATTCTTCCAAATCCTCAAATGTACAAAATTACATTAATTTCATTTTCATCAAACTTCTTCATTGCATTAGATTTGCATGGATTTTAAACTGAGAAAATTAGCAGCAGGCTGGAACAGAGGTACATAGAGGGTTCTTTTCAGGACAGCATTTTTAGTCACTTTAGACAAATAGGACTCCTTAGTTCATGTCATGGTTTCTTGAACACTTGGGTTTGGGTTTTTCAGCAAGGAAGAAGATTGGTAACTACCTTGGACCTATGGAGTTTTTTTTATTATTTTGGGATAGATTCTGCCAACTCCCAGGGGGTAGTATTCACTCCTCAAGAAGTCCCATTAATTTGGGAGGGAAGCAAATGACTTCATTGGGACTACTTGAAGAGTGAAGTACTGCACAGCAGGACTAAAGGTGGAAGAATCTGCCACTTTGATTTCATGTCACCGGCTCTAAGTACGTTATTCTCAGAAGGAGTCCGCACTTCAAAAGCAGTGGTTCCCAGACTTGTTCTGCTGCTTGTGCTGAGAAAGCCCCTGGCAGGCCGGGCCGGTTTGTTTACCTGCCATGTCCGCGGGTTCGGCTAATTGCAGCTCCCAGTGGCCACGGTTCACTGGTCCAGGCCAATGGGAGCTGCTGGAAGCAGTGCGGGCCGAGGGACGTACACTTGATGATGATAAATCTTTTAAAAAAACAAAAAAAAACCCAAACAAATCCTGGTACCATAGAGCAATTCTCTGCTATGCCCCCTGTATATGGTGGTGGTGGTGGAGTAGAAGAGCTACAAATGCCCTGCAGCCAGCCAGGGGAGAATTCACCTGATACATACCTGATAGCATAGGGCCCCCATAAACTGGTGTACATGTGTGATGCTTTGGAGGTTAACCTAGACCAGTAAGGGGTTGTGTCACTCCCTGCCCTGGGAGCTTCTGTGCTTGCAGCTGTGGCTCAGAGCCCTGACCCCAGCAGCCTGCTCAGAGCACAAAGGCCTCACCCTGGCTTCTACCACTTCCTTGTAGGGTGACCCCAAAAGCCCTTCAAATCCCAAGTCTCCTGCAAACTATCACCTCTGCAGTGTTCAGACCCTGTCACTGTGGCACTTGCAAAACATTATCCAGTTTGCTCCTCCTTTAAAGAGACAGTACACATCACCAGCTTGCTAGTTTGGCTGAGGATTTTACTCCTGACTCTGAAACACTGCCTTGAGATGATTGTGAAATAAAACAAGATTAAGTTAATTGACAAAGAACAGCAGTGCTCTTAGGGACACATGTTCCCCATCCCTCAGAATAAGAGGCCCAGGGCAGGAAGGATGTGTTGGGAGTGGACACATAGTGTAGCATTATAGGATTCTGGGTTGCACCACCCACAGGCAGCCAGAGACGAGCTGCTGTACCTTAGAGCAGCCCTGGAGATGTCTAAATTACCCAATGGCCATTTCAGCCCCCAGAGTAGCCCAAAGTCAGCAGTGTGCAAAGGTGACCTTCGGCTGTGAGTTCTCTGCTGTGCCACTTGGAGGCACAGCACAAAAATCTCATCCCAGGTGGTTTAGTAAACTACCCAAATGATCAGATGGACTCTTGAGTTACTGCATGGCTACATAGAAAAAGGATCCTCCAAAGGAAGAGTTTGATAACCTGAAGCGTTAGCTCTGGTGTCCTTATCAAATTCCAGTGTTGTTAAGTATTGCCTTTCTAGCCCATTTCCCTTTGTATTTTTAATTGAATATACTTTTCTGCTTCACTCTCCATTTCAAACTGCTAGCCATTTGCTGCAATTTTTCATTCCAGAGGTGGGTGCCTTTCACTGAGGGGTGTGGTATTTTGGGATCCTTCAGGATGACAGGCACTATGTAAATGCAAGATGTTCATGATACCCCTCTATAGTCCAGGCAGGTAGACAATATTCAGGGCTTTGTAGGTTGCTCCTGGTAGGGGGAGAAATTGATGATGCAGTCAGATATTTCTTTGGTGCAATTTGGTTCACTTACAAAAAACATTTCCCTGAATGCAGTATGAATCAACCTCAGGAGGCAGTTTCTTTGCTCGCAGTTCCAAGCCTCTTTCCGGCCACCACACTACCCAAAAAGCTCTCTTGGCTTTCTCACAGGACCATGTTACCAGTACTTTTCTTGCTGTTCCATTGGTTTCTTGCTGCCTTCTCTGCTCCTATGTGCCTCTGGCTCCTTCTTGCTCACAGACACACACAGCTCCACCATAAACCCCAGCTTCCAGCATTTACATCCAAAACTCAGACCGCATGACTCAACTCCTAGTCCAGCCTTTTCTATGGGTGGCAGAGCTATCTAGAATCCCTGTCCACCCCCAACATACCCATCCTGCCTGTGGGCCTGTATTCTGAGGGATGGGGGAACGTGCACAGCCTTGTCATGCTGGTCTGTGATTTGGGTGATGGCTTCTATTGTTACAGCCATTACTAAACAAAGGGGCATTTAACTGCTCCCTCAGTTAGCCTGAAAGGAAGATGTCTATTGTGCCCACCGGCCTCAAAGACCCACTCCTCAGGAACTGCCTAGTCTTCAGCATAACATTAATCATGTTAAGGTTTGAACCCACAGATCTTGCATGCACATTATGTCCACTGAAAGACAAGGGGAGTTTTTTGTCTACAGTAACTTTAGGATCACATCTGGCCTGTCTTAGAAGGTAAACTCTTTGGGGCAGGGACCATCTGTTTATGTTGTACAGTAGCCAGAACAATGGTGTCATGGCTTCTAGGCACTAAGCAACACAAACAAGCAACAAGGGTATACACTAGATGAACAAGCAGGTCTTTCTTTTCAGTAACTTCAGGATAGATCTCTTATAGTTTCATTGCTATGGGGCCAATTTGAACATTTACTTTGGTAGAATACAACATCCCTCTGCATTCATGATGTAAAACTGCTACCTTTGAAATTAAATTCATTTTTCCAAAAACACTAAATATGTCTGAGATTTATATAAATGCAGAGGTATTGGACACAACTTCCCAATAATATAAAAACTCCATGTTTAAGTCCAATATTTCATTGTTTTTGTTCCTTCAATCAGTTATGTATTTGCTTGACGCCCGCCAGAAACTACTGTGTAGATATTACAAGTTGTGTACCAGGCCAAAATGCATTGGCCCTATGGAACAATCCCTGAAATCATCCCACAGAAGTTACAAGAGATTCCTAAATTTATGTGCTGATTCCACAATGACGTTAACATCCCAATACATCTATTTTTTAAAGAATCTAATTCCCATGGGATCCACACTTACCTGCAGTTGCACAATTCCCAGAATCTTACAGCGAATGGCTGTTTTTTCATTATATCTCACTGTTTGTTTTCATAGGTATTGCAGAATGTCATAAAGAAGACCTGCTTGTTCATCTAGTGTATACCTTTGTTGTTTGTTTGTAGTGCTTAGTGCCTAGAAGCATGACACCATTGTGCTGGCTACTGTACAAACATAAACAGGTGGTCCCTGCCCCAAAGCATTTACCTTCTAAGACAAGCCAGATGGGGTCTACAACAACTTGCATCTTCCCTTGGGGAGACTTTTCCTAATAGGACTCATGGTTAAGGAATTTGCTTGCAGTTCAGCCTAAATTTCTCATTGTTTCATTTCTTAATTTCTTATTGTACTTAAATGACTTGTGACACATACATAAATAATGAAAAGGTGGACAACAACTTTCTGGGGGGAAAACATTTATTTTAATATTTGCACTGTTCAGATTATTTTAGAGTGAATCATCAGTGGATCAAACCCTTCTCTAAATGGGGTTGCACTGATGTAACTCAATTCTCTTACACTTTCAGGCTTTTCACTAACTCCGCCCTGCAGTTTATGAACTTATTCTATTATGGTCATTGTAATGTTTTGCTTAAGCATCATGGAAAGGACACTGTCCTATTTCGTTGATCTGCTTTATTCTAAATGCAGAAGCCGTACTAACACAAAAGAATATGAAATGTTCTGAAGAGAATAAAGATAAAGAGGTAATTGACCTGTGAGATCAATGCGTCTATAGCAATAGCATATCTTGTTACATGTCCCTGCGCAAATTGATACACAGTTATGTTGATGCAGAGTACTCACTCATATCTTGATTACTGTCATGCAAGGATGCATAAAAGGCTTTATTTTTAGAAGATCTACTAGTGTTGACTAAAATAAATGGAAACTATATACATATACAATAATAACCATTCCCAGTTTTCAGCATGAAACTATGCAAATAAATACAGCATGCACTCTGAAGATGACTTGATAATTTGAGTAAGAAAAGTCATATGTCTAAACCCAGTGGAAAATATGATTGTTCTAGAAGTAAAGCTAGGTCCAAATGCTGCCCAGCTATAAAGAGCTAGAGTCAATCTTTGGTTGTGATTGAGCTTGAACAAGGACCTATCAATTCCTTATTTGAGAGATTTTAATCTTGCTCTCCCAAAGGGAGGTATTGACAATGTCTAACAATAATGGACCCAAAGCTGCTCCCTGTTTTGAAATCTTTCCAGAAGGACCAAATGTTGAAAGCAAATGTAGTTGGCTTCCACACGCCAGTTTCCGTGCTGCTGATGCAATTTGCTCTAGGGTACTCTTCTCTGTACATAGCTCCTGTTCACAGCTATGTACAAATTTGCAGCTGTTTACAGTGTAAATTATAGATGGGCAGCTAGAATAGTAACATCAAATGATCTAATATGAGAATTAGTCAATCAGAATATCTAACATCTTCACACAGTGTTAGGGAAACTATGAGTTCGCTAGAGAAATTGCAGGCCAGCACAATGGCCTTGTGTCTAGAGAACTTCCAATTTCTGGGTCCAGTCCCTCAATCCAGTGATGGTAGAAAGCAGCATTTTTGGCCATTGCAATAAATCAATTACTGGCAATACTGACAGTAGGGTGATGGTGGAACCAGAGATGTGGAGTGAAATGGACCTTCTATCCAGAAGGAGGACTTCAGTCTTTGAACCATTCCTTAGTAAGAAGTTATGGTGTGGCAAGAAGCTGATAAAGTCAAAACAAGGGTGAAGGGGATCTGACAATGTAATCCAGTGCGTCACTTGCACAGTGGTGGTGTCCAACATTAAAGTTTGCATGCCAAAAGAAGAAGATAGAAAAAAAGAAAGAAGTGCATCAAAGATAAAGCCTTGTGGCCTTCCATGGAGGAGGAGAAATGGTACAGTCTTTACCAGAAATGGCGGGAGAGGGGTGGTTATAAAGGTCAGAGGAAAGAGAGCAGAAGATCCCAGACTTTTCGTCTAGGCAGTCAAGAACTTTGGAGTGAGAGGTCAGAAAATGTACTAAGAACATAAAGGGAGGACAAGACAGAGGCAAAGACTGAAGTCATTAACCACCCAGAGTAAAGCAGTACAGTAAAATATGTGTACATTCCTTTTTCTCATTTAGTTTTTGCTTGCTGAGAAAATATTATGAATTACCCATTCTTGTATAAATGACAGTGAATATTTGGAAGGAATGCCACTACACGTTTTGCTTTCCAAATATAAAATGTGTTTAAGCTGCATGCTGAAAATGACATGGACAGGAATTAAAAATAAAGATTACTTGTATTATATCGTGTACCCAGGTCACCAATGAGGACTATAGTGTGTGGAAACTATCAACACTTTACAGGAAAGATTTCATCCACTGTCAGTAGCTGTTCCAAAGTCACAATCTATAATCTATTTGTTTGCTTTTGTTAATCTGGAAACCAACTTTATCATTCTTTACTCATGTTCTACAGCCCAGAATCCAGGAGAGCTTTGGAAACTCATAGCTGCCATTGTAATGGGAGTATGGCTTTACCACAGTGTGAATTCCTTTTAATGTCAGTTTCTCTATGGGGGATTAGCCACCGCAGATGTCACAGATCCTGGGAATATCTTCCAAGATAAAAAAGGAAAGTTGGCATCTCAACTGTCATTTAATAATCTACAGACTCACTAATACGTACATTTTCTGATATCTGATACCCATAGATACAGCGAAACATCTGATTTAAATGGTTGCTGGTTTGATTGCAAAATTATATTAATTTATGTTCTTGCAGAGCACTTGGATTATAAAACGCCATGTGTTGTCTTTGCATTGAGTCCTTTAAAACACAAATGGATAGAGGAAGAGTCCTGATTTTCCCATGACGTGTCTCAAAGCAAGTCTCTGTGACTAATAGCAGGAACCCCTTCTTTCCCACCACAGAAAGTTAGTCCAAAATGCTGGTTAAGGTCAAAAAGAGTTTATGCCAGTTAGAAGCTGACACATGGAAAGATCCAGCACTGAACTCCATAAGGTACGAAGGGGAATTTATAGCCTTGAAATGCTCCCAGTGCCTCCTCTTTAATTAACTACTGTATGCATCCCAAAATTCTCAACAACACTCTGCCTGACAACAAGGAACCATCTAGCACCATGTACAGTAGTAGCTAATTACACATGTGAACCTTAAAGATGTGCGTCAGTTGTTCAGTGAGCAGCCAACAAATTGTTAAACTTTTGCTGGTTTGCACCGTTTTCCTCTCTGTTGTGTAAGAGCATTGTCGATAGGAAAAGTAGCAGGTTTTCAAGGCAATAGCATGAATCCGGATTTCTGCCTTGTCAATTTCACTAACAAACTCATGTTTCTGCTTATTAGAAATCCTTCAGAATTGCACAGTAATTATTCAAATGCTACAGCTGCTAATAGCCATACTACAGGCTGTTTGAGGGGGTGAGGATGGCTACTTGTACTGCTTCTGTTCTAGGAATTCTTGTGCAGATTTTCCTGTACTCACCCCAGGTGACGAATAATAAATTAATTGGCCTTTAGAAGATGCTAAAAAACAAAACAAGCACAACTACAGAGTGTGGTTTAAAGTGTGGTTACCAAAATTGGTCACCATATTGGTCTCACTAGTAATATAAAAAGAGATAAAATCACCTCCTGGTTCCCACTCAATATTCCCCTCTGTGTAACCTCCAAAGATCTCATTAGCCCTTTTAGCCACAGCCTCACACTAGGGAGCTCATGTTCAGCTGGCTATTTACCATGACCTCTAAGTCCTTTCCAAAGTCACGGCTTTCCCGGATACAATCTCCATCCTGTAAGTTTGACCTACATTCTCTGTTCCTTGACCTAAGACTGTGCATTTGTCTGTATTAATGTGTATTGTTTGTTTGTGTCCAGTAAAACTAGTGTAGAATTGCTCTGTACAAGTGACCTAACCTTATGATTTACTTCTTCTCCAATGACAGGTTTCAGAGTAACAGCCGTGTTAGTCTGTATTCGCAAAAAGAAAAGGAGTACTTGTGGCACCTTAGAGACTAACCAATTTATTTGAGCATAAGCTTTCGTGAGCTACAGCTCACTTCATCGGATGCATACTGTGGAAAGTGTAGAAGATCTTTTTATACACACAAAGCATGAAAAAATACCTCCCCCCACCCCACTCTCCTGCTGGTAATAGCTTATCTAAAGTGATCGCTCTCCTTACAATGTGTATGATAATCAAGTTGGGCCATTTCCAGCACAAATCCAGGTTTTCTCACCCTCCGCCCCCCCGCCTCCGCCCCCACAAACTCACTCTCCTGCTGGTAATAGCCCATCCAAAGTGACCACTCTCTTTACAATGTGTATGATAATCAAGGTGGTCACTTTGGATAAGCTATTACCAGCAGGAGAGTGAGTTTGTGTGTGTGTGGTTTTTGGAAGGAGGGGGTGGGAAAACCTGGATTTGTGCTGGAAATGGCCCACCTTGATTATCATACACATTGTAAAGAGAGTGGTCACTTTGGATGGGCTATTACCAGCAGGAGAGTGAGTTTGTGTGTGGGGGGGTGGAGGGTGGGAAAACCTGGATTTGTGCTGGAAATGGCCCAACTTGATTATCATACACATTGTAAGGAGAGCGATCACTTTAGATAAGCTATTACCAGCAGGAGAGTGGGGTGGGAGGAGGTATTGTTTCATGGTCTCTGTGTATATAATGTCTTCTGCAGTTTCCACAGTATGCATCCGATGAAGTGAGCTGTAGCTCATGAAAGCTTATGCTCAAATAAATTGGTTAGTCTCTAAGGTGCCACAAGTACTCCTTTTCTTCTCCAATCTCTGTCATCTAGAACATTTACCATCAATTATTTTGTATTTTCTTCTATATCATTCACAAAGCCATTGAATAGCACTGGGCTGAGAACTTATCTATTTTTCTATCCGTCGTCTAGTTTTTAATCCATTTAATATGTGCATCCTGATTTATTTATTTTTTTGGTATAGTGCTACTTTTTAAAATCAGAATGTTCGGCGGTACTGAATCAAACACCTTACAGAAATCTGAGAGTATTACATCAACACTTGATCAACCAAACATGTAATTTCATCAAAGAACAGTATCAAGTTCATTTGGCAGGACTTTAATGCTTTCTCCCATGCTGTCCCTCAGTCTTGGGAGGAGCTCCCCTTTAACATATGAAAAGCTACCTCATTATCTTCCTTCAGATCCCTACTTGAAACTTTCCTTTTGCTGTCATGCCTACAAAAACTTTAAAACTCTTTGGTTGCTGGTATGCTGATACCACTCCCTATCATGCTGATCAGTAATGACTCATTGTTTCCCAGCACTATGTATCTGTATCCATTAATTATCTCTTGTCTGATACATATATTGTAAGTTCTTTGAGGCAGGGACCATCTTTGTTCTGTGTTTGTACAGCACCTAGCCCAATGGGCTCCTGTTCCATGCCTCAAATTCCTAGGTGCTACAGTTATACAAATACTAATAATTTCCATGAAAGCATGTTGAATGACATTGATTAAAATTCTATCCTTTCATTCTTTTTTTAACAAATTATCCAGAATTTTGGAACACTATGTACAAAGAATATAACCTTTTAACAGGTTTCAATATGATGCCTTTCCAATGCCTTGAATGTTCCATTGTTCTTGTATTAAGTAAATGGGTACCTGATTTACTTCCTCTTTATCATTCACTACTTTATACACCTCACTCCTGTTACCCCGTATTTATCGCCTCTCAAAACTAAACAGTCCCAATCTTCTTAATTCTCAGTCTCTCCTCCTAAGTAAGCCTGGCTTTGACTCTAATCACTTTTCATTGTTCCATCCCCTCTACCTCTGCTATATCTTTTTTGAGACCGGGTGGCCAGAAATGAACACGGTCTCAGGTGACGGACGACCATTAATTTGTATAATAGCATATATGAGGGGAGGATTTCCAAAGGCACAAAGGGCAGTTAGAAGGTGCTCAACTAGCCCTGACTTTCAATGGGAGTTGGGTGCCTGCACCTTCAATCTCCCCCATTAATATTATTTCCCTCTACAGTTCTCTGAATGGGGAAGGTAACCGAGGTCTCTGTGTCATGACGGCTTACTCAAGAAATTGCTGAGTAAATCCAGTAAGTGGGGATCAAGATACACTGTGGTATCCTATACTGTGTCAGAACAGTGCCTAAATCTTTTTCAGTGAAAGGGTGATTAGAAAATCATATTCAGTGTGAACAGTCCCTAAGCAGCACTACAAAGATGTGAGATTAAATTACATTTGTTTGCGCTATGTGCTGTCTGTACTACAGCTTAAAGTGACATGCATTGCTTAAGGATTTTGAATTAAATAATTAGTGAGAAAATATCAAATTTCCAGTGTATTATCATGCTGAAATGCCTTTGTGCTTTCTAAATCTCCGTATGCCAATGATTTGAAAAAAAAATAGTGAACTGTTCCCTAAATTAATATTTTTCTTTGAGAAATGAGATTTTTTTCTAAACTTGGTGGTATTCTTGACTCAAGTTTGCTTGGTTTAAAAAAACAAAAAAACAAAAAACAAGCACAGGTTTAGTAATTGGGAAAGAGGAGTAGCTGCCAGAGGGTACAATTTTCAAAAATGCTTAAATGAATTAGGAGCTTAAGTCTCATTGAAACTTAGTGGTACTTAACTTAGAAGTCTATCTAGGTGCTTATGAAAATTTTATCCCAGGTCTTGTGAGTTCTATTCCTTGTTCTGGTGCTGGCTTAGTATGTGATCATGGGAAAGTCACTTGAGGCACAACCAGTGATGAGCTGCCAAAATCTTAACAATGGGTTCCCTCCTTACCCCACGAGGGGGTTGTTGCCCACCCCCGCCCCCTGGGACTCCTGCCCTATCCAACCCCCCTGCATTCCTTGAGTCCCCCCCCAGGATCCCTGCTCCATCCACCCCCGTCCCCTGACTGCCCCCAGAACCGGGCAGGAGGGTCTTGTGGGCCACCATAGTGGGTGGCCACCCCACCCCTAAGAGCCAGAGGCACCTGCCGGGGGGCGAGGTGGGGAATCCCGGCGGTGTTTACCTGGGGCAGCTCCGAGGCCCTCTGGCTCCTAGGGGCTGGGGGGTGTAGCTGGGGGGGGAGCAGGGGGAGCAGCCGCTCCCCCACTGATCACATCAAAAGTGGCGCCTTAGGCGCCGACTCCCTGGGTGCTCCGGGGCTGGAGCACCCACAGGGAAAATTTGGTGGGTGCAAAGCACCCACCGGCAGCTCCCCACCCCACCCCCAGCTCACCTCACCTCCGCTCCGCTCCACCTCCTCCGCTGAACGCGCTGCCCTGCTCTGCTTCTCCGCCCCCCCGCCCCCAGCTTCCCGCGAATCAGCTGTTCTGCGGGAAGCCTGGGAGGGCTGAGAAGCAGGCGGAGGCTTCCCGCTCAGGCCGAGGTGAGCTGGGGCGGGGAGCGGTTCCCCTATGCGGCCCCCCTGCCCCGGGTTACCTGCTGTGGCGCGGGCGGCCCTCCTCGTACCCCCCACCCCCCCGCCCTAGCTCACCTCCACCTCCCTGGGCCTGAGCATGAAGCCGTGGCCTCCTTCTCAGCCTGACCCGGCTTTCCGCGCAAACAGCTGATTCACGGGAAGCCGGGAGGGGCGGAGAAGCAGAGCAGGGCGGTGCTTTCAGGGGAGGAGGCGGAGGCGGAGTGGAGGTGAGCTGGGGCCAGGGGTGGGGCGGGGAGCTGCCTATGGGTGCTTTGCACCCACCAAATTTTCCTCTTGGGTGCTTCCGGGCTGGAGCACCCATGGAGTCGGCAC